>NC_049215.1:14438429-15638429 GCF_013347855.1 Anguilla anguilla
GCCCGGTCCGTGCTAATCAAAACCCAGCCCATCGATTGTTTTTTTTGTGACGTGCTGCTCCGGAGACGAAGACGATTGAGCCCGCCGGCGGGGAGAATAAATCAGCCGGCCGCCGGGCGGGTTCCACTGCTGGGGAGGCGGGAGAGCGGTCTCCGCTCCTCCAAAGGGGGGGGGGGGGGGCGTAGGGGTTTCAGCGTTGCTCTGTGTTCTGCACCTCGGGCGAGAATGGGGGGGAATGTATTACACATCGCACGCAGACTGACAGGTAATTGTTGCTCTTTAAATATTTACCGGGATGGCGTTTGGATAAACACGCTCTAATAGAGCTTTTTAACTACTGCCTTCGACTGCCTGTTCAGTGGCCATCGCTCTGCGCAACGGAAAACTAAACCAGACCGCTGTTTCAAATGCAGCCACTACATCCCTGAACTCCACAGAACCTGAGCTACAGGTAGGGAACATTCTACACTGCTGCACCTGAGCTACAGGTAGGGAACATTCTACACCGCTGCACCTGAGCTCCTGAGCTACAGGTAGGGAACATTCTACACCGCTGCACCTGAGCTACAGGTAGGGAACATTCTACACCGCTGCACCTGAGCTACAGGTAGGGAACATTCTACACCGCTGCACCTGAGCTACAGGTAGGGAACATTCTACACCGCTGCACCTGAGCTCCTGAGCTACAGGTAGGGAACATTCTACACCGTTGCACCTGAGCTACAGGTAGGGAACATTCTACACCGCTGCACCTGAGCTACAGGTAGGGAACATTCTACACTGCTGCACCTGAGCTACAGGTAGGGAACATTCTACACTGCTGCACCTGAGCTACAGGTAGGGAACATTCTACACTGCTGCACCTGAGCTACAGGTAGGGAACATTCTACACCGCTGCACCTGAGCTACAGGTAGGGAACATTCTACACCGCTGCACCTGAGCTACAGGTAGGGAACATTCTACACCGCTGCACCTGAGCTACAGGTAGGGAACATTCTACACTGCTGCACCTGAGCTACAGGTAGGGAACATTCTACACCGCTGCACCTGAGCTACAGGTAGGGAACATTCTACACCGCTGCACCTGAGCTACAGGTAGGGAACATTCTACACTGCTGCACCTGAGCTACAGGTAGGGAACATTCTACACTGCTGCACCTGAGCTACAGGTAGGGAACATTCTACACCGCTGCACCTGAGCTACAGGTAGGGAACATTCTACACTGCTGCACCTGAGCTACAGGTAGGGAACATTCTACACCGCTGCACCTGAGCTACAGGTAGGGAACATTCTACACCGCTGCACCTGAGCTACAGGTAGGGAACATTCTACACTGCTGCACCTGAGCTCCTGAGCTACAGGTAGGGGAATTTCTACACTGCAGTACCGGAGGGCTTGAGGCAGTGGGAATGTGAGAGGTACTTGCTGCTGGAAGTGAAAGCAGCAGGGTGGGATATGAGGCACTGGGTTGGCAGGACTGGACAGTAGCAGGATTCAAATCTCGGGCTATGACAGGCAAAGCCAGGAACATGCATATCGGGTACTGTAAAGCCCAGCTGGGTAACTAAGCAAAGACAACATAATCTGCCTAAAAACAGCAGCAAATACAAACGGACCTGGTCCTCAGCTCTGGACAGGTTTAACGTTTGAAATCTTGGACACCGTAGCGGACACTGTAAAACTAGGCGGGTCACGGCAAACCGAGCCTCTCGGACGCCGTCTCCGCGTCTAAAGGCAGCGTCCGCGGCACCGCGGTGAGGCGGCGTACTGAGGCTGACTGAGGCCCCGCTCTGAGTGTGAGGCTTCGCCGTCCCTGCAGAAACATTTTGGGATGAGTGCACACACATTCCGCAGTCTCTGTAGCAGATGTGTACCTTCTGGGAAGAGGAAAAAAATAAATAAAAAAACCTAACAACATGTGGGCCGTGTGTCTCCATGTGTCCCTTTATAAACTAATTAAGTGCAGACTTACAGCAGGAGAGGCATATGGGAAAGTTCCGGAAACAGCTGTATGAGTGAAGGGAGTGGGAAAGGTATTAATCATTAATTGGAATGCTGTAAACAAACGACATCTGGCGAAGGAGCAGAAAGAACGTATGTCTGCAACGTTACGAACACGCGGACGTAAAAGCTTTTCTGAAGAGAGGGAGGACAAACAAACCCATTTAAAGTTTCAGTTGCCCCCTTGCTCGGAAAGCTTCACAGCGAACACGCGCTCCAAGCACACCGGGACATCACGCCGTTTCCTTGTGCGATTGGCTGCAGCGCTGTGCGCGTGTCGGGGCCCGGGAGGCGCCCGGGCTGAGGGGAAGGACGGCGAGCTCCGCGCGTCCTTCAGCGCGTCCTTCAGCGCGTCTCTGCCGCTCGCGGGCCGAAGGACCGGAGCCCAAGGTCCCCGCGCTCAAACTGCCACGCTGGCGTCCTGATGAGGTACTTCACCTGCTATGCCTCGGTAAACATCGCATCAGCCTTGGATCTCTGTGCCACACAAACTTCAGCTTAAACCAGCGGCAGAGCTTTCACGTAGCTTCACGCGAGCTTCACACTCACTTCCTCCACCGGACTGTGCCGGGAGCAGGAAATCGTGCTGATGTTTAAATCAAAACATAACAGTTTAGCCTGTCTGTCAACACCCGTCCTCTATAATCCAAATATATACCCTCTGTGTGGCTCTAAAACTGCAGACTGAAAACTGGCGTAGTCACACCAGGCTGAGTGTGAAACGCTGTGTGGCACCCTGCGAGGAGGCCAGGGAGATCTCACCTTGGACCAGTTGAGGCGCTTCATGGCCGTCTCAGGCTTGAACTCCTTCTTGGGCCTCAGGCCGAAAGGCAGGGGGTGGTGGGGCGGGGAGCAGGCTCCGCCCATGAAGCCCGGCGGGGGCGGGGGCGGCAGCCCAGGGGGAGGCACTCCGGAGTGGGGGATGGGGCCGAAGCCGGGGAGAGGAGGAGGGGGCGGGGGCGGAGGGGGCGGGGGGCAGCCTGGGGGAGGCGGAGGCACCGGGGGCACGGGGGCACAGGATGATGGGAAGGCCTGGACAGGGTGGGCGGGGCTGGTCCCCACTGGCACTGCTCCAAACTGCAAAAAAACAAGACCGGAAAAGACTGAGCGCATGCAAGAACAGCACCTGCAAACATACACCAATCAGAAAGCAGCACGACTGTAAACGAATCAGGCAGCAGCATACCTATGAACCACTCAGTAAACAGCACTTTCAAACCAATCAATAAGCAGCACACCTGTAAACCAATTAATGATTGTGCTCATAAAGTAAATGAGGAAATATGTACAGTTTGGCTATGTTAATCACTGAGAAGGGCTATTAGTCTACATAGAGCATACTAACATGAGACTGAAGGGCAGCACTTCAAAGTGACAGAGCTCAAGCACACTGCTGCACAGTCAAAAAGTGCGACAAAATCAATAAACCTCAGTGGTCAAATTCTGGCCAATGATTAGGAACCTAAAAAAAAGAAGGAACCTGGCTACGGACACATGAACTGTGTGTGTGGACAGGGCGGAACACCCAAGCCACACCCGTGAGCACACCTGTAAAGGAGCGAACGCTCATCACAAAATGCCTCAAACTCACGGAGACCGAGGCTGAAACGTGGGTCCTGGCTGAGCGCTGCGGGCGGAACACAGCCGTCAGCCCGAGCCGAGCGGACAGGCGTGTGCATACACAAACGCGTGACACGCGCGCTGCTGTGCAGGAAACAAGCGTGCGTGATCAGTTACACGCCCAGTGCGTGATCAGTTACACGCCCAGCGCAGCGGCTCTGCTCTGCTGCAGTCTACGGCACATCCACACATTCAAGCTGCACGGGGACCAGGCTGTAGAATTTTCTAACATTTGCAAGAGCATTTTGAAACAGCGTTATCGATTGCCTTTCCACACCAGGTCCCGGTAGCAATTCAGGGCGGACGTAGCCCTCGAGACGGGAACTCATTTTTTCCCAGACAGGAACTCCTTTTGTAAGAAAGTCAGAGTTTTGTCAAACTAAAGTAGCAGCTGCAGATTGGTGTTATGCAATGCTGCTGCTCACTTTAAGGTCGCCTTTCCGCTAGAAGTGTCAAAGTTTTTCCACTGAAACCGGTCCCTGCAATGTAATGAGGCCACATGCTCTTAATTAGCTAAGCACATTTATGTTGTTATTAGTTAACTGTATTTATTTACACGCTAACGCAAAAGGGAAAAGCCGGATTGTGAGGTAATGAAAAATAGATGAGCACCTGCACCCGGTGAAAATAATACCAGCTGCATGGCAACTTTCATGCATCTGTGTGAAATGATATTTAATACATTACAGCATCCTCTGAGTGTTCTCATCCTCTCAGAGGAAATGGTAAAAAAAGGGCAGGGGAGGGCCAGTGATTAATGAGGAGTTAATGAGGGGTTTT
Organism: Anguilla anguilla; assembly: GCF_013347855.1. Classification (NCBI taxonomy): domain Eukaryota; kingdom Metazoa; phylum Chordata; class Actinopteri; order Anguilliformes; family Anguillidae; genus Anguilla; species Anguilla anguilla. Next base: position 14,442,833 of record NC_049215.1, read on the forward strand.
ATATGGGGGGGCTACCGCAGGTTTCTTCTCTTTTCGAGGTGTGTGTTTTCAGGTAATGATTTTAGACCAGGCTCTCTGTGCAGGTCCATACCTCACCCAGACTGTGCAGAGACATTTTCATTTACTCTCCACCACACAAAGTGAAGGCTTTAGACTGCAGTCCCAGGCTATACTTCTCTCAGCCCAAATTAGCAGTGCTCAACAAGATTAAAATCAACAGCAACAATTTAGCCCACGCAAATATGATCGCAGGAATCTGACTACTGTGCATGGCAACAATACTCTATGAACAGTGTGCCATACGCAATAAAGAATAAAATATGATAAAGTCCACCAAGAACATAAAGGCCAAAAAACCAAGGTGCAAAACCATGATCAACATTTTCATGAAGAAAGCCTTTGTGGTCTTTTTGATCATCTCTCCAGCACCTGAGACACGTGGCTCCGAAGAGCGTCCTTTTATGAAGGCAAAGCCCTCTTCCCTCAGTTTTCCCCTCGCGCAAGTGAATCTCAGACCGGGTTTGTACTTGGCAGAATAAAGGGAGAGGGCTTAGCACAGCGCTGTGACGGCAGAGCTGCTGACGCACTCTCGGCCATACAAAAGCCCCGGCTGCGTCACACGGGCACACAGCACAACAAACGCGCACGCAAAGGCGCACGTGGCTGCCGTCCACCTGACAGACCGGCCTCGGATGGCTTAAATGGCTGGAACGCTAATGCCTGTTTATGCGCTTCAAGCTAATGAATACATTAATAAATGAAGATATTAAAAAATATTTTTTATGATATTGCCTATTTTTTTCATTTAAGGGCTATGCCAACAAATATTAGACTTAATTGCTTTTATTTACATTTAAGTTCATCCATTAACTTGTTTTGTACAGCTGAAAATGTGGACCCAACGCAAAAACAGCTGCTTCTGCAAAATGCATAAAACACATACACACGTTTGTACTTTTGTCTCATGTTCATGATCTCAAATCCTAATGCCTTAAGTACATAGCAACATTAATTTAATTCTACCTTCTCCCCATGTTTTTGGATGGTACTTTAGACACACACACACACATATATATATATATATATAAAATCTAAAGTAACAGCTATTTTCCCTTTTTAAAATGTGAAGTCCTACTGCATAATTAAAAGCTTATTTTCTTAAGAGAGGGCTTTGCCACCTGAAGATACCCATCTATGGCTCTGGCAGATGTTCTTGTGGGGGTAATAGAGGGCACTGTACAAAGCCATCTCCGAGATGAATAAATCCAGGTCCTGATTAGGTACTTAAAAATATACTTTTACACGCATTTCCAATCACAGCTAGGCCCAACAATGGAACAGCTCCATTTAAATTTAAATTAAGCGTAAATCTACAAACGCGTTGGCAGGCGGGAGCTCACCACATCGCCACGGCGACCAGAAACCATGGAGTACTGCACCGACTACGACATGAAGGCTGGTAGCCTGAAGAGAGACCTCACCCTCACGTTGTGACGCGGTGTCGGATCTACATCTGCTTGCGAATATCAGTCCTACAAACTGGGATTTGAAAACTTTAAAGGACGTACCGGCGTGACGCACAGCACAGTCGCTAATCTGCAGAGGGACAGGGTGAAGTTAACGAGTGGTAACCGCGGTGACGGTGATTGTTACTATGACGATGCCGACAGCGCCCTTGTGCTCTGAGTTTTCAGATGGCACATGGAGGAGATGCTGAAAGACTTATGGGACACCGCCAGCGCTGGCTTCATAACTCTTGGGAGTTTTATCCTTGAAACTGTCAGAATGCTGAGAGATAGCGGGAGAGAGAAGAGGGGAGAGAGGTAGAGAGAGAGAGAGATGGAGGGAGGGAACGCGTGAGAGATGACCTAAGGTGTAGTGGATGAAACCTCACCTTGCAGCATGAACGATCTATTTCATGAACTAGCTCCGTTTCCTTTCATTTCCACAGTCTTCACGACCTGTGAAACATGTATTTACTTTACCTGACTTTGATAAAAGTGCTTCTGTATAGATTTGCCAGTATAATGAAATGTCATGCATTAAGCCTTAACTGAACAATTCAATTCAATTGTTGAACAGAAAGCAAGAAGCGGAGAGTAGCTGATGTCATTGCTGTTGATTTAAATCGTATGCAAAAGACTGCTCTGTCAATACGATGCCTATATGTGGTCATGCCAATAAAGCATTTCTGAAGTTTTATTTACATTTGAGAGGAACAAAGAGAGAGCTGGGTAGAGGGAACGGCGCTTGCAGCAGGTGTGCTGAGTTAGCCAAGGCCAAGTTTCTCTCTCTGTGTTTTCCAGGGCAGGGGCTGTGGCGGCTGCGGCGGCCTGCGAGGACGTGGGCCTTTTTTCAGAGCGCCTCAAAGCCGGATGCCTCCGTTCTGTCAGGCTGCCTTGGGCTGTCCTTCGTCTAAAGCCCGGAAACTCAATCCATCTGGACTTTTAAAAAATTGCCCGCAGATCGCAACAAAAAAGACCTTGGAAACAAAATGAATAAATAAAAAGCCTGCCTGTGAAATGAGCTTTTCAAAAGCCTTTTTGCCTTCCTTATCTCAGGCGAAGGAAAACTTGAAAGGGGGAGGGACGAGGGCAAAGCTGTGGGCTCTCTCTGCGGTCCCCCCTCAAGGTGGCCCTGACCCAAGCCAAAAAATCTGGCCGGTGCCATTTCGTCTTCAAACTCATCCCGACTTAACTTTTCGTTTCACTTTATTTATTTTCCAGAGGTAAAAACAAAATGTCATACCAGCGCAGTCAAAAACTGCACAGACAGTGTACTTCACACACTATGGCTTTCTGACCAGTGCGACAGTTTCAGGTTACGGGCATTCTGGGCCTGAGTCGTGCTGCGTCACGACAGCGCAGGTGTGCTTACGGAGCACCGGCGGGTGAGTCACGCCACAGACTCTGACGTAAGGCAGCTGAAACTGACTGAACTGGTGGCGGTGAGCCCTGAAGCACGGTGCTGCAGGTATCACGCAACTCTCAATAAAAGTTAAGAGAGACGAGTGCACTCAGCCAAGTGTAGCGCATTAGCAGAAAGCGCTTATCGTTTTACTCAATCACGCTGCACTGCAAGTGAATTCAGATTCAGTTTACGATACTTGGCATGGAAAGAATGTGCATATAATCATATTATATCATGTCCTGAGCATATCACCCTAACCTTCACTTAAAAAATTAAGGAATCTTTTTTGTTTTTTTGTTTCCAAAATCAGACATCTAACTACCAGGGGAGAGAGCAGTGCAAAGCCACCAGAGCTGAAAGCTCTGTTGCTCTGAGAACAGGTGCACCACCGAAAATAAACTAAGAATGAAAAAAAAAAACAACCGTGAAAGTGACTCTTCAGAGCTGTGCTCATGCTCCAGGGCGAGTCCTGCTTTAGTTTCCAGCCCAAGAACCTCCCAAAAAAGTGACTCTGATAAGAAGGCTAATGCCTTCAGACACAGCATGCTGAACATCCGACGTGAAAAATGGCATACTTCAGCAGGCATACCTCAAGTTAAACTGGATAAACATTAATTATACTTCAGGTATCGTTCATGTGCACGCGGCCATACTTTTTTTATTTCCGCATGGGATGTTGGGGAAATATGCACCGTACATATTGCATTGTGGGTAATCTGAGCTTAAGCTCTGTTTGAGGATTCTTTGAAAGTGTTTACTTTGTGGAATTGAAATATTATCAGAATAAAAGTTCATTCCGCCATCAGTTATCTTCCCCAGGCAGTGTCGCGCACAGACGAGCTCGGGCAGAATAAACCGCCTTAAGAACAATTTCCTTTCAGGGATAGAGATCAGCGATTAGAGCCTAACGTAAGAGCCGAACTCTCGGGATCCAATCTTAAGCTTAATTATTATCAAAAAAAAGAGGCGGGATGAGAAAGGAACTGAACGAATAAATCAGCGGACCCCAAGAATAAAAAAATAAAAAGGGCAGCTAATTCGCAGCTGTTAACCAAGGTGAGGACTTGGGTGGTGTTAAGTATCGCAGGATTCCTGAGGAGCGAACAGGCGTCAGTCTGCAGTAAACCTGCTAATGGCAGGGAAGCAGGCACTCAAAGCTGAGGGCACGGAAGGGGACGATGCTAAATGACCTCACGTCATTATATAATCAGCTCACAGTGTCTTCAGAACAGAGGAGACATCTCACGACTGCTGCACCTTTTACTGTCCGCAGAGGAAAGTCTATAGCAACTTCATGCCCTCTCTCACACACCATCTGTAAATGTAAATGTGTACAAATGCATTTTCCTCTTATTGCATCCCTCCATTTTTTTATCTGTTCTTTTTTGTATTTCATTTATATTATATTTGTGTAAATCCTGTAGCAGTGATTCTGCAGTGCACCTTTCAGAACTCATCTTCTTTCCTAACGTTTCATTTCAAATATAACAAAAGAAATAAAAATGAAACGGCATGATTAAATAAAACTAACCAAACATTTTCACTAAATGACTGAATGCAGGAACAGTAACGAGGGGCCAGTGTTTTACCTGGGACCTAAAAGCCTGCAACTCCGCCTCCAGCTCGCTGATCTTCTCGTCCTTCTTCAGCAACTGCGCCTGGGCTTCCTGTCGGACCAGGAACTCTTCCTCAAACTGATGAAGACATCAGCGCAGTTAACCACACACGCAAGAGATGGGGAGAGAGAGAGAGCAAGAGCAAGACAGAGAAAGAGAATTGGAGTGAGAGAGGAAAATAAAGAGAATTGGAGTGAGAGAGGAAAATAAAGAGAATTGGAGTGAGAGAGGAAAATAAAGAGAATTGGAGTGAGAGAGGAAAATAAAGAGAAAATGGGAGTGGGGAGAGGAAGAGAGACTCCAAAGGACAGGGATCACCTGAGGTCAGCAGTGTCTGAGACAAAGACGGTACATTTATTTACCATTCACAAACAGCATTCAAGAGCCAAGTTCACTACATTAAGACTGAATAAAAACTACACCAAATGGAGAGCTATCTGACCACATCAGCTCTGTGCTCACAGTGGAAATAAGATTTATGACATTGTGTTATCCTTGATCAAGTTTAAGTTTGATCATTAAGTCACACGTGCCTGATAGACGAGTGTGATTCATGTAGTGGCCCCGAGCTGATTGGGGTAGTCAGGGGAGAGGCCTACAGCACAGCTCAGCCTGTAGAGCAGGTGTCGGTCCGCGTCCTGGTTTTTCTTCCAACTGACTGCCTTGTTTTTAGTTCTCTGCCAGCTCTCTAAACTATGCAGGCTTACTCCTGCACTGGAGCGCAGTGGAATCTTTAGGATACGCTTGCAGTCTGCAGCTGTAGCTGGCGCCCATACGAACGTCACCTGAAGATGACTGAGCTGGTGCAATAAGGAGCAGAGGCGCGGGATCCTGAAACACCCGCCGCAGGGCCTGCAGCACACAGCCGGGATCACCGCACCCCCGCCCAACACCCGTTCTTCTGCTCTTATTACAGACACGACCGAGCGAGCGTTAATTAATCCTGAATTACACCTCATGGACACAATTAGCCGCCCTGGCTTTTATTTCAGCAGCAGGGCAGAAGGATGGTGCGTTTGAGGCTGTAAAGGACGTGTGCTGAATGGGGATCTCCTTTGGTATTCTTCCCCCGACGTGCAATTCAACTGCCTGTCATTGCAGTCACCAAATTTCTCCCTCTCCATCTCTCTATCGCTCTTCCCCACTATTCGCTATTCCCCACACTTTCTCTTGCTCTCTCTCTGACTCTCTCTCTCTCCCCCACTCTCCACCCCTCTCTCTCGCTCTGCCTGAGAGAGCGCTCTGCGATGAACTAAAGAGATGAATTTATGTTTGGTCACTGCGTTTTAAAAGGCGAGGTGAAAAATAAAAGAGGCCCAGCCTGCGATCGCGCCGGCAGTCTCCCCGCTGAGCTGTGACAGGCACACCTGTTATTTCCGGAGGTTTCCGTTACACCCGGGGTACGGCCGCCGAGCTCCCGGAGGAAACCGTCCTGCTTTCTCTCCGCCCCTATCCTTCCAGTTTGTAACGACATAATTAGCTCAATTATTACGCTAAATTAGCGCAGGTGGTGACCCGAGCTAATTTAGCGTGATAACTGTTCAGATTAATGGAAGGCTCGGACAGGAGAAAACCCGGAAAAATCTCTGAACCTCAGCCCTGCGTCACCTTGCCTGTGTGTGTGTGTGTGTGTGCGCGCGCGCATGTGTGTGCGAATAAGTGAGTAGAGGGATGGCTTCGAACACACACATTTTATCACAAGGTCTTGACAGCACACCGACCGCGTGTCAATGACATCACCCCTTTCATGAGCGTCGGCGTCCTAACAGCAGGTACCCCCAACTACCGTTAACCCCTCCCCCCTTCATCCAAGGTACACGACAGCCTGCCGGCACACGGAGCTTGGCTTGCTTATCCCTGCCCTGAGAGGGGGGGGTGCAATAAAGCGGGAGTGTCCTGTGGAGCTCCAGAGGCCTGGCAGGGCCTGATACCAGCTGCAGAGGAGAAAGGCTCACTAACGCTCACTAACGCTCTCCAAGCCCAGGACGCACAGGGTTAACCAAAGGGCCGGGCTTCTCGACCAATAGATCGAGTCTGGAGCCGCATACATATCTGCACGCAATTACAAAGGGCCGTTCGGAAAAATCGATGCCGTCGTCCTTTAATCTAAGAACAGTGTTAATTACAAACGGCTGTTTTAACGATCTGCGCTGATCTCGCCGTAATTAATGGCGGCTAAATGGCGCACTGCTGAGCGCTGATGGGAGGGGCTGGGTGTACCTTCTGCGCCAGGTCCGATGCCCTCTGCTCGTACTCGTCCGCCCGAGCCTTATCCACACACACGTCTGCCCAGAGAGAGAGAGAGAGGGAGGGAGTCATACATACACCCATACATACCTGTGCACACACACATACTCAGACACATTAAAACATACACACTCATGCATATACACTCACCTTCACACACTGATACATACACACTCAGACATACACATACTCATAAATGCACACACGCACAACACACACACACATGCACCCAAACACACCTTCATGCAAACACTCACACATACACAAACATATGCCTATAGGCATGCACACACCTTCATGCTGACACAAACTCATATGCATACACACACATCCCTTAACACTTGCACGCGCACACACATACAGGCACATACACAATCCCACACAGTGAAATGCACGTCAAACGCAAGCACACACAGACGTGAAAACACAACTGCTGTCACACACACACACATTCTCGCTCACACGTGGGAAAACATAAAGAAATCAGACGGCAGGCGCGCACGCACACACGTGCACACACCTTCTCTCTCTAAACGCGTTCCCTAAGGACAGAGGCAGTGCAGACTCACCCAGGAGGTGGCTGAAGTCCACGTCCAGCCGCTTCCTGTAGGAGAAGTCCGGGTCGGTGCCGCTGCGGTGCAGGACGATCTGGGACACGCACTCCTCTATGATCCTGAAGTACTGGGGCCTGGGGGTCACACAGGCAGGGGTAGGACCCGGCCGTCAATCCCCCCCGCAAACTCTACACGCACTCAAACCATGATCCAGCGCGGCGGTGCCTTACCCCCAACTCTGAGGGGCTGACAAATGATAACATAAAGCACAGGATTCATGATTCTGGCTCCCGCGCTCCTCCAGGAGTCAGAGCGACCGGGCAGCCCACTCCGCCCTCCCACCTCTGAGCACACTCCCCCGGGGACGAAGCGCCTCTCAGCCCAGCCGGCCCAATCGAAAGGTGACTGATGAGGGCTCTGAGAGCGCCATTAACCGGCTCGCACACCTGCCCCGCGCCAGTCATCCGCAAACACTGAGCACGCTTCACCCCCCGCGCCATCCCTCCCCCCGTACCACTCCCCAAACCTTCATCATACTTTCCCTGTCACTGTCGGCGTGGAATTAAGGGCCGTGTTATCCCTCTGTAACCAGAGAGGGGGGCGGCCGCTTGTTTTAATGTGTCCAATTACAACCCCCTGACGGCCTGCGGCAGAAAGGTTGAAAAGACCTTGATTTGAGATAAGAGTTTAACACGGCACGCCGCGGCTAAGGCTGCTACAACACAATTTATGGCGCTCAGACAAAATCAATAAGGAGCACTGCCCACTTAATCTGTGGAGCAGGGCAATCCGGCGACCTCACACACCTCTCAGTCAGGACTCCCCCCCCCCCCCCCCCCCCCCCACAGCCAGGACACGCTCAGAAGAACTCACCTCTCCCACATACAGACAGCTAGCCAAAAAAAAACAATGGACATGTAGCACCGCGGCTTGCGCCTGTTCTCTTTGCTCTGGTTGTGTTAGCTGCCTGTTCACTTTGCTCTGGTTGTGTTAGCTGCCTGTTCTCTTTGCTCTGGCTGTGTTAGCCGCCTGTTCTCTTTGCTCTGGCTGTGTTAGCTGCCTGTTCTCTTTGCTCTGGCTGTGTTAGCCGCCTGTTCTCTTTGCTCTGGCTGTGTTAGCTGCCTGTTCTCTTTGCTCTGGCTGTGTTAGCCGCCTGTTCTCTTTGCTCTGGCTGTGTTAGCTGCCTGTTCTCTTTGCTCTGGCTGTGTTAGCCGCCTGTTCTCTTTGCTCTGGTTGTGTTAGCTGCCTGTTCTCTTTGCTCTGGCTGTGTTAGCTGCCTGTTCTCTTTGCTCTGGCTGTGTTAGCTGCCTGTTCTCTTTGCTCTGGTTGTGTTAGCCGCCTGTTCTCTTTGCTCTGGTTGTGTTAGCTGCCTGTTCTCTTTGCTCTGGCTGTGTTAGCTGCCTGTTCTCTTTGCTCTGGTTGTGTTAGCTGCCTGTTCTCTTTGCTCTGGTTGTGTTAGCCGCCTGTTCTCTTTGCTCTGGCTGTGTTAGCCGCCTGTTCTCTTTGCTCTGGCTGTGTTAGCTGCCTGTTCTCTTTGCTCTGGCTGTGTTAGCTGCCTGTTCTCTTTGCTCTGGCTGTGTTAGCTGCCTGTTCTCTTTGCTCTGGCTGTGTTAGCTGCCTGTTCTCTTTGCTCTGGTTGTGTTAGCTGCCTGTTCTCTTTGCTCTGGCTGTGTTAGCTGCCTGTTCTCTTTGCTCTGGCTGTGTTAGCTGCCTGTTCTCTTTGCTCTGGTTGTGTTAGCTGCCTGTTCTCTTTGCTCTGGCTGTGTTAGCTGCCTGTTCTCTTTGCTCTGGCTGTGTTAGCTGCCTGTTCTCTTTGCTCTGGTTGTGTTAGCCGCCTGTTCTCTTTGCTCTGGCTGTGTTAGCCGCCTGTTCTCTTTGCTCTGGTTGTGTTAGCTGCCTGTTCTCTTTGCTCTGGCTGTGTTAGCTGCCTGTTCTCTTTGCTCTGGTTGTGTTAGCTGCTTGTTCTCTTTGCTCTGGTTGTGTTAGCCGCCTGTTCTCTTTGCTCTGGCTGTGTTAGCTGCCTGTTCTCTTTGCTCTGGCTGTGTTAGCCGCCTGTTCTCTTTGCTCTGGTTGTGTTAGCTGCCTGTTCAATTTGCTCTGGTTGTGTTAGCTGCCTGTTCTCTTTGCTCTGGTTGTGTTAGCTGCCTGTTCTCTTTGCTCTGGTTGTGTTAGCTGCCTGTTCACTTTGCTCTGGTTGTGTTAGCTGCCTGTTCTCTTTGCTCTGGTTGTGTTAGCCGCCTGTTCTCTTTGCTCTGGTTGTGTTAGCTGCCTGTTCTCTTTGCTCTGGCTGTGTTAGCCGCCTGTTCTCTTTGCTCTGGTTGTGTTAGCTGCCTGTTCTCTTTGCTCTGGTTGTGTTAGCTGCCTGTTCTCTTTGCTCTGGTTGTGTTAGCTGCCTGTTCTCTTTGCTCTGGTTGTGTTAGCTGCCTGTTCTCTTTGCTCTGGTTGTGTTAGCCGCCTGTTCTCTTTGCTCTGGCTGTGTTAGCTGCCTGTTCTCTTTGCTCTGGCTGTGTTAGCTGCCTGTTCTCTTTGCTCTGGCTGTGTTAGCTGCCTGTTCTCTTTGCTCTGGCTGTGTTAGCTGCCTGTTCTCTTTGCTCTGGTTGTGTTAGTCACCAGTTCTCTTTGCTCTGGTTGTGTGTATGTCCTCTACACTTTGCCGTTAGCCGCATTTGTGCTAGCGAAGATGGAAACTTCCCACTGCTGCCTGATCTTTGTTCTTTGAGGTAACGTTTAAAAATCAAACAACACACGATGCACTTTTATACATGATTTATGCAACACTTTGTGCAAAGAGCAGGGGACGCTGTGATCAGACGTGTCGGAAGTTGTGTTGTAGTAAAGTTTGAACTGGGTCACGTTCTGCCTTTCTTCTGCAGATGTTCAGTATAACATATGGCAGGGTTGAAACACAAAAGACGTTTCCATGCTGTAACTGGCAAATTACATGCAGACAGAATATTAAACTGCTCCTGTAATTGCTGCCAAGTTTCCGGTTAACTGGGTCACTTTGGCAAAAATCGCTTCACTTGTAATTAACATATGCAGAATTTCCTGTTGACTACAAGAGTATTTTAGCAAGTAACATTATATACGTAGCAATAAGCAGATGTGATTTAGAATATTATCAGCACTTTGGGTGAATTGACAACTGCCACTCATCTGAATCACTGTAAGGAATACTCTGAGAAAATGTTATTCTACTCCAAATCTACACTAAAACATGAAATTTGAAATCAGTAAATGACAGCACCAAAAGGACCTGATCAAAACTGCTTATTGACCCATTTTCAGCGACGACTCCATGTTTGATTTCCCAGTATAGACCCATCTAGCGGCCAGTTCTCAGGCTGGGCAGATAATTCCATGAAAGCAAACATGAAAAGGCCTTTGAAAGCGGCTTTGAGCACTGCGGACAATCCAAGCGTGGTGCCGGCCCCCATTAAAGGCAGCTGCTGCCACAGTGTCACGCAGTGTTTTTAAGAGTGTGAACTCAATGCTTCATTTGTGTCAGTCAGCAAACGCTATTCTGCATGATTTTCTTAAAAAGACAAACATGAACTGGCTTATACAGTATGTGCAGGGGGTCAGCAAACAAGCCATCTTCTGCAATAGCTATTTATCTCATCTGCCAGCTGGGACAAGTGTCCGCACAATTTATCTAGTACACAAAAAACAGCATGAAGAAGATTAAAATACTGTTTAATACAAGCAACCCATTGGCTGCTGGAAAGTCAAGGCCCTTCACTTTGCATGCTTTGAAGAAAATGTAAGAAAGACCATTTGATAAGCAGATGAGGTCTGTTCAGCTCAGTAATTTCACTGCAATCCGGAGCTAGAGTTTTCTTTGATAATTCACTTTAGTAAGGTGCTTACACAGTTAACTGACCTCTCCTGGCTGGTTGGGCCTGCACTGGGCCCTCGGTTTAACAGAAAAACCCAGCAGAGCGTGCGGCTCTCTGAGGGCAAAGTCACTAGCCGCGGTGCGGAGACTAGCCGGCGCTGTGCCGAGCCTGGGCTCACACACCCGGGGGTGCGGGGCTGGGGCGGGCCACTCACCGGATGTGGTAATCGTTCCTGATGAGCAGGAGGTGCTGCAGGATGGACAGGAAGTGGCCCTCCGCCGCCGTGTTCTTCACCACGCTCATCAACATGCTGAACACGTCTCCCGCATCGGTGAGCGGCGTTAAGGAACACACTCAAAGGCGTGTGCTGTACACGCAGGGCAAGACAACCACACAGGGCAAGACAACCACACACACACATACGCTGTACACACAGCGCAACACAACCACACGCACACATACGCTGTACACACAGGGCAACACAACCACACGCACACATACGCTGTACACACAGGGCAAGACACACACACACCTATGGGCAATTTAGACTCTCCAATTCACCTAAACTTTGTGTCTTTAGAATGTGGGAGGAAACTGGTGTACCCGGAGGAAAGCTACATGGACACAGGGGGACCATACAAACTCCACACAGAAAGGCCCAGGTCAGGATTCGGACCCAGAACCTGATTGCTGTGAGGTGACAAGAGCACCACCGCCCCGTATGAAAAAAAGAAAATAAATAATTTCATCCAAAATAAATGTGATTAATGAAATGAAACTAACTGCTAAACGCTGGGCTGATGAAGGATAAACGTGAGTGTGTAACTGAGGCCTAATCACACACAGCCTCTTACGCGGGCTGGGAAGGATATTCCAGCTCTGCTTTGATGTCCTCCAGCCGGTGGGAGAACTCCATCATGTCCTCCTCGCGGTGCTCCTCGTGCACGCGCAGCTGGATGTCCAGAGCCTCGCTGCGCAGGACGCTCAGCCGCTGGGGTACAAGCGTGGGGAGAGGGGAGAGCCGGAGCCGGAGAGGCCGATTAGATTCTGTTTAAGGGTCTCTACAGATTCAGACATCAAATTTGATTGTGTTCCCCTCCTCCGTTCCGAAAGGAGGCTGAAGGCTGGCCGCTAGCTTGAATAATAAATACACGGGTACTCTCACATCATTCTTCTTACACTATCCCCTCCTGTAGCTCACACGCACGAGCACGGAGACACGCACGAGCACGGAGACGCGCGCACACAAACACCTCCCTGGTCACTGTTTGCTCTGGCGGTGGCATTGTGTTTTAGTTGTTCACACAGTATAAACATGCTAACATAACCCTGACAGGAGACGGCCAGAGCTTTCTCTCCCCCAGTCGTGTGTATCGATTCGGACGCCCGGCCCAAACTCAATTATCTGTAGCGGTACAGAACAGTGGGTTCAGCTGCACGGCTCATTTAAATATTAATGCAGACAGGGCGAGGGGGCGGGGCTCTTACCGGCAGCAGCTCCTTCAGCCCGCAGCGCATGAACTCGTTTCGGATGTGCAGCCGGAAGTCCAGGTCATCGGGAGACGTCACCAGCGCGTTAATGAGCTGCATGCAGGCCACCTGCACACAGACAGACAGAGAGCACAGTCACGCTCAGCAGCAGCCCCTGCACAGCCCATCGTGTTCAGCAGCAGCCCCGGCGCAGCACAGACGCGCGCGCGTGCGGGCGTGAGTGTGCGCGTCCGCTCACGCCTTTTCTCCCAGCACGTGAGAGCATACATATTAAAGAAGGGGCTTCGCCGGGCGGATGAGGGCCATGATTAATGCATGTCCATTTCGGCTGTCAGAAGCCCGAGTTCTGCTCTAATATTGATGTGGAGGACGGCACCCGACGGTCCGTTTCTGGGAGAACTCACTTTCCACGCTGCATTGTCATCCAGCATATTTACACGTTTAGAGGCAGTAGTCATCTGTGTGTGACAGATATGCATGTTTGAGCATGCATGCTTGTGTGTCTATGTGCTATGTGTATTCATACACACACAAGTGCGTATACATATTTTGTAAAGACATTCCAGTGCAATAATAAAGAAAATACAAAGCTGTACCTGTACTATATTCTATTGCATAAAGTGATAACACTGATGAAATCGATACAGAATACTCTACGACTCTGTACAGAATGAAGCAACTGTCTAGCATCTGATAAGCCTATAGGATTTGGACTTCTTATAAATGCTTAATAACTGGCTGAATTCACAACCCCAGACATATGTATCTCTGCAGCCACACCAACATAAATAAATGATCGTGAAGGTGAAGCCCAGGGTTATCAGATTCAGAGAAAATTCAACGCAAGGTTACAAAGTGCATCATTGAGACAGGAATATACAAGAACTAAGTTGTTTATACACTGAAAAAACTTGCGTGAAACTTTCTAAATGTGGCTCCCCCACTTTAAAATAATGACTACTTTAATCCTGGCATAACATCAACAATGAAAAATGTTTTGGTTAATGGTTAAACACAAATATGCCATATTCTTAAACGTTACCCAACAATCATGAAAAAATGACACAGCTCTGACAGACAGTAATCACAGTGACAGCCTGTGAGGATAAAAGCAGGGAATATGTGAAGAGCTCTTCTATTCAAAGAGCCCAAGAGTCACAACTACTCTGCCAAACAAGGTGAAAATAGCAGCAGGCTAGTGCACTCTAACAAGGTGAAAATAGCAGCAGGCTAGTGCACTCTAACAAGGTGAAAACAGGAGCAGGCTAGTGCACTCTAACAAGGTGAAAACAGGAACAGGCTAGTGCACTCTAACAAGGTGAAAACAGGAGCAGGCTAGTGCACTCTAACAAGGTGAAAACAGGAGCAGGCTAGTGCACTCTAACAAGGTGAAAACAGGAGCAGGCTAGTGCACCCTAACAAGGTGAAAACAGGAACAGGCTAGTGCACTCTAACAAGGTGAAAACAGGAGCAGGCTAGTGCACCCTAACAAGGTGAAAACAGGAACAGGCTAGTGCACTCTAACAAGGTGAAAACAGGAGCAGGCTAGTGCACCCTAACAAGGTGAAAACTGGAGCAGGCTAGTGCACTCTAACAAGGTGAAAACAGGAACAGGCTAGTGCACTCTAACGAGGTGAAAACAGGAGCAGGCTAGTGCACCCTAACAAGGTGAAAACAGGAACAGGCTAGTACATTTTAACAAGGTGAAAACAGGTGAAGGTTCCCTTTGTTTGAGGTGGTACTTCACACTATCAGAATGTTGCACTTAATGTGATGGGATTCTCCCTGTTTTACTCTCTGTTTTAAAGCAAACGCAGCGCATGAGCAGGTACTTAAACACTGTTCATCAGCTGTCTGCCGACGCATTGAAACGAACCGGGAGTGAACACAGTGAACGCCATCGCTCTCGCGATGGCAAAACCAAACCAGACAAAGCCAGGCAGCCATCCAGCGTTGGAGGGAGATGAGAGAGGGCTGAGAGGCCCACCCCACCCAGCATTAGTCCATAACCAGCATGTATTTATCAGAATAAGGGCCAGGCCCGGTGGACGAGGTACGCATGAGAATCAGGAACCCGCAAACGCGCGGAGAGGTCCACCGCCCCGCTGCCCCGCCCGCCTGGTCAGGGCCAAACCCTGCCCGCCCGCCCGCCTGGTCAGGGCCAAACCCTGCCCGCCCGCCCGCCCGCTCCGGGGCCAGCCCTGCCCGCGCGGGGCTCGTTTGAAGAGGGCGAGCGCGGGGGGCCAGATCACACGCCTCGGCCGCGCCCCTGATCACGTCCCCCTGTGAAGCACCTGTGAGTGGGCTTTCTCTCGTCTCTCCGCCCTTGAAGTCGGGGGCGGCCGGATGATCAACAAAAAAAAAAAAAAGCGAACCCTTTTGGCTAACGCATTTCAAAAGCCCTCCTGGTCTAAGCGTTTGTGGGAAACATAGCCTCGGGTTGGGCTTCTGAACTCCCCTTTCTCTTTTTCTTTTTCTCTCTCTCTCCATCCCTCTGTGTCTGCAACAGCCAATTTATTTCTCCTTTCTGTTGCCAGTTTTGTTTTTTCTCCCCTTCAAAACAGCTGAGCAACATGAAAGGAAAAAGAAGCTTTATAATGAATGCCAATATCACCGGCATCAACACCTGTATGTTTGCAGGGACAGCAAATAGCTTGCTTGCGTATAATGAAAGGGTTTGGATCGGAGTACAGATCTCAGATTAGTGGGGCCCTAAATCCTGCCCCTCAGTTCTTTCAGCAGCTTCATCCTTCGTGCCAGCTCTCCACCAAACTCCCGCCCCATCCACTGCTGCCTTCTGCCAGAACCGCTTCTTCAGAAACGCCACCTCTCATTTGGTTCCAAGTCACGTTACCAGAGGAAAACATAACAAAGAGGAATAAGAGCATCACAATGGCAGACTGGTAATATTAAATCACCGGTATCTTTAAGCCTTGCTGCTCGGACTGCACGGCACAGGCGCGTCTTCATAATTTGTCACTGGGGGCTTCTCGACTCCCTTAAACACATCTAACCCCTCAGGGGTTGATTTTAGTGCAGTTCAGCCCTTTTCCACACAGCCTGCCCCCGTCATCCAGTGTTTTGCACTTACAGCGCACCGTCTAGCAGATTTCTCCCTTTTTAAGTGTTTGTATTTACAGTCGTGGCCTTTAAAACACTTAACCTGAAGTGAAAGGGAGGGAAGGAGCGGGGGAGAGGGGGCGGAGGAATACGTCCTCAGGTCAAGCGTGAAATGCCTTTAACTACACAGCGGGACGAGGGCGGCGGCATGAATTAGTGATGTTTGGGTTAAAAGGGATCAGGGTTTATCTATTAGTAATTGGAAAGAATAACCCAAAGTATCAATAAAACATCAGCAACGGGCTCCGAGCGGCAGCCACGGCTTAATGGAAACAATCCGCTGTGGTGAAGGGCCTCTTTCTCCGCCGGTCTCGTCCGGGGCGGGGACGCGGGAAGGCTCCGTCGCCGTGGCGATCGCTCACAGCGTGTCCGCGTTCGAGGAGCAGCTCTGCCGGGGACGGGCGCGGCTTTCTACGCCCGCTCCGCCGTTACTGCCTCCGCCGCGGAAACAGCCAACAGCGTGTCATTTCCCCTCCGGACACAGCTGGCTGAGAACGCCGCTGCGCTGCCCTCCGAGAGGGGCGGGGAGGGAGGGGCGAGAGGCCGAGGGAGAGAGAGAGAGAGCCGGAAAGGAAAACATGAGCGCTTCGCTTTATTTATTTACACGCCCCCGGAGTTTAATAATAAAACACACGCGCAGAGTACATGCTCATAAATGGAATCACCCGCGCTGCTAACACAGGCATGTTACTCAGACACAGGGAAGAGCACCTTACTCATTTATATCCAGGCATGTCGCTAGCAAATTTACTGACACAAGCCATGTGGCTCCTGCACTCCACACGTGGTGTGCTCTGTGCTCAATCCGGGGACCACGGCAACAGGCACACGCACGCATAAAGGATGAGTTTGTGAAGGACATGGTGACTAAATGACTGCAGCCATGTTCTGACAGAACTCTCAGCCCACTGCTTGGCTAAAGCTGGCCTTCGCCAACATTTACACTTACAACATGTTCTGGAATTTTATCAATGTCACATTTGTCCACCTGTTTTCTGTACAAACCTGAAAATTGCATGTTGTCCTTTGTCCTAACTTTAGTAGGAATGCAACAGCATACTGGCCAACATAATTTGTTTTTATTTTTTTCTGGTAAAAAGCATTATTCCACGGGAACATTTTATTTGTGGAAAATGACAATGCTGGTGCTCTGATGGCATTTACACTCGCACGCTCCTATGAGTGTAAGGCCTCATATTTTAGAAAGCAGAATTTATACAAACATGGAATTGCAAGATTTCGGTGAAGAATATATTGCAAACAGCATGTGGTGCCGTTGGAGCATTGGAGATAGCCGATGGACGTGACGGTGCTCCATCGTCCTCCGATGCCAGATGCCAGTTTGTAGAGGATTTTGCGGCGGTACAGTATGCGAGTCCAGCATCCCGTCATAGAAACGGAAGAGGATCTTATTTATTTTATTTCCAAAACTCATATTGATGGCAAAAATCGGTCAAAATTTGTACTCTGACAACCAGAAAAAAATAAAACCATAAAATGGTAAAATCAAATAAAAGAAAGAAATAAATAAAAAAGAATTAGGTAAAGAAAGGTAAAAAGGTAAATAAATTGAGGCTCTACAAGCACCCACTGCCATGCCATCAGACTGAGTGTGCATGAGAGTTCTGATTTTCCTCGCTGATTTTTACAGGCTGTGTCATGCTCACATTATCTCTCTCTCCACATTCCATAACTTTAAGGTTTCTACAGTATCTATCTTACCCTCCCCTGTTTATTTTGAAGGTTTCCATTATTCTGCAGTCATTCATGTTTGTTTCCATAAGCTTCATCTCTCCCCTATCTGAGCTTGTCACAGACCTAAGAGATGCCCCCTCCAACAGGCTGCTGTCCCAGTTCTGCATGAACAGCCATGCGGTAATTGATTAATCATGCCTGCTGACAAGGTTGCGACAAAATGAAAAAACTGCTTCAATATGACAGTAAAGGAACCTGCAATGCCACTTCAGTTGCATAAAAAAACTATTAAAATACAACATTTATGAACACAAACAAATCTATAAAAATAAAAATATAAAGATTTCTTGAACAAAATGATTGATAGAAATATGGAGTGGAAACACTTAGGGCTTGAAATCTGTCACTTCCTGTGTGAAAGGATATGGGGGGAAGAGCCCGGTTAAAATGAATAAATGAGAGCGCAGTGGCGGAGAGATCCAGGTCTGGGAACTGACCCCCCACACGCCTGATCTCAGGACCCCCCACGTCTCTCCTCCCCGCTTCATCTACACCAGAGCACTGGGGTCAGACCCGAGCTGGGCCTTCCTGTGTGAGTGACTGGCTGAATGCCGGGAATTCTGGGAAAGGCTCAGAGCTGGAAGCGCAAGGGAGCAGAGCGATGATTGCATCCATACATACAGGAGCAGAGGAAAGTACACCAAAACCCCAGTGGAGCAAGGCAGGGAACACACATCCTGCATCTATTATCCCTGAGAGAGAGAGAGAGAGGGAGAGGGAGAGAGAGAGAGGGAGAGAGAGGGAGAGGGAGAGGGAGAGAGAAAGAGAGAGAGAGAGAGATGGAGAGAGGGGGGGAGAAACAGGGGGAGAGAAAGAATGGGAGGGAGGGAGGTAGGGAGAGATGGAGAGAGAGAGGGAGGGAGGAAGCGAGACAGAAAAAGAAATGGAGAGAGATAGATAGAGAGAGGGCGAGGACAGACAGAGAGAGAGATAGATAGAGAGAGGGAGAGGACAGACAGAGAGAGAGAGATAGACAGAGAGAGGGAGAGGACAGACAGAGAGAGAGAGAGATAGAGAGAGGGAGAGGACAGACAGAGAGAGAGATAGACAGAGAGAGGGAGAGGACAGACAGAGAGAGAGATAGGTAGAGAGAGGGAGAGGACAGACAGACAGAGATAGATAGAGAGAGGGAGAGGACAGACAGAGACGAGAGCGGCAGGCCTCCTGGTCCTGCTCTGTGATGGAGAGGAGGGCTCGGCGGCGGTGGGTAAAGGTCAGGCGGCGGCATCGCGCCTCGCAGCGGGGCGCACGCGGACCACGGCGCGCCCGCCCAGGCCCTGTCAAATTAAAGCGCACATCTCTCTCCCTCTCCCATCACTACCAATCCTGCTTTTCATTAATCCTCCTCCCTGACAGCCATATGCCAGCCAGCAGCGCTTATTATCTATAATATTTCACCAGCACGGAGATGTTCCACACCGCTCCCCTTTTCACCCGCCACTGCGCATGCAGCCGCTGTCTGAAGCGCTGTCTGCTCGGGGTCAGAGGTCGTCTGCTCCTCCTGCCATGCCCGATACACAATTTCGGCAAATCAGGCCGTGTCCTCAAGAGGTGAGCAGAATAATATTTTACGATTCCCAGCCATGGAGCTCGCCTTATGCATCACAAGTACTAGCTTGAGCCCGGCAGCACACTCGAGCGAGGATGGAGAAAAATGGAAATAAGAGATTGCACAGCCAACATAAATAAAGGCACATTTCCTATCGAAGTACACGACAATTTGGAAGTTGCTCTCTAGAAGGCAGACCCTTCCTCTGGTCTTTCTTTTGGTCCACAAACATCAAAGCAGGTTTGGTCTCAAACAGCCAAGAGGAGGCGACTGGTTTCAGAAAAGCCGCCCCACCGTCTCCGCAAACATTAGCGCAGTAAGGTGGTCTGCTCTCTAGATGGGCGATGGCAAGCTTTCATCACGTTCAGCCACTTACCAGGCAGAGGACTTGCGCTGTTAACACTCTATCAGGCTCTAAACTAGATTACACTTCAGCCACAGGACCGTCAGCAAAGAAATGCCTTTTCAGAACTCAGCTTTCAGTTCTGCTTACAAGCTCATTTTCCTGTGTGGTCACTGATTTTTGAAGAGGGGCAGGGGATTGTAATTGTTTTTTTTTTAAACTTTCTCATGATATATGAACTGCATTTGGCCCCTTTACACTTTCCAGACATTACGTTCATATCGAACTGGGCTACCATGTTTGGGTGAACTGCAGATTTACTATGAACATAAATGTAGGAAAAACTAAAGCCGAATAGACACAATTAAAATGGAAATAGAATATTTACTTTTCATTTTCAAGATTTAGGGGGTATGGCCCTCCTAACAATCAAAGCAAGCAGGGGGAGTCTTTACATACAGGCACTTTACAAACACCATAGAGCATGAAGAGATTACAGCCTATGGGGGAATGGGTAACTTAGCACGAGCAAGGTCAAAACATGTAAGCTCACATGAACCAAGTGCTAGCCAGGAACTGCGTATGGGGTGATGAGCAGCATTAGCCCTGCTACCTGACTAGCTAGCAAGCAATATGTACTGTATTGATTTTGGGAACAGACAGCAAATCAGCCACAGGTTTGTCTCGAGTGCCATTTCAATTTTCAGGTCTGTAAAAATATAACAGCCATGCAAGCTCACCTCTTTAATGTACCTCATTAGGCATTTTCCACCTCCATTAGTAGAGAAGGAATGCATGTGTTTATTTAATATTAGCGGGGGGTGTCACAGATTCCTTAAACATACTAGATACTGCACTCTCAGCATCGCATGGTTTCTCCCATCTCCTATGCCACCCAATGTGATGCTTCTGATGAAAATTCACTGAGAGGCATGACTAAGGAAAACACTGCGGGACCAGACATCCTGGACTGAAGTGCAGCATCAGAAGCCTCCTGCTGTTAGGAAGCAGAGGGAATTGAATCTGAATATCTGTTGAGTCTACAGAATCTACGGTGTTATGTGGGCCTCTTTAATGTGACACGAGAATCCCAACATAACACAAGCTACACACAGCCAAGAAAATAGTCCCACACAATAATATGAAGCTTCTTAATAATCTCAGTGCATCTAAAAACCAGTAGATATCCAATCAAAGTACCCGACCAGGAAAACTTCTGCCCTCTAACGGCTGGATAAATGCACCCTCAATACCCCCACCGGCTTACAGGGGAACAAGCAAGGAGGAGAAAATGGCCTCTTTCCCCACAGAGTCAGGCTCTTCAGTGCCTGGGTGGCACAATTCAGCTGCACTAACTCACAGCAAACAGCCTCAAAAAAAATTACTGTTATTGTAATAAAACTAATAAAAGGTGAATTGCAAATATTAGGCCTGTATGTTTGTATGCTTGTATTCAAATACCATTCAAGAGCCCAAAGCAATGCTTTCATGCATTTAAATGAGCCCACTGAATGGGGAAGTGAAGAACCTCATTTAAATCCAAAGTAAACTCACTTCTGTTGCAAACAGCACTTTCCACTTTTTGAAACAAACTATCATATGTAACTATTCGCTGATGAAAATATCATTTGAAATGTTAAGGTAATGATTGTTGTTGTTATTAACTATCATGAGTATTGGTATCATATTCTAATCATTTATTTTAATTATCAGTCTGTGTTTTGACAGGGAAAGCATATGCAGAATATTCTTAGTAAAGGTAAACATACATAGAAGTCTTTAGCAAAAACATAAACAAAAGGTGCCATGGGAAACCAAGGCCCTGCTGTGCTGCTGGATTGAAAATTAAGCTAGAAAAGATCTAAGTAAGCGTCTTGTGCTATTTTAGCTTTAAGATAATTATGATTATACAAGGTCATATACTGTAACATTTAATAAGGTGATCAAGACTTATAATCATCCAAGTGTTATTTCAGACTCATGCATTTACTACTTTACTACAGGCGGGGCGTATCTTAGAGGCCTCACAGCACCACACAAGTCCAATCACTTACAAAAATATATGAGCATGGACTGAGTGTCACCATTAGGGGAAGAAAACACCTGAGATCTTCAAGACATTCGACTCAAATCATCAATCCTCAACTCAAACAAATTCTATGCTATGTTCAAAGGAAATAAGAAAGAAAACACAATATGGTGGGAATATTTTCTTTCAAAAGCAGAAAAGGCAATCAACCAATTAACTGAACGCAGTGGTGCATTTAACAGCCCCATTTGTGCTGTCTTTCTTTTTCTGTTTCAGCCTGACAGCTCCAAGGTAGACTCTTTTTTTCCCTCTTGATCGAGGAGGTCGGCGAGAAAAAAGGATTTTTCTCTAAGTGCGTCTAACTTTTCATTCAAAAGGGCGGTGCATTTTTTGCGAAAACAAAAAAAAGGAAGGGGGGTTGGGGGTTGGGGGTTGGGGGGGGGGGGGGGGGGGCAGGAGTGCTCCGTTTCGAGGCGAGGCCAGCCTCGTACTCACCTGTAATTGCACGGAGCGATCGCGCAGGCCTTCGACGATGGGCCCGAACCTCTCGACGCCCCTCCGCTCTCCCGCCACGGTGATGGCTTCAAGGACCTTCTCCAGACTAAACGGGAAAATCAAACGCAGGAGTGGATAAACGGCAAACAAGCGGCGCGCCTTCGACTCCACGGCAATCGCCCCGCTACGCACGCCGCGTACAAACAGGATCTCACAGGGCCTTCTCCTTCCTGCTTATCCGTCTTCTTTCTGTTCCCTACATTTACAAAAACACATACCTAACGACACTGCTTTCTTTGGCTCGTTCTTTAAAGAGAAAAATAAAGTATGGGCTTGTATTATAAATTGATTTCATTCTACTGGATTCTTGCTTGCTTTATTTTATGTGTGTTATGGCTACATGCATTTGAAGTTTATTTAAATAAAAAAATGTTTAAAAATCTAGAAATAGTCACCTACTACTCCTTACACAGCAGGGTGTAATGCAGCCTTAAAATACTTAAATACACTGATAAGAGCAGTAAACCACCACTGTAACTGCTTCATACAGCAGGTCTGCACAGCGCAGTGCAAGAGATCAGTACTGACTGATGTTAACATTTGAGACTGCAGCGTGTTGCGTGCAGGGTGTTGTGTGTTGCGTGCAGGGTGTTGTGTGTTGCGTGCAGGATGTTGTGTGTTGCGTGCAGGGTGTTGTGTGTTGCGTGCAGGGTGTTGTGTGTTGCGTGCAGGGTTTTGTGTGTTGTGTGTTGCGTGCAGGGTTTTGTGTGTTGTGTGTTGTGTGCAGGGTGTTGTGTGTTGTGTGTTGCGTGCAGGGTGTTGTGTGTTGTGTGTTGCGTGCAGGGTGTTGTGTGTTGCGTGCAGGGTTTTGTGTGTTGTGTGTTGCGTGCAGGGTGTTGTGTGTTGCCTGCGCGGTGTTGTGTGTTGCGTGCAGGGTGTTGTGTGTTGTGTGTTGCATGCAGGGTGTTGTGTGTTGCCTGCGCGGTGTTGTGTGTTGCGTGCAGGGTGTTGTGTGTTGTGTGTTGCGTGCAGGGTGTTGTGTGTTGCGTGCAGGGTGTTGTGTGTTGCGTGCAGGGTTTTGTGTGTTGAGTGTTGCGTGCAGGGTGTTGTGTGTTGTGTGTTGCGTGCAGGGTGTTGTGTGTTGTGTGTTGCGTGCAGGGTGTTGTGTGTTGCGTGCGCGGTGTTGTATGTTGTGTGCAGGGTGTTGTGAGTTGCGTGCGCGGTGTTGTGTGTTGCGTGCAGGGTGTTGTGTGTTGTGTGTTGCGTGCAGGGTGTTGTGTGTTGCGTGCAGCATGTGGCGTGCAGGGTGGACCTACGTGTTCTCCTCGCCCACGATGCAAATGGCGGACAGCAGCTTGACCACGTCGGTCATCATGGCGGGCTGGCTGGGGTCGATGGCCCGGGCCAGCAGCGTCAGGCTCTTCTCCTCGCTCAGGATCCGCTCCAGGCCAAACTGCAACGCCACATCAACGTTACATCAACATTACATCAGCGTTACATCAACGTCACGTCAACCTCGGGCAAACATCACACCCCTCGCCACAGCAACAAAGGTCAGGAAGGTTAAAGCAACACTGGGGACCGAGGGAAGATTCGGACAGCTCTGGATCCAATGCAGATCGCCCCGAGACGTCAAGCTAACGTCACGGCTAACTGACTGCTGTCACGGCAACGGGCGCTTCTCCTGGCTTTGGCTCTGTGGCGGATCACTCTGGAGCATTCAGTCAGCATCCAAACCGCCACCAAAGCAGCAAACAGTCAGGTGTCAGAGCGGCATCAGCCGCTGAGGTAAGACTCGGGCTCCCCCGCTTCTGGTTCCTCTCCAAACCACGCTCGAGCGCCACATCAACGCCACGTCAACATCAGACCCAGCCCTCAGCCGCGCTGTCACCCCGGACCGCGCCCGGAGAGACGATCGACGTCGCGTCATCCTCGCAGAAACATCACGCCCGCCTCCGCGGCGGCGAGGAGCTGTCAGAGCCGCGTCAAAGAGACGCCACGGCAACATCACACCTAGAGCTGTGGCAACTCCTCAATACGGCGCGGCGCGGCTGTCAGTCTCCGCTCAGCGCCGCTTACGCAAGGAGCCCGGCCCTGACAAGCGCAGGCGCAGCGGCTGATTAATGTGCTCCTGCTTTACCCACCAGGCTCGCTCTGTGAGCGTCACACTGTGACACGAGCGCAGTCCTCACACCCGTAACATTATATTTACCATCATCCCAGGAGACTCCATATACCATGATGCATAGTGTATGATACTGCATGACACTCTATATGTCACAGATGCACACTGTATGATGCATGATACTGCATATACCACAAAGTGCACAGCAGGATTGTACAGCATACTGAATAAACAGTGGCGTACACTGATTGAACAACCGCAGAACTGTGCGTATCACGATGCACAGCCCCCTAAAGGATGACGCTTGATGGAAAGGCGTATTTCTACCTCCAGTCCCTGTGGTGTTGCAGAGCCGAATGGGTGCGGTGTGTGATAAGGGCCGGTTCTGTGCCTCTGAGAGGCCCGTACAGAGCGCGTGGTGTTCAGCTTCACGCGCTCCAGCCTCCTCTCCCAACGCAGGAGGCTGCACTCCCAGCCACTTCACAGCCTGGCTGCACAATCACACTTCACTGCTGCTACTACCATCAGCCCTCCTCATTCCATTCTCCGTCTCTCTAATGTTACGACTGAGTCGGGAATAAATAAATAAGGGGAACGGGTACACGCTGGCGCTGAGAATGCGCTGAGAGTGCGCTGAGAGTGCGCTGAGAATGCGCTGAGAATGCGCTGAGAATGTGCTGAGAATGCGCTGGGAATGCGCTGGGAATGCGCTGAGAATGCGCTGGGAATGCGCTGGGAATGCGCTGAGAATGCGCTGGGAATGCGCTGAGAATGCGCTGGGAATGCGCTGAGAATGCGCTGAGAATGCGCTGAGAATGCGCTGAGAATGCGCTGAGAGAGCGGTAATCAAAGGCATTTCTTGGAGGGCATAATGACGGAACGCTCCGGAATGAAGACCCGCCTTCCCTCCCGGGCAGGTAGGGCTGACATTTCCTGGGCTCAAGGACGAAGTGATGGAGGAGCAGCTGCCTGTTACCGCGACCGCCGAATAATCAAGAGGGGCAATTCGGCCCGACGCGAGGAACCAGCGAGAAAGGGGGAAGGGGGGGCGCAAGGGGGTCCCAGTTAGGCTGAAGGAGGGAGAACGGTGGGAGTCCCACAGTGGGGCTCCCCCCCCCCCCCGAAACGAGCCGGTGTGGCTCAGAGTTCCTCTTTCACACGGGGAATTGTCCACCGTCAGCCACCCGCTGCGCTTCTCCGCTGGAGCCGCAGCAGAAGAAAAAACAGACTAATTTAAACCTTTTCTCTCCCTCTCGCTTCCCCTGTTCTTCTGACACCGAACAGCCCAATGTATTGAGCCGCTGGAGAGCTCTCTGAGAGAGGAGAGAGCCGCCGGCTTTCTTTCTGAGTGGAGTGCCTGCCATTACGCCAATGCGGCTTTTCAAACAGAGGGCCTGCGCGTGGGAGGAGAACAACAGCCCCGCTTACCGCGCCCCGCTCACCAAAACGCGCCACAAACAGGGCCCGCTTACCGCGCCCCTGCAGGTCCCCACGTTCCAGAGACTCTATCTGGAAAAGTCCGTTAGAGCCTGAACAAACGGGGCTTAACGAGAGGGCAAACTGCTCTTCTGAACCGCTACGTTTCATAACATGTTTTCTTCTCTGAATATTTGGTAAATTCATTAAATATGATCATTTGGGCTGGTTCTGATTGCGTGAGCAGCTGGTGGGAAACACCTGGCTGTTTAGAGCGAGTGGAGTCTCTTTCACAGAGCGGGGACTGAGGGGAGGTGAGGGGACTCTCTTTCACAGAGCAGGGACTGAGGGGAGGTGAGGGGACTCTCTTTCACAGAGCAGGGACTGAGGGGAGGTGAGGGGACTCTCTTTCACAGAGCAGGGACTGAGGGGAGGTAAGGGGACTCTCTTTCACAGAGCGGGGACTGAGGGGAGGTGAGGGGACTCTCTTTCACAGAGCAGGGACTGAGGGGAGGTAAGGGGACTCTCTTTCACAGAGCGGGGACTGAGGGGAGGTGAGGGGACTCTCTTTCACAGAGCAGGGACTGAGTGTGGGTGATGAGTCTCTTTCACAGTGCTGGGGAGGTGACTGGACTGTCTTTCATTGAGCGGGGACTGAGGGGAGGTGAGGGGACTCTCTTTCACAGAGCAGGGACTGAGGGGAGGTGAGGGGACTCTCTTTCACAGAGCGGGGACTGAGGGGAGGTGGCTGGACTCTCTTTCACAGAGCGGGGACTGAGGGGAGGTGGCTGGACTCTCTTTCACAGAGCGGGGACTGAGGGGAGGTGAGGGGACTCTCTTTCACAGAGCAGGGACTGAGGGGAGGTGAGGGGACTCTCTTTCACAGAGCGGGGACTGAGGGGAGGTAAGGGGACTCTCTTTCACAGAGCAGGGACTGAGGGGAGGTGAGGGGAGTCTCTTTCACAGAGCGGGGACTGAGGGGAGGTGAGGGGACTCTCTTTCACAGAGCGGGGACTGAGGGGAGGTGACTGGAGTCTCTTTCACAGAGCGGGGACTGAGGGGAGTGCGAGATGCAGGTGCTCCTCCAGCTCTCTAGACCTGTTATCAGGGCGGATTAAGCATTACCATACAGAGAGCCTGCACGTGTCGGCTGGATTTATGCCGGAGCTGAATGTGATCCCTTAGTCTCTTCACCCATTACTAAATCACTCTCCGAGACGGCGCGTGCATCAGCAGCGCGTGGGAAACGCATCAGGTGCAGCCGGCGCTTTATCCGCCGCGTCGGCATTACAGGCTGCCGTGAACCCTCAGACTCGGAGAGAATAACGGGGGGGATATGAAAAGGCCGCTCTGGCTCCCTGTCTGATGAGATAAAGCCCCACGCAGCTTTTGGCTAGAATGCTCTAAGGCTAAGCTGCTGCCTGAGGACCAGTGAGCTGGCACCCCGGTGACCGGCCAGCCAATCGCCTCACAGGACGAGGAGCGGCACACTGACAGGACACGCCTCCGAAGCGGGCTCCAGCCGGCGTGGCCGTCCCATTAGCCCGCGCGTGGCGCTCGGCCGTGCCAGCTAATCCAGCGCTTTTCATTAAATTTCACAGCTTTGGCAGGCAGCACTGCTGCTCAACTGCTCTCGTAGCTTCTGAAGAGGTTGCAAGTTCAAATCCCACACAGAAATTCCAAGCAAGCACCTGTATTTCCCGCATGACTTAACTTCTAAACGTTAGGGTTTAAACGTGTAAAAATGATCCAGTTGCTCTTTCTTGGAGTGTGTTTATCATCCATAATTTATAGAGAAGTAACACTGGTTAAGTACATTACTCAGAGGTAGCGAGGCAGGAGCTTACCCGGGAATTGAAACTGCAACCCCTTTGTTGGCAAGCTTATCCACTTAAGCAGTGCACCTCAGTGCTGCCCCCCGACACAAACACAAGGCCCGCTCTCTCTGCTCAGCTTAGAGGGCCCCGTTTAAAGCCAACCAGCAGGCAGGCAGGCAGCACGAGCGTTATCAACATTTAAGAAAGAAAGAACACGGTGTGCAGCAGAGCCGGCCCAAACACGCCCTCGCTCCTTTCACAGAACCGGGATCTGGAAGATTCACAACTACTACATTTCCTTTCCACGTTTAGATATTCTGACAAGAAGAACAGGCCCTTTTCATGGTGCAAAGCCATTGCGAGCCAGGGACAAGCCAGGCAGTGAAATGATTGACGCTGCACTTTACCTTGTTGTTCATGAAGGCTTTCAGACACTGGATCACTTTGTGTTGGCTCTTCTTGTCGATAGGTTCTGGGCTAAAAAACAAACAGAATCATGAAAGGGGATTTTATTTTATCTATAAAGCACAATACTTTTGTTATTTCTTGAAATGCACATTTGGAATCCATTCCTCAGCCGTGCAACTTCCTCTGCTCATTCAGGCGCAGTCGTTGCGCTGGAAAGCAGGTCAGCTGACCAGAGGGGGCACTATTGCACAAAGCAGCAAGGAACACCCAGCAGAGCGGCAGTCAATTCCATTTTAGTCAATGCAAGAGATGAATTGAAATACAATCCAATATAACTGAAAAATCTTGAACATTTTCCCCCATTTATGATTTGAATGGGAAAAAAAATTCACAGTTCACAAAACTGAAATGGAACAGACAATCCCCACAATAGTCAACCCTCCTTCCTCAGGCAACACAAAGGCCATTTATGGGTCCCATCCACAGAGCACACTGGCACAGCCAGGAGGCTAGGGGCCAGTCACTGGGAGGCTAGCAGGAAAGTGTGCAGACTACAATGTTTCTATTCTTTCTTAGCTGATTTTTTTCCTTGCTACATGCAGACAGAGGAAAGGCAGAGAGGGTAAAGGAAGCACAGCTCCGGAGGTGCAGTAGAGGGGAATCGCAGGCGGGCTGAGAGTCGCCCTGTGGAGCATGCAGCACCACCCGCCAAACGTACTGTTTCTTATGGAGCAGCCTCTCCAGAGTGTCCAGCAGCAAACCCAGGCCTTCATGTCCAAAGCTCTGCACCCAGCTGTGAAAGGGGAGACAGGACGCCATTAAAAACAATCAGCTGATCTAACGTGGGGAGAGTCAGGAAGGAAAGCCAGCATGTACAGGTGTTTAAATGCTACGAAAATGAATTTCTGAGCGAACGAGTGAAGCAGGATCCATCTGGTACGCTGCATACCGACAGATGGAATTTATTTTGTACAACTCGCAATTTATCAATAAATCCCAAGAAGCTAACAATAGACCAATGAAGAAACATGAATTAAGGTCTGAGATTAACACTGAGGGGAATCATCAGCCAGCAGGGAAAAGCAGCCCAGGGCAGTGACACAATGTCGCTCAAGATTTGACACGTGTTAAGTGCAAATATTCCGCTGGAAAAGGTGGACAATTCCAAATTACATTCATTTTTAAACAAGCGTGTAATTAACGAAGGGTGGGGGGGGGGCATTCTGTCAGCTCGACAGAAGTATGTGCAGCAGACCACTATGTTGCGTAAAAGAAAAATTCAAGAACTGAATGAAACAACTGGCAGCATATCTGTGGTAATGGACAAATCAACAGATTGCACAGATAAGTACATTTTACATATTACATTTTGTTCTTCAAGGAAATCCCTCACGACCATGCTAACAAAGTGTACCCAACTGACCTAAATTACTCCTCAGTTGTGGATAGCATCTAGAAATGCTTATTGGAATATAATATTTATTTTGAAAACATGACTGCATGTGCCTGACAATGAGAGTTGTATATTAAGAGCATATAAAGGCACGAGCTATTATAAAAATGCAATACACCAGCCAGACAGAAGAAGTTGACCTATTTTATGATTCATAACATTAATAAGCATATTTTTTATTGAAATAAAGGCAAGAAATAAGATCAAAACATTTACTCTTTTTGCTCCGCCTCTTCAACAGTCTTCAGAATGATCACCTACTTCATATTTTGTCAGGTAATACAGTGAGAAAGTGAGATCAGATTCAAATTAGCTATAGCTAGCCCTTTTTCCATTAAAGAATTAGCCTATATCGCTATGCACATAGAAAGTTATTGCAATAACGGTAATGGAAAACGAGTCAAATCGACATATGACGTTAGACAAAATTTGCTCAGGTTAATCGTTGAAAATGGCAAGAGTCTTATTGACATGATCTGGTGGTATGAAAGTCGTAACATGAGAATCCATGAAACCTATTATAAAACTGAACAGCTTAAAAATGAATATTGTGCACATGCTCAGCAGATGCATAGCACAGAAAAAACAACAAACCGCCAATTTGTCAAAATTGTCAATGAAGTTGCAGAAATATTCAGCAGCATATTACAACCCTGATCAACTCTAAAATAATCCACATTTCTATCAACCGGCTCATGAATTCCTCGAGGCTGTTAGAGTTTTTGATCCCAAGCAAGTGTGCAGACTCGATGTGTAACCCTCCCGCTACACTCAATTCTGGGCTTTGATGAAAACTGCAGATTGGAGCTGAGCAATTACAAAATAATCTGCACAAGAAAGGAGCCCTGCAATGTCACTGGGTGAGTTCTGGGACACAGCTGAAGAAGCGTGTCCAAACCTCACAAACTCAGTCAAGGCAGAAAGATGCGTGTCTTTCTATGGACAAATTTTCACAACTTTATATGTGCCACACCAGTCTGACCTTTCTACTAATCACTGCAGCCAGTGACGGTGGCATAATGCAGAGATTTAGTAATCAGTGCAACACTGCGAGACATGCACTTTCCGATCAGTCGGAATAGCGGTACTATTAGTTTGGAGGGTTCTTTTTTACCAGTCTGTTCGGGCAAGTTAAAGCTGTATTATGCTTGTTCGACCACTTTTTTTCCCTTTTTTTTTTAACTTGTCCCAGACAATTGGACAAGTGTTAATGTCAAGCCCTGAGTGGTTTCCAGGCAATATCCGAAACAAACAGGGCCGTTCTTAGGCATGGTCATGGCAGCTGCCGTAAGGCAAGTAGCTGTCTGTGTCTGCTGAGGAACTGCTGAGTCACGCACAGGCCAAGGGAGGTGAGGAGCAGGGCACTGCAGGTACACAATCCAATGTCAACAAAACATGAGGAAAAAGCAACCAATCAGATGATCCCTCGATGGGCTCCTCTCCAATGTGCCTTAAGTTCCCTGCAGGAGTCGTGGTGACGGCGTGGCCTTGGTCTCCGCCCCCCCCCCACATCCTTCTGTCTGCTCAGACAGATGAATAAAGCCCGGCCGAATAAAAGATGCGAGTCAATAAGGCTTATCTGAGCCCGTCGGGGGACTCTGCTAAACGCTGGCAGATTCCCCCAGACACTGCGCTTCCCCTCTCTCGCTGTAACGACAGGTGTAACGGATTATAGATGTTTATTCCCGTCTATGCAAACAGACGGCCCCTCCCTCTGCACCGCGCTGGATTTGGCCGAGAGCCTGTAGGGGCAGGAACGCGAATCCGCTTGCATCCATATGGGGGGGGGTGGGGGGAGCACACGGGCACTGTGAGCCCGAGCGGGACAGCCACGGAACGGGCCATCGCCACAGAACCCCGCCGACAGACAGCCAGGACAAAGCTCATTCACTACGCCTGGGATCCCAATCCCGCAGCTGGCCCCCGTTACCACACGGGCGGGGCGGGGACCCAAAGGGGCTCCACACCAAGGCGGCGCCGGGCCTTTCGTGACGGGCGGGTGTGCGCGGCCGTTCTGTGAACTCAGGCTGGGTTGGACACGGCCCCTCAAGGCTCTCTCACAGCACAGTGAACTCAGGCTGGGTTGGACACAGCCCCTCAAGGCTCTCTCACAGCACAGTGAACTCAGGCTGGGTTGGACACGGCCCCTCAAGGCTCTCTCACAGCACAGTGAACTCAGGCTGGGTTGGACACGGCCCCTCAAGGCTCTCTCACAGCACAGTGAACTCAGGCTGGGTTGGACACGGCCCCTCAAGGCTCTCTCACAGCACAGTGAACTCAGGCTGGGTTGGACACGGCCCCTCAAGGCTCTCTCACAGCACAGTGAACTCAGGCTGGGTTGGACACGGCCCCTCAAGGCTCTCTCACAGCACAGTGAACTCAGGCTGGGTTGGACACGGCCCCTCAAGGCTCTCTCACAGCACAGTGAACTCACTGCAGCGTAGACTGCGTTTGAGAAGAACGGCCTGCGAGTGTAAGAAGCCCTGCGCAGCGGGAGGAAGGCTGCGATACTGGGCTGATGTAAATGAACGTGTGCAGCTGGTTCTGTGGGGACTGCTCAACAGCCTACACACACACAGCAGGCACTCGTGTGAAGTGAATTAGACCCGACTGCCCCCCCCGTGCATGTTAACTCCGGTCTGCTCTGATTCTGCATGCTGTTGCACGGGCAGCGTCAGCTACAGAGTGATGGCCTGTGGGCTAACGCTCGGCTCACAGGGTTCAGACCAGCTCCCAAAGGGGCGGCGAGCCTCCACCTCTCAGGGTCCACCTTTCATCCCAGGGCGTGTCTTTCATCCCAGGGCGTGCCTCTCATCCCAGGGCGTGTCTTTCATCCCAGGGCGTGCCTCTCATCCCAGGGCGTGCCTCTCATCCCAGGATGTGCCTACTATCTCAGGGTGCCTTTCATCATGGTTCCCAGCATGCTTTAAAACCTGTGGTGGTGACTACGCAATGGTAACAGCTGTGAGTCCTGCAGTAAAGCCCTACTGGGGTATTATGGACACTCAGTCCACTGTCTGACTCAGTGAAGGCCCTCCCTTTAATCCGCTTTGTGTGAATTAAACAGACCACTGAATGGGTCAGGAGGAGACGGTCGGGTTTGGCTAGCTCCCGTCTCCTCATAAGATAAGGTGGAGCCCGCAGCCTAGCTGTGACTACGAACGAAAGCCAATGAGGAGAGCCTGGAGCAGCGGAGGCCGCTGGGAGACAGACTGAGGTCCGGGTCCAATCGCCCCTTTCCCTCAGCTCTGACTGGCTAATAAACGCCACGCTGGCTGGATGCAGCCCAGCAGCCTTCCCACCAAATAACCATCAGCAGCTTCACCGTGGGTGTCCAGCCCCCGGCGCTCGTCCGGGTCGGTAGACCTGAGGCGTGAGAGAGCGCGCGGGCCGAGGCGTTAAGATTCCGTCAGCGCGCTGGAGCGGCCCTTCTCGGGAAGCGTCCGGCGTAGGGTGAAGGAGCGGCGCGGCGTGATTGCGGGCGGCTCGTAAGCGCTCATCACGCCGCACTCCAGCTCAGAGCGGCGCGGGGAGAAAGAGCCGCACGGTTGGGTGTCATCAGCAGAAAAAACATCAAGGGGCCAATCCTCAGAGCCAATGTCAAGAGACGTGGGTGCTCTTCAAAGCCAAGCCACAATTAAAATGGACTACTGGCAGCGCCCCTGACAGAGGACCGCCATTAACAACAACAGAGGGAAGCGCAGAGAGCCACTCTGTCCCCAAGGAGAGCAGCTGGACGTGTGACACACAGCCAGCGCAAACACGCTGCAGGGGACGCGGCCAGACCCGCTACAAAACACACCAGCTCCTAACCAGCAGCACATTACACACAGCTACAAAACACACCAGCTCCTAACCAGCAGCACATTACACACAGCTACAAAACACACCAGCTCCTAACCAGCAGCACATTACACACAGCTACAAAACACACCAGCTCCTAACCAGCAGCACATTACACACAGCTACAAAACACACCAGCTCCTAACCAGCAGCACATTACACACAGCTACAAAACACACCAGCTCCTAACCAGCAGCACATTACACACAGCTACAGAACACACCAGCTCCTAACCAGCAGCACATTACACAGGGTAAGAGCAAGAGTGTGTGAGTGAGTGTGTGTGTGCGTGAGTGAGTGCTTGGGTATGAGCGAATGAGTACGTGACAGAGAGAGCGTGTAAGTGTGTGTGTGAGTGAGTGTGTGCTCTGTGGGTTTTTTGGTGCAAAATTGGAAATTTTCACATCCAGAGCACACAGCCCGGCCAAAGACCCACATCTCTTTTAGGAAAATAATTTCAAGTAATTTTATGCATGAATAATCTGTGGCTCCCTGGATTGAATAATCAAATAATAAAATCCCCCAGCCCTAACCCCAGCACAGTGTTAAACTCCAAAGACATCAGAACTTTCTCACAATTTCAAGAATATTCATATGAATGAATAAAATTATTTCATGCGGGATTTTTTTTTAGGTGCTCCTTCAGACAAACTGATGAGAAAGTACAAAAAAATTAATTCACTTTTTTCCTAATCAACCAACAGCGAAATGCTTATCCAAGTCACTGATTAGGGATCTGACGGTCGAATGTTTCCACGATCAAATATTCAGCCTCATTCTGCGTCTCTTTGAAAGCCCCGAAGCCCGGAGGATGTGGGAGAAAGCCCGTGGAGCAGAGACGAAAATAATGTTTTAAAAACGACCGGAATTGAGGGGAAAAGCCGGTCCCTCCTCAATAATGGAGCTTTCCCCTATCTGGAACCGCAGTCACGGAGCAGGCCTCCCGTCACAAAACCAAAGCGCCGCTCTAAAATCCTAAAGACTTCTCCCACCATGCACCGCGCGCGCGCCAGCTGCCTGGCTTCATCCCGTACGCGCAGTCCTTCTGCGTGCTAATCCGCGGAGGAAAAGCAAATAAGTGTCCGATCTGCAAGGGGTGTTCATTTTCAGACAGATGCGTCCTTCACGACGATGCCGCCTTAAAAAATAACGGTGATAAAATAATAATAGGATGATAAAACCATTTGTTCGGCGCGTGCCGTTAAATGTAGCACTGCGCCGTTCCGTGGTTTTACTCCAGATGATTTTAGGCATTAATCAGTAACAGGCTGGTGCATTCCCTGCCTGTTTATGTTCACGTTAAAATCAAACGTGCAGGTTAAAGTGCATTGCCAAAATGCAAGAACATTCGAATGTACACTGTGGTGTCACTCTGACCCACAGCCTTTGTAAATGTATGATAACTCAGTGAGTGGGAACTATTAGTGGAGGTGTGAAATGCACCTTTTGGTACTTCTTTGTACTTTCTTCTTTTAAACACCAAAATAAAAAGCACCCTGCTTTAATAAAAGCCTTTACATTTTAATTACCTCTGAACCACTATTATTCATTTTTAAAGCATGCTGTGCATACAGTCCTTTCTCTTCAGTGTAACAGCAGTAAAACCCGGCTGCCCTGGGTAGAGTGAGGTGGTTTTAAAATAAACAGACCGTAAGAGGGAGGGAGGGAGGCCTCTGGCCTTTAATACAGCAGAAACAGGGCCTTTCAGAAGACCGCTCTGCATCCCCCTGCAATTCACAGGCCTGAGAGAGCCTGGCTCCTCCCAGCAAACACAGGGAAAGTGCAACCGCGTCACCGCCAGCAGTCAGCCCTCCCGCCGTGTTAGCCCAACCCGCTAACAACCCGCTACCTCACCCCCGCAGACAATCAGCTGGCGTTTAATACACCACACCCTGATACCTGCGCGTCTGGCGTGTGTGTGTAAAGCACACCGCTACACCGCAGAGGCTCTCTCCTTCCCTCCCTCTCCCGTCTGGAAAGAGAGAAGACCGACCGCGAACGTAAGAGCGAGAGAGCGATCATCCAGGCTGCCCTTCCGAAAGGAAGTGCAAAATAAACCTCTAAACCCTAAGCTGACCTGCCATCCCTTTATGAACACACTTTATACGAGGGATCCGAAACAGCCATGCAGGAGTAGTCTGAGCCACTGTAAAAAATGGCACAACTCTCAAATCTGGCACCTTACTGTGTCATTTGATTGAATTTTTCTGCCTCTTCCAACAGCTCTGAACCAGAGCATCTTACAGTGCAAACATTGTTACTCGGGAAAGAGAAAAGTAATCATAATAAAATTCATAAAATGATAAAAAATTAAAACGATTACGCCAAGCAGGCCGATTGGCGGACAGAGGTGCAGGCCGAGAAGGAAAGAGTCATCCATTTCAGGGAAAGCGGCATTTACAGTAATGCACTTATATAGAGCAAATATTTATATGAAGCCAGTGACATTTCACGGTCATGTTGGCATCCCTAATGCATTAAGCGCTACACGCTACGCAACTAATGAATCTGTGGGGAAGTTGAGTCTGAGCCCGCGCGTGTTTATAGCTCAGCTTCATCATAATAAAGGGGCTGCTTTACACAGCTATTGAGCTGCAGTCTGGGGAGCACGCGGGTCACCAGAAAGGTGATGATGTGGAGACGCACAAGCTTATTTATCCTGCTTTCCAAGGGGACAGGATTCTCAAAGTCCTACAAAATATAAGTGTCTGAAGGTACAGTCTCCCCTAATTAAGAGTGAAACTCATCCTTTATCTCCCGCTCACACACAGACGCACAAGGTTACAGTCAGTGACTAAGTTCCTGAACTCTTTCTCAGTGCATTTATTATAATGTAAAAATAATGTTGGTTGGCTAATCGGCAAAAATGTAGTTTAAAGTATAATTCTGATACCATATGCGTAAAAATGTGCCATATTGCGATAAACAGGTAAAACCAGAAACGTATAAAAGGCTTCACAGTAATCAAATGTCTCCAAGCGTTTAGCGTGCATTCATTCCAACAGCTTATTAATGTGTTAAACGCTGAGCTGATTGCTTATAATTAAGGCACCTGCTAGCCGTTAACGCGGGGAGCTTGCACAGCGAGCTCAAGCAGGTGTGCGCGAGTGTGTGTGTGTGTGTGTGTGAGTGAGAGTGTGTGTGAGTGTGTGTGTGTGTGTGTGTGTGTGTGTGTGTGTGAGTGAGAGTGTGTGTGAGTGTGTGTGTGTGTGTGTGTGAGAGTGTGTGTGTGTGTGTGTGTGTGTGTGTGTGTGTGAGTGTGTGTGTGAGTGAGAGTGTGTGTGTGTGTGTGTGTGTGTGTGTGTGTGTGAGTGTGTGTGTGTGTGAGCTCCGTCTCTCAGCGGTCTCCGGTATAACTCATTTTTACCCAATTTTCATAAATCAGGTTTTTTCCCATCACGAGGGCACTCTTTTTAACAGGCCTGCAGAGTGAGATGACCCTGGCCAGCTCACAAAAGGCATTGTGCGCTCCCTGAGAAAAGCAAGCCGCCAGCGCCCAGCAGCAGCAGGCCAGGATGTGCGGGGGCCTCTGAGCAGAGTGTAGCGCCCCCCCGAGGTGCTCCTAGGAGCCCCAGGTCCCTACAGCTTACAGGCAGATTGTCTTTCCATGTTTCAGCCTTACCCCCCCTCCATCAGCACGGGCTGTCTCCGCATGTAAATCACACGGGCCACTAGAACACGCGCGTGAGCTGAGATGCGGTAAGGGTGGACCCTGATGGAGTAAGGGGTCTGCGGTTACGCAGTGACCTGCTGAACGCCGTACCTTCCGTACCCATGTCAGACGCAACCTCTCGGTTTATCGATAACGGTCGCCACCGTAATGACCCTGCGTCACATGCTCATGCTGACGGGGCGGTGGCTGTCTGACAGCGTGCCACGCCCCTCGCAGCGCGTCGCCGGAGCGTGCGAGCGCGCCCGCGGCCCCCGGAGAGACGCGCCGCTCCAGACGCTGCCGATTAGAATGCAGCGCTGCCGCCATTTTAATGAACAGGCCGCACGACTCCCAGGCTCTCATCAAACTCGAGCGTGTACGCCAGCGCCAATTCCGTCAAACACAAATTAATTTGCGGGGACTCTCCCCCCCCCCACACTTCTCTAAAGAGCAGAAATAATGCTAATGAACTTTCCGTTTCAGACGGACGGGGAGACCAGGGATCTCAAATCTGCTGGAAAGCAGTTAAATCAATGATGAATTAGCCCAGATGAAGGGATGGGATGGGGATATGGCTCCAGATTAAACATCAGCATGCCAGTAAACACGTCGGCTGACATCGCTGCTGCCCGGGGGGGGGATGAAACTCGCCTCGTATTGAATACTTGGAGGAGGAGGAAACAAATTCATCATCCATGCAAA
The DNA here is from genome assembly GCF_013347855.1 of Anguilla anguilla. NCBI lineage: Eukaryota > Metazoa > Chordata > Actinopteri > Anguilliformes > Anguillidae > Anguilla > Anguilla anguilla. Next base: position 14,480,197 of record NC_049215.1, read on the forward strand.
ACATTCTAGTATCCATCCAGATACGTGTGCTAATAAGACTCCTGACACAAATGTTTCATTCACATGTAAAACAGAGTCAGGAGTGAGACAGAGACAGGAGTGATATTTGAGACAGAAGTGAGACAGGGACAGGAGTGATATTTGAGACAGGGGTGATATTTGAGACAGGAGTGAGACAGAGACAGGAGTGAGACAGAGTCAGGAGTGAGACAGAGACAGGAGTGAGACAGAGACAGGAGTGAGACAGAGACAGGAGTGATATTTGAGACAGGAGTGAGACAGAGACAGGAGTGAGACAGAGACAGGAGTGATATTTGAGACAGGAGTGAGACAGAGACAGGGGTGATATTTGAGACAGGAGTGATATTTGAGACAGGAGTGAGACAGAGACAGGAGTGATATTTGAGACAGGAGTGAGACAAAGACAGGAGTGATATTTGAGACAGGGGTGATATTTGAGACAGGAGTGAGACAGAGACAGGAGTGATATTTGAGACAGGAGTGAGACAGAGACAGGAGTGATATTTGAGACAGGGGTGATATTTGAGACAGGAGTGAGACAGAGACAGGAGTGAGACAGAGACAGGAGTGATATTTGAGACAGGAGTGAGACAGAGACAGGAGTGAGACAGAGACAGGAGTGATATTTGAGACAGGAGTGAGACAGAGACAGGAGTGATATTTGAGACAGGGGTGATATTTGAGACAGGAATGAGACAGAGACAGGAGTGAGAGATAAGAGTGACGTAGAGATTCACAGACACTGAGACAGATGGGTCCCAGGGTCTGACAGCACACATCACCCATATTTCCTCATCAGCAGAGTGGAAAGGGAGAACAATCAGCTGATGAATAAAGGAATAATTTGGCACAGGAACGCTGCGGCTCCTGCATCGGGGCCGGCTGTTTCCCAGAAGCGCGAAAGAGCGGACGCACATCGAGCTGGAACCGCGTCGCGCGATGGCGACGGATAAACCTTCCCCCAAATCAGCGAGCCAAGGGTGAGCCTCCAACAGCTGTCCAGAATCACACCGAGGGGAGGCAAACTTCATCAGCCCTATAATGGGAGGGTCTACTCCCAGCTGGCCAATCACAGTCTCCCATCAACCAATCAAAAGTGGTTGTGCCCCTTAGCAAAACAATTTGATTGACTTGGACTTCATTAGTATGACCCATCGCTGATAAACGAGTCTGCATAATCACAATGACTCTGTTTTAATACCATGACCATTATTTTTTTTGGTAGTTATGACACATAAATGGTTCCCTTTTCATCTACACAATCCCAATCATTATCCATCTTTGAATCAGAATTCACATCACATCAAGCCTGCACTGCCCCCTCTGTACTGAAGTGGTGAAGGGGGAGCTTTTACAGGGCAATGCTTTACAAGCCAACACATTTGTAAATGTACGAGCATGAAAATAAATTCATCACACAGTCCCCCAAAGCTCAATTAGAAACAATGTGTACCGTGGCACAAGATGGCTGAAATCTGGAGCGTTTGTAGAAGCTTATTTCCTGTGGAAACTGAGGCCCAGTAAGTGCTTCTGGGAAAGAAAAACAGTATAACAAATAATACTGCTGATGCCCTCTTTTTTTAGAAGAGCGGGATTCAGGACGTGAAACTGCCACAGCTCTCCTGTATGCCCAAAAGACAGAACAGAGTCCAAGTGGTTAGATGTTTAAAGGGATGTTTCACTTTTGTATAACAAGTAATTTTGTGGAGCTTACCCCATTGCATAGCGTGAATACTAGCAACATTCGCAGTCCCTGGTTTTCTAAATATCTGACGTATTTTGACATTTTATTGCCTTATAAAAGAAAAAGAAAACTTGGAAAAAGTTTGTTTTAACAAAGTGATGTATCCTTGCACACGATAACATTCACACGGGCGTGCAATAAAATGGCCTACGGTTTGCTGTATTTCGAGGCAATAGCCAGTCTGAAAATTGCTACTCTATTTGCAGAGACCTTCTGACGTTAGTATTCTTTTTGTTGATCTCTTGTCCTCCGCAGTTGGTGTGATTTAAAACTATTCATTTCGGCGAGGTCCCGAAAATGAATGGGGTGATTTGGGAGCCGGACAACCGGGAGGAACGGCGATGCCATTAACAGTCAAGAGGGACAGCTGATGTCGCTAGTATTCACGCTATGCAAATACAATGGGGTGAGCTCCACTAAATTACTTGTGTTATACAAGCGTGAAACGTCCCTTTATGTTGGCAGGAGGGAAAAATACTGTGCAAGAGTAAGAAGACACTTGCTTTGGTTCATTAGTGAAGGAAAAGGACAAAGTGACGCAGCTTTAAGACAGTGTGTCGACTGAAACCCTGTAACCCGTGTCAAACTCCACATCTTCTGCGCATACGTGACGTCCGACACGCTGGGGACGAGACTGGGGCGGTGCTACGTGGGAGACAGCTGCACGGCGTGCGGATCCACACGCACGTTAATGATCAAAGCTGGGTGGATCTCCAGTGGACAGCCCTGCGCGTCTCCAGGCCTAATGATGCTCGTCTGTTAGCGTTAGCACGTCACTGAGCGCTCAGGCCAGCGCCAAAACCGCACCGAGGGGGGGGGGGCAAACGACCAGGGCTGAGGCCCTCAAAACACCCAACCTAGAAACTAAACACATTTTAAAATGACAGTACGAGGACCAGACAACATCTCTGACCTTTATAATAAGGCATGTCATTGGAGGCCGGTAATCCAGGAGAAATGAGTCACTGCTTTTAAAAAGGTAGTTCAGGGAGTGTGCAGTGTTAAACTGTGAGCACAGAGGGTTAAGCACAGACGCGTGCGCGTACGCAGAGGAGTTTTGAGCGCTCCCTTTGGGGGGGGACCGCGCCAAAGCGGAGGCGAAGGCGAGGTGCGGTCAGCCCGCTCGTTACCGCCTCGCTGGGGTCCCCCGCGCTCGCGACCCTGGCATTAAAAATACCCCAAACAGATCCATCACTCCGTTCCCCGCAAGCCAAAACAGCCATAAATCAAAGAGAAAAATGAGGCGCCCTATCCGGCTAACTTCACGGCTACGTTAGCCTGCCTTCCGCTGCCTCCGGAGGGAACTCAGGGCTACGCCGACGTGCCGCGCTCCGAGCTGAAAATAACATTAACTCCGCGGGGTACAGTCACGCCTGCTTATGCAAGCCCGATCCAATTCACTACACCATCTTTAAGGACCGAGAAAATAACACAGCTGGAATTTATTTATTTGTTTGTTTGTTTGTTTGCATGCAGACAACAGGACAGGGATTGACACAATGAATATTGCAAACACACAAAATCATTAAAAACCATACAACACGTGCAGCTGTATCCCCCATTATTACAAAAATATGAAAATGAAGGAAGAAAATTTAAATAAAATAAAAAACTGCAAATCTAGCAATTTCATGTCAAGGGGTCACATGACTGATTGGCTTTCAGTCATCATAGCAATTGCAATTGAAAATTTGTAAAACTGGTGCGTTGTCGTATAATGCCTGCATTTCAAATATGTGTGGCCCTGATTTAAAAAAGGCTGAATGGCCTAATTCAGTTAATCTGTGAAGGACTATACAAGGAGTTCCCCAAGTACCCACTGTCAGATAAACAATCCAACTACAGGCCTCTGTTTGGCCTCCTACTCCTATAATCCTAAATATAAGGTTTGACCATTAATTTAGTAAAAACTGATGTCATCACAACACTTTGTCTCCTTTTCACCAAAATCCCTTGCTGGCCTGGCTGGCTACTATAATATTTCAGTAACCGTGACTATACAATCCCTACAGGTGGAGGATCTTTCATTTCAAATAGTGTCTGAGCAGTCATATGAATTTGCTTATTGGAGAAGGAGCTAGATCATTAGTTATCATACCCCTCAGAAGTACTGTATATGCCAGACACGCAATGTTGACAGAAGTTAAAAATTGCACTCCTTGACTGTTACAGTAATGATATTCTGACTGTTTTTTGTGTAGAACTTTCAGACTGCTTCTGTAAACTGTGTAAAAGTTTAAGCGTATGCGCGCATAACTTTGCAGCATTTGTTGACAGCTGACCTCTGATGAATCTATAATTGCTAAGATGAAATTTGACGGCACGTTTCAAGCGCAGGACTTATGCAATAATACACACGCCTCCAGTATTCACACCACTGGAAAAGTTCAGCAAAGAAGGCTGCATGAAATAAACAATACAAGAATTAAGTTATGGTACACGCTCAAAATAATGAGAAGATTATATTCCTTTATACTAACGCGATTGTGGGGGTCGCGCTGTCTACACGACTAACACGGGAGTGTTTATATAATTTGCTTTTTTATTGCAGTGAAGTGGAGTGTACAGTGCATTGGATTTGGGCGGACTAATGCGATTCCTGCAGGCGCGCTGAAGAGCAAAGCGGGCATCGGAGGAGAACAGAGTAACGGTGATGCCATCCAGAGTAATCCCCGCTCGGCCGCTGGATAACGACACAAGGGCTCACGCAGGCGCAGCGGCGCATCGACGGAACGAGCGGAGGGGCGCAGACGGCGGCCGGCCTGGCGTGGCGTGGCGTTTACGGACGGAGGCGTGGGCGGAGACGAGAGGACGGGCCCCGCCTGCCCGGGGGTTACGACACAGGGGCATCGGGGCCGTTTCCCGACCGGCCCCCTAATCCTCTCTTCTGGAGCATCAGGGGCTCCGGATGGGAACAGGAGTTTCTGCTGCTGTATTACAGCCCGGAACATTCGCTGCGAAAGGATCAATTTACATCAATCACCTTCATAAAAACAGAGCAGAGTAAAATAGAATACGCTATTGTCCATTAAACATAATGGACTTTTTCTCTGCAGCCATGCTTCAGACCTTGAGCAAAGCAGCATTTCTATATCAAATCTTTCCTTTTAAATTGGTTAAAATAGCTATAGATTTAGTTAATAAGCAACAGTTCCAAGAGGAAGCCAGAATGCATGTTGGGGCATTCAGCATCAGAACTCTTCATTTAAATGCATGAGGACTTGATGAATAACTGAGAAAAAACTTTGACCTGAACTTCAGAACTTTTAAATAACTTTTTTTAACTTAAAAATGTCTTGCAACTTTCAAGGTGGAACAACTTAATTGGCTGATTTCAATAAATGACCAGAATTTTCACAGTATGAACTCTGTACTTCACTATTACATAAAAATCTAATTGCTTCATTTTACCAGAGCTGATTCAATTCTGACTGGCTCACTCACTCAATCACTCTCCTCACATACACACACCACACACACACACACACAAACACACACCAGAAGAGCGTCAGTAAAAGTGAATCAGTGAAGATGACGGTGGAATAAACAGCGGCGTTAATGTGAGAGAGCTGGAGAGTTCCTCTGGCTGACGCGGAGCAGAAACGCGTAGCAGAAACGCGAGCTGAAAGAGGAGCCTGTTTGCAGCGCTTACGCTGAGCGCATCAGCACCCGTTCGCCACAAAGAGCCGAGGCGCTAAAGACAGGAAACGGCTCGGAAACGCACCCGCGGATGATATCCCGCTCCAGGCGGCAGGCAGCATCACACGCAGACAGCAGTGCCGCAGACCGGGGAACAAAACCAGGAAAAACATAAAAATAAACACCTTAAACTGTTACAACTGTTACGCAACCCGCAACAAAAAGCGCGATGATTCATAACTTTTCTTTCCTTTCCTCGTGAGTAGCTGCAGCCCCCGGGCGGTAAAAGGAAAAGGATGCCCTTGTGCGGCGCTGCGTCTGGCACCTGGAAGCCCGCGTCTATTATTAGCCTCGCAGGGGAAGGGCCCATAAATAACCCAGCCCTGCCAGGAGAGGCCCTGCGTAGGGAGCTGTTGTTCCAGCAGACGCAAGCCGCTCCCCGAGGTTTAATGGGGCGTCGCTGTTTCCCATCAGGATTCCCGTCACCAGGATCCTGGGAGCACTCTGGAGACGGCAGAGGTGCAGCGCGGTCATGGAGAGCCAGGGGGGAAAGGGTTAAACGCTATCGGTGTACAAAAGGCTGCCCTGCGTTTGTGTTCCCAACACACTGCAGGTCAGGCAAGAGAAACTTCAGCTCTGCTGCTAAACAGAGGCCTGCTGTACCACAGAGCAGCATCTTAATACCGTCTGTGAGATCAACTACTGCTGTACCACAGAGCAGCATCTTAATACCGTCTGTGAGATCAACTACTGCTGTACCACAGAGCAGCATCTTAATACCGTCTGTGAGATCAACTACTGCTGTACCACAGAGCAGCATCTTAATACCGTCTGTGAGATCAACTACTGCTGTACCACAGAGCAGCATCTTAATACCGTCTGTGAGATCAACTACTGCTGTACCACAGAGCAGCATCTTAATACCGTCTGTGAGATCAACTACTGCTGTACCACAGAGCAGCATCTTAATACCGTCTGTGAGATCAACTACTGCTGTACCACAGAGCAGCATCTTAATACCGTCTGTGAGATCAACTACTGCTGTACCACAGAGCAGCATCTTAATACCGTCTGTGAGATCAACTACTGCTGTACCACAGAGCAGCATCTTAATACCGTCTGTGAGATCAACTACTGCTGTACCACAGAGCAGCATCTTAATACCGTCTGTGAGATCAACTACTGCTGTACCACAGAGCAGCATCTTAATACCGTCTGTGAGATCAACTACTGCTGTACCACAGAGCAGCGGTTTAATACTACTGTATCTGTGAGATCATGTCTACCATAAAGACAGCACTTTCACTTCCCATGCGCTCAAAACTGCTCTTCCAACTGCAGCCCAGGACATAACTGTGAGCTGGATTCCTTTCTGCAGGCTGCAAATGAGCACACTCGTCTCATCTGAATAGCTGTGTGAAAGTCAAGGAACTGGGCCTGTAGCTCAGGTGTCAGGTTCACATTCCAGATGGGGCACTAGCTTTGTACTGTACTCCTGAGCAAAGGTACTTCAGCTGAATTTCACCAGTCACAGTATCCAACTGCATGAATGGATAGTGTGTTTAAAAAACAGTCAAGGGTATTTCAGAGCAACTTATTAATGACACACAGTCATTTCAGAAACAGGCATCAGGCACTGGGGTTTTCCTGTGCGGCAGTCTATCTGGCCCACAATGCATCACTTACTGAGGAAAACACATTCGTATCCTCATTCTTATTCACTGTCGAAATGGAGACGCAGAAACCCAGGACGGCTTTCAGAAAGTGCCGGGGCGCGACTGTGGCATGTGACTAACGCAGAGACGGGAGGCGTCTTTCAATGAAAGCGTTCATCAGCCACACAGTCTAACTAGGCCAGTGTAGACTGCAAAGAGACTCCTGCTTCCGTCAGACAGGACCGTCGACTTCACCTGACAAGTAAACTGCGATTAGCCCCGACTCATTTAAGCTGAGCTCCTAGCTGCAGGTAGGGAATTCAATCCCCTCTTTTTGCTTTATTGTAAGCAGCGGATAAAGACGCTTAAAGAGCGCGACTCCTGGAGGAGAGCCTCCCGAGACGCAGCGTTTGTCGAAAGGCACCTAAACTGTCATTAGACGCACGGCATCGCTGACGCATTAGCATAATTCGCTGGGAAAAACAAAAAGCGCGCATCACAGCATTTAGCGATAGCGCGGGCTTCAATCGCGGGAGAAAGGGAGGAAGTGGAGCGGGAGCCAGCTCTGGAGACTCGTGACAGCGTCGTTTCTGAAGTGCCGCGGGTTTTACGCATTCTCTTTGCGAGCCACAAGATCACTTCAATAAATAACGCTTGGCAGTGGAGCCTAGGCGACTTTGGGGGGGGGAGTACACGGGGTTCAGACTGACAGTTTCCCCACTGATGTGCCTTTAAAGGAGAAAACAGCCACACAACTTTCTTCTGAGTCTCTCGTGTCTCATGACTATCACGGAAAAACGCACTGCGGACTCATTCTAAATCATTTAGGGACTGAAAATTAAATCTGAACCACACATTTCTTTCTTTTTATTTTTTTTTAAAGTCAACCCTCAAGAAGAAAGCAATCAAAACAAGTAAAAATAAATGAATACTTCACCATCGATTGAATCATGTGACAAACAAATGATATGTCATGTCCCTCGTTGTGTAATGTAAGAGTTTAAACGTGGTAAATTACCCACACAAATAGAGCCTAAAAGTATCTTCCCCCTTCCCCCCGTGACTGAGCTCTGCAGTGCTAGAGCCCCTCTCAGCCCCTCCATTCTGTTCCCAGCCCACTGCCACACCTGCACTTCTCTCTTAAACTCCACAGCCCAGACAGGAGAAAACTGCAGTCTGAAGCAGCCAGTCCTGATTGCTATGAATCAATGGCTGATTGTTATTATAATCATTACTTTAATTATTAACAATAACTGGAACATTAACTTTATACACTATTTTGAAATGCAGTTTTCATACAGGCCCTCAAAGCTCTCTCCAGGCAGGATAAGTTGGTTACACACACCAGGTACATTTTCAGGAGAGAAAGTTTGAGAAAGTGCACGTTTACCTGTGTGGCAGATACAAGATGTTTCGTTTGGACTGCTTCGGCCCGGCCTGACATGCCCAATGAGGAAACCGGAGAGCCGAAATGGCCGGAGCCGTGATGGGCAGCGCACACTGCACAATGGCTCCACGTCCCCTTAAGACTGCAGCCAGGGGAGCCGCAGCTCCAGTCGCCTCCACGCGTCCTCCTCACCTCACCCCGCGGCTCAGAAACAGCAGCGGGCTCAACCGGCACAATTCATCATTACATTCTCAATTAGCGCCTGAGCTGTTCTCCCCCCGGTTTTTATTGGGGATGCGGCGGGACGAGGGCGCGGCCATGGAGCGGGAATTAAACGCAGCTGGACGGGGTCCAGTCCGGATCAATGAAGTCAGCGAGCGGCGGCGGGCCCGGCAGCCCAATTATGTGGAACACCAGGAGCGTGCCGCCCGTCCCGGGGAAGCGCTAACGGCCCGCCGCGCGCGGCTCCCTGTCCTGACTGCAATAACAGCGAGGAGGCGGAGGAGGGGGCGGCGGCGCGGGCCCGGGCTCCCTTCATTTAGACTCCTCAATCAATGCCAGTTAGGCCCGCGGCCTGGAGCCCCCGCCGCCTGTCAATAAGCCCCCTCCCCGCTCGGACAGAGAAATTCCAGGCGCCTAATTCTGCAAAATGTCAAAATATGCTCGCGCTTAATGTGGCAAATTAAGGGCCTGTCGGAGGGCCACGCGGCCGGACCCGATCGATGCCGTCGCCATTCTGCACATATTCATAATCATAACCGCCCGGGTGAGATAATCACATCACGCTCTTCAGTAAGATAATGAAAGAAAGCCAGAAGGAACTTTTACTCCAGCCGGCAGGCAAAGAAAAGGATTCCATGACCTGGGCCTGATCTGACGGCAGTGGAATAAGCTGACGGTGGAAAATGGCACGCGCTACTCCGTGTATATATATATATATATATATATATATATACTTTTATATTTTGAAATGTATATATTTGCATAAAGGGTTATACTCTGGATATGGGAGACATCCTAAGGACAAGGGAGAGGGCAGAGAATATCACAGGCGTGATGCAGGGTGAAATGCGTTTCTCGTGGTTTAGGAGGCTAACAGAAAGCCAGCAGTGTTTATAGGTCCACTGGGACTTGACCGTATGAGTCTGTATAAAAGCTGGCCTGCTGAGCGGCTGCTGGCCTCTTCTGAACGTAGCCAGTCTTTAGACTTTACATCTGTGTGCCTGTGTTTCTAATCTTAAGGCCTGCAATACGAGCTCAGCACATTTCTTCCTAATATGTATGTTTCTTGTACTTGACACCAAGAGTTCAGTACTCTATATCAGAATACCTGAAAATAGATTGGCAACAGACTGGCAATTTTTCTATTATTATCATGTGTGTCTGTGGTGACATTTTGCAGCTAACAGAGGTGAAAAATGTGACTGTTGTGGGCCTAAATTTAAACTGTGCTATCAGAATATTATATTCGGAGGACTGGTGTGACAAACAATTTGCTCAGGTGTGACTGTCAGTTTTTTTTTTTTCTCCAATTTTTTTTTATTCATGCAACCTATGCTACTTAGACAAACTACCACGATTCTTTCCCCTGTAACCATTCTAACCAAACAAACATAAGCTTCACTTTAGTAAGCGTTACGCTGCTTTAAGATTTGCTAAAATCTGTCCTTTCACCGACACCTGCCAAGCGAGCTAGCATTCCCTAAACCAACTAAAGTTAGCAAACTGAATCAGCCTTTTCTCAAGACTAATAAAATGAAATGACCAATCACATATTTTTTAGCTAAAAAAATAAATACACTTATTTATTATATGTTCACAAGACGCGACCCCGTCGCCCAGCAGCAAAGCTGATCGAGACATCCAAACCAGCAAAGGTAAGCCATACACCTTTCGCAAACAGTAGCTAAAATAATTGTCCTGGTTAAGGTACGAGACTAGCAAAACTTAGGCTAATGTGTGTACTGCAAACAATGTGGAGTGAAGATTGCGTTTAAAATCCAGTTTGCGACACCACGGTAAAGACAGCTTACATTTTGCTATTCAAATTCAGTCATTTATAAAATATTTTCCTAATACCAAATATTTGGAAATGACTTGCATTCTGAATAGCATGATTTGTGAAGGTGATTTTTTTTATTTCAGTTCTAGTACACTTGTTTTCAAAGTCTCGTAATTCCATGATTTAGCTACCAAGAGATTTCGGCACAGTTGCATTTTGCTGAGGGTGATTTTTGAATTCCTTAATAACTTTTATTGTATCTATCTCGCCATCATCCGTACATTGACAAATAATACCAACAACGTCCAGAAATCCTTTATTCAGCACACATTCACTCAAAAACGGAAAGACGAAGGTATCTGAAACGACATGAAAAGAATAGTGTTTGTAAAAGATGAAAGGTCAGTTGCGTTAAAACCAGCACCAGGAATAATTACCACTCAAACCAACGAACGCCCACCTCGTGTGACTTGGAAATGATATAATGGAGAGTTCTTTGAGTTTCATGCAGGGAACTGGTTACATAGGGATACAGGAGCTATGCTGAATTCATTTGTATTGAGTAGGCTAATTATTCCCAGCAAGTTCTACGGTGCTATGGTGACACACTGACCTCAATCATGTGGAAAAAGAGGACCCCAAGCAAAATCCTTCACAAGCTTTTACTAATTTGTGAAACCTTTAATTAATTTTAAATTATTTTTCTAATAAACTACATTCTACAACTCATTATGGACTTCAAATATGCTATTCAATGTAATGTTGCTACTTATCAAAACATATAATGACCTCCGCCCAACTGTAAGAGGACCTTTTGTAAACACAACCCTTGGCTTATTTGTGAAACGTAATGATTTCAAAATTATTTTTCTAATAAACTGTACATTTAATATTCATTATGAGCCTGTAAGGAGATATTCAGAAGCCTACTGCTCATTAACCAAACTATAATGACTTCAATCCAAGTGTTCCTGGAAGAGGATCCCTTGTGCTTACATTCAGAACTTTTTTTAACAGTAATTTTCAAAAGACATGCACTACTGCTCAATGCGCTACTGCTCAATTTTGGTGGGTGCCCCTAAATTATTTTGAGTGCTCTTTTTGGGTTTGGGAGCACCAGTACTACCAAGTAAAAAAGTTTTTGAGCTATGGTATGCATACTGTAGTTGTCATTCATAAAGACCATTTCACTGACAAAGCAGGTCTGCAGGAACACGAGAATCTTTAGCTCCGAAAGGAAGAGGAAAACAAGTTAGTTCCTACCAGCACTGCACCAAACAGGAATTAACCTGCAACAAACAGTAAATGTACTAATCAGAAAATAACCTGCCCTAGGCAGAAGGAAACCTGCACAGAACAGGAAATAAGCTGCACCAAAAAAGGAAAAAGGAAATACCCTTTACCAAGCATGGAGTAACCTGAACCAAGCAGACAAACTGCACCTGATAGGGACGAGCCTACAGCGACCTGGAAGTAACCTGCACTGAACAAAATGCAGCTTGCACCAAACCAGATCTTGCCTTTCAACAAAACTAAAACGGATGAATCCAGAACACATTTGCCTTTGTGACACGTTCTCTTTCCCTCACTACTACCCTTCTCCCACTCACGCACTCATTTTCTTGCTTCTTTTGCAGTCGCACTCTCAGTATGATGCCTTCTGAACTTCAGTGCTGTGCTAGCCATTCTTTCTTGGTGAGTCTAGTCCATTAACACACCTGTGCGCATAATTACCCAGCTCAAAGAGCCTACTTGGCATGATCCACAGTGCTAACAGGCCAGAGCCTGAATGCAGTGAAATGTGATACCAAGGCCCAAGCACACAGACGATTGCCTTTTCGCAACTGCCGACTGCTCAAAACGGTCTCTCCACAACGTAAACAGAAAAACTTCACAAACTAAAAGGAGGAATAAAAGGCCTCAACCTTGGAACAGGCCTACAGAAAGGCCCTGCAAAAACGCACCGTTCCGTACCCAGCGTTTGCCCAGCAGACAATGCCAGTGTCAAATGTCAGGGACGCGGGCTGGGGGAGCGGCGCGGGCTGGGGAGCGGCGCGGGCTGGGGGAGCGGCGCGGGCTGGGGGAGCGGCGCGGGTTGGGGAGCGGCGCGGGTTGGGGAGCGGCGCGGGCTGGGGGAGCGGAGCGGGCTGGGGGAGCGGCGTGGGCTGGGGGAGCGGAGCGGGCTGGGGGAGCGGCGCGGGCTGGGGGAGCGGCGCGGCGCGGGCTGGGGGAGCGGCGCGGGCTGGGGGAGCGGAGCGGGCTGGGGGAGCGGAGCGGGCTGGGGGAGCGGCGCGGGCTGGGGGAGCGGCGTGGGCTGGGGGAGCGGCGCGTCGCAGGCGAGCCCCTTGTTTTATTCAGCCGGCGCACGGAGCGAGCGACGTCGCACACTTCAGTCTTTTCTATTCATTTAGCCAGTTAGAAAAAGGCCTCGCTATTGTATATCTGACAAAATAACAGATCTGGGGCCTTAAACCTGAAGGTCAGTTTTAATATAATATCAAAAACCAATTTCCACTTGTTTGTCAGATCCATTTATCACATCCATTTAACACAATTAGGGCAGATAGCGGGCCTTCGGTCGGCGGCGTTGCGGGGAGCGGGGGGGTGATTAGCCGCGGCAGAGCCGCGAAGCCGCTGGGGACCCGGGCGCCACAAACTCTGAACTCCGGAGACGGAATTGCTTTCAGGCCCGTCCGCACTCCGCTCTGATGACAGCTTTAATAATGGATGGGAAACTGCAAAACCTCCCAAACAAAAGACGGTGACCCGTGGAAGAGAGGAAGAGTCCAGAGTCGAGATGCAGCCAGTCAGGCATAAAGGGGGGGAGGGTATTAAACAGCACAACCAACTCCAACACTAACTCAAGCATTTACAAACAGGCGCAAGGTCACACTGTCCAACGGCAACACTAACACAGAAGGGCATTACCCAATGAGAACACTAACACAGCAGGGCATTACCCAATGGCAACACTAACACAGCAGGGCATTACCCAATGAGAACACTAACACAGCAGGGCATTACCCAACGGCAACACTAACACAGCAGGGCATTACCCAATGAGAACACTAACACAGCAGGGCATTACCCAACAGCAGAGTACTACAATCCCAGACTGGTGTATTTTCTGTAGAATAGTACGAAGTAAAGATTAGCCTACACAGTACACAGTGAGTTAAACAAATACATTTCCACAATAAGTTATGAGTCTGGCGATTTGACATATTTCATATTGAAGATCACCACTGCCATCAGCAGATGCCTGAAAACACAGGAGGTCAAGGTTTTGTGATCTGCACTGCTAACCGTAAGAAACAGGAGCAAGGGGAACACTACTGCCAAACTGGTTACTGAAGAGTGGAGTGAGTGGGCGTTTTCATTTAGAAAAGATTGGCGACTACTAGATGCTGCGATTCCCAGGAATTCATGTAAAGAGCAGCAACCATTCTCCCAGGAGTGTTCCGCAGATCATTTTAGAAAAGCAATGCAAAACCAAAGGTCACACACTCACATGTGCATTTCAACAACAAGAAAAGAAAAGGACAAAATGAGAATCTGCATGTGTACAACACTTTATTTCAAAAGAGTAGGAAGGTGACAAAAAACATTTGAAAAAAGATTAGTAAAGTAAATCATGGTATATGCACAAGATAAAATCAGCATGCTTTATCAGATTTGGTTTAATTAGCTGCACTGTGAAACAGTAAGGTGCTGTTATGTCACAGAAACTGGCTTGATTGAGTCTAAGACTTTCCATAATTCTTTCTGTGTGACTGAGAGCCTGTTTTAGTGCCACACATAGAACAAAGCCGGAGGACTGCGGTCTGCATCAGCGATGTTCACTTGCACCCATCTCTTGGGTAAATACACCTGGGCGCGGGGGGCATCGGGGGCCATGCTGGCTGCTGGGGCTGGGGGCTGCTGGGGCGGAGGGCTGGGGGCTGCTGGGGCGGGGAGCTGGAGGCTGCCGGGTGGGGCAGAGAGCTGGGGGCTGCCGGGTGAGGCGGGGAGCTGGGAGCTGGGGGCTGCCGGGTGAGGCGGGGAGCTGGGGGCTGCTGGGTGAGGCGGGGAGCTGGGGGCTGCTGGGTGAGGCGGGGAGCTGGGGGCTGCTGGGTGAGGCGGGGAGCTGGGGGCTGCCGGGTGAGGCGGGGAGCTGGGGGCTGCTGGGTGAGGCGGGGAGCTGGGGGCTGCCGGGTGAGGCGGAGAGCTGGGGGCTGCCGGGTGAGGCGGAGAGCTGGGGGCTGCTGGGTGAGGCGGGGAGCTGGGGGCTGCTGGGTGAGGCGGGGAGCTGGGGGCTGCCGGGTGAGGCGGAGAGCTGGGGGCTGCTGGGTGAGGCGGGGAGCTGGGGGCTGCTGGGTGAGGCGGGGAGCTGGGGGCTGCTGGGTGAGGCGGGGAGCTGGGGGCTGCTGGGTGAGGCGGGGAGCTGGGGGCTGCCGGGTGAGGCGGGGAGCTGGGGGCTGCCGGGTGAGGCACGGTGCTCGGTCGGCTTCACGGCACGGCCCGTTTCCTCCGGCTTTATTACGGGAGACAGGCCTCCGCACTCCGCCCGAGTCTCCATGGCCACACTACCACGGCAACGGGCCGCAGTGGCCACGAACGTCTCCGGCATGGCTGCTCATTACGACGCCCGTCCTTTGGAGGAGCTGTGAAGCCCTCCTGACGGGGCTGTTTTTCAGGCAGGCCAATCGATCGACTCCAGCTCCAAAAAGGAAGGCCGTCAAAATTCCAAGCATTCCTCTCAGGTCTCTTTATGTGAACTTCCCATAGCGACGTCGGTCTTCCTGCCATAATTGGCACAGCACCTTTACCTTCTTCACTGAACTACAGCCAAACTACATCAGAAAGAAGGAGAACAATCTAAACTCCCCGAGCCACTCACACAGGTGTCCCTATGTCATTCTTCACATTCTCACACAGAAAATTGCACTTGCACTGCAGAAGTCTGGAAAGGGTTTTATTTAACTTTGTTTTTTTTTTTTTTACTTTTTGGCGGAAGCGATGTGGCATGAAAGGCAAAGCGACAGCCATGTTCACCTCCCCAAGACCAGAGCACCTCCCTGCTAGACTCTGGAGACTCCCCAAGACCAGAGCACCTCCCTGCTAGACTCTGGAGACTCCCCAAGACCAGAGCACCTCCCTGCTAGACTCTGGAGACTCCCCAAGACCAGAGAACCTCCCTGCTAGACTCTGGAGACTCCCCAAGACCAGAGCACCTCCCTGCTAGACTCTGGAGACTCCCCAAGACCAGAGCACCTCCCTGCTACCCCCGGGAGAAACGGCGGTCGCTGCGACCGCATCTCGAGCAGATGGCTCGCTCGCAAGCACCAGTCCGCCCGTTCGCCAAGAACTTTGCCCAGTAAAAACACAGCCCCTCCACCAGCCTGCTCATCTCTGATAGAACGGGCCCTGCCAGAAACTTCAGCCTCAACGCCGTTAACTGCACACACTCGTACATGAGAAAGACAGCCCAGGGCTCTCCTCATTCAGTAATTATACACAGTTAATACTGACCTTTCGCCACAATCCACTCACACTGTAATCTGGATTTGTCAAGGGTTCCGAAGTATGGGTTTGTTTTTGAGTCCGGGTGACCGGACCCCCACCGCCCCACACAACCACACCACCACGCACGCACGCACGCACACACGAGCACACACACATTTACATGCACACAAACGCTCGCGAACGCGGCTGTGAGCCGCGTCAGGAAGGACGCAGTGAATGAGGGCTTTCACATCCCCAATTTTCAAAGAGAACAAAAGCACAGTACAGTCGCCACCTTGGATAGCGCTAAAAGGTACCTGTGCTAAAATGAGAAAACCGGTTTGATGTCTAAAAGGGTGTCTGTGAGAGAACCTCAAAAAAAAGAAAATGTGCTTTTCTGTCCTCAGATTCAGCTCTCCCACAAATTGCTCTCCGCTCTCAGAGCCATTTTTCCCTCGTTCCCCGGGCAGTAAAAACGGGGCGTGTGACGCAGGGCGCGCTCGGGAGGTATACACCGCACCGGTAACGCACCGCTTCGCCGTGTCTGGACGCACACAGACGGGATTTAACGCCCCCGCCCCCCACCCTCTCCCTCTCAGTGTCCACCGCCAGGCCCAAGCCTTACAATTAACAGCGCAGCTTAAAAAGACACTTCAACTCTCATTTTTAAACAAAACAAAAAAGAGTTAATAGGATATTTACCCCTCAAGCTACAAAATCGGTTCACTGAAGAACAAATGCAGGGGACTTGAAAAGAGATTAAACAGATCTGTCTGCGTTCAGGCTACCGCTCGCTTTGCCACAAACCGGCAGCGAGTCTGTCGCTACTCAAAGCGAATATGAATTTCACAGAGTCGACGAGGGTAAACAGCGTTATTGACTGAGGTGGGTTTCCGCCATGGCCAATTGAGTGTCTGTGGAGTGATATTTCCATACTCACACAGAGCGTGCGCGTTTGATTTTTTCGTTTGCTTGTTTTTCCAATGCTTCGATCCCTGGTGTTAATGAAGCCATGGAAGCACTAAGAGCCATTCGATTTCTAGCCCCGAGAGAGAGGTCATTGGCAAACACATTCTTAATACATTCTGAACTGTATTTATGAATTAATAGCCTCACAACAGCCTTAGAAATGTATACTACCCAGACTGCAAATGGTTAAGACCAGATTCACATATTGCAAGATCCTTTTTGCAAAAGGAAAAACCCAACCAAAATATTTCAAACCTTAAAGCGCTTTCACAACCTCCAGTATACAACATAAAGAATCCAACTTTTTTTTCCCAAGGACCCATAGGAACTTTTTCTAAGAATTCTGAAACATCTAAAATACAATCTTAAAGAAGTAGGCCTAGTATTTTTTTTTTTTTAAAAAGAAGATCCAAAGCATTTATAAAAATGGGTTATATGTAGCTTGGCATCTCATGAGTAATGTAGGTTGATCTGGGGAAACATAAGGAAGAGAACAGTGACAGATGTAATTTCGTGATGATGGATCCCTTTAAGCCTCGCCAAGCACTGCAGAGAGAAAGCCTTGGGTGAAGAGAAACTTTGGCGCCTGAGTCACTGTGAGCTCTCAGCCCACATACTTTATCACTCCGAAACGGGCAAGCTGCTTTCCTTCACTTCACCAGCGAGCCCCGATACTCCGCAGATCTCCTGCTAAATAATAGCCTGTGTAGCAATAATATAATAATCTGCAGTGTGTGCAGCCGTTCCGGGGGAAAATCTTTCAGTGCGTGAAATATGATGCGTGAAGGGTTGAGACCATCCGCCCCCCCCCCCACCCGGTCACCCCCCCCCACAAACAAGTCTTCAAGGGCCCGCGGACCCCAGCAGCCACAGCCGAGCCAATTTCAGTGAAGGGTACACAGGACTTCTGCCCAGCCTTAGGCCTGCGATCGACATTTACCTCTGTGATTGCCTTTTCATCACACCAAGTGTCAAAGACAATTTTCACTGTCACACGGGCAACCGCAGCGGTGTTTATGAGGGGGGGAGGGGAGAGGGAGAGGGGGAGGGAGGAGGGAACGGGGAGACAGAGAGAGAGAGCGAGGCAGAGAGAGAGACGGCTAAAATGCAAGAAAGCGAGGAAGAGAAAAATGATAATGCTGTTGTGAAATTTCTCATCTGTAGGCTTTCAGAGCGGGGCAATGCCCAGCGGGTCTGTGGGAGACGGAGTTGCGGCTTTTATTGGCCCCCGGGGAAATTACGGGTTTTATATTCCGTCCCGAATTTCCGTGGGACGGAACACATCTGCTGTGAATTTTGACAAGAAGATAAAAAAGCGCAGGTAGAAAGGATGAGAGGGAGCGCTGCAGCAGTTAGCGGCGTGACGAACGGGCGCACTGGCCCCGCACGCCACTCACTTCACTCCCACCGCCAGAGAACCCGCACACTCAGGGGCTGATATATTCATCCATCATTAGTCACTGCTGCAGTAAGAGTGTAAATGTGCGCAATAGTACTAATACTGTGCACGGCACTGATCGCGTCTGAGATGATCCACGCGTGTGATGAACTGATTATATTTGTCCTGTATTAACACACAGTACTGTGCCTGAAGTGTACTGCACGCGCTGATGGGACAGTGCTGCGAGCTGGGCGTTCAGCACCGTGCGCTGTAAGCCATCTGAGCGCTGACAGAGCGGGCCGCCGTACGGGTCACAGACGCTCTGCCGCTCCTCCGCACAGATGGGTAAGCAACAGGAACGCGGGCTCCCAAACGGGGTTCCCCCACACTCCCGTCAACACCTCATCTCACGGGGGGGGGGGGGGGCGTGCTGTGCCAGCGTTTCCAGCGCCGCCGCCGAGCGGATCCCCCAATCACGCGCGGCCTAATTGGCTCTAAAGCGGCTGTAATAGCCGCGGTGTTTCAGCAGAATGAACGGCCTGCGCCGGAGCGCTCATCGCCGGACATAAAAATAAACGTAACGGCGTGCGAGGGTCCGCCGGGTCAAGATCGGGGTGCCGTAAGTCAGCCGAGGCCAAGCACACAGACTGCATTACCTCATACTGTCTGTCACCAGGGGTGTGTCTTTAGGGAGCTGGACTGCTCCCTGGTTCCCTCCTTTCTGACAAACTCCCTCCCGTTTCATAAATCTCTGCAGCGTTTCATTTGGTAGTCAATAGCAATAGCAGGCAGACGTGGCTTTTACAGAACGGACCTCGCAGTTGAAGTTTTAAATGGTGGCGCACAGTCTTTCTTTGTTTTCAAACGTATGGGATGAGATGTATGAAAGAAAATCCAGTCAGGCTCACAGTACCATAACATCAAATTGGCCAGGCTAATAGTACCATAAGGATATGAGCAGCCTGGTCAGACTCATAGTACCATAAGGATATGAGCAGCCTGGTCAGACTCACTGTTCTGTCAGGCATGGAATGTGGTCACCAGTGGAGTTCCCAGTGACATCACAGACACACACACACACACACACACACACACACACACACAGACCACCCCACTCTGAACTCATAACCTGTGGTTAAAATCAATCCCTGTGTGCCAGAGACTGCATTAGTGACCACATCCCAATGAAGGACAGAGTGTCCATGAGAATGCAGCCTACCTGTCGCAAGGCATTAGGCTTGAAGGATGGCAAATTTATAATTCACTCAAACACATATTTGCCTGATTGAAGTGGAAGGACATAAATCCAGGCTTAGTGATGGACCATCAGAAAGTCTGACCAGTTCCATCAATTACGCGGAGGACAAGCAGTAATATTTTAACCGTCTGCCTTCTGATTTTAACGAGACGAAAAAGACACAACCCACTTAATTCAGGCTTTAAGCACAACAAACGCCAGAGATGATGCAAATGCAAAATGGCAGAGGGGTGTAATTTTCTCCATACAGTCGGCAGCAGGTGGACTATGGACACGCACTGCGATCTCAGTTGGCCAATGAGGGAGCGTTTCATTCCTGTGCACTCAAAACAAACTGCCGGCTATCGTTACAGAAACCATACCACTGCCTCGGTTTCTGAAGCAACCGGCTTCCTGCCGCTATGTGTTCCTCTTCCTGTCCCCCGCCGGTCCTACGGTACAGATATCCGGGGGGGGGGGCTCAGACACACTCGTCTTTTTAACTAGCGGAGAAAGCGCCATACTGTTAAGAGGAGGTGGTGACGTGTGGGAGGGTGTTATGGTGGCCATTCCAACAGCCATTATGCTAAACTGTGTTTCTGCCGCTCCGTGCTTCTTCCCCCAGTCTGGTGCCAGTCTAGCACACTTGCATATTCTGAGCCTGAGAATGACTTCCACAGGGAAGAACCCACAATGGCACATATGAAGAGACACACTTTGAGCACAAATGGTGTGAACATGTTTTCTGAATAGAGAAGGATATTAAACGCCTTCTCTATTCGCTGACGGCCAGAACAAACAGGGATTATTACAGATATTACATACGACATACAAACGTTTTCAAAGCGCTCATGAGAAGTGTGCTGCGAACCCTGGCCATTAAACTGGGGACAGAGGTGGGGGCGGGGGGGCAAAAGAGCCACTCTCTAGCCAGCCACCCCCTCATAATGGCTTCTTAAAAATCATTAGCAAAAGCCCCAGGTACAAACAGCATAACCTTCATCTTCTGAAGGAGTTAAACGCTCAGCCTCACTCTGCTCTCAAGGAGGAAGTGAAAGGGTCTTTTTCCAGAACATTCCGGCTTGGTGAAAGAACGCAGTGTAATGCTCATTAGCGACAGAGCTACTGCATTATACTTTCCTTTTATAATACAACAGATTTGATTACTGACTCAAGTCAGAATTAAAACTTTAATACTATAAGATACTGTAATTTCCCACCAGAGGTCTTTTTTTAAAATCCTTGAACTGGCAATATAAAAATCAGAACTGCGATTAAAGTCTTAAAAAATAAAATTATGAAGAATACGAAACATTGTTGATCCAAGACACCCAAGTAATACAACACAGTGACCATAGCTGAATACTTCCAGTCTCTGCCGTTTTTAATAGGGTGAGAGGACATAGCTGTGGAATGTCTCATCTTTTACGGGATAAGAAACTGGATATATTCAGTGCCAGAGCATCAAGTTTCCTACAGCTAGTAGTGAACACTGAAGTCACCAGACTGAACAGTCATGTAATTTGGTGTAATGATCTACAGGACACTGCATGTTATACTTAAAGGGATGTTTCACTTAGGTATAACAAGTAATTTTGTGGAACTTGCCCCATTGTATTTGCATAGAGTAAATATGGGCACCATCAGCTGTCCCTGCTGACCGTCAATGGCATCGCCATTCCTCCCTGTCTGGCTCCCAAATCACCCCATTCATTTTCGGGACCTCGCCAAAATTAATAGTTTTAAAGCGCAAACTAACTACAGACGATAATACATCGATAAAAGAGAGGACTAATGTTGAAAGGTCTGTCGAACAATCGGCTTTTTTTTGTTTTTTTATCTAATGCATTTTCAAAGTTTTGTTGCTTTATAAAAAAAGAACTGTGTGACTGTGATTATTTTGAAGAAAACTGTTTTATTCTTTTACATACTTGTGATGAAGTGCAGGGTAGCAACAAGGTAACACGCTGACGTGGAGAGTTCTGATACCTTGGGAAATGTGCGTGAAGCCATTTTGTGACTAATGTTGCGAGGACTGTGTGTTTTGAAGAGCGAGTGCACTCTGTTTGAGGGGTGAGATTCCCCCAGCGCCACAGCCTGCCAGTGCTATAAACATTTTCACATTGTAAACATTCTGTTCCGGCTGCGCGCTCTTACATCGGTGTCCTCAAAGCTGGCTGCGCACCAAAGGGAAATGAAGAGGGCCAGACTGCATTTAGAAATGCCATAATGCTTTTTCCCCTCCCTGAGAAACACTGACATTAATATGTGATACAATGAAGCAGATAATTTAAAGTTGCCTGCTCTACCCGATATTCTACTGAAGGACCCAGCGGTAATTTATACCAGCTGAGATGCAAAGAGAAAAAGCCAGGCTAGCTAAACTGAGTAGCAGCTTATCTAGCTTTGTTCTGGAGAATCACTCATGAGTATTAATAGGCGATTCAGCCCCTCTCTGGCTGTCATTAACCTGTAATCCAGAGAGCATCCAAAACAGCGTCAAGCCTTGGCTTGGACAACCCCAAGCTCTGCTATATGACCCGGTCACACTAACAACTAGGCTCCCGTATGTGATACAACATAGCTATCAAACGGTATGTTTCCTGTACATGTAGCTATATGCATTACTGCATTCCTCATTTTTATGTCTGTGGCAACAGTTTTACCTAAACCGATCTTCATACTGTATTAACGGATGCTGAGAGCGAGAGAATGCATTCTGTTTATAAATCATATTTGCTGCAACAGGCTCCATTCATTTGCGGAAACAAAATTTCCACCCCGGTCACATTTATAAAGATGCTACCTCACAATCTGACAACTAGTGGCATTCACTGTAATCTACTTCAGTCCGCAAAATGCATTTCCGGCCAAGGACAAAGGTCACAGTAAAAGGTTTCATCATCCAAAACAACTCCTTGTAGCACCAGTCATGAGCCAAAGCCTTGCTTATTATCAGTGCCAACGCTGACATACCAATTTAGCAGATTTGACACGCAAGCATCCCTAAACATGCACACGCGCACTCTCACACACTTGAGGAAGGTAAAAGGGATGCAATCCAAGGACGGCTGAAGGATGGCGGGTAAAGCAGATTGTGTGTAAGAGTTAGCCGCTGTCGTACGGGCGAGCCGTACTCCCATAGCCAGCGGGCCCCCTCTCTCAGCGGGAGCTACATTTAAAAACATGAAACCATCAAACGAAGGTAGTCACCGGAGCAAAATGTTTCATTATTTTAAAATTATTTATGACGACCCCCCCCCGCAGCCTGGTGTCGTGCTTGTGAGACAAGCTCAGGAAAACAGCGGGCTAATTGTGAGGAGAAGGATAAGGCGGCAGACAATTAAAAAAAGGTGAGCGAGAGAACCGCGGGCACCTCGTGCATCGCTAATGAATATTAATGAGGCCCAGCGTGCGATTCGCTCGCGCGGGGTGCTAGGGAAACGGTGGGGGTGGGTATTGGGATCGCATCATCCGTAAAGGTCAGGGGCCGTACGGTGGAGGGTGGAGAAAGTGCTGAGCTGAGCGGGGGACCTGAAAGGGGTGCTGGGTAGCGATATTCGCCATGAACCCCAGTGGAGGAGAGGGGCCAGAGAGTGCGGGGTAGATAATGTGGTGGGGCGGGGTTTTTCATAGCCCGATTTGCTTTCTAAACACATCGGCATATGCTATTACAGCTATTTTTGAAATAGCATAGGTTACGCGTGCGAGACAATTAGCTCAATTCAAGATAGCCAAAAATGCTATTTTTGAATAATCAATATAAATATTTGTTATTAAAATACTAATTGAACCTCAAATTACATTACTGTGAACAATACATGTCCTTAAATGGAATTTCATTGTGACGCACTGACAATTTTTTTTTACGTTAAAACTCACATTTCTCCAGCATTCTGTCAATAACAGTCAGACCCTGACGGTGCTGAAAACAGACTGATTTGGCTGAGCATTCCACTGTTTACGTTTATGGAGGTTTGGAACACTGGCCCGTGCGCAGCTTCACAACGGCTCTGACTGGATGATTTTACACGCCAAGACCAATTAGCATCATTGACTGCCACCAAGCAACAATGATGCTGATTCAAAAAATGTATAACGTTTAAAGATTAAAGTCCAAGTTCAGGGCTCTACACTAACATTTGTTCCAGGGAGCACACTTGCTCCTAAGTTGAAAAATTTAGGATGACACTAATGCATCCCCGTTAGTAGATGTACTCCTAAATTGTTTTTCCAGTTAGCACACATCGGTTTTCAGGAGCAAATTCTCCTCAAATGCGAGCACTGTAGAGCCCTGAAGTTATACTGGGACTTCCACCATCTATTGAAGGTATAACAGAAATGTCTGGCAACTCTTGAAAGTTTCACTTTGAACGTTAAGTTGAACAAGTAACATTAAAAATCAATTTTCATGAGTCAGTGCTATTAGCTTTTGCTAGTTATATCATATGGCATTGGAATTGCAATCAATAAAGACCAGTGCACACTATCTTGTAAATTTGACCACAGCCAATAAACTACACTTTCTGTGAGAAATGCATTGTGGAGCTCACACGCACACTGCTGTTAATCTAAAGCTCCATTTTGCCCTCCCTGCAACTGTAAGACCTCACGTGATGCATAAAATGTCATCTTAAAATTTTTTCAAAATGTGTTTTTGAAAAGGAAGCAAATGTGGTCAGTCGGTGATGAAAATGGATACTTCGGGGGGGGGGGACTATTAATAACATGGTATCCAGTGCAACCCCAGAATGGGGCAGGGTGAGGCTGGGGAAGGCGGGGCTACCTGGACTGACAGCTCATCGAGAGACACAGTGGGCACAGTGAAGGAGGGGAGGGCAGATGATGCAGGTAGAGGGCAGAGGTGGGGGATGTTCTGGGCGGGGTTACCTGACAGGGTTGCTGGTGAGCGAAACTCGCAGGGAGTCCAGGTAGGCCACCAGTCTCTCATCCACAATGCCGGATTT
Source organism: Anguilla anguilla (assembly GCF_013347855.1). NCBI lineage: Eukaryota > Metazoa > Chordata > Actinopteri > Anguilliformes > Anguillidae > Anguilla > Anguilla anguilla. The sequence continues at coordinate 14,504,683 of NC_049215.1, forward strand.
GAGCTCGCTCAGGAACTCCTGTGGGTGCACCTGATGACTGCTCTTCAGACCACCCTGAGAGAGAGAGAGATTTAAAACCCCCTTTTATTGGGACATTGTTCAACCACAGAAATTACTGTACTTCAAAATAAAAATAATAGACAAGCAACATAAAGAGAAAAACTAACCACAGGCAGAAAAGAGAATAGATAGAGAAAAGAGAGAGAGAGAGAGAGAGAGAGAGAGAGAGAGAGAGAGAGAGAGCGCGCAGTAATTAGACCTACAGTCTGAGGAGGAAAGGGAGCTGTGTGTAATTACAGGGCACCAGCAGGACAGCCAAGGCCGGGAGAGCCCCTCTTATTGGCCGTGAGCGGAGCTGGGCTGCGAGAGGGGCCGAACCCGCGCGAGGTCAGCGGGAAAAGGCTGCTCTGCCGCCGCCAGGCTTAGGAGAACACGCGCGCGCCGTGTCACTAATTGTCTCTGAGCTCGCCCCCCGCATTAAAGAGAAACACAAGCTCCCAGCCCGCCGGGGAGAGCGAGGGGAGCTGGATTCCCTGCTCCGGTAATCCCCGCTAACCCCCGAATCCCTCCCACACGCCAATCAAACCAGCAGGTAAGTGCGGCCGCTGAGGTCCAGGATAAACAACGGCGAGGATGTCTGACAGCTCAGAGGAAGAGCAGAGCAACCTCAACTTCCTCTTATTTAAATGCAGGTTTATGACCTTGCAGAACCCAAATAGGTCAATCCTGATGCGTATGAAGACAACTACAAGTACATACAAGTATAAAGACGTTCTGAGGGGTAGAAGATGGCGAACCACAGCAACGCTAACGCCATTTAGACGGGTGACGGCAAAGGCAAAAAGAAAAAAACAGCACAACAGCCTTCAAACGTGACCGGTCCGTAAACAAAGCCGACGGCGGACTTGGCCTTCCCGCCGCGGGCCGCCCTGGCACACAGCGCGTCACCCGCGCGACGCTTCCATCGCTTCTGAAAGGCTGGCCGGCCTTCGGGCGCGCAGGACGCGCGCTTTACGAGCCGCGTAAATCAGCCCGCTCCGCGCCGCGCCCCGGCCCGCACCACGTGCTCACAATCCCGCTCCTCTCGGTAAACGGGGGAAACGAGTTTTCAAAAAGGGCTTCATGAATCACAAAAAAGAGGACAGCGTTTCCCAGACTAATCGATGCGAGGCGCTGGAGGCCGGACACGGCGCTGTAACTCCTGTGAGAACGGGGGCGCAGCCGCAAAGCTGCAGGAGATGATGTGTCCTAACAAAGGGAGAAATGTAAAGCGGGAGGGATAACCCCGAGTAATCCTTACAGACACGGACACGGGCCTGCTCAGAGCTGCACGGCTCAGGTCCTCATGACGCTGCAAAAACCGCACACAATGACAGCTGGTCCTCGGCCTGCTGCACACAGACACGGGGGGGGGTAACTACTGACTGAGTTACTCAGTCAGTAACTCCCAAAAAGGTCTGGACTCATAAAACGGGCACTGAATCCTGGCCAAAGAGAAAAAGGCTGTTGTCAGTGGAGCGGTGTTATTACTATTAATAAACTGCATGAATTAAAGCGAGGTTGCCTGGGGGCCGCTGGGTGACAGAGGCGCAGGGTTTAAATGGAAATCAGGATCTTAAATTCTGGGCCAGGAGAGCTGCAGCATCAGTCAGTTCTGCTGGTTCACTATGTTCCAGCAATGCAGTGATTAATTCAAGTCACTGATTGGCAAAGGAGTCCACACACCTTGCTTCCAAGGTCTGCTATCACTGCTGAATTAAAGGAAATCACAGACTGCAGCCCAGCAGGCCCGGAGCCTCACATCCCTGAGGTTACTAATGAAATCACAGCCCAGGGCCTCCACATGCAGGAAAAACTGATTATAAAAAGCAAAAACATGTGCAGAGGACATGCTGAGCATTCTGATTTGCTGTGAAAGGCTTGTCCACACGAGTTACTTATTACTGAGCATTACGCGTACAAGTACCCTGCACTTCTACACATGCGCGCACACACACGCTCACGCACAAGTACACACACAAGTACCCACACACACATACACACACACACACGCTCACGTAGGTCCACACACAAACGCACGCACGCACGCACACACAAATGCACACACGCACAAACACACACACACACACACACACACACACACAAATGCACACACGCACAAACACACACACACACACACACACACACACACAGCTCTGCTCTGGTATGCGTGACCGGTGCGAGCAGACACATTTCTGAGAAGCACTCTAATCTGAGGAGGCGACGGGACGCATTTTTATTTTGGTGTTTTATTACTCGACCCAGCGGGGCGCTATGGCAGGCGTTTCGGGGAGCGGCCAAACAGACCTTCCTTAAGGGCAGACCTGAAGACTCCAGGCTGGGACAGCGCTCTGAGGACTCCCACCTGGAGCCATTTTAAGGACAAAACCCTCCCTGCAAACTCTGCATTTATACTCGTCTGAGGGGGGTGGGGCCAATGCTAATGAGAAAGGCGTGACAATAGGGCGGGGTCAGGTGAGCCTGGGGAAGAGCTGCTTGAGCCTGGCCAGGGGGCCGGGGGGGCCGGGGGAGCCAGGGGGCAGGGGGGTAAGTGCACCACCGTGAAACAGGCTCACAGCTCAGTCGCAGCAGCCTTTGATTTGAGTGCCTCTCTGATTACCAATGACAGTAGTAAATCAGGCCACGCGTACAGCAGTTAAGACTCTCTGGCTTGCCGTGTAAGTGTTTCATAAATATATTTTAACAACATCTTTGCTTTTATGACAACGAGGGCTTTTTTTTTTTATTTTTACAGAGTCATAAATATGCTTGCCACTAGCCAGCCACTGCAAACCCACGAAGGCTCACCCACGCAGCCAATCACCAGCATGCAGGACCTTCAGAGACTCGCCGGTAAACCAATCAGCCTTCAATTCCACCTCACATCAAAAGCAGAGACCGGGACCTAAATCATCTCCAAAGGAAGTGAGAATGCCGCCGATTATGGCTTTTTGAAACCCGTTTCTTTTAACGCCCTGCTCACTAATGCCTATACCCCTCACCGGAGAAGTGAATATCGCTGCCAGGGCACAGACGTTTCAGCGATTCCAAGCCTTACTTTAAGAGCATTAGTGTGGGGATAGGAGAGTTGTCATCTTGGACTGAAACCACTCAAAATACATTTGTGTGTGCTGCGTCTTTGGCTGGGCTAAGGCTCAATTCCTGAGCATTCATCCTGGGTTTACTAGCCCAAACTAAGCTTCGTCCAACACCACGGCCTGAAGCCCTCCCACCGCTTAAAGCACTGCATTCTCAATCTCCCACTGGCACCAATATAGCGCTTAGCGGTATGTGGCAGGTCTGCACAGCCATAGCCGATACTGGTGACTTAGCATCCGCTCAGCCTACTGGAACATTTATGCATGTGTGTATGGATAAGAGCCTCAGCCAAATGCCTGACCATGGAATATAAGTGTCAACGTAGGAGTGCCACACACGCACACACACGCATGCGCACGCACAAACACACACACACACACACGCACACACACGCATGCGCACACACACACACACACACGCACACACACGCACACACACGCATGCGCACGCACAAACACACACACACACACACGCACACACACACACACACACACACACACACACACACACACACACACACTGCTCTTTGGGTCAGCTGCACCAGATGGCAGATGACAGGCGGAGATGAAGCGTGCGCCGCGGTCGTAAAGACGCGGCTGGGCCTCCTCCCCCCAGGCACCGCGGTGTCATCATCAGGGCCACATCGCCCATGTCTCCCAGCAGGACACATGCATTCGGCCCGCGCCGCTCGCCCATCTACATGTGACCACGATCACCTTCTTATTTCCTCCCGCAGGCCAGAGGAGAGAGGGGACGCTTTCATCCCTCCATCACGAGCCAGGGAACAGACGGGGTGCAGCCCACATTCTCTCTCTGTGAAAATGTGCTGCAGGTGGGCTGTCATAAAAAGAGGCTGAAAGTCCTATTGTGAGGGTTTTCTGAGGCCAGCGCCACTCGAGAAGCACAAAAGGCCCAATCGGCTGAAATGCACACTCTAAAGCCACAAAGTGGAGAACGCGCTGCATCTGGTCAAAAGATCGAGAGCTAATTTAGTGACAGCTTCTTCTAAACAAATACCCTTTACGGCAACTGACATTTACCTGAACTGAACTGCATCTAATTCAATAAGCGTTTCAGGACGATAGAAATAAGACCGCTTTGTGCATTTATGTTTTTTACAGTACTGAACATGAACGATTATAGACTGCGAGACTAATGTAATTACTACAGTAATTAAAAGCCAGAAAAAAGCTGACATTTATCCATTGTAAATAAATATATGTTATATAGGCTATAGTTACACAATTACATTTTCACAAAAGTCAGATGCATACTTAACATACTTAGCACTTCAGAGTGCTTCATGAAAAAGCAAACTACTTTTGTCTCCCATAATGCATTTCTCCAACTTCACAATGTTTCACTGATAGTTTGCTAGTTCCTGCTCGTAGTTTGCATGTGTAACACAGCGTGTTGAAAGGAGAGCTGACAGGCTGTGGCCCTCTGCTTTATTTGGGCAGGTACAAAGCCCACAGGGTCACAGATACAGCAGATCCCCGATGTCAGGAGGTGCCAGGGCGGGGCTCTAACCCACCCCCCAGGGGGATTCGTGAGGGGCTGTCTGCACGTCTCCCCTTCCATTTTTGCTTTTAACATCGCATAATGTTGCACAAGGGTCAAATAGCATTTCCCTGCATACTCTCTGAGCAGTCACCACCTCCCCTCTGAGGAGGGAGAGAGAGGGGGAGAGAGAGAGAGAGAGAGAGAGAGGAGAGAGAGTGACAGAGAAAGAGGAGAGAGAGAGAGTGGTAGAGAGAGACGAAGGAGGGGAGAGAGGGGGGGAGAGACAGGGAGACAGAGAAAGAAAATGGGAGGGGTGGGGAAGAGAGAGAGGGAGAATATTTCATTTGTTGTTTTTCCTCCGCGCTGACGTGTGTCTTGGCCGCAGACTCCATTATGAAGCCCCTGTGCAGTATATCATGAGGAACAGGAAGCGTGGCTCCTGTCCTTCTCAGGCTGATCCCCCAGCAGGCCGAGCCGCGGTCCCGTACCTTAATGCAAAATGCAAACGAGCGCCCCAGCCGGGCCGGGGCTCCCTTTCAGCGCACGTGTAATTAAGAGACGGGTCCCGACGGCCCCGCCGCCAGAGACCGGGCTCTGATGATGCGCGCGGAATCCCAGTCCTGAGAGTGCGCTTATCATTAGCACGTAGACTGCACGGGGGCTAATGTCCCTCAGATCACACCATTACTCTGGGATCCAGTCCTGAGAGTGCGCTTATCGTTAGCACGTAGACTGCACGGGGGCTTCTGTCCCTCAGATCACACCATTACTCTGGGATCCAGTCCTGAGAGTGCGCTTATCGTTAGCACGTAAACTGCGCGGGGGGTTCAGTCTCTCAGATCACACCATTACTCTGGGATCCAGTCCTGAGAGTGCGCTTATCGTTAGCACGTAAACTGCGCGGGGGCTAATGTCCCTCAGATCACACCATTACTCTGGGATCCAGTCCTGAGAGTGCGCTTATCGTTAGCACGTAAACTGCGCGGGGGGTTCAGTCTCTCAGATCACACCATTACTCTGGGATCCAGTCCTGAGAGTGCGCTTATCGTTAGCACGTAGACTGCACGGGGGCTAATGTCCCTCAGATCACACCATTACTCTGGGATCCAGTCCTGAGAGTGCGCTTATCGTTAGCACGTAAACTGCGCGGGGGGTTCAGTCTCTCAGATCACACCATCATTCTGTGATGTATATTCAGTTAGCGGCTGTGAATGTTCTGGAGCGGTCCAGAATGGCCCAGTTAATTCTACATGTAACGCTACTTTTTATTTTTGAGATGCATCGCGGCATCGTCCGGAGGTGCAGAGTGGGGAGTGTGAGTGTGTGTTTGTGTGTGTGTGTGTGTGCGACCAACAGAAGGTTTGCTTCTTCACCAGTGGCAGGTGGTGAGTGCATATCAAGATACTTCCCTGTTGAGTTTTCCCATTTTGATGTCGAAAGACAAAATTGTATCTCTTGTCAAATATGTATCTATATGACAGCAGCGCTGACAGTATGAAATAATGCAGTAATTCAGAACACAGAAAATCCCTTTCGTATTTACTTCCTGCAGTGCGGTGAAGTAGAATGCAGACTGTGATGACGTCACACGTTACAAGCGGCCGCTTTATTATTTACTTTTAATGCAAGCTAGCAACAGGAGAATGAGGATTCATAACAACAACAAAAAGTTTGGAGCTACTATAATGCATAACCACACATTATGTTTTAAGGTGGAGAGCAAAGCCTTCTGATTGGCTGACGCGAGTGCCTGTACATCTCTCCACCCTGCCACCCATTATGACATCATGAAATCTCATTCTTCTATCACTTGCATAGTTAACTCTGCACAGTGCTGAGCGTGCAGCTGTTGACGCTGAATCGGATGATTCGCTTTGCATGTTCTGCAAGCACAGATGGCATCTCTTGTTCTTACAGTATTTGGTTTTTTTTCTGCATGTTGATTTCCAAATGTAATTTCCGAACAAAGACGCAAGCCTGACGCAAAGTAAATGTTTCCCATTTCTGTGCACACCAGAAAATCTAATCAGCAATTAATTCAAAGGGCAATTCTGTCAAAGCATTTTGTTTCTGCAACAGAGGAAATCATATTTCCAGTCATTTTTGTGAATCTTGTGCAAAGTGAAACATATTGCGCCAGCTGTTCCATTTCTCTCTTTTAAGTAACTGTATGTTTACACCCTATTATACGGCAAGAAAATATTGTAATCTGAGGTACAAACCCGCAGAATGGTAAAGAAGCTATATAAAAAACAAGCAATGTCAAGAACAGCTCAGAAAAACAAACGGCACAAAGCAACCAGAGGATCATCTAATGAAAACATCAAGACCAGATCACAGTCGGGCATTCTCGCAGGTAAATGTCGCACGGGCGGCCAAATCTCACAGTACTGCCGCGGCCGTGACGTCTCCATGGAAACGGATAAACGAGGCAAATGGTCGCGAGGGAACCTTTCCCCCAGGCGAGACGCGAGCGGCGGCAGCCACTTGGACGAGACCGCCGATGTGTGTGTGCCGCGCGAGCGAAGCGCAGTCTGCCGTCGGCGGAGACGTCCGACACGGCGCCGCTGTTAAAAACGCACAGGGCCAAGGGAGGCACGCCACGCCCCCCTGCCATTCCGCCCGCGGCTAAAACGTGTGCGCTCGGCTACGGCTCCCCCTAGCAGCCGGGGTGGGACGCGCATGCATGCCCGGGCTCAGTCGCAATAACCCTGGGGTCCCGGTCAAGTCCCTGGCCCTCCATATCCGATCCTCTAATCATCCCTCCACATCTGATTGGATACGCCCTCGCCCGCTTCGATTCCCCCGGTCATCAGTGCAATAGAAAGTCATCTGCCGGGTTAAGTAAAGGCTAAAATAATAAATAATTCATGGTAACCGTAGTAACTGACTGCTGGCTTTATGGAACATGACGGAGCTGAGGTGTGTGAATGGACGCAGGACCTGAGGAACTGTGGCAGTGAGCAGAGGCCCTCGAGCTAAGCTGCTGGGGTTTATCCAGGGGTCTGCTCCCTTTCAATTCCAACACAAAAACTGAACAAGCCTCCAACCAAAACTTCAGCCATTTTCTCACTTCATTAACTGACTTTCAATGAATTTCCCGAATTGGCTATTTGAAATGGAGTCGACCCCAAACTTGCTGCCCAGGGCTTGCATTAATGCGCTAGAAAATTCCAAATTGTGAGGATTATGCAAAGCTAACCTTCTGCTTTACTTCTTCACATATCCTTAAAGGTATTCGGAGGACCTTACCCTGCACAATAGTAGGATGAAATAAGTATTTCACACAATAGGATTTTGAGGGACAGAATGTTTTTTTTTTCTTCTTTTGGAAAGTTTCAATAAAGCACTGCCTGTTATCTATGAGCACTCTATTGGACATGAAGTGATTAAAACTTTTGTGAGCGGCATGCTGGGAATTGTAGTCATATAGCACACAGTCCCCGGTCTGTCATCACCTGCCAGAGAGGGAGACGGGAGTGGGGCTGGCGGGCTGTCATGTCATGTCTGAGCCCCGCGCACGGGCCCTGGGAGTCGCGGAAATCACGCGGCGCGCAGGAGGCAAACACTCGCGCCGCGGTCACGCCTCCTCGCCGGAGGATCTGACGTCGGCATGGAAACGGCCTCCGACGCTTGGAGGGTGCGGGCGGGATCTCCGAAAGGGCTGGGCGCGCTCGGCGAAGCTGTCAGCGCCTCGTGCTCCTCTGATCCCGCCGTCCCGCCGCATGGCTCCCTGCCCAATTAATCTGATGGTGCGCGCGCGCCCGCAGCCCGGAGGTGAGAAGCTAATGCAGCGCTAACTCTGCGCCGCCGCGCTCGCGGGCGGCTGGGTCCTCGAGGCGCTCTCCGGGCCCGGAGCCTCCAAACCCGCAGCACACGCCTGGGCTCCGCCATCAGCCGACCGTGACCGCCAGTCCGCAGCGGCGTGCCTGATTGCTTTTCAAGGAGGACCGGGCTGAAGCCGTCGGACAGGTTTCAGCCAGTTACCGCAGCGTGAGCGCCCCCTGTCTGCCAAAGCTGCTAGCTGTTGGTAAAAAACCTTCCTCTCTTTCGACAGGCACAGTGCCCGTCCCTCTCTTTAGACACACAGTCCCTCTCTTTAGACAGGCACAGTCTCTCTCTTTAGACAAGCACAGTCCCTCTCTTTAGACAAGCACAGTCTCTCTCTCTAGACAGGCACAGTCTCTCTCTCTAGACAGGCACAGTCTCTCTCTCTAGACAGGCACAGTCTCTCTCTTTAGACACACAGTCCCTCTCTAGACACACAGTCTCTCTCTCTTTAGACAGGCACAGTCCCTCTCTTTAGACACACAGTCTCTCTCTCTAGACAGGCACAGTCTCTCTCTCTAGACAGGCAGTCTCTCTCTCTAGACAAGCACAGTCTCTCTCTTTAGACACACGGTCTCTCTCTTTAGACACACAGTCTCTCTCTCTAGACAGGCACAGTCTCTCTCTCTAGACAGGCACAGTCTCTCTCTTTAGACAGGCACAGTCTCTCTCTCTAGACAGGCACAGTCTCTCTCTTTAGACAGGCACAGTCTCTCTCTTTAGACACACAGTCTCTCTCTTTAGACAGGCACAGTCTCTCTCTCTAGACAGGCACAGTCTCTCTCTTTAGACACACAGTCTCTCTCTTTAGACAGGCACAGTCTCTCTCTCTAGACAGGCACAGTCTCTCTCTTTAGACAGGCACAGTCTCTCTCTTTAGACAAGCACAGTCTTTCTCTTTAGACAGGCACAGTCTCTCTCTCTTTAGACAGGCACAGTCTCTCTCCTTAGACAGGCACAGTCTCTCTCTTTAGACACACAGTCTCTCTCTTTAGACAAGCACAGTCTTTCTCTTTAGACAAGCACAGTATCTCTCCTTAGACATGCACAGTCTCTCTCTTTAGACAAGCACAGTCTTTCTCTTTAGACAGGCACAGTCTCTCTCTCTTTAGACAGGCACAGTCTCTCTCCTTAGACAGGCACAGTCTCTCTCCTTAGACAGGCACAGTCTCTCTCTTTAGACACACAGTCTCTCTCTTTAGACAAGCACAGTCTCTCTCCTTAGACAGGCACAGTCTCTCTCTTTAGACATGCACAGTCTCTCTCTTTAGACAGGCACAGTCTCTCTCCTGAGAAAGTCTAAGCACTAGATTAAAACACAGAAATATTCAGTCACAATGGCAATGCCAGCGGCATCGAAAAAGGGACCTGGCGGGTGACAGAAAAGCCAAAATGGCCGCCAGTCAGGCAGAGTTCAGGTGCATGGGAAAGGAGGCGTGTAACGCGCCCCGGTGCCTCAGTGCTGCTGGGAAGGGCTCATTGTCATGCAAGCTCCAGCTTAATAACACACATTCCATTAGACCGCCTGCACTGTAATTATGAGATAAAGAATTCTTTTGCAGAAGTGCTGAACTGCAGAATCAAAAGGTAGACTTCACCCCCCCCCCTCCACCCCCCCAGCCCTCCGCTTGATTTCAGCAATTGGTTTGCAAACATTGGCTTTTGCCAATAGGGACTCACAATTGGAAGTTGATTGTGCCGAGCCTATCAGGGTGCCGTGCATCTGCCTGAATCAGGCCTTCAACTAGAAAAGAGAGGGTGGGGGAGAGCACAAAGAGGGGGAAAGAAACTGCAATTTCTAAAAGCAGATATGGCAGTAAATTGAACATGCATAAAGCCAAGTTTTATGATTTGCGTTCGAACGGGTTCGGCCTACGAAATGAACCCGCTGCTCTGGGCCCACAGCAGCGTAGAGCAGGGAGCAGATAATGTGCAGAGCTCAAAGACCCAGAGCTGGAGCGAGCCCACACAGGCATTTTAAATGGTTATGAAAGAGCAGCCCTTCTGTTCTATTCTCATAACAGTACATTGTGCTCCGTACTCAACTGCATGGACAAAAGCCTCGTTAAATCACCACTGTACCGTTAATCGCGATAACTCCCCCACCAAACCCCCCCCCCCCGCCCCCCAAACGGGCCCGAGGGAGCCTCCCCGGGGCCGTAACGAGGGCGGTGAGAGTGCCGAAACGCGGGGGCCCCGTTCTGGTTTATTTAACAGCCACGGAAGGGGCTCCTGGGTGTGGGAGCGGAGCCGGTCTCAGGTGAGAATGCTCTTTGTTGCTCGCCCGCTCTAAAGTCCACACCATAGCAACGCCGCGCGGTAAACATGCACACAACTCATTTGCACTTCACTGCGCTCCCAGGTTTACCGGCCCAGCACTGCGCGGGGAGGACCAGCGGCGCCAATTTGCAATTCAATTCGACGCCGGCGCACCTTAAAATAAAAATAAATAATGAAAAGAAAAAAAGGAAAAAAAAAAAGAGTTGTTTACAGCTGCTTCGACGACGTTTGTGGAAATCAAATGAGGAGAAGGCTCGTAAATGCGGCCTAACTTTTTTTAAAAAGAGTGAATTTAGACGAGTCTTAATCTACTTAAATGGGAGGTGCGGCGCTTGTGAAGACAGGGAGCTCAAACAGACTGAACTTCCGGCCACCCTCCCTCGCTCTTTCCCGTTTCTCATTAGACTCCAAACATGACAGAGCAGCCAGGCCATCGCCTGTCAATTATCAACCTGCGAAGCAAAGAGCGCAGGAAGCGACGAGGCCAAGGGACAGGGCGACGTGGGCCAATCACAGAGCTCGCTTTGCCCTCCTTTTAACACCAACAAACAGGGATTCCTCTCGCTGCTGGTTCCCACTGCCGCGATGTGCCGTTTCATTAACGCACTGCATGCTACGAACGTGTGCTGAGGTACGCATGCGTGTGAAATACAGATGTCTTCTGTGTGGCCATTTCAATTCCACATGGCTGGGATTTGACCATAATACTCAAAAAGGACAGCTTTGAAGCACAATACTGGCCATGAAAAACCCTTACACAGGCTCACAGAGGAAGCACACAATAGAAAGTCCCGTTAAGAAATCTTAAATCTTCTATAATCAAATACCAGGGTTTAAAAAAAAAAACCCATCTGAGTTTGTCCAAGTCAAAGAGCCCAATTAAGCCCGTGACACAGCAAATGTAAAGAGATTTGGGAGAGAGCGAGGGGGGGGGGGGAGACTCGTCTCGTCTCGTCTGTCAGTCAGAGGCAGACGGGATTAAGGCCAGGAGCAGGGCGGTTTAACGGCCCGGCTGATCGTGTTTAAAGAGCGACCGCTGGCCCTCGCGGTTCAGAAACAAAGCAGCGCAGGAATTCCACTCTCCGTGCTATCGCCCAGAATTCCATGCATGTGTAATGAAGCTTTCTGTCTTAAATGAGACTTTTAAAAAAAAAAGAAATATCTTTAAATGCTAACCAACCCCCGACGGTGATGGTCGTTTGGTTAAAATATTTACCTGCCAGCGAGAGCTAATTTAACATATGGACCGCTGATTTGCGGTGGAGTTCATGTGACCGCTGGGTCCACTGACGGTCACGCAGCCTTGCTTCTCAGGCTCGTGACTTTACACTGCTATGAGCCAGGCCAGGCTGACACTGTGGAGGGAGATGGGAACAGCCCAACTTCCACAGATGTGCTTTGCTGGTTAAACATTGGTCGGTTACTTTCTGGCAAATCACCATCTTGAGTAGACGGAGCCCAAGATGGAGTCGGCAACTGAAGCCGTGTCAACAACCGTCCAATATCGCAACACTGGCTAAAACGTGCGAGACTCAATCCCACAAACCAACTTCAATTTCTAGATCCTATGGAGAGACAGTGAGAGAGCGCTTCTGGGACTGATGGAACTGATCATGTGATCCATTACTGCACCTGCACGGGTTATCAGTAGCTTCACACCCACATTCCCTGTCATTTACGACGCTGTCGCCGCCTCTCCTCAGTACTCCATTTCTCCCAAATCCCCTCCTGAGTGTGCAAATGGCCTTTCCGGAACTTTCACCCCGGGCTCCTGAGCCAGCTTTGAGGAGATGAGACGTGACTCAGACTCAGATTCCTCCCATTAAAAAAACAGACAGGAGCAGTGCAGGAGCCGAAAGAGCCTCATCGCTCAGAAGCGCGAGGTAAGGCATTAAGGCAATTAAGATAAGGTATTAAGACAAAGGATAATTACCTGACGGACCTTTCTGGCTAAATTCGCCGGCTCCAATCCTGCCGCTTAATGCTCCCTTTTTCTGCCGCGCCCCTCGCCCACCTGGTTCAGCCGCGCTAAAGCCCGAAGGGGCAGCAAATGGCAGCTTTATGAAATTTTAGGCTGCTGAAGATTTAGATCACACTTCAAAAAGAGGCTTGAAAAGCACTTAAGCAGCACAAAATGTCAAGCGGTTTAAAAAAAAAAATTAAAGTCACACTTACCTACGTGGTAGACATTTATATCTGTGGTTTTAAGAGATTATGCTCAGATCTGAAGCTAGCTTTAAGGGGTGGAGGGTCTATAATGGATTGCCCTTGCCACCTTATGAGGTGCCGGTCAGGCTAAATGGGAACAGACAGAGAGACAGTTGGAATCACTGGATACTGACAGAAGATTCATAATTGGAGCACCAAGGAAGATAATGCGTTTAATGACATTTTTTTGTCAGGTTCCTGTGTGCACCACAGGTGACCTGGGCATTGAGTGTTCCAGGTAAAAAAAAAGATGTGCTCACACAATTTGCAAAGGCGCTTTAATTTTCCTGGGTCCGTGTGATAAAAATAAAGACGTGATAAAGACGAGCACAGAATGAGTATTAATCTCCTAATCTCTTGCTTCTTCAGCGCCTGTGAAAACGGGAGTTCACCTTCTAGCCTCGTAGCCACACTGCACGTCTGGCGAATAAATAAATAAATACTGAACCCGGCCACTTGGAGCTTTGGCGGCCATGACCAACTGTGCTCCGTTTAAGCCCCGCTTCCATCATCACATCCACAAATGAAATGCTGTCCAGCTCCATCATGATTTATGAAACAAGAGGAGCTGTCAGAGGAGAGGGAATCAGGGAACAATCCAGCTCCCTGAAGACACATCCTAGGTGAAAAGCGCTACGAGATAATACAATCTCCATGTACACCGCCATACATCTAACCTTTGCTTGTCAGACTCGTCACCTAATGGTGCTATGAGCCTGGCCGGGCTGACGTTGATGTGAGGGCGGGCAACTTCTGCGCACAGGCTTTGCTAGTAGACCGATATTCAGTTACTACCTCTGTCAAGATATATCACCACCTCGTGTGGATGGGGCTCCAACCGGAGGCGATGATTCAGTCAAGTCAGCCACTGACCTATGAAAACGCTGGTCAAATCCTGGTGAAATAATCAGGTTGCTGGAAGCCAATCTTATGAATTGTAGCTCTCCCTTTCTCCAGCTCTTGAGCCTCTGGGGTGCAGGCTGCCGTGTAGTATGCAGTACTTTACCCACAGGAGAGTCAAAGCAAGGCCATAGTGCATAGCACTGCTTCATGAGCTGGACAGCAGGGCAGGATGATAGGCTTTAGGAGGGAAGGGAACATTCTTTAAAATAACAGTGTACGGCATTATTATGTGAAACATGGATTTAAAAAATAAATAAAAGCCTTTCAGGACCCTTGAACAGACCATCTACTACAGCCATGCATGAACACATCCAACAGGAGTGCACCTTTCCTGTCATGACTTACAATATGCCAAAATGATTAAGAAAAGCCCACCCCTTCCCCCCCAAACCACACACCGCCTCCCCCCTCACAATTTGGGTAACATGTGACCAAGCAACAGCAAGGTGAGTACAGGTGAGCTTCCACACACAGCGATCCCAGATAAAGAAGGCCTGGGTTTGGGGTTAACTGAAGCTAATGAATGTAGCGGCCTAGCGCGCGGGCTGCCCTACGCTCGGCCTGGAGTGAAGCTCTGCAGGAGGCCCGATAAGGAGAGAGGCACATAATCTAATCTCCCGCTCGCACAAATTATTCATGTCCGCATGCCCCTGCGCTGCATCTGCCTGGGGGGAGACTGCCGAGCCGTAAATATTTTACAAACGCCCACCGACAAAGGTTTAGGGAAGGAGGACACCAAGGAATTGCAGAAAAGAGGACGAGAAAAAGGAAAAAAAAACAAACACGCTGTACGGCACGGAGGGGAGACGACTTCATTTCCATAAAAACAAAGGACCCGCGTCCCGCCATGGAATGGCGCCGCTCCCGCGTCCTTTATGTCCCCCGTCTAAGGGACCCAGTCAAAAAGACGGAAAATATTTGCAGTCTGCCGCGAAGCCAATCGCCTCGGCGCTCTGAACAATGGAGCCGGGGAGAGGCTCGCGGGAACGCCGCGGAAGGGCCACACAGACAGCTCTGACAGCCCGGAGAACGGTTCAGCTCAAGTGCCTAGCGGAATAAATTCATTATTAAGCGGAAACGATCAAGTGGCGTGGTCTCGAAAGGGGAAACCACAAATTAATGTGCATTACTGCGGGGAAAGACGCGAGCGGGAAAAAAAACCCGGTATGAGACGGCAGCGAGGCAAACGTGTGCTTTACGCCCCAACAGGATCGATCAAAGCCCTACAGAGGCTCCTCGGGGGTCTGAGCACCGCTAATAACACGTAGCAATAAAGGCAGTGCGCTAGCTAATCGCTGTCCGGTTCAGCCTGAAGTCAATCTTGACAAAGTTCAAAATTGACCAGCTTGGAAATAACATGAAGGCCGATGTCTTCACAGTGTCCATCCTCAAACAGGAGAGACATATCACAACGCCTTCTCCACTCAGCAGAAGAGCATGATCACCCAAATGAGACTGTGTTGTAAGTTTCAATTATTTTACACGCGAGGGCTTAGTGTTTGAAGGGTGAAAGAAATGCATAAAAGAATGAGTCGACAGGTTCACCCCTCGGCCTTCATCGAACCTGTCTGGATGAAGATCGCTGTCCTCTGCTCTATGTGATGTTGAAATGGAGTTTTAAAAATTGGCTTGTGTTTTTCCAGGGCTCACTTCCATTTAATTAAACCATCTGCATATAAACCCTGTTAGCTCTCTCTTTGCACAATTACATTTCCACACAGGCATGAATGAATCCTCTTGCATTAATATTAAAGGGGGGGGGGGGGAATTAGCATGCTGCTCACTTGTTTAAATCTGCCCTTTCACAAAGACAAACATTTCCTTTTCTCACAGAGCCGGACACTTTCTTCTCACCCCCCCCCCTCAGTTATCAAGCTAGCATCCTTGGTGTTAAACGCCCTCCTCTTCACAGCAAAGGACATGACAAAAGAATTGCTATCGAAGGAATCAGAGGGAGGATCAAGTCGCCTAAGCGCTTAATACAGACACAATGCTATCAAAATGAGGCTGGGCGCAGGGCGGCAGGCCACTCTGAACTCCCGAATGTTCTTTGCTGGTCATTTTGGGTTTCCAGCTGTCTGGGCTTACCCTTTTTTCGAAGCAAATTAGTTTTGCGGGACACCTTCCAGTATTAAGGGCGAGGGGGCTTAGACGAGAAAAGGCGCTTTTGATTACTGGGAGCGACGTGCCCGCGACCCCCCCCGTCTCCGACCCCCCTGTCTCCGCGCCCCGCTGCTGTCGGGGGGATTACAAGGTGGGGCCCCGACCCGTCCGCTCCCCAGGGGCACGGTGATCCGGGATTTCGCCACTTCTAATAACCGCAAAGGCCCGATATTAAAAAAAGTTTTGCTTCCGTCCTGTTTGCTGAAGAGAGAAATACACAGGGACGTACTCTACAGCTTCGCTTACAGTCACAATCTGCTCCTGTCCACTGTACGCATCATGTCTATTTTACAGGGGAAAAAAGTGCATGTTGCAAACACCCATTTAACTCTCATTAAACTGTGCCAATTTCTTACTATGTCTTGTACTCATTAATGGCTTCAAGGACTAATATGAAGCCACGGTCAAAGAAAGATCTTGGCGCTAAACGCCAACACAAAAATTTGCCCTTAACTAAATGGGAAAGAAATTGTGAAAAAAATTAAGCAAGTACATCATGTTGACCCAGATACAACATTTACTGGCAGGAGAAAATAATGTAACTGTCAGGCATGTCTTGGCGCAGAGTTTCACCACTACTTCCAGGAGGTATGTTCTATTTTCTTAGTTTTGAAATTGTGCTTTTTTAAATGGCCAAATGGCTTCCATGCATTGCTGAAAAAACAATGCTTGCATCAGAATATACATGTGCAAACAAATAAGCATAACTGACATGGCTCACCATTCTGTCCCAGTAGAGATGCATGCTGGTACTGCAAACGCAGACCTGTGTTCCCCTGCTGAGAGCTCGGGGGGCCATGAGTTAGTCTGCGGCTGGCCGCGTGTGGCCCCGGGGCCGGCAGGTGAGCAGCTCTCACCTACGCACTTCATTTCCCATGAGCCCGCTTCTCTTTCAGCTCAGAACAAAGCTGTCACCGGCTGTAAAACTCACCATTACTCCGCTCTGTTCCCAAATTGCCGAGTAATTCATGACAACCACAGGAAGGGCTCAAAAAGCAGCCCAGGACATATCTAGTGTGCTGTCTATTTCTGTTCATTACTCGCTACTTAAAACAGAAAAAAAATGAAGCAACAGTGACTCCTTTTAATTAATTTGAATTAATTTAGAAAAAATTGGCAAGAAAGGCATAAAGGTTTGTAAGGGTTCCAAAAGCAGATGAACGCTCTTATTTTAGGGCAATAGGTAATTTGATCACTTCGCAGTAAGCCTCTCACTGAAACAGTGCCAACATGAAGAAGCCGAGAATTTTCTGGATTGAAATGACAGTAAACTAATAAAAACATTGTATGCTATCAACATAAAAACTGTACAGGAACCGGCTGATTGTTCAGGAGCTATTCAAGCAGGTGTATTTGCTGGTTAGCGATAGAGAGCTAACAAGCTATACACTTAAACACAGTAATGTTTGTTTTTCTTCCTCTCTCCCTCCCATTGTAATTGATATCCATGTGCCATTTCGTTTCATTTGCTTTTCATTAATGCATGCTGGTTTAGCCATATGGCTTTCCCTGTTCCCCATATTATAGAGAAATACAGCGCAGAATGTATTAGAATGAAAGAATATCACAAGTCACTGGTTAAGTAAAACTGTCACAAATGGATTAGCCACAACAGTAAACATTGGCCAGAAATTTGCTGTTTGTTAAGTCAGAATAAATAATTAGCTGCGTACACTGGTGTACTCTGCAACTAGCTAAAATACTAAAGATTTGCAGGCTAAAATATGATTGTTAGCAAGTTACTAAGTGCCTACCTATCCAGCTATTTCCAAGCTACGGTTAGCACCCCCAAGGCCATAGTTGGTTCATTTCTACAGGTTTGACGGTTTTGAACTGGTATCGTGTGCATTTAAGAGACTGAAATGCAGGGTCTCCCCCAGGTGCATTCATCAGCGCAAACAGAGAAAAATCAATAAAACCTCAGACTTAGGCTCAGCAGGGCTGTTAAGTGCCACAACATTGTCGCATCTGCAATTTAAAAAATGTACCCAGTTTTATCTTTATTAACGTTAAATCTAAAGGACTCCAAGTTCAATACGATTTCCCTTCCAAGTTGGACAATTGCACCTGCATTATGTATTCCAAGCTGTCAGCATCATTCTGTAGCATGCCCCGTGAACAGCGATACTGTAGAACTCTAATTCCCACCATACACTGTGAGATAGTAACTTTCTAGCAGCAGTGCAAAGTCTGGCAACTGGCCAAATTTGAGCACTTACCCGGCATAGCCACTGTTGTGTTTTTTTATCATGTTCAATCAAAAATATATACCCTCTCTTTTTAAAAAATGCTCATTTTGGCAGAGCTGCTTTTGAAATTAAGTTTATTTTCTTAATAGAATCTTAAGACTACGAAGGATAACAATATATCAGATTTTAAAAAAGAGCACCGGGAAGGGTTGCCCACTGTCAAGGTCCTCAGGATTTTCAGTAGTACCTGTTTGTGATGCCAGAGAGCACCTGTAAAATAGTCACCCGACAGAATGAAACGCATTAGTTCCTTTGCCTTGGTGTCCATTTTACAGCACCGCTGTGTAAGAGACAGCACCGCTCGTCCACGGCAACTGTGCATGTGAGCAGCTGAAACATGCGTGTGCCTCCAAATGAATTGTGATGGCCTCACTGAGTCTCCCGTGGGACTCCTGCTGGCACCGCTCCTATAAATAAACATCCAGGCTATGTCAGATACGATGTGCTAATGAAGGGCCAGCCTCTACCCAAAAAAACCTGCATTCCTTTTTTTGCTACCGTATTTTGTTTGCTTTTACTTTTTGCCGCAAAGCTCATCAACATGCAAAGCATTAAGAACGATTGTGCAGTCAAGACGTTCCACAGCGGATTCCTTCTGGAGTTAATCTTCCTGAATCACAGGAAGCGCGGGTCCTTCAGTTATCCCTGGGTAGATTATTCTGGACAGTGTGAAGATAAAGAATAGCTAGCTTCATCCTCATGCGCAGCATGGATACCATTTCATTTTTCATTAACCCCTGTGCAGCTTTGGGAGAACGTAAGGAAATAAAATAATGCACAGGTCACACATGCGCACTCACGCACGCACGCGCGCACACACACACACATGCACACACATGCGCACGTGTCCGGATCCTTCACTCCCACTCACCTCTACCCCTCACTGCAACGGAGTGCTGACTTTCATGATTAAGTCCAACTGAACAAAAACCTTTTTTTTGGGGGGGGGGGGGGGGGGGGGTGGGGGGGTGAGCCAGGTTGTTCAGCATATCTATTAATTTCTGGTTTTTAATCAGGCAAAAAAAATTCACAATTTACAGAAGCAAAAACCTTTTATCCCACCCCCACCCCCCAAACACTTTTTCTTACTGTGATGTTTGTCAGCCTAGCAAACAGGCTAATTAGCCAGTTAATAAAGCGGGAAGCTCGGCAGTGCCGAGAGCATGCTAGTTGCTTTTACGCAACCTTTAGGCTAGGCTATATTGTTTCATTTCTTTCCCTCTCCTCCTGAAATATGGCCTTTTTAATTTGACTGATGAATTCACCAGCTGCCTAATGGTGGCACTGCCCTTGGAACTGCAAGCCAACATGCCCTTCCTTTAATGATCTAACACACAGAAAATGAGAAGGGCACTATGGGCTGTGTGACAGTAAGATTAAGGTCATTCCTGCTATCGGGGGGGGGGGGGATCACAGGTTTGTTTACCACTTTCAGTGACTCTTGCTCTCCAAGTTATTGCTCTCTACGTTATTCAAATGCAAAGCTTGGGGGAAAAAAACACATAAATCAAATAAATAAATAAAAACGAGTGCAGTGGAATGTCAATGAGGACAAGAAATGAAAAGGGATGGAACTTAAAGAGAGAGTTCTCTTTCTAGGGGTTTTTTTAAAATATAATTTCAATTTCAGGGCATGTTTTTGATTGGCCCAGAGTGCTGCGAGATCCTATAAGGATATTTTTATATTTCTGACCTGCTGGCTTTACTAAAGAAGGAAAAGACGCCCTCAAACTGCACACCAGAGCTGCTTGTGCAGTGAAAACAGAGCAGAGCATTGTGGGTGTTCTGAGGTCCTCACACCCACCCCGGAGCAGAGAAGCTCGCCGCACGCGGAGCCAGGCCGCACACACAGGACCGTAACTCTAAGTTAATGTGCGTTAATCGCCCGCTGGTTCTGCAGTACCGCCTCCTGACGGCGAGCCGCTCCCGCTCCGCTGGGCAGGAAGTGCGCGCACTTCCCCAGGGACCAGAGCGAAGCCCTCTTCCCGGGCCTCACAATAAACGATGGAGGCGCCGCTTCAGGAGTCCTACCCGCCAAACGCTCGCTGTAACTCTCTCCCGCTCCGGCAGAGTGTCCTACAAAGCATCGCTTCACCTGACTGTACGCATCCCAAATATCCTTCAATTAAACATGCATAATTAATAGGATCTCAAAGTGAGTTTCTCTTAGAGGGTGGAGGGGGTCGGTGGAGAATGTGTTGGTTTGGACAGAACAAGTGCAGATTAGGCGAACAGCCTTGACTGGGCAGAGTTCACAGATGCATGGGCTACTCTTTGTGGGTTTTAATGAGAAGGGGCAAGGTTATCCCGAATCACAGAAAAGCTCAAAAACACTGAGCTGAATAGAAAATGCATTTGCAGAGCAGGAGGGAAACGGTTTCCTGCATCTTCCAAATATTACCTTTACCACACTGGGGCCATTACAAGCATATGGGGCTTCTTTATTACTGCGAATCACCTTTTCCAAAAGAAAGGAAAACATTCCCCCATGACAAAATCTCCACTAAACAGGAGAAAAACAAGATCTGCATAAGAGCCGGTTCTGAATGGCCGTTTCTAATCGCATGGGAAACGGGAACCAGTAAAAGCAAAGCTTGCATGTGGAAGGTAAACAGTGGGCAGGAGGGAGAGGGAGATGCAGAATAAATTGATGGATGCCCTAAAGCAACCCAGAGGACATAACATAAAAGGTGAATTTCACAACTACAAAACCTTAAACAAATATACGGTTTCCATTTTAATGGGACTCAAGCAAAGGCAAAATGCAGAACTCAATTTAAGAGCATAATGCAACACAGGGAAGATATTTCCAAACAATGACAGCTCAACACGAGATCCAGGGTGACTGACAAATCGTTAAGCTGTCACACATACACACACACACTAAATCTGTCTGTCTGTCTCACACACATCAGACATGGCACTCACTCACAAAGCCTCCCTCTGTTTCAGTAGCTTGGTTAAATATAGATGTTTCTGGACAGGACCTTTGCAAAATGAAAGCTCTGTCTGATTAGGAAGTTGTCAGCCATGCAAGTTAATTAGCGCCGTTCGGCGTTTGCAAATAACTAAGAACTGGGCGGTAGCGGCGGTGACGAGGGGAGTCAGATGACATGGGACTGGGTGCCGGCAAGACAGTTTCAGCTAAGAGACAAAAGGCTTGTGACTGTTCCAGATTAATCAGGAAATACAACACTGCAAATATTCAATACCTCAGCCAGGCAGGGAACATGATTTAAACTGCGTTTACGGAATAATCAGGGGAAAAACTGAGATGGAAAAAAAGAACAGAAACAAAGCACTGACAAAAGAGCTGTGACCTTTCAAATAATGCCATGACCTTCAAAATGTGTTCCTTTAGCTAAAGTAATATTACAGGTAGCACATTTGGCACTGGGAGGTACAAGCCCAGTTTCCCAGTCATTCAATTACAGCACCATCTACACCGTGCCACTGGTGTATGGGACTGGTGGAGGAGGATGGAGGAGTACAGAGTGCTGACGGAGGAGAATAGTACTGATGGAGGAGGATGGGGGAATACAGAGTGCGGATGGAGGAGGACAGTGCACTGTTGAAGGAGAGTAGTGCTGATGGAGGAGGATGGAGGAGTACAGAGTGCTGATGGAGGAGGATAGTGCACTGATGGAGGAGAGTAGTGCGGATGGAGAAGTATGGAGGAGTACAGAGTGCTGATGGAGGAGGACAGTGCACTGTTGAAGGAGAGTAGTGCTGATGGAGGAGGATGGATGAGGAGAGTAGTGCTGATGGAGGAGGACAGTGCACTGTTGAAGGAGAGTAGTGCTGATGGAGGAGTACAGAGAGCTGATGGAGGAGGATAGTGCACTGATGGAGGAGAGTAGTGCGGATGGAGAAGTATGGAGGAGTACAGAGTGCTGATGGAGGAGGACAGTGGAGATGAAGAAGAATAGTGCTGATGACGGAGGACGGAGGAGGACAGAGCATTGATGGAGGAGGATGGAGAATAAATCACTGATGGAGGAAGACAGAGTGCTGACAGAGGAGGATGGGGTGCTGATGGAGAGCATGTCCAGCTGAAATAGAGAAACAGCAGTCCTCTGTGAGCGATGTTAATGAAGAGAGCAGAAAATGCTGTGTGTGATCTTAATGGACAGTGGGTAGGATATGGTGGGTGATGTAAGGGCTAATTTAAATGTGTCTGTGGGGAGGAGGGGAGAGTGTTTACATTTTACCTGACCGTGCAGGAATGCAGTTTGTGATATTAATTGAAAGAGGGGGGAAATGTACCGTGTGATCAAAATTTAAAGGGGGGAAACTGTATTATGTGACATCAATTCAGCAAAGAAATGTGTATTATTTTAATGGAAGGGCAGGCAGATCATTCAAATGCCTTATTAATAGAAATTAAGGGGGCGACATAGCTCAGGAGGTAAGACCGATTGTCTGGCAGTCGGAGGGTTGCCGGTTCAAACCCCGCCCTGGGCATGTCGAAGTGTCCTTGAGCAAGACACCTAACCCCTAACCCCTAACTGCTCTGGCGAATGAGAGGCATCAATTGTAAAGCGCTTTGGATAAAAGCGCTATATAAATGCAGTCCATTTACCATTTACCAAATTCCAACATTAGTACAAAGCAGATGCAGTTCAGGCAACACAAAATCCAATTCTCTGCAGTATTTTCACCTGTGACGTTTTTCCCTTTATGAGGCTAGGCTTCAAAAATTAAAAACAAGTCTAAGACTAAAGTTTGGAAGTTAAATATTCAAAAATCCCAACATAAGACAACAAAATCACGGAGTTTTTTGCTTTAAACTATTCACTTTCTCCCAAATGAAATGATGTAATTCTCAGACATAACACCAATTACAATGAAGTTAATCTCGACATCTCCTCCTGGTACACGCGGGAATTTTTTCTCCAAGATTTTAATATAGCCTAACGCTGGCAATTAAATTTGAGCGTAAAGACCAAGTCTTATAAAATTGTCCATTTGAGATAAACACCAAATTAAAATGAAGGCACCTCAGGGAGTACATGAACAAAATTTGAAAAGCCCTGTAAGATCTTTAAATGTTTGAAAGTATGAAAAAGATCTGCCCCCCCTGCCAAAGGTATGGATATGGCTAATGAGCTCACAGGTGAGGTAAGCTAGCTGGCTTGCTAGTGAGGTACTGTTTAGCTTGCTGGTGAGGTGGCAAGTTAGCTCACTGAGGGGGTGGCTAGCTGGCTTGCTGGTCAGGTACTGTTTAGCTTGCTGGTCAGGTGGAGAGTTGGCTCACTGAGGGGGTGGCTAGCTGGCTTGCTAGTGAGGTACTGTTTAGCTTGCTGGTGAGGTGGCGAGTTGGCTCACTGAGGGGGTGGCTAGCTGGCTTGCTGGTCAGGTACTGTTTAGCTTGCTGGTCAGGTGGAGAGTTGGCTCACTGAGGGGGTGGCTAGCTGGCTTGCTGGTCAGGTACTGTCATTAGCTTGCTGGTGAGGTGGCGAGTTGGCTAGCTGGCTTGCTGGTCAGGTACTGTTTAGCTTGCTGGTGAGGTGATGAGTTAGCTCACTGGTGAGGTGGCTAGCTGGCTTGCTGGTCAGGTACTGTTTAGCTTGCTGGTCAGGTGGAGAGTTGGCTCACAGGTGAGGTGGCTTTACTAGAGGTCACAAGTAAATTGGCTTCCTAGAGGTTTGTCCTGCAGGTGTGGTTTTAATGCAACAGAAGGGTCCCTGAATTTCTACCCATCAGGAGCATTTTTTTCAATGTTCAGCCAAAACACAATCAATGTCTATCTATCGATAGCAGCCACATCAGTAACCTCAACCCGATTCTCCCCAAAAGTCTGTGTTTTCAGCTTGAAAAGAGCGCTCACCCCCCAAGATGAACATGGGAAACGTGAGGGGAACCCAAAAAGCGCTCTTACAAATTAATTTCAGCACGAAGCTGTGTTCTTTTAATCTTCACTAAAGGAGATTATGCAAATGCGCACACTTGTGGCAGCGCTACTCATAGCAAAGCGGAAAAGAGCGAGAAAGCACACAAAGCTGCGGAGGAACATTCTTCTTTCCTCTGAAGCCAAAGGAAATAAAGCTGGCACAGCTTAAATGAGCAAGTGGCCTCATCAAGGCCTTCTCATGCACACACAGCGCTGCATGGCACCAGCGGGATCTGTCCTGATTAACCGGGAAGTACTGCTTTCCAGATCCAAAATGTCTCTGGGGGGGCCACTCAATCGTCCTGCCCGGCCATCAGCTGTCTGACTGTGCAAAAACTCTTCATCACGTACCCAAGCACAACTGAGACCCCCCCAGGGTCTGCAAATCAGCACCTTCTCATTAATCAAGAAAAAATATTAAAATACAAAAAAAGCACACGCACACACACGTCTATAGGTCCCTGGTCCCATTACCGCAATACTACTCTGTGTCCAATGGAAATATTAGCCATAATTCAGCGGTGCAGCCTGGGGGAGGGAAGAGGGCTTTGGCCACAGGAGAAGGAGCAGGCGGAGACGCGGACACTTTGGGGCACGGTGAACGGTCCACACCTCCAGCCTCAGAGCGCAATGAGCCCGTGTTGAGCCGCAGAAGGAAGCTAAACTTCAGTAACTGGGCCAGGCGCCCAGCTCCTTCCCCCGCACTCGGCGAGCGCGGTGAACTGGGTTCACACGGGCTGGGCGGAACGGGAGAAAGCTTCCTGTATAATACATCTATCACCAAGGGCAGCCAGGGGGGCTTTCAAAAGCGAGCGGCGCGCTAAGTCAGGGCTATAGCACAACTGCTTTTCTTCACCGCATGACCTACAGCCGCTCAAGAGTGAGGGGAGCCAAAAAGAGAGGGAGAGAGAGATTAAACTTTGCGGAGGTGATTTGTGGCCAATGTGAAAGTCTCCTCTACAGGAAAATCTGCATTAAAGAAAGAGCGGAGGGCCCTGCTCTGAAGGGTAGCACAGTCACTCAAACACGCCAAAGCAAAGGCCAATGAGCAGGTACCGCAGTCAAAGGGACGCCGAGGCGGAGGCGGGCTCGTGTGCATGTAACGCACGGCCGGATTTGAATATTCGTTCCAGAGCCGGCGTGAGCCGAATGAATGACAGGGACACGGTGGGCTGTGAGAGGCCGCTCCGGACCGCAGCCGGCCCCGTCTCCCCCGCTGCTCCCACCTCTTAAAGGACAACGGTGTCACCCCGAGATCGTTATCTGGGGAGCCCCGGACCTAATGATGTGCGAAACAAGGAGCCGGCGCGCGCTTGAGCCTTCACATCCAGGGCAGTGGCGCTTCATGAAGTCCCCGAGCAGCCGAGCTTAAGTTCTCAAACCGCCTGCTCTCTCTCCGTCTCAGGCATCCGGAAGTGAACACTGCCATCTGCTGGTCACGCCTCGCTCTGTGCGTGCTCCGCTCCGCTCCGGATCTCACCGGCTCTCCTGCCCATCAGGGCAGCTGCTTCGTACTGCAGTTTGTGGTTTGTTTGGTTGTGGCTCTCCTTTACATATGCACGTTTCATCAGTACATAAAGCCACGGTGTTTTATGGTCCCAAACAATGACACCTCTATCTGTGCAGCAGGGTTGGAGAGAAATGACTTTACAATTCCTGAAATTGCATTCACTAATTTTAAATAAATGGCCGTTATTTTAAATAAAGCTTTCCCGAGCGGACTTCCTGAATGGGGTGGAGAGGAACGTGCCCTCTCCAGGCAGCTTCGGGGGCTCGGTCAGGCGGGGGGGCCCACGGGTCCAGCACAGTGGCGCAGTCCCCGGGGGCCGGACCGGAGCGCTGGCTCTGCCCCAGCCCATAACGAGGAGCAGGAAACGGCCCCGCTCCACAGGGACACCGCTGCTGCGCTCCTCTGAACCGTAAACTCATCTGTATGGAGCAGTTCAGCCATTTTAACCGCCACGCTCCTCCAGGCCCGTTTGCACAAAGAATATTTGGTTAGGAGAAGCCCTTTTTTTCCCTTGCTTGTTTGTTTTAAATATGCATTTAAACCTAAAACTATATTTTTAATGCTAACTTGTTCTACCTCAGTGAAGAGCCCGAGGTAAAAATTTCATCTGATATTCAAATGTTCTTGGCAAGACTCCCGTTTCATCGCTTTAGTGAATATCATCAGTACAGGAAGCATGACTTCTTGTCATACAAGACTTTCTATTCATTTTTTTTTTTTTTTTACTGTTTTTCTTTTATTATTTTTGTTTTTTGATGTCTCCATTTATGTGCACATGCTCATGTAGATCCATGGCATCTCCAGCTGCTCCAGGTAAGGGAGGCTGCTCCAGGTAAGGCAGGCTGCTCCAGGTAAGGGAGGCTGCTCCAGGTAAGGGAGGCTGCTCCAGGTAAAGCAGGTTGCTCCAGGTAAGGGAGGCTGCTCCAGGTAAGGCAGGCTGCTCCAGGTAAGGGAGGCTACTCCAGGCAAGGTAGGCTACTCCAGGTAAGGGAGGCTACTCCAGGTAAGACAGGCTGCTCCAGGTAAGACAGGCTGCTCCAGGTAAGGGAGGCCGCTCCAGGTAAGTGAGGCTGTTCCATGTAACGTAGCCTGCTCCAGGTTTCAGGCGCTCCCCTCTTCTCAGGATTTGAATCCGTGAGCCAATCAGGAGCAAAAAAACATCACCCCTGGAGGATAAAAATTCCTGGCTGCTGCCTGCTTAAGCTCACGCTTACTGTATAATTCTACATTGGAATTCAGTGTATATTTTATGATTTATTACAGTGACAGTTGCAAACAGCCCGTTTACCCACAGCTTATACATAATTTTAACTATCAGTCAGACTTGCACTGAACTCATCAGCTGCAAACAGCCTGTTTACCCACAACTCTCAGGCAGACTCGCACTGAGCTCATCATTTCTTACGGCCTTCATTAAAAGTTGAGTCATTCAGGGCTCCACGATAACATTTTTTTCACTCAAGAAGCACGTGCTGCCAAGTTTAAAAAATTCAGGAGCACACTAATGCATCTCAATTAGTAGATGTGCAGCTAAATTATTTTTCCAGTCTGCACACATCTAGTTTCAGGAGAAAATGCTCCTAAAATGGGCGCACTGTGGAGCCCACTCACTTCACAGTGTGCCGAGCCATTCAGACATAGAAGGGGTCCATGTTAAATCACTACACAAAGTGCGGTTGTCCAATTTATCTTGGAAGTAGAGAAAAAAAAAACAAATAGGTCAGTCATAATGATGTCAATTGTGAAAAGAAATGTTCACCCAGGGGGACAAACAGGGGCTGTGCAGATTCTGAGCCTGAACAACCAATGAGCAGTGTGCTGAAGTCCCTACTAGCAGCACTCTGTGCCAAGATCCACTTACTGCCATCCTGCCTGCTTAGGAAAGATGTCTTAATAAACTAATAAACATACATATCAATCTATAACGCTGAATTCCACAAATCTGTCACACGTGATGGAAACATGCGTATGTTAAGAGGGTGTGTGCGGTCTGAGGATATTCGAGTGGTCCCCATCCTAGTTTTGCATTCTTAAATAGTGCCCTCAGCCCCATCTTGGCGAAGGTAATAGGTGCAGAAATGTGACATTGGACACGGGCGTCTCGCAGGGGACCCGCCGCGCAGCGGGACAGGAAACAGGCCTCGCCCAGGGCCCGCAGACGCACAGAGGCCGATCAGACGGAGCCCATAAAGAGGCTTAATCAGGCTTATTCTGACCTCTGCGTCCCGTCGGAGCCCGCCTTGGGGAAGCGCGAACGGAAATCGTTTCCTTAAAACAGTCGGATAAATGAATAGCCGGGCTCCAGCCAGCTCCAGCCAGCTCTGCGCTTTGCACTGGAAATGCTTTATGGAGCGGGGCTGGCCTCTGGGTCTGAGTGTGCGGTTAGAGCGGAGGAGAGGAATGGCTCCTAGCGCTGGGTCACAGAAAGAGCCCGAGTGTGGAGGCCCGGCCCCGCTGCGTCTCCTCCGCGTGCCGCCGCTCCATCCCGGAACACGCCTGAAGGAATTAGCCTATCAGCCCATCGCAAGCAGGCCGCTGTTTCCATAGAGACTGTGGTTGCCATTCATGTGTCAAGGCAGCGGTGTGTCCCTGGTCACACCGGTTCAGTAAAATCACTTGGCTAACGTGGCGCGACGTCACAATGACGCAAAGCAGCTAACGTGGGGACGGACGGCAGCGCTACCGTCACAAGACCATACCCAACAGCACAGGGAAAATGGACAGCATTCCTTTTTTGATACCTTCATTTATTTAACCTTGAATTACAATACTTCACACACCTCCACATCATCTCAGAACGTGTAAGCTGTTTTGTGAACACGTTTCCCTCTTCATAGGTAGGGGTTGCATTTTACTTGCAGAAATGTATAGGCATTATGAGAGGGATGAATTCTAACAAAGCAAGCCAGCTCACTATGAGCCACTACACCGAACTGGGTACGTTAACAATGCCCCTCTACTAACAGCTATTAGCTAGTCCCAAATACAAATATGCTGAGCATTATTACCAAGGGCTAACAGTTGTCCATTACAACGAATGCAAACATAACAATATCAAAAAATGACAAAATAAACAATTGAAATGGCACAAGCATTAATCATCGCCTTTTTCCATATGCCTCTTCGCTAGACTTCATGCTTCCTCCTCTTCTGACCCACTCTCCAAATCCATGTCAGAATGGGGAGAATTTGCTTTAGCCATGCTGATGAGTTGGCAAGATAAGTAAAATATTCTAAAAACCAAAAGAAAACAACAATTACGCTTCACCAAAGTGCTTGTGTATTACTGCCTAAAGTTATGGTTGGCTGCACAATGCAGTGCTGAAGCAACCATTCATGGTGTTGCACTTGGCTCCGAATTGTTGTTATAAACTCCCAATGAGACATGCCATACGCCGTTGGGAAACTTGCATTGTCCTTTACTGGATAAAAGACCAGAATGAACTGAACAGAGTTACAACGGCATGAAATCAGGTGGGGTTTTGTGTGTGGCCGATGTAAATGCATACCCCTGCTTTCCATTTGCATGTTCATTTCTCAAACGACCACTGAAAGGAACATCTCTACATGTAAAACCAATGGTAAGACTATATATTTACTCCATATTTTGTCACAGATATTGACAGAATAATAACGTGGTATAATTACGCAAGAATTCCTCCTTTTTCTCTGCTGTATCGGCATACCTATTGTTGGCTTGACCTTGTTGCAATGGTGAATCATAGCTTGGTTGCTGGAGCACTGAATGTCTGAGTTGAGCAATCGCAGGATGCTGGTTTCCTGGCCACTAGGAGGCTTGCGAACACAACATGCGAACACCTGCTGATGTCACAATAATACCACAATTAGTTCACGTCTTATGTCACAATGACCTCATCCCCCACAATCAGCTACGCAACATCACCTGATAACACAATAACTCCACCATCAGCCGGCACCATCTTATGTCACAATGATTCCCTCGCAATCAGCTTCATCACCTGATAACACAATGACACCACATCAGCCAGCATCACCTGATGTCACAATGAACGCCATAATCAGGTAACATCATCTCATGTCACAATGGCCAAACTGCTCAGCTGTTGTTGAAGCTCCCACATTGCACAGGTTCTCTCTAAATAGCCTACATGTTACTTGCCATTCCACACAAGTAATAAGACTGCTTCACTACCCTTTCAACTGCATTTTCATGTTATTGATTTTTCACATTTTAATTTTTTGTTGATGGAGCACAGTGCTAGTAGTAGGCGTGAGGGTCATGCAGCCAAAGCCCTGTAGACATGGGTGGCAGAAATCAAAAGGTGTTATTCCAGCCAGAGCCTGACGGGGGGGCGGTGTGAATTTCAGCATTGGGACTCAGAACAGGTAAGGAGGCAGATTCAATAAATCAGAGAGGCCTCTGGGACAGCTAGGGATCGAGCCACACCTGTCTTTCCAGCAGCTGTCACATAGGAGTACAGCAGGGAATCATGGGGAAACAGGGAGAGAAAATGTCACTTTTCCGCTCTGACAGAGGTGGACACGCATGATTGCTGTGCTATGATGAGGCCGGGGGCTCCGTGGCCCCTCCCCTCCGCTCTCCCATTGGCTGATACAGCTGGTCATAATTACACAAAGCTTCCAGCCACAAAAACCTCTGTTTTCCGTTGTTTTTTATTTATACTTCCTACCTTATGAAAAGCCTGAACTATACTTATTGATTGTAATACGCAATTTACCGCATTTGACGGATCGCATTTTAAACCATTTCCAATCAATGTTAAATGCATTTATTTATCAAAAGTTCCTGCTTTGTGTGTTTTTTTAATTCACTTCCACAGTCTTGTAAAGGTTTATGTCCCAGAGGGTAATTGAAATCGATGTACTGTATGCAGCCTTTATTTATTTATTTGGAGGGAAGTGGCTGCTGAATGACGTGGGTTTCTCAGGCTCAACTTTCCTCTGCCCTTGATCGCTGCGCCGCAAACTTTCAAGGAGAAAATCTGCGTTCACAATAGGAGCAAAAAAAAAAAAAGCGGAAAAGAAAGCGAGCCGGTCTGGAGAGCACACATCAGACTGTTTCCTACCCTTCAAACATATGAGGAGGGAATACAGCGGATCAGCCAATCTTACGGCACTCTAAAATAATCACATTCCCTGAAGACGAGCGCAAACTGCAGGATAATTAAACGCTCCCGTTTGCTTGTGATTTTCAGCCAGGTTTGGAGGCAGAGACGGAGCCAGGCCGGGCTGAGGGGGGATTAGACGCCGCCGTTCGCTTGAGTCCAAAATGCTTTTTTGATGCACCTTTGCGAGTCTCAAATGTGGATTCTACGATTGCACACATTCCCATGTTGTAAAAAATGATAAATTAAATATTCAGCCCTGACAACATTAAAGATTCACGGTTCCTTATCAATTTCAGAAAATTGAATTATACCCTTTGTAACCACGCTAATACCATGTCTGAACAAACATGCTCAACGCATGGAAAATGCAAGAAATGGAAATGAGGTCTCTACTGGACAGGAATACAAAAACACTCTGATCGCTCTAATGCAGCTTCTGAAATTAATACAGATTACTTGGCGCATTGGGTTTCACATTACTAATGAAATATTCACTAAATCCCTTCTTATTGTTACAAATGACCCCACTTTATTCTTATTAATACAAGTGTTTCTTAAGTGTTACATATTACGCTTTTTGCATGCTATAATGGTATAATGGCAGTGTTAGTTTATGAGATAGTGAGCCATTATTAGGGTAATGACCAAGTTAAGTGTTAAGTGTTTTTATGCATTTGTTTATTTATTTTAGGTAGGCTACTTCACTGTGCAACTTCTGACCACGGGAAAAGCATCCTTTTTATTCATATTTTTTTCCTACCAGGAAAGCCCCATTGAGATTGAAATATCAGAACATTCATCAGCCTGGTTCAGCTCTACAGTGGGAAAGGGATATAATGAGCCAGCCTGGTTCAGCTCTACAGTGGGAAAGGGATATAATGAGCCAGCCTGGTTCAGCTCTACAGTGGGAAAGGGATATAATGAGCCAGCCTGGTTCAGCTCTACAGTGGGAAAGGGGTATAATGAGCCAGCCTGGTTCCGCTCTACAGTGGGAAAGGGGTATAATGAGCCAGCCTGGTTCAGCTCTACAGTGGGAAAGGGATATAATGAGCCAGCCTGGTTCAGCTCTACAGTGGGAAAGGGATATAATGAGCCAGCCTGGTTCAGCTCTACAGTGGGAAAGGGATATAATGAGCCAGCCTGGTTCAGCTCTACAGTGGGAAAGGGGTATAATGAGCCAGCCTGGTTCCGCTCTACAGTGGGAAAGGGGTATAATGAGCCAGCCTGGTTTTAGTTCTTGAGGAGACTGAGGCCTGGATATTCTGGATAATGACTTCCATTGATTCAACTGTCACTGAATACAATATACTCAAGTTATAAATATTTTACCCCATGGAATATGTGTCAGAAACTATTATCTAATGCTGGCAAGATAACAATCCCAATACCTCAAGTATAGCAGAGCAGATGGCCAGGCCAAAAGATTTAACACACATTTTTAGATTCAAAGTCAAACTGGGAAAGCCAGCGCAGAAGAAAGAGTTGTGATGTTCGAAGTGAAGGAGAGTCACCCTGTCACACGGTGCCAGGATGTCAGTGCTGTCCTGGCCCGATTCAGCCTGCAGCCCCCACCCACCTCTCCCAGTGAGACAAAACTGCAGTACAGTACAACACCCTCTCCTAAGTACAGTACAACACCCTCTCCTCAGTACAGTACGACACCCACTCCTCAGTACAGTACAACACCCTCTCCTCAGTACAGTACGACACCCACTCCTCAGTACAGTACGACACCCACTCCTCAGTACAGTACGACACCCACTCCTCAGTACAGTACGACACCCACTCCTCAGTACAGTACGACACCCTCTCCTCAGTACAGTACGACACCCACTCCTCAGTACAGTACGACACCCTCTCCTCAGTACAGTACAACACCCACTCCTTAGTACAGTACAACACCCACTCCTCAGTACAGTACAACACTCACTCCTCAGTACAGTACAACACCCACTCCTCAGTACAGTACAACACCCACTCCTCAGTACAGTACAACACCCACTCCTCAGCACAGTACAACACCCACTCCTTAGTACAGTACAACACCCACTCCTCAGTACAGTACAACACTCACTCCTCAGTACAGTACAACACCCACTCCTCAGTACAGTACAACACCCTCTCCACAGCACAGTACAACACCCACTCCTCAGTACAGTACGACACCCACTCCTCAGTACAGTACGACACCCACTCCTCAGTACAGTACGACACCCTCTCCTCAGTACAGTACAACACCCACTCCTTAGTACAGTACAACACCCTCTCCACAGCACAGTACAACACCCACTCCTCAGTACAGTACAACACCCACTCCTCAGCACAGTACAACACCCTCTCCTCAGCAGTTTAACACCCTCTCCTCAGTACAGTACAACACCCACTCCTTAGTACAGTACAACACCCTCTCCTAAGTACAGTACAACACCCTCTCCTCAGTACAGTACAACACCCTCTCCTCAGTACAGTACGGCACCCTCTCCTCAGTACAGTACAACACCCACTCCTCAGTACAGTACGACACCCACTCCTCAGTACAGTACGACACCCACTCCTCAGTACAGTACGACACCCACTCCTCAGTACAGTACGACACCCACTCCTCAGTACAGTACGACACCCTCTCCTCAGTACAGTACAACACCCACTCCTTAGTACAGTACAACACCCTCTCCACAGCACAGTACAACACCCACTCCTCAGTACAGTACAACACCCACTCCTCAGCACAGTACAACACCCTCTCCTCAGCAGTTTAACACCCTCTCCTCAGTACAGTACAACACCCACTCCTTAGTACAGTACGACACCCTCTCCTAAGTACAGTACAACACCCTCTCCTCAGTACAGTACAACACCCACTCCTCAGTACAGTACAACACCCACTCCTCAGTACAGTACGACACCCACTCCTCAGTACAGTACGACACCCACTCCTCAGTACAGTACGGCACCCTCTCCTCAGTACAGTACAACACCCACTCCTTAGTACAGTACAACACCCACTCCTCAGTACAGTACGACACCCTCTCCTCAGTACAGTACAACACTCACTCCTCAGTACAGTACAACACCCACTCCTCAGTACAGTACAACACCCACTCCTCAGTACAGTACAACACCCACTCCTCAGTACAGTACAACACCCTCTCCTCAGTACAGTACAACATCCACTCCTCAGTACAGTACAACACAACACAGTTTAGTACACTCTACTCAGCTCACACTCCAGTGGTCATAATCTCCTAACTCAGACTAAAGGTGGGAAATAGACACGCCCAGCGGCGCAAACGCTTTCAGACAGAGGAAGTGAACAGAGAGGAAGGCAGCCGGAAACACATCAAATCTGCTGCTTACCGTTTTGGAGGCTGTGATGATGTACTGAATGACCATCTCCTTTTTCATGTTCAGGTCCTTCTCACGCAAAGGAGCTTTTTTATCTTCGTTTAGGTTCATATCCTCCTGTGAGAAAAAAAAACAAGGGGAAAAAAGCTGTCAAGCATTTAGTGTGCACTCTTTTAAAATTTCATTTTTATGTCTATCAGCTTAAAATTTGTATTACTAGAAAAAAATGCTATAACAGTGAAATAAGGAGATTTCTTCATAAGGAAATAATGAACTCAACCTTTCAGACTGCACAATACACAAGTATTGCTTGTATGGGGGAAACATACATGGAAACAACTGAAACAATGCAATGGTTTACTTTCTGGGGAGAGAAAACAAGACATGAAGACGCAGCTGCTACAAGCCTTCAAAATCAGTCCTTTGTAGCAACACTGCATTTTTAAACGGACAGTGTCAAAGTACTTGGTTAACATTTCGATCGCAGTCGAGAGAGAAAGAGAGAGAGTGGGGGGGAGGAAAAATTGAGTTTAGAAGGGAAGGAGAGGCAGAAGGAGAAACAAAAACAGAGAGATGAGAGCAGGAGACCAAGGTGTAGAGACAGCGGGGTGGGGGGGGGGCTCTCATCCCTGCACCCTCATCCTTCTACACACACAACCTCAGACCCACCAAAAGCCTGAGAGCCGGTCTGCTTCTGAGTGTGTGCGCGTGTGTGTGTGTGCCTTTATGTGTGCTGTGTCTTTGTGTGTGGGTGTGTGTCTCTATGTGTGACTGTGTGTGCATATGCCGGTGTGTGTGTGTGTGTGTGTTTGTGTGTGCCTGTGTATGCTTACGTGTGTGCATGTGCATCTATGTGTGTCTGTGTATGTGTGTTTGTGTGTGTGAGTGTGTGTGTGTGTGTGTGTGTGTGTGTGTGTGAGAATGTGTGTGTGTGTGTGTGTGTGTGTGTGTGTGTGTGTGTCTCCGTGTTAACGTGCCTGTGTGCCTGAGCGTGTACTTTTCTTTTTTTTTTTTTTGTACATCACTCTCCTACCACCCCCGCTTGCCAACCATTCCAGGGTCTGGCAGTTCTGTAGAGATGGAAATTTCTTTGGACAGAGTACTGCTCTGCCATTCTGTGATTATCCAGTCTAAAAGGTGACATTGGTCTTTACAAATGAGAGAGCTGCTTCCGTATATGAGAAGTCTGTAAGATTAATGCAATTTGGGACCAGCAAAGGCAATATGCCTCCCCAGCACCGCGAGACAGCTGCTATATTAACTTTAATCACCTCGTTAAATGTTTCCCAAAGAATGTACAGTAAATTAAGAAATGTTATTGGCTACCAAAGATTATTCATTCCTAGCTGTGTCGAGGTAACTACCGAGAGACACACCACGTGTACCATCCACTCGACGGACACTCTTCAGGAAGATAGATTAACCTATTACCCTCCAACATGGGAAATTAGTTTACATGAAAATCGTTAAACTCTTGCTTCCCACCGAGGTGCGAATGAACACCTCAGGCTGAAAAAGGAAACTCGTGTCTCCAGCAGCCTGGCCCGGCGGGGCCATCTTCCGGCTCAGAGGTTCCCCTGCTTTTCCCCCATTTGAAGTGGAGCTTCGGTTAGCAACGGCAATTATGTATTTAAACTAGAAAGAATGCACTCAGTAGAGCAGCCTCCCATCACATGAGTGTGCTCGGCAATTGTCTCTGCAATCCAGTCATTACTTTTCGAGTTACGATTGGTCTGATGGTGGGTCCACAGGAAAGGTCGTGGGGTCACCAAAGTCAATAAGTTTCTTCCTCCTGGGAGCATGATTGTGCACCGCAAATTTCAGGGCAATCCGGCCATTCCTTTCCCAGATATGTCTGTCACGGACGGACGGATGGACAGACAGACAGACATCATCATGATGTTACACGCTGTAAAACTCCTGCCTACGCCACACGGGAGAAGGTCCAGCTGCTTAACGATCTTCAGGCAGGTCCCCGGGAGAGACCTCTGCAGGAGCACTGGACTGCAACTGTCCTCAGTTTATTACGGTTTTGCTTTTTCTGATGTGTAGAGCAGTGCTGCTCATACCGCTCATGGTTCATCGGTAGTGGGTTAGGGCGGAAGAGCTCTACATATACATCAGGTCATTTTAAGCAGCCAAGGACCAGATGACAGTGTTTGAGAATGACGGCGGGGATTCGATGAAAGCACCTTGAGATGAGGCCGGATTGGACAACAGCACTTGAGACAATGTCTTATTGGCTAAAGTATGAGGACTGACATTTGAGACATATGTACTATTTGTGGTTTCCTAACGCAGCTACTTAAAGCACATACTTAACGCATCTTGTACACACAATTGGGCTATTGGCAGATCTGGACTGAAAACAAAAATAAATAAATAATTGTCAAGGGAGAAAATCAACCAACTGAATACAAAACATTCACGGTCGGTCAAACCAAGGTTTGAGTGAATTCGGAAACGGAACTGAAATTTCCTAAACTGACTGAATCTAAATGGAAGTGACCCTTAGCTCTGGTTGGAATATTAACAGGCCGCATTGCAACAGACAAACGAGGAAATTAATTTGAAGGAAGGTAAGCTCCAGCCGCAACCCCACGCAGCCGAGGGGGGGAGAAAGTGAGAAGGTGAGGAGGAAAGTTTAAGAAATCGGTATCAGATCACCAAGCCAAAGGGACCGCTCTGTAAGACAGTGGAGCGGCCGTATGGGCAATAAGAGCTCCTGCTCTGCTCAGGCTCTGCTCAGCCGCTCTGTCAGAAACATTACTCATCCGCCCTCACACACGCTGGAGCCCGTGTGCCGGAAGGTTCCGACAGGGGCCGGGGCCGGGGGCACACAGAGCCGGACACATCCGCAGCACAGGAAACGCGGCCACAATTTCGGAGAAACTCCCTCCAGGTGCAAGAGACAGAATGAAAGGGGGGCAAACAGGGAACAGCATGAAACGGGCGGAAAGGTAATAAGAGCCAAAATTATCTCTCTGCGGTGGCTTTGTAGGGGAGCCATTAAGTTCCAGCAGTACAGTAAACCATTTTTTTTCCTTTTTATCCGGCGTGTTCTTTTTGAAGATGAGACGAATCCCCAGCACGCTGTCATTCAGCTGAAGGGCTTCGCCCACGTTCAGCTGCTCTGTTCAGAACAAAATGAACTCCACCGCGGCACACCTGTACACAGCCCACCGACAGGAACAAAGCAGCGCTTCTGCATACCCCTGCGCTTCACCTGGAATACATTTAGACATGTGGACTCCGCAAATGCACAGGGATTAGTCCACGCAGACAGTCGAGGGCAACTGCAAGGCAAAATCAGAATTTCAACACTGAATGACCCTCCGGACATAGTCATGATGTGTCATGACAGAGCCAATGGCAACAACTGAGATGAAAGACTAATTAGGCCCTGCGGTACCCTTGCGTGTGTGCATCAAGGGTAGTATGGAAAGTTCAGCATGCATGTGATGTGAGTGTTAAAAAAGCGGAGTAACGACAATGACAACGAGGCTATGCAATTAAAGGCTTGTGTCACAATGTAGTGACAGCTCTGTCAGATACATGCATGGCGCACACCCACACACACCGGGGATGACTTGAAGGCAGACACTGGAGGACCATCAATTACCCGAGTTAGCCCTGACACCGCGTCATGTTCCCGGCTGGACAGACACCAGCGCGGTTCTGCCAGCGCACGTTCCCCTCAGGCGCTACGGCCACGGGCCGGCCCGGTCCGAACCCGGGAACCGGGGGCTCCGCTGCTCGGGAAAGGAGCTGGAAAACAGCCGGGGAGTAAGAGCCGGGGAGTAAGAGCCGGGGAGTAAGAGCCGGGGAGTAAGAGCCGGGGAGTAAGAGCCGGGGAGTAAGAGCCGGGGAGTAAGAGCCGGGGAGTAAGAGCCGGGGAGTAAGAGCCGGGGAGTAAGAGCTGGGGAGTAAGAGCTGGGGAGTAAGAGCCTGGAGTAAGAGCTGGGGAGTAAGAGCCGGGGAGTAAGAGCTGGGGAGTAAGAGCCGGGGAGTAGGAGCCGGGGAGTAAGAGCCGGGGAGTAAGAGCTGGCGGGGTCCTGACGCCCGGCGTGCTCTACTCAGCTGGGAAAAACGGGATGACCGCGGAGGCTGGACGAGGGCGGAGTTGGCCGCGGGGACGCTTGGGCACGGGCGCGCCCAGCTTTACGAAGCTGAGCGGGGCGGAGGCTAAAACGGCTTTAGCGAAAAACGTAGGATGCGCATTCGGCGCTACAGCGAGAGGGTACGAACACGCACATCTCCGCTCGTGCTTTGGGGCTCTGGGGCCCATTTTATATTCACAGCAGCACCTCCTCCGCTGCCATTATCCATACTGCTGCTAATATGAAACCTACAGACGTGCAGTAGAGGCAGAATCTTCTGTAGTTTTCATTTGGGGAAAGAGGCGAATGCAAACAGCGCACGTGCCACTTTAATCCCCTCCCCACCTTCAGGCTCCAACTGGTTATGAAGACACTGAATAAATATTTACACATTTATGTTCGCCTGGAACGGGGACTTTCAGTCGCCTGTCAGTCGGTAAGACATTAAACTGCTTTCTGAGGACCCTCCCACTATAGCTTGGTTACAGGACCAATATGTTGCTCCAGTTCTTTGTTCTGTTCCCAGCCATGTATGTCACTCGGCATCAGAACCTGTCATTCTCCAGACACTCGCAGTAAACTACCGTCAACTACAGGAACTACATGAAAGAGATTCTATTTTTGCCGCAGCTAAATCTGCAATTATACACACTTAAAAGACAGCAATTTGCTGCAAACTAGCCCTGTCACGGTGAATTTGTCATATGTTACAAACCGCTTGATGTTTACAGAAATGTTTGACGTATCCTGACACTTATTTCCCCACTTATTCCCGTGCTTTTTTTTCCTGCCAGCACCTGACTTCAGAGTTAATCTCATGTGACATTTCAGCAGGAAAAAGCTGATCCGTAAGGATCTGCAGGCGTGGCATTTCAAACCCTACAGCAAAGGTAAGCAGGTGAAAAGACACCTTAATGGATGTTCTCTTGAGGATGACAAATCTTTTTTTTTATTTTTTTAATGGAGAATTTTGTTCTTATTTTTACAGGAGCGACTGACACACAGCACGTTCCGCGCGCTGCTCAGAGTGTGTGTTGGCGCGGGCAGACGGCGCGCCGAGGTGGACGTGAGGTAGAGGTGGGTGGAAGTGTGAAGGTTGAGGAGGAGCCAGGCAGAGCTCAGTTAAGCCTGGTCATATTGAGAGGGGGTGAATGTCACGGAGCCATTCTTTATGACTTTCCGCCGGCGGCGGGGGTCAGCGGCGGGGGTCGACAGGGGCACGTCAGGGAGAGGGGGAATGAATAAGCGCTTTGAGCCGTAAAGCCCTTCTCCCTTCCTTAGCGCTGCGCTGCCCGCGGCCCATACCCCAAGCAGAGGAGCCCTCCCATTCGCTCACCTGCACCTCACTACAGTCCACACAGCGCTACAGGAGAGCAGCGGCGCGTCTCTCGCTGAAAACACGCCCCTGAGAGGAGCTAGTGCAGGAGTACATTACATTACATTACAGGCATTTGGCAGACGCTCTTATCCAGAGCGACGAGTAAAGAGCAGCATCCTGGCTGAGCTGCTCCACGGTGGACTCCTGCCCATGGTCGCAGCCTGCAGTCAGATTGAGCCCCTTTTTCCAGGGAGCTGTTTATGAGGCTCACTTTCCGCCCTCTTACTTATTTCCCTTTCTCCCGGGTCGTGCTGGGTGATGTGCGTAGCAAGTGGGGCGTGAACATGCGAGTCCCCGGCCCTTCCTCCAGCCTCGCAAACCTCCCAGAGGCGGGAGGGGAGCAGCCTCTGTGCGCCGCGGGCGTGTCCCATCTCTCACTAATCCCGCACCACTACACGGTCCACCTGGGAAAGCTGAGGATTTCAGTTCGGTGTTACAGTGGCCTGACAGCTGTCTCCCCCCCCCCCCCAGCCGTATGAGTGACTGCCACCACCAGGGTGTCCCACTGACACCTCAAACAGAAATACCCCCTCTGCACTACTGTTCACAAAGTAAACATACACTCACACTCAGTATAAATTATGGGAAACTCTGTAATATCTGTATTGTTTAAGTGTGCATATTTTAGAACCACAATTTGTCTATGCTCTCGTTTTAATTGAATCAATTCATTTTATTTATTTATTTTTGTGATGAAGTGACCACAGTTGAATGACTGCATTGGTACCCTCTTTATATGGTCGTACTGAATGGTAAATCCCAGGAAACCTAAGGTTACCATCTGTGCCTGTGCTGGGGCGAAGGCCACCTGAACGTACCATCATCTTCTCAAACAGGGCCAGGATCTCCTTCTCGGAGGTGATTTTGGTGGAGAGGTCCTCGAACTCGGAGGAGGCGTGCCAGTCGCTGGAGGCGGAGTGCTTGACGTGCGCCAGGTGCGGGCGTTCCTTCCGGCTGCCGGGGATGCGGATGCTGGCGAACCTGTCCAGCTGGGGGGGGGGGGGGAGAGGGGAGGAGGACATGAAAAATCCGCTATAACAGCACACCAAACACACCGGAAAAAGAAAACGCTACAAGCCCTGTCAAATCCCTCTGCCTGCAGGTGTCCAGTAGCGATAGGGCCCTGACAGTCAAACTGGAGGGACAGATTCACTTTGCGGCTTTAGGGAGTTAATCCCCAGCAACACATATGCATATTCTAAACTGTGTGTGTACCAAAGGCAATGGTGCAGTGACTCCATCCCCAGAAACAAGAAAAATAAATTCTTAGCGGGATTATACCAGCCACAGTACTGATAGTACACCTCATCGCATTTTTTGTGAGCTCTTAGCCTTTATAAACTGTGATGCACAAAAAATCCTTCTGTAAATCCAGCCTCAAGTGCTGTCCATTTCAGAAACTTTCCAATCATTATTAGAACACAGAATGCAGCCAGTTATTTGCACAGGGATGTAGAGAAAGTGAAATATTGAAACCCTTGTGTACAAATGAGTCTGAAAAGTCACATCCAGCATAATTAAATATATAGATATTCAATGCGTGTGTGCGAAAGAGAGAGAGAGATATTGGTTGCAAAAAGTTCACTTGCATGCTACATAGTTAATCTAAAACTTTATAACCGAGGACTGAAAAAGCCCAGCAAATACAGGCCTAATGCTGCAGGCAGCTTTCAATATTATACACAGCTGCTCAAATAAAAACACCACTTTAAAAGCTTCAATGCAAACTACATAAAAGTGCTGATTTCTAGGACCGTGTTTGTCTGCTGCCTTGTTTTTTTTATTGTTTTTTCCCCAATTGCTGCCCCAATTTTGATTTTACACAGTACTTGTCTTTTCATTTTTGACAGATTCCAACTAGGTTGACGTTTAAATGTATTTTTATTTAAAGTTTTTCAAAAAGTAGTATTTTAAAAATGTTTTTAGAAAGCAAATTCATATGCAGTACAAACTACAACGCACTAGAAAACTCTTAACATACGCACAGCACCACTGCCTGTTGAATATTTCCTTTTGCCTGGTGAATTAACTTCCGCACTCTTCCGAGACTGCGGTGCGTGAATGATACGAGCCTTCGTTTCTGTGCGCTGTTGTTCTCAGAGCAGAACTCATTAAGGAGGGGCCAAAGGGACGCTCATACGCTGGTCAGAGAACAGCAACCGAAGAGGACAAAGCAGACACACACAATACAGCCACTAAACTGTCCATAATACCCTTCCTCCATAAATTGCCTTGTAACTGGCGCGCACAGCAACAGCAAACAAGATAAAGCGCAGAGAAGCCTCAAATTGATTTATGTTGTGCGGACGGCATCAAACATTACAGCAATAATGATTCTGTAATTGGATTAGACTTGTCAAAAACTATTTGCTTTTATCATCAGGCGGCTATGAGAGCGGGGACTGCAGATTGAGATATCGGCGTGGGGGGGATAAGGTAGTTTGTTCATCTTATGGCTTTTGATTTGTACTGGGCGGGTAAATTGCCAGCCCTTATCTTCAGGGATATTCTACACCGGTCTTCCCATTGTGCATTATCTTACCCGCAGTTCCGGCTCAGATAATCTGCCGTGACACTAATGCCCATTCAATTAAATACCACCGTAGCTGCTTTCATGACTTCACCTACAGCGCGCTTTGGGAGAATGGATTGTTTTTGTACAGGAGACAACATGAACACTTCGGTCTCCTCCTCAGTCTGCTGTTGTCAGTGGCTACTTAGATGTGCGAGATAAATTAATCTATGAAGATGAATTCTGTGCGGTGCGTTCCCTGATTAATTCATTAAGAAATAAGCTACCATCGCAATAAGCTAGTCGTTTAATACATTATGCATGATGCCATAAAAGGAGCGCGCGACAGTAAGTTCTGCTCTGCTACAGGAGCGGTGCGGTGGGGGAAGGCAGCTGTTTGCAGAGTAATAAGGGAATGATTGTGAGAAAGACGCAGGTGAGGTACAGATGCAGTCCCTCCGGAGCCTGTATATACGCTGTGAATGGCCTCCATTGTCTTTGATGTGGAGACTAATGGCCGTGCAGGAGAAGAGTCACAGCCCCTCCCCCTCCTAATCGTCCAATCAGCTGCTCTCAGCACAAAGGCCGTCACAGAGCCATCACGGAGAACTTCCATCTGCAAACAACAACTCCGTTAACTCCCATCCCCCTCCTGCACGAGCGCGGTTCTCCCCAGACGATGCACCAGCCCATTCTCGGGCGCGGCCCCACAGTGGCGGTAAACGGAACGCACCCTCGGTCGGCCTTACGCGCCGGTGTTTCCAAAAATGCTTTTTAATGCGTTGTTCTGGGACTGCAGAACCAGCTTTTCAGCGATTTGAGCGCGATGCGTGGTGCGGGTGTGTTAAACTGCGCACGGCCCCAGGCGAACACGCCGCTGCGCGGTTAGCGCTCAGGGCGCAGCGTCGGTTAGCGCTCAGGGCGCAGCGTCGGTTAGCGCTCAGGGCGCAGCGTCGGTTAGCGCTCAGGGCGCAGCGTCGGTTAGCGCTCAGGGCGCAGCGTCGGTTAGCGCTCAGGGCGCAGCGTCGGTTAGCGCTCAGGGCGCAGCGTCGGTTAGCGCTCAGGGCGCAGCGTCGGTTAGCGCTCAGGGCGCAGCGCGGTTAGCGCTCAGGGCGCAGCGGCGGGCGGGGCGGGCCGAGGCCCTCGGCAGCGCTCCGTATTTCATCCTCTGAGTTAAAGCCTGGGTGCGGCGTGACCTCGGGAGCGGGCCGGTTCGCTAGCGCAGATAAACCTTCCATTACGCATGCAATTACTCCATCCCTCAGAAGGCCGGCCAGGCCCTCGCTGATTAAGCGCAGGTTTATACGCCAATAAATATGACAGACTGCAGCCTGAGCGCACCCAACTCAGCACACAAAGTCCTGCTGCTGCGGAGTCTCGAAAAACAACGCGTTTCAGACACGCCCTGAGGGGCGGTCCAGAGGCCCGGACTGGCGGGTGACCCACAGCTGGCTCTGCCGTCCCCCCCAGCGATGGGAGGGGTTCGGCCGGCCGGGATGAGCGTCTCTCTTCACGCACCAGCGACACCTGCTGGTTACGCTGCACTTGTACGCTTCACACTGATTTCTGTGCGAGCCCCACTGGCAGTGTGATCATACTGCAGAAGAACAGCATGTGCTCATTACCCTCTGTCCCTGTCTCAGCCTCTCTCTGCAAGCACACACACTCTCACGTACATGCACACACACACGCTCTCACATACACGCAAACACACAGTACCATCTGCGTTGTGAATGAACAGCAATTAAAAGAAAACATTCACAGGCCAGGGTTGGGGTCAGTTTCATTTCACTCCAAGAAATGAACGGAAATTCAACTCATGAATTGAAAAAGCCCCATATAACATGAGCATTTTTCAAATGATCCAACGAAACTCAATTTTCTGAATTGGCCAAACTGAAAGGGAAGCGTCCCCTCCCCCACAAGCTAAAGATCTCTATCCCGGGATCTGCGGCACCTTTCTGAGTCCAGATAAGCAACAATCTCTTTGCTCTCGTGTACAGCATGGAGGGCTGTCTCACATCTCACACATCTGGGTGTCTGTACATGGCCTCCC
Source organism: Anguilla anguilla (assembly GCF_013347855.1). Taxonomy (NCBI): domain Eukaryota; kingdom Metazoa; phylum Chordata; class Actinopteri; order Anguilliformes; family Anguillidae; genus Anguilla; species Anguilla anguilla. The sequence goes on from NC_049215.1 coordinate 14,548,860, forward strand.
ATTGATCCCACGCATCTCACCGGTGACACCATCCTTTGCAATGCCCACCTACTTTGATACGACATGCTGTCACAGCAAAAAAGAACTGAGTTTTCAGCTGATCTATGTGGTTAAAGAAAATGTCAAATTTCATGAAAATATAGCTGGATACATCACGCACACACTCCAATTTCAGCCCAGCATCTGATTTTGCTAGACATTTACGAACTGTGTTTGGGGTCTTAAGATAGAGATGGAAGGGTACATTAAAATTAGACCCTGTCTGATGAAATTAAAAAGATATCTGGTTTAAAAAGCATCAATATAATATCAAATGAAGCCACCAAAAAAATGATCAACAATAATTTGAAATATCATGCACACAAAACTACATGCTGAGTGAAACTGCTTACAGCACTGCTATTAAATAAATTAATTCCATTCATATTCATTATTTAATTAATTTAAGTGTAAATACATCTCAAATCTATACGAATTTGGCACTTAACACAGCATACTGAACATATGCATATTTCCAAATAAAAGAAAAACTGGGAGAGCGTTTCAGTTCATATTTAAAGGAAGTGAAAGAGTTCCTGGATTTCAAAAGCCTCACGGATGGGGTGACGGAACAGAGGCATGAATGCTTAATGTAAAGACAATGGAACTGGGGAGATGCAGCACGCATGACTGAGTATGTGTGTGCGTGCATGAGCCCGCCTTGTATGCTAGGCACACACACACATCGCTCGCGGTGACACTGATCACTGAACTTCCCTTTCTCCCTGCGCATTGGCTGGCATGGCTTACCTGCTCCACGCAGCCAGAAACATCTGGAAAGCGTCCAAGAACATTTATTTGGATCACAAGAAAATCACTGTTTTACAATCGTTCCAGACATTTTCGCCGAGCGTAAATAAAAACATATGGCTAAACGCTCAGATAAAATGCTCACATGCTCCCAACTGTGCTGAAGACCAAGCCAAGCCCATATAAACGAATGCAGTGGAGACAGTGCCTTACCAAGCTCTACATGCAAATTTATGTTAAATCCAGTTCAATTATACACAGTATAATCGGTTAAAGGGACGAAAAAACTCTTAGTTAGTGAACATAAGGCCCGTATTCTGCCATCAATCATAAAGGATAAGCCTTGTTTATTGAGTCGCCCATCAATCAAATGCTCAAAGTGTGTGATGTTTGGTCAGTAATGGAAAGCAGTGTGGGGAGAATTAAGTTTCATGAACCCCTTAACGGGTGGAGTTAGAACAAGCTGTATTTCTGTCAGTAAACGTGCTTGAACCAATCAAAATCTTTTGCTCTCTAGAGCAAAGCACGACAACTAGCTCAAATCAGTGAGCTACTGATAACGCCTGGTAGCTCCGCCCATTTATGAGGTCATGAAGCCGCATTGTCCCATCCCCAGGAGGATGCTGTGGGTGTGCAGTTAGAGGAGGAGTGAAGCAAAAAGAAAAGGCCTTACCACGTCATCCGTAAGCGTTCTAATATTTAACTGCTACAAAGGGAAAGAAAAGGACATAATCAGAATTACAGCCCAAAACCAAAGAGAACCTGCCCCTCGTTTCTTTTCAGTCAGGGCCAGCCTGTATCTGTGGGGCTAAGCAGTGATTATGACACAATGATATGTATGCAAATTCTGAGGAAAACCCAGGGCCTGAAAGGTGACTCTGACCTTGAAATCACATTACATTCCAGTTACCGCAAAATGAGATTTTGCCTTTGTGTTTATGGTAGGCTAAATACAGGAAGTAAAGGGGAGCCTCATAATTTAAATTATATGTTCAAAATTAAAAAGCTAATAAGTCATACTGTGAATTAGAAAAAAACTTATTTCAATTCATAACGAAGCATTTGTAAGCTCAACTGATATTAACTCAAAGGAGCATTGCTCATACTGAAAATACTAGAATTCACCTCAACTCAGTCCTGTAAACATTCACCCTCTGTCTGCACAGACTGATCTCCCGTCAGCATGTAAACAAAATACGCTTGGTCAAATTCTCTGAAACGACCGATTTTAATTAGTTTAGCTAGACTGACAACGCGGTTGTTTTGTAAATTTCACCGCAAAAATTAATTAATTAGATGCGGTTGTATAAATGAACAAAAGATAGCAAAACAAATGGTAAGAGCAGGGATGGGGCAAGGCTCAAAGACCGATCTCCAGTGGTGGCGCTAATCGCTGCACTAAATTAGCCGAGTGGTCAAGTCCTTAGTTATTTCACTGCATTGGCTAGTGAGAATGACCTAAATTTCTAAAAATGTCATTTGTTGAAAGAAACAGATTTAATGTTATGACATGCTCATCTATTTCTGTCTTCAATAAGAGTCACAACCAGTTCATAGTGTGGGCAGTTTTTTTTATTATTTAAAAACATGAGTATAAGGAGTTGCAAGCTTAATTCGTCATTATGGGGTGCCACGGAAATGGAAATTATTTACACGGGTGCCTCAGGCCTGAAAGGTTTGGGAACCACTGTTTTATATTATGGATCCCGGTCGCACAAAGTGCAAAGCATAGAAATTGAGTTTGATGACAGAATGGAAGTCTGGAAATTAAAGCAATAATTTAGCCGAGCAGCAGTCAATTCCTTCCAAACATTCACAGATTTAAACAAGACCAGTGGGAATATACATAACGGTCAGACACTTCTTGTTAATATTTAGCAATAAAAATTGAATTTGACCAAGTATAATTCTTGCTTTATTTTTATTTTTTTGCCAAATACAGGGACAGAAAACCCAATCTGCCACATGACACTGAAAACACTTCTGATGAAGTGTTCTGGTCAGACACGGCTGGGCCACATTTTTCCCCCCAAAAGGATCTGAATTTTTCCTTATCGGGTTGCTGTCAGACGCTGAGAAATTCAGCTGTGCTCTGAATATACACTATAATGTTCGCATTAAATCTTCCAAAGACCTCAGGAGTCGGCCTTCGGGACGAAGACGAACCGCCACCGGGGTTGGGAGCGCTGAAGGTGGGGCAGGAAGGACGCGGCGAGAGCGTGACCCGAATGCGGTGCGGTTAAGGACACGTCGCGGGGCGATCGCGCGTCCCGTACTCAAATGGGACAGACCTCCACGGCCGGTCGGGGGGGTCATTTCAGCGGGGCGTAAGAAAACGATTTACGGGGCAATTTCCCGAGCCGGGAGGGAGCTGAATTATGGGAGCGGGAGATGTTCCCCCGCCGGTCCCCATCACGCACACCTGCCCACGTCCGTCTCTGCTCAGTCACCTGCAGCAGAGGGGAAGGAGCCCTCACTCAATCAGGCTGGGCGAGTACGCGGGCACGGCACCGAAAAGCCGCTCCGCAGGGCTCCGCACGGCCAAGCAAGCACCGCACAAAGACGGCTAGAAAAGATCAGCCAGAACCGACCGAGCCGCGCCTTCTTCAGACCGGAAGGGAAAAGGAGGAGAGAAACGGCGTTTCCCAGGTTACGCAGGGTTCTAAACCGAAGAGATTTCTTTCCGCGAGCAGCTAGTGGGAAAGCTGTTGCGGCGCGGAAAGGCGGTTGTGGCATCAGTGCCATCTAAACGGACGGTAATGAATCTCACAGACGGCGATGAGCGGCAGAGGGGGGTGGCGTGACCTCTCCCTGGCGGAGCGGTGTCGTTGGAAGAGCCGGACGTGGTTAGTGGAGCGCACTGATACCCAGAAGCCTCTGCTGTTAGCATGTTGCCAGTGACGGGAGAGAGAAACGAGGCGGCGAAGGCTGCATCTCCGCTTTGTCGTGCCATTGGCTGGGCAAGCGGGGCCAGGGCACCAGCCTCAGAGCCGATGGGCCAAACGTATGGCTTCCTCCGGGGCATCGGCCTGTACGCCCAGCTCCGCCAAACACAAGCACTGATCTGCTCGGCCCCGCAGTCTGGAGCACCATGAGGGCGTCACGCTCCTCTGGGACTGCAGTACTTTCACTCGCTCTTCCACAATGGTGCCTCGCCGCCTTCTACCCAGGCCGACCCTCCGGAATGATACCTTGTGACACTTCCGCCATCTTAGTGGCTGTGGAAATAGAAATTACTCTCAAGCCTTCTAGCAGCCTGGCTGGCTGGCTGGCAGATGTGCCTGGCTGCTGCATGCTGCTCATACATACAAAGAGGCAGGCTGTGAATTGCAGGGGGGATTATGGGATGCATGTTCTGAAAGGGCTTTTCAGCAAGTACAATGTTGCTCGCTGGTACACTTCACAGGTTCAATGAGCAGGTCACTCAGAAAAAAGGGATGCTTAGAATTGCAAAGACACTTTTTTCCAGTTGTAACCTTTCAAAAATATCTTGAAATTTTCAGTGAGCCTTCGGGAAAAAAAATGCGGTCTACAGCATGCAAACTGCCAATTACTAAGTGTTTCCAATTATTATCCTTATTGCCTGATAACTCAGATGGCCATGAGGCCCCCTGAAGGACAAAGAGAAAAAGATGCCCGTCCTCTCAGACAAATAATCCTCTGGAGCACTTTTCACTGAACATCAAGGTGGCCCTGTTTGGCCCGGCACTTCCACCTCCTATGGCTTTATGAATTTTTTAGCCAGTGCGGCAAAAACGTTCTGTTTTAATCAGAATGCCAAAACATCATATGCAACTTCTTTCACCCCACGAATCCCGCTGTTCAATCACGCTTGTTACAGGTGTCATATTAAACTTATGAATGAATGTTGTGTTGTTATTTTCATCAGAACACAAGTGAATTGGTGTTTCAAAGGCGCAGCATCCCACTGGCTAGCGCGACCACTGAGAAACGTGCACACACACTCACGGCAGAAAGGAAAGGGATGAAACGGACTTGCTCTCTTCACATAGTGCAACATGTTGCACAGATCTAGTGAAGATTGCTGTACAAGGAAGGTTGGCTGGCGCTGCGGGAATCCATTTTGTTCTCATTTTGTTTTCGCGCCTCTCTCGTGCAGATAACTGTCTGTCAGTGTTGGGTGGGGCTGAGGTCAGGGCTCTGTGCAGGCCAATCAAATACTTCCACACCATTCTTTACAAAACCATTTCTACATGGACCACGCTGTGTGCCCTAGGGCACTGTCAAGATGAATCAGGAAAGGGCCTTCCCCAAACTGTTGGGGAAGCACAGAATCATCTAGAATGTGATTGCATGTTGCAACATTAAGATTTACCTTCATTGGAACTAAGGGGCCTAGCCCAAACCATGAGAAACATCCCCAGACCAAGGGGTGTCCAGATACTTTTGGTCATATAATGTACCGAGTTAATGCAAGTAATTTTACTATAGAGTTTCTATAGTTCATTTAACTATAAAATCTGAAAGTCTGGGAATGGGGCCATTTTATCTGTATATGGAAGCACCAGCCAGGCAGAAATCCTCCTGAATCCAATTTAGTGTTTTACAGGCAAGAAAGGAAGGAACATCAGCACAGTTAATTTAAAAAATTTTCACACACACAAATTCCCTCTCTCTTCTATCAAGAAAGACAATTGAATATGTGAAATAGTCAGGGAGCGTGAAATGGTTCAGAAGCCAAAGAATTGTACCCAGTTCCACACAAAATTAAATTAAAATAGAATTTTAAAAAGATCAAAAAATTGAACAAATGAATTAAAATGTAGTGCTTAAGAACATTGGAGAGAATAGGACAAACTCCTGAGGTGGATTGAATACTCATGTGAGACACGTTTTTGCTTTCACATGGTAATCCCAATGTTAGCATCAGAAAGCTCTTCAGAAGCAATGCATTGCAGCAACAAAATGTTTTATTACAGACACGAAGCCATCACTCCATATCAACATTTTAAGGGCACACAATAAAGTCCCATATTTTATATATGAAAGGTTGATATATGATAGGTTGTATAAACCAGTAAATGAAAATACATGTGGCAGCTGATCCAATTCCAAAATGTTAATATGCAAAAATGAATTTGCCTAATTAATCATTTGAAAAAGTAAGTATTAAATATTTCACTTATTACAGAATGAAATATGTTTTCAATACAAAAATTTCCATAACATAAACACTGAGCAAAAAAAAGACAAATTCCTTTAATTCCTTTAATTTGTTTCACAGCATCTAAACATCAACTGCGTACAATGGGCGAAGACCAGAAGCTCTAGCTTGCATCAAGTGTGCATTGCACAACGCCAGACTGTTAAAATGTACATTAACATTTAAATGAGTGCACTGGACATTCTGATGGGAGAGCAAGGCTTCATGAACCCACAATGCTAGGGCTGCAATGAGCTGTCAATCACTGAGGGCCTGGCAACCCACAACGAAATGCAATGATTGGCTCAAACCAATTAGCCTCTGAAATCATACGGCAGCTACGTCGCTTTGCGGGCTCATGAAACCTCACCGTGCCGTCACTAGTTCATGACGCAGCCAAAATGGGGTCGCTCCGTTCGTTTCAAAATCATGCTAGGAGGTGGAACTTAGTTATCAGCAAAATCTATATTTGCCCGACGACGGCGAGCCCTAATTAAAATTCTGAAGGTCCCGACGGTTTTAGTCTGGAATGTCCCCGCCTGATGCATGGCTCAATCGGATGGAACACGCCCGTCCTCCCGGAATGGCCAGCGAAGGCTGGGCTAACGAAACTCTTCCATCAGTCTCACTTCATTAATGAAGTCAAAACAAATTGGCAGAGCTCAGTGTAAGCATGAGGGAGCGATCAATCAAGGAAGCCTGCTAACTCAGAGCAGCCTTAGCCTCAAAATTTAAAAAGGCCCTTCATTTATCACCGTTTCCTTGGCTTTGTGAGAGTGAACATAAGGGGTGGGCGTTTGCTGACTTCTGAATACAACTCAGAGACAGGCTCCCAGACGTTTTGGGGTTTAATGTTATTCCGCACCTGTGGAGGGGGACACTGCGACAGCGGACCGAGGCGAGGGTGGAGATTCTCATTTTCCATGACTTGTCCATGACTAGAAAACCGGATACAAAATTCCAGGTTTTCCAGGACCCATGGGAACCCTGAGAGAGGGTTTGAAATCACCCCCTCACTCCCATCCCCTTTTTTGAAGCTTTTTTTGAAGTTTTAAAATTGAGAATATTGTCCTCCCCCTCCACATGCAGCCTTGCTCAGTTCTCCATTCTAACCTTTTTTGGAAACCGTAATTGTCAGCAACCAAAAAAAAAAAAGAATTTCAGAAATACACCACTCTCTACTTGGAGATCTAATCAGTTAACCAAGCTCGCAATTTCTCACAGCAAACAGAAACTCCAACTTTCAAGGTCAGCCCACAAACTTTGCGGGATGGAAAGAGATAGAAAGTTCCGCAGGACAGGAAAAGATAGGGCCAGCAGTAATTTTGGACCTGTCTCAAGATAGAAATCCCCTGTGAGCACACAGCTTCGAAAACTTCTAAATGAACCAGGTAAACAAAGCAATTAACTATACAGACATTGCGCCCAAAACTAATTTAGAGCTACTTGTTTGAAACCATAATCTGAAATGATAACCCCTTCACTTCAACAGTCCTCAAAGTAATTGGTAAAATTCAGCACAGCAGTCGACAAGAAAAACAAGTTAACCACACAATGATAATGCAGCACCGCAAAAGATTTTCAACAATCTACAACGATTCTGTAAAAATAACTGATGATTATGATTCAGATGCATGCACATAGTTCACAAAAAGCCCAAGCAGACAGACCTGCCCATCTGAATTAGGCGCCAAGGCCAATCTCTGAGAATTTAAACAACATGCAACTGAACATTTCAACCACAAACACCATGGGGAAAAAAAGAGTTTTCCCCTCCTCATTCACTCACACCTAGTAATACAATTATGACCATATTACTTCAGCTCATAATAAAACCTAATAGGTTATGTATGCATATGGGTGTTTTATTGTTTGCATGTGCTTAACCAACTGATCTTAAGTGCACAAACATGCAATTTTCAGAGACAAAGACAAAAAAAGACAGGATAATTCAATTGTGTGTTGCATCATAGGACTCAGTGTAATATTTGAAAAGGATCTGGCATGCTAAGATGCATTTGGTTCAACACTGGGGGACTACACAGGGTTACTGGGTGTTGTGTTATCAGCATCTCCATCCAGAGAGGAAAGAATAGAGAGTGAGAGAGATGTCAGCTGCCTGTTGCCTCGTAGGTGATCTCCCCATCAGCCCCGGCACGTGGGGATTAGCCCAGAGAACCCGCCATCTTCATTTCTCCCAGCATGCTGCCAATTAACAGCCCAAAAATCCCCCCGCGAGCCAACTAAATACATCCTTCCGCAACCTTCACACATCGCCACAATCTGGGTTCACAAACAGCCGCTTACCTACCCACCCATTATCTGAGACTAATTAAGACTACCGATATGAGCGCGAGATCTCATTCCTGAAGCGCTTGTCTTTTACACATCTCTCTTTCATACGTCTATCACAAAAAATGTATTAAGAAAACGTTTTTTTATGCCTGTACTCCCCCGAAAATGGAAAACTTGTGCAGGCACACGTGGGACGTGCAGGGTTGATATGCTGAGGGCCTCTGCTCTGAGCCTCAGTCCTAAATGAAGGAGGTTCAGACAGAGGTTTCACTCACACAGACGCAGCGCGGTGGTGCTTCCCCACCAGCGGATTCTACCTGTCTGTTCCAGTCTCCCGATCAATGCACCCCACGACCCCGAGCCTCACCATCTGCCCCGCTTCACCTCCCAACAAAACAAACCACTACGCAGGAAGCGCACAGGAGGAAAACGTGCTGCAGGGAGGGAGGGAGGGAGAGAGAGAGAGAGAGAGAGAGAGAGAGAGAGAGAGAGAGAGAGAGAGAGAGTGTGAGAGAGGGAGAGAGAGAGAGAGTGGGAGAGAGAGAGAGGGAGGGCGGGAGAGAGAGAGTGAGAGAGAGAGAGAGTGAGAGAGAGAGAGAGAGTGAGAGAGGGAGAGGGAGAGGGGGAGAGAGAGAGTGAGAGAGTGAGTGAGAGAGAGAGAGGGAGAGAGAGAGAGAGAGAGTGAGAGTGAGAGTGAGAGAGAGAGAGAGGGAGAGGGAGAGGGGGAGAGAGAGAGAGAGAGTGAGTGAGAGAGAGAGAGGGAGAGAGAGAGGGAGCGCACGGATTCAGTGGCGATCTGCGGAGCGCGGCGGGCGCTAGCAGGAACCCCGCTCTCCTACAGGCGAGCGCTGAGGTGCCGAGCCACAGGTGTGCAGATCTGGTTTTGATCATGTGGGCCGGTGTTTTACTTTGGTCTCGTTCTGTCTTTGTTCCGCCCTCCCTTGTAATTCTAAGATGGCTGCCGGCTGAGCCGTGATTAATTACGGTCCGGCGACTTGCGCCCGCATGGGGAGAGAGGCGGCCGGTAAACAGCGGTCTGGAATGGCGGTGTTCTCCTCAGGAGGAGCACACTGTGACACGGCAGATTCGGCAGCTAGGCTAACGGACAAGGGGACATTGGAGGGGGGGCCAATTAAGGAAACATCCACTCACGCTTTAGAGCGCTAAACCTGAGAGAGATAGGAAGGTGATCTAAAGTAAAGCGCCCTGCAGGCTTCTCCCAGACTTCATTTAGCGGAATCTCTGCGGGGCCGAGTAACGGATGAATGGAGCTGGTGGTGGTGGTGGAGGGGGCGGCCGCGGGGGAGCGGACGTTCCCGGTGTGGCCAAGGTTCCGGCGATGACGAGGGTCCAATGGCCTCGCGGCATCCTGAGACACCGCTGGAGACGGGTCGCCGCGGAAAAGCATTCAGGTCACATCCAGTCGCCGTGGCGAAGCATTCAGGTCACATCCAGGCGCGCTCATTAAAAAAGCCTCTCAGTAACAGCGCCCGGCGTGGGACCGCAGCACGGCGGCTCCCGACTGCATTAAAGGCCATTAAAAGCGCCTCTCTTTGGGCGGGCGGCTCATTAAGGCGCCCGGGCCACTCCGCTCAAGGGCTGGGAGTAATTCACACCGACCCTCATTAGGACAACACAACCGCCACGGCGGCCGGCCGGGAGGGACGGCGGGAGGGACGGCGGCAAAGCCGGATAAAAAAGTGCGTCAGCAGCCGCTTGTTAAAGAAGGAAAAGTCCAGTCTGCAGAGGGGATACGGCAAAATTAAGCACAAACTACATTAGTTAGATTTCAATAAAGAAGAAACTTTCCGCAAAGTTTTCCCCTCTTAAATCAGCGTGTCAGCTCCAGCCGTTTTGCAAGGCCCGTGTAAAAGTAAGTAATCGTTCAAAAGTATCAGTGGATATACGGCCTACAGGCTTCAACTTCCGTCTAATATATGCCTCAAAAAACATGAATAACAATTTCCTATGCCAAGGAGAAATACCTCATACCTTTAAAGAATTTTTAGACCTAAGCAAAAAAAAAACAAAATAATTAAAACAAGCAGCTAACCATGACTTTTGCACCCATAGTACAGGCCAAGTTTAAAAGGAAAAAGAGCTGATCCAGAAGTCAGCATGAATGGTGGCCCAGTTGTTCCCAGAAGCTCAGGAGAACAGCGCATTTGCATGCAAACTCTATAAAACACCACAGGAAAAACTTTATTCATCAATGAACGCCAGAGGGACCGTCTCTCCCCCAAGATTGCAAATTCACCGCAGTTCAGTACTCTTCAGCATTAATGCTAGGCATTACTACAACCTCAGAGACGCACCGACTTTCAAAATTCTCCATACTTGGCAATCAAATAATTCAGTGGCTGAAAGTATTTAGACCTGGTGATAGGGTTGAACATATACGAGGGCAATGAGCAAAAATGTCCTCATTTGGTTTTTTTTTGTTTTTTTAAAGTAAATTTCCTACCCAGTGTCCAATCTTATTTGTAAATGGCTGGTGTGGGTGCAGGCTGTTTGTTTTAGCTTTGCATTAGGACACCCAATTCTACTTATCAAGGTCACGACTGACGACCACAACTAGTTAATTTGTTGAGTCAGGTGTCTTTGCGCTGGGCCACAACAAAAACCTGCACTCACATTGGACCTTTTCAGATAAGATTGGATACCCCTGACTGAGACTTTTAGTAAAACAGAAGCAGAAATAAGGGTGCGGGAAAACGTGTGTAACAGCGGTACACAGTACAGCACCATGCACCGCGTACGAGACTGAGGAAAACAAAGCAAGGTGCCTGACCGCTCGGCTATTTGCTAGTAAGTTAATGCTAGTCAATTTGCATTCCTAGGGGACCCATTGTGTTGTCTAATTTATTCCAATTTATTCACCGCCACACATACAGTGCTCATTATACCATGGAAATGCGCAAACAAAACTTAAGTGTGAAATAGCAGTAATAAACCGGCCCTGCTGTGGATGAACTTGCACACAGGATGAGAAGAAAGCAGCCACTTCAAAGAGATCATAAACAGGCTATAAATACAGGCAGGGCTCCATGGACACTGCACTACAGGAAAATATAGCCTACCTTTACACCTCTGATATTTACCGGTCTGCTTCCTTAGCCGTTTGCTTAACTGCCCCCTGCATCTCAGTCCGATTGCTCGTTTGCACTGAAGCAAATGAGTCTTCCCAGCATTTGCAGGCTAAGTAATAAAGCCGTGTGACAACGTAAAACAAAGAGCTAGCTCTAATGTATTCCTGTATTCCCTAACCGAAGAGCATGCCACCGCATCTGCCAAAAGTTTGTTTCTCGCGCGCTGTATTTCTGTAACAGTCTAATGATTTCATGGTGAATACAAATAAACAGTAAAATTCTCACTTCGAAAAAGTGTCTGTCGAAACAGTGGTTGCAGAACTAAGTCACAGAACTTCCATTATAACTGCATGGCTCTGAAGCACAAGGGAATTAGGCTGAACGCTTAGTTTCATTTCACTTGATAATTAAACAATAATCAGAAACGAATGCACGTGGGACACCACTAGATGAGTATCACCACTTCTTATACTTCTGTTAAACGTTTAAGAAGAGAGCATTTAAATACACAGTAATGTTGATACACATAAATGCCCACGTATTAATCGTACAGCATTCCAAATCCATCCTGCTGAATGCTGTCAGGTGACAAGTTTTAATAATACAAGCGTTCACACGTTAGCAGTTGTGTACTCGTTAGCATATTGCTACAGCCACTTTCCAGAGCCCAGCTAAGTCTGTATATTCATTACTGTGTTCTTCCAGGTTATCTTACGTACATGTCTAATTGGACATGGTAATCATACATGGTATTTTAAATATTAAAATATTTAAGTATCAAGTATGTTTATCACCAAATTTCAGTCTCAGCAGTGGTGAACAAGAATGTTCACACAACTGGAAAAGTTTGCTGTTTCACTGAAAAAGTCGAAATCGTGAAGGTTTTCTGACAAGTGGGAACAGACGAAAGAGTTTGCTTTCTTTGGGCAAACACCATGACGCAAAACGCAAGAGCTTCCTGTTTAGAATGGATGAAAGGCCATGACCCTGAGGAAGAGAAACAGGCACATGGTGAAAGGAGTTGAGGAGAGCAGGTGTTGGAGGAAGAACTGGATTTAACGGCAGCAGTTCGAAAGCCAGCGTTTTGGCTGTTGCATGCGGCATGGGTCCGTTTTGGGGTTGAAGCCCAATCTCATTTGGTTCATTTTACATGGCACATGAGGGACGGAAGGCTTTCCAGTCGGCCAGAGGGCCTAATATCGTTTTAATGGTTAAATCGCCGCATCGTTTTAATAAGCGCTTTTCAGTGGGGCCCGGAGCTTCTGGTGTAAATCAGACAGCTTGTCTGAGTCTGCAATCTAATCCACCTTATCTCGGGCAGAAGAGAGGCCCTGGCCATGTTTGTTGATTCGGTGTACTCATTTCCTGTCTGCGCACTCGCCAGTAGAAACAAGCCACGCTACATTTCCCCCCACAAAGGGTACGAGCCTCCGACACAGCAGCAATGACTCTGGCAGAGCGGCCTGCTCGAGCTGAAATCGATGCTACAAGACAGGCGGGCAGAAAATGGCGGCCTCGCGGCGGGCCTCGCTGGCGTGTGCAGGCGCTGTTTAGCACCGCTTAGCGCGTCCTTAGCCCTGTCGGCGGGAAGCGGGCGGCCTCAGAGACGCAGGGACGGGGGGGGGGGGTCTGGGGAGGGCGCTTTAAGGCCGTGACTCCGCGGGGGACGGCGGCTCGGCGGGCGGCCCCTCCGCCGGCGCCTCCCCGCTCGTTTCCCCGGGGTCCCGCTGAGAGTCAGCTGCTCCTGGTGGGGGACGGAGGCGCTGCGCCGCGAAGGACAATTAGCCCCCATGCCAGGCCGATCTCGCCGCCCGCTCTCTCTGGAAACGGTGCGGACGGGCCGGCGGATCTGGCTCACGGAGCGCGCCGCGCTGACAATTATAGGGGTGTGATTGCACCAAATTACCGCACCAAACAGCATTACAGTCATTTGGGTCGTTTGCTGAGGAAACAGGTGCATTTGGGCTTGGGTTTGTTGGAAGTACTGACTGCGCAGCACTGTGCGCAGAGCGCTGCAGCGCTGTGGAGAGATCGCGGGCATGCCCACCCTTTACTGCTCAAGCAGGGCTTTTTCCTGCATACAGAATGCTGAGGCAGCCGCCCACACAAAACTCTGACCGGAGTCGACACAAATGATATTATATCACATGCATATATCACACACGTTATTGTGGAATTATATGACATTGTGAATGCGAGTCTTGCGCTCGGGGGATTTCTATCAATGCGATGGCAGCATTATCCTGACGTTGCCGCTGTTTCTTAATCAGCACAACGCACCAGGAAAAGCGCTACAGAAGAACGCGAAGCTACAGCACTGTATGCATGAAGGCCATGAAGAGACCTCGCTCTCAGTTCGCTGCGTTCCGACAGCTAACTCTATTTTTCTGTAGGAACCAAGCATGTCCAGTATTTTCAAAAAATTTCTTAAATTACATCCTATCGATTTGATGTTTTCAACATTTTGCGGATCAGGCCCGTAGAAGAGTTTGCAAGGAGGAGCGAGTGAAAAGACAATACAGTTACCACCTGATCATTACTGGCCTTTACAAAGTATAATTCACATTAATAGCAAGATGTGGTAAGTTTGATCACGTGATCGCGATTAAAGTACCGCTTCTGCCTCAGTCTGAGACTGGAAAAACATTGTTAAGACATTCCAGCTCTGTGTAAATCTAATCAACACCCCCCCCACACCCAGTTTAAGTGCTCACCCCAGCTCCAGCACACCACATGGAACTTAATACTACATGAGCAATCCAACAGAGTGATCCAAGGTCAAAGCCACTTCAGCAGAGCCCAGTATTCCCATAAAAAGGGCAGGTGAAGGCATGTTGCAGATACACGTCCACAATAAAGGGCGTTTAAGCAGTCCAAGGGCACAACCATCAGTACAGAAGGCTGCAATGCCACAAATAATAGAGTACCTTGTCAAATTAAGTTGATAAACTTTTTTTATGGCTGCACTTCCATAAACCATTTGGACTATTCAACTAACTGCACTGTCCAAAAATGTACAATAACCACAAAAGAAAAAGGAACAAAACACAAAAGGATTTTCACTGTGGCCTTTCCACAACATAAAGATTGACCTTGGAGTTCAAAACAGCAAACCCAACAAAATGGAAAACTGCTTCCATCTCTCTCTCTCTCTCACACACACACACACACACACACACACACACACATCAAGCAACTATGATTGACATTCTGTGAAACCCAGAAGAATGAATGCAGATTTTATCCATGCAATGGTGTTCTAATGTGGCTAGCATATAATAACTAATGGCAGCGGATGTATATAAATTATTTAGGGCAAACAGAGCTACTTTAATCTGACTTATGGATTCTGTCATCTCTTAGAGAGCTGTTAGTCTAAAAATACAAATTAATTTCACAACCCTGATCATTCTTTGACAAAATCCAATTTCAATTTTAACAATAGCACATTGTTCTCACTGAGCATCTTATGCCATAAACCAACTCTGAATATAAAAAGCTTCTCCACTGAGCCTCAATGCTCAATACAGAAGAAATCTGCAGCAACGTCATTTTTCCTTACTAATGGTTAGAGGGAACATCCCCTTGAAATGTAGAAGACCTTTGTTTTAACAAACAATAACAGCTGCACAAACACTGCAAATTAGGTACCTATATAGCCTATTTCCATGGCTTACTTTAAGATATAACAGGTGGGCCTCATCCTCATTCATGTGATCGCCTCCATTAATTAAAAAAAAAGAAATAAAAACATTAATTGAAATCAGTTTTAACGCTTCAGTTCCATTGTTATAAATAAATCCAGTTGGTTTCCAGCAGTAGCTCATTCATATGTTGGTATAAATGATCCATCCGTCACAACAGGTCTCTAAAACAACACTGAAGGAAAGAGGGTTTGCTTCCCCTCAGCACAAAATAAAGCAGGAAACCCATTACTCATCAAGAATCATTCAATGCAATTAAACATGGCAAAATGTTCTTCCAAAAATTGTGATCGCAGGGCTACGTTACCATCACACGCACATTATTCTCTTGGTGAAAACACCTTACTTGCAAAAGCCAGGACCCACATGCAAAATAAAATATTTAGCATTTCATAAACTCTAAATGTGATGTAGGAGTGAGTACCTTAAAGAAATCATTTCATGTATCCATACGGACCATAAATTCTCCTGTACGTGCCCTGTACGCAGAGGTTCCTGTTACAGGGAAACGCTGTTTAACAGTGTATTGCGACACACATTTTTTCTTTTTTTTTTTAACAACAAAGTATAGCCTGTGCCATTCAATGAATTGCAGACAGCTCTGCATTTTTAAGAGACAAGGCCCTCTAGACAAGCCATCAAAGAAAATCGCACTCAAAAGATACAGCGGTTGGCACAGCCTTGACAAGTAAATTCCTGTTCTTAGGTTAAACCTGCATTGCCATTTTCAGCAGCTTTATAAATCTCCCCGCACACAGATACCCGCTCCCTCTTCACACACGGCAGTGTGTGTTTACAAGGGCTCTAGTACACAGGGTAGATACAGGCACACTCTCTTTCTCCCCAAACATAAGACCATCTCACAGTTTTATTTATTTATATATACATGCACCCATCACCTAATTAATTAAGCCATTTGTTTATATGAACACATCAAGCTCACCTTTATTCATTTTCTACGGGTATACTACAATTATTTTGCATGTATATGAGGCTATGGCAGCCATCTCTTCTCAGAGGTCTCTGGTTTTTGCCAAAAGCAGCAGAAGGGGATCGTTAGGTATTAAAGAAGATGGAGCAAGCGATGTCTAAAAAAATAACAATACAAATTACATTTAAAATATAGCCACACGCTGCAATTAATGAAGTGCAAACAGCATGGGGCAATGGGTGCAATATGAATAAATTAATGAAAATAGAACTATTGCAATGAATGAGACTCAAGAGCTTGGTCCATACTTGCTTTTGGCTGCAGTTGGTGGAAATCGGTGAAACTATGAAGGACGATTAGGGAAAAATGTGTTTTTGGTTTTTTTTATATAAAAATGGCAGGAAAATATCGTAGGCAAAGCTTGGTAGACCAATTGGCAAAGATGCAAAGTTACAGTGTAGGTGGTCTAGCTTTTTAAAGTAGAAACTTGGATTTTCTATTTGGAAAAACATTCCTTGTGTTTGAGTTTGCACATCATGTCTGTTATTGGTGAACATTATGCATTTACCATCTCACAGGAATTTGGACGTATAATATTGAGCAACACTCCAAAAAACCTACTCTTCAAAGAGTTAATAAACAAACTGATCTTTTGATCAAAGCTTTTGTCCAGAACTTTTTTCCAACCGACACTTTCTTCAAACCAGGCAGGTAGTGATAAATATTTCATATTACAGCAGCCTCTCAGAGCCATTTTCCTTTGTTAGCAGTGTGTGGAACCCATCATCGAATCAGAGGGCATTCAATAATGAGGGAGAAGGACATTTTTACAGAGACAGTTCCAATGTCTGCGCTGTCCTCCATTTGTCACCGCTCAATGGAACCAGGCTGGCACTGACATGACAAGGGGTTTTTTTTCCTGTCTGGGAAAGCACTGACACTCAGGAAACCAGCAAAAAAGACCACAAATCTACAAAGCCATGAAAAGGGTCAACAAAAAAGTGTTTCTGAAATAGTGGTATTGGTAGCCCTGTGCCACCGTGATGTCACGACTCGGCTGTGTGTCCATGAACCAAACCACCTGAAAAATAGGCTACATTTTAAAACTGAGATAACCTTGTAATGGTCAATAAATAAATAAATGTTTGAGGTTACCTACCTGGGTTTCATTCGGCACAGAACAAGAATATGTAGCCTATTGTGATTGTGTCTGAGTATGAGGGTCAATGGTGCAACGATTGGGCTTTTTGCACAAGCATTCACACAAGAAACACAGCGGCACAAACCTTAATTAAACGGCCATCGTTCAATTACTACATAACCCCAATGAACGCATTAATAAACCAGCAGCAATGCGGCTAATTGCAGCGGCAGCGTCGTGAAGGTCGCTGAAAACAAGGCGTGCGGAAGGAGAGCGATTTCTTATGGGGCGTTTTACGCCTTGGCGCATCAAAATCAATCCGTGCGCGCGACTCCGTCGCGGCAAGGGCCGCTGATCCTGTCAATTCCCGCCCATTAGACTCAATCACACTCACCTGCTCGTGACTGCTGTGACCTTGCTGGATGGGGGTGGGGGTGGGGGGGGCTCAGGCAGTCTCAGACAGAGCAGTGACACGGCCGCCATTCATCAGACACGGGCTTCATCTCGGTAAATCACCCGAGCCGGCGCTGGGTAATACACTTTCAGAGTGAGTGCAGCGGGGGCCCAGTCGCCCCGGAGAGCTCCAGCGCCAGACTTATGACTTGTGAGGAACTCATATCAGCTCAGTATGTTTCTGCTCCGCGGTGAAGGGGCAGCATTTTTCTTTTTTTTTTTTTCCATCCGCCCTCTCTTTGTATTTTTTGCTGTACTCACAGTTACCAAGCGGGGGGGGCAGACTCCAGAGAAGGGATCACAGCCCAGAAGGCGTCACGGTGGGGGGGGTCTCACACGTCGGGCCTCCCCATGGACCGCGCCATGTGTCTCCCCGCACGGGGGTGCAATTTAATAAGAGAGCCAAGTGAGTGGGAGTCTCACAGAGACCCTGTATTTATTAAAGTCTCGACAGCTTCACTGACGAGGGCAAGTTAATCGGTGACCTACCCCTGTCCATAAAAATGGTGTGGCCTGTTTTCTGTGGGGGGGGGGAACTGGCTTTATCACGATATGTCATGTTCAACCCATCTATTTCCAGTTTGGCAAGCACGTAAGTGCAATGAAGGCTGAAGCTGCCTGTGGTCAAAAGTATCAGGTTTCACTTCAAAGAAAAATCCAAATAAACGCCAGCAGGGATGAGGTCAATTCCACTCCAGTGCAGAGAACGCACTGAAACTCAACTGCAGGGCTGAAAAACATCCATAGAGCATTAAGGCCGACATTGACTTCCAATTACTCTCCTCAATGGACTGAACTGAAAGTGAAGCGATTCCAAACGCGATGTCCAGCACCCTAATATTCCTTTCACAAAGAGCAGCTATTTTATGGAGCAGTAGAGGTCCACACAATCTTGTTAAAGCATTTTTCAGTTTGTAAACACTGGTAATTTTTTCACACTACTGTTCTCCTCTATCACAATCAAAACTGCTTCTCTGTCATATTTGCACACCATTATACCCAATTATCTCAATGCACTTTGCAGTGATTTTTATCCTATATGGTCAATTATTTGCAAATCAGACAAAAAAAAATCCAGAAATACAAAAAGCAAAAAACAGTCTCCCTTTCATATTTGCACACCATTATGACACCCATCCATTAAATTCAAATGCAATAAAAATGGAAACTGCTCCTCTGTAGTTAAAGATACTGAACAAAGTAAGATGGCTCAGTCAGTAAAGGGCAGGATGGGCCCTATAGAGTGGCTCAGTCAGCAAAGCACAGGTTCAAGCCTCAGTCTCATTTACATTTAGGCATTTAGCTCTTATTCAGTACGACTATATTTATTAATCCATTTAGCCATACTTTAAGTACAATCCATTTGCACAGCTAGACATTCAGGTTCAGCTCCACCTGGGAACCAAACTCAGGAACAAGCCCAGCTTCCTGGCCATAATGCTGCGGTGCTTTAGTGCACCTAAAACGCAGGAAATGGAGAGAGGAAATGGAGGGCCCTGCGCGCCAGGCTCCTGCTGCAGCGAGCGCTCCTGCGCCCAGGCGCCCGCACTCCAGGGACTGCTCACCCCAACACACCGTACATATCAGCTTAGTGTGCCGTGGCGGCCATGCCAAAGTTAACATCTATATGTACGGGCTTATTTACCCTTTTCTATTAAGCAGCTTAATTGCTCCCGGCTGCAGTGCCCTCCTCTAATTGTGAATGTGCAGGGCTTGTGGTTAACCGTCCTTCTCCCCGCGTGCGCGTTTATGCACCAGCGATCATTCCTGTCAGACTCCAGCAGCTGCTGCCCTCCATCCATCCGCACATATACGCAGGGACGCCATGTGAGAAAGAGGGAAAAACTGTTTTATGAGGCGACTGACCTTGGCGTTGTGTATCTGTGCTCCTCAGCAGTCGGTGGGCCTGCGGTTTTGTTTGGACAAGGCCGCACGCGCACGTGTGCGGGGCTTCTCTCCTGCGCTGCTTTTATGAAGGCGCAGAGCCTGTCCGTTTCACACAAACACACAGGCCCTTTAGGACAGTAAGATTCCACATCTGTGGCTTCCGTTCTTAAAGCTGTGCTGACGTGCTTCTGTGCCCTTGCGTGTCGCGGCATGATGTGATATTTCACCCCAACGAGTCGCTATAGCGAAGCTCTTCAACAGCATAAGGGTAAAACAGGTATTGGGGGAGGCTGTGAGGTGCAGTCCGGATAGGGTGATGGGAGGCTCGATTCCCTGCAGCATCGCTCTCTTTACCAGGGTCCATTCTTCACGTGACCTCTCAACTTTCCCCATCCGAAAGAAGCGAAAGTTTCAGAAAGAGGACAGACTGCCTGCTCTCTTCAAAAGAAAACTGGTATTTAAAGAAGAAACGTACATGCAGCAGCAGATCGCCATTTTAAACGAGTGTATCGCACAATGCCCTCACGATCGTCATACGTACATCAGGTATGAACAACCTAGGCCTATTTCCCATCCTCCTACAGCACCACGCCCAACCAGGAGGGGCAAGAGGAGCTGAACAGCTCGAGAGTGTATCTGTGGAAAAGAAAGACGTGTCGGCGGCGGTTCACCCCGGCTAGCCACAGCAGACGCGACCGCGGCCGTCTGGCCCAATATCCCCGCGGTGATTGAGTCCGGCCCTCCTCTGGACTCCAATATCAACAGATAAGACATCTCTGGACCCCTGGTCTTCTTCCAATTTTTCCCCCTCTCAAACGGGGAGGGAGGGGAGGGAGGGAGGAATCGACTGGCCTGACAGCCGGTCTCGGAGGACCGCGTCCACCTTGGCCGCGGAGGTCAGGGTGACGGAGGCAATCAGGGCTGAACAGAAATCGATGCGGGGTAAGGAGGTATGAAGGGCAAGATAAATGCCTGCCCCGGACCCGGACCTGCATCAATTACCCCGCGCCCGCCCCGAACCGCCGTACGCCGTCCGCCATTCGCTGGGCGGGCCAGAGCAGCTCAATTAAAAACACGGCCGCACCTTCCCCTCCTCCAGTGTGTGCTCGTTTTGGACGGCCAATAGCCTGTGCTCCTACAATTTCCTTTAAAAGACCCTGTGCAAACAAGACCAGATAGGGACACACTAAGCATCAAAGATAACAAACAGCCTACTTTGACAAAGGCTATTCTGTTGAGATTTTAAATGAGTTTGATGTTCTTATGCTGCCCACTACAGGGGAATTCGGTACGGAAACGTTCTCAGAATGTGTTTCTTACGTAATATGCATTTCAACCAATCAACGGTGCAACCTCTTAATGAGCTGCCAATCAGAAGCGAGCCTGAAGTGATTATCAACAACAGAACAGACACAATTTCAGACCTCCATCCCTGAAGTTTAGAATGGATATAGGCCTAGTTTTTACTGAAAGCAAATGTTATTTTCCAGTCTATAAATTTTGAGAAAGTAATTATACATTTGTAGCTGGGGGATAAATTAACATTTTAAATTCAATATGATTACACAGGGTTTTTAAAACCATTTCCTGTCCTTTTTCTGGCTTCTTCTACTCCTAAGAGCTGCTGAACACAGCAGGCGGACTGGCGTCCATTTCCGGCACGCCCCCCTGCAGAGTTCAGGTGCTGACAGTTCGCTCCGCAGCGTCTCCTGCCCGCGGAGCCCCTCGGAACCGGCCCCGGCAGCCGCCGAGTGCCGTCGCCATGGAGACCGGGGAATGCAGGGTGTTGCGCGCGGCGGCTGGTTTTCCCATGCCGGTCATGGAGCGGCGAGCTGAAGGCTGGCCGGCGGGGGAGCGGCGCTTGCGGCTGCACCGATAACCCCGTGTAACCGACGCGCGGGCTGCTGGATCACACCCTCATCCTCCTCACATCTGGACACGGTTAAACTTCCCTTCTTTCCTGCCGCTCCGCTTTCTTTCAGCTCCGCTTTGTTGAGCACGAGTGCCCACTAGTTTCGGTCGAACATAAAAACCAAATATATATACACACACAGCAGAGAGAAGTAAAGCTGCAGTCTCTCTCATATTAAGGATTTCCTCAAAAGCTCTGAGAATCTGATTTGAATGCATCAGTCACTGGTTTACTTCACATTAAACGTCTCTTGACACTTTAATGTGCGTCAACGCAAGCATCAGGCGGCAAGACGTTAAAATCCATAAGACCACGTGAGATTTATGTAAAATACTGGGGCTTTGATTTAATGAGATGGAGGGCCTGTACTGCAACACTGTAAATGAATGAGAGGATAAATCAATGCGTACATACATGGAAAGTAACAGGGCATTCGACAAATTACTGCCTCCTTCAGTGCAGATTAATACACACGGGGGATGCAGGAAACACATTCTGAAAATGGATGGTTTTAGGGCTGCTGGGTGGCTCGTCCTGTTCAGGAGCTTCTCTTTTCGTTAGCGCTTTTGCACATAGCATCACTGCTGACTAATACCCACTGCCCAGACGACTGCAGTCTCTGTACAAACTACAGACCAAACACAGTGCCGCACTTGGTGAGCTGTAATCGTATAACAGGGTAAAAGCATCCATTTGGCAGTGAAATGACGTTAAATGTGTTCCTGTAGTCTCCAACTAGCGGACTTCACCTGCGGAACAAGGCGGAGAGAGCTGCATGCCCAGCTGCGTGTCTCCGTGTGTGTGCCAAATGGGCGAACGGCAGACCTCAAGGAGACAGTCGGCCAGTTCAAATCCGACTCCAGCATTTTCAGAATCACACAAACACAATCCTTTACGGCTAATATCATTACAATAGGCCATTTCATGGGTTTCGGTGCCAAATAAAGACATTTTTTCATTTCTATAAAATAAAGCAAATATGGCTGTTTATCGCGTTTTACAAAAAGCGAGCACACAGGAACGTTATTATTCATCAGAGTCACCCAAACTAAAGGTCAGCGTCCGCACAGAGGCATTTGAAGAGAAGGGAGAGGGGGAAAGGCTTTAATTTGGGGGGTGTCCAAATGTTAAGTGCGCCATTACGCCGGCCGCGCGTGCAGTGTGAGGAGGCGCGGGCGCTGCTGGCGGAGAAGGTCCCGCTCGATGAGCGCACGCCGCCGCGCTGCCTACCAATGAGGCCGCTGGCATTTCTGCCTCGCCCGCGCTCCGCAAAGGCCACGTCCACCGCAATTACGCCAGCCGCTTCTGAGGGGGGGGGAGCACAGCCTCACTTTCTCAACGCGTCCCGTTAATGAAGCCTTTACGGCCGTCTGCGGTTGGGGGGGGGGGGGGGGTGTGAAAGCACCGCACGACGCCCAGAACACTGTAACGATGAGTGAAGAATAGCTGCTTTTCTCATTTTTTGGGTGGTTTTCTCAATGTTCCTGAGAAATCTCCATTTTTTTTGTGGGACACATACATATAAATATAATCTGCGAAAACTGAAAAAAAGGCTGTCATCCTGCAGTAAGATGAGATCAAAGTTGGGGGGGGGGGGGGGTTGGTGTACAGAGGCGCGCAGGCAGGCAGGCAGGCAGGCAGGCAGAGGGGTCGAGCGGATCGCGCGATGCTGCGCTCCTGATATACTGCAGTAAATGGAGTCAAAAGGGCCGCCTGGAGGCCCGACTGCGGCTAAACGCTTTAATGGCCGCTGTCACTTGCCTTTAGGATCTGGGCCGTTTGTGTCTCTCGCACGCGCGCCGCGCGCCAGCCCCGCTCGCTTCTCCATCCAATTACAGCCTCCAGCAGCAAGGTCAGCCTGCAAGGGCGCAGGCCTTCGCCCGTTTAAAAAACGACTGGAGACGGAGGCATGCATGCCAGGCTGCTCACAATGCGAATGCAGGCCAGGCTGCTCACAATGCGAATGCAGGCCAGGCTGCTCACAATGCGAATGCATACCAGGCTGCTCACAATGCGAATGCAGGCCAGGCTGCTCACAATGCGGATGCAGGCCAGGCTGCTCACAATGCGGATGCAGGCCAGGCTGCTCACAATGCGGATGCAGGCCAGGCTGCTCACAATGCGGATGCAGGCCAGGCTGCTCACAATGCGAATGCAGGCCAGGCTGCTCACAATGCGGATGCAGGCCAGGCTGCTCACAATGCGGATGCAGGCCAGGCTGCTCACAATGCGAATGCAGGCCAGGCTGCTCACAATGCGAATGCAGGCCAGGCTGCTCACAATGCGAATGCATACCAGGCTGCTCACAATGCGAATGCAGGCCAGGCTGCTCACAATGCGGATGCAGGCCAGGCTGCTCACAATGCGGATGCAGGCCAGGCTGCTCACAATGCGGATGCAGGCCAGGCTGCTCACAATGCGAATGCAGGCCAGGCTGCTCACAATGCGGATGCAGGCCAGGCTGCTCACAATGCGGATGCAGGCCAGGCTGCTCACAATGCGAATGCAGGCCAGGCTGCTCACAATGCGAATGCAGGCCAGGCTGCTCACAATGCGAATGCAGGCCAGGCTGCTCACAATGCGAATGCAGGCCAGGCTGCTCACAATGCGAATGCAGGCCAGGCTGCTCACAATGCGAATGCAGGCCAGGCTGCTCACAATGCGAATGCAGGCCAGGCTGCTCACAATGCGAATGCAGGCCAGGCTGCTCACAATGCGAATGCAGGCCAGGCTGCTCACAATGCGAATGCAGGCCAGGCTGCTCACAATGCGAATGCAGGCCAGGCTGCTCACAATGCGAATGCAGGCCAGGCTGCTCACAATGCGAATGCAGGCCAGGCTGCTCACAATGCGAATGCAGGCCAGGCTGCTCACAATGCGAATGCAGGCCAGGCTGCTCACAATGCGGATGCAGGCCAGGCTGCTCACAATGCGAATGCAGGCCAGGCTGCTCACAATGCGAATGCAGGCCAGGCTGCTCACAATGCGAATGCAGGCCAGGCTGCTCACAATGCGAATGCAGGCCAGGCTGCTCACAATGCGAATGCAGGCCAGGCTGCTCACAATGCGAATGCAGGCCAGGCTGCTCACAATGCGAATGCAGGCCAGGCTGCTCACAATGCGAATGCAGGCCAGGCTGCTCACAATGCGAATGCAGGCCAGGCTGCTCACAATGCGAATGCAGGCCAGGCTGCTCACAATGCGAATGCAGGCCTTCTGGCATATGCTACAAACACTGTGTCACGCTTAAACACGCGACCGGTCAGGTTTTAATCACGGCTGGCTTCGCTAACGGGACAGGCTCGCTTTTGGGGTGCTGGGCAGGCTTCTTACGAGGCTCTCCTCAGCGAGGGTCGGACAGGAAGGGCCGCTGAGAGGGTCAGAGACTTCCTGTGGACTGGCACGGCGCTGAATAGTCACAGCGATGGCGGTGAGAAGGCTAGTGACTGTGGCGCAGGTAAAAATGACTAAATACAAGAGCTGGGAGCAAGACGTTTTTTTTCAGCCACGTTTTTATTGGATGTTTTATGCCGCTTGAAAGAGGAGCAGCAGAGAAGCCGGAGACTGAGCAGAAGACGCTTTGCTGAATTTTAAAGCGGACATTTAAACACATCTCAAAGTTGTGGGTCACCTTTTCTTGTGTAAATGAGAGCAAAGCGGTCCACGGCGAAACCAAACGAAGCTGATTAAAACAGCAGATGCTCGGGCCCGACATGGCCGCCGCGCAGTATAAGTCACACAGGGCCTGCCAGATTTTAAATGAACTAAATCTGGAAGTGGGGAGGCGCTAAGATTGATATCCTTTTATCCCCCATTACATTACATTCATTAAACAGGCTCTGTAAACCACAGCGACAAACAATGTAGCGGAAACATATGTGCATTCATCTCATTAATATAAGCAATAGAGCCAGACCTGGCAAACAACATGCTCAGACCAGTAGATGCAACATCCCTAGAGCACAAGTGAAAGTTAACTACGCTAAACAAGAGTGAAATACAAATTCCAAATAGAGGCAGATTACATCTGTGATGCACTGTAAGAAGAGAAACATTAGACCACAAAACTATAGCCTAACACTATAAAAATACAACATGAATTAGTACACAATGTAGAAGTGGATGGGCGGATGGGAGGGAACCCAATAATCTGTAAAGGGCAGAGCTTCAGTCTATTGGGAGATGACCAATGGTTCTGCTGCCCTGGCCACTTTGAGAGGCAGGGCTTTACAGTGCTCCCATTTTAGGAGCACTTGCTCCAGAAAATGGATGTGCGCTATTGCCAACTGGAAAGATAATTCAGGAGCACATCTCCTAAAACTTAGGAGCACATGCGCTCCTTGGAAAAAAGCGTAGTTCCCTGAGAAGCTTCAGTCAGGTCCCTGAAGGCCAGAATCAGTATGGCCAAAAACCACTATTTTAAGTGCCCTTGTTCCTTTATTTCCAACAAACCACTCTGAGAGATACAGTCCAATTACCCGCTGCACAAAACAATGAAGCTGCGTAAAGGAGTGCTTTCCTTTCTATTCAAATGAAAGATTTTAATTAAGTTCAAGCTATTTTAGTGTGTGGTAATTTGTTTTTTATACCCCATTTGTTTGTCCCCCCTATCCACTGAGGGCGAATGTTTTAGCTGGCCGGGGCAGCCGGGTCCATGCGCTCTATGGTTTTTTAATTTAAAATTGTAATTGAATGAGCCTTTGACTGGCACGGGTGCAGGTGAAAACTGTCTATAGCCTGTAATTAGAGCCCCAGTACTCAAACCACCATCAGCAAAACACATCCCTGGGAAACAAAAATAGTTCTCCAAATTCACTGGGCCAGAGCAAGCGCAAATGGTGCTGCAGCCACAAAGCCCCACACTCAGAGCAGTGTGCATGAGCGCCATTTTCAAAGAGGCAAGTGTGGCACAGAAAAAAGAGCTACGGACATGGATGTTACATCACAGTGCCATCAGACCGGTAACTGGATGTTACATACCAGTAACAGTGCCATCAGACCGGTAACTGGATGTTACATACCAGTAACAGTGCCATCAGACCGGTAAATGGATGTCACATACCAGTAACAGTGCCATCAGACTGGTAACTGGATGTTACATACCAGTAACAGTGCCATCAGACAGGTAAATGGATGTTACATACCAGTAACAGTGCCATCAGACAGGTAAATGGATGTTACTTACCAATAACCGTGCCATCAGACAGGTAAATGGACGTTACATACCAGTAACAGTGGCATCAGACAGGTAAATGGATGTTACATACCAGTAACAGTACCATCAGACAGGTAAATGGATGTTACTTACCAGTAACAGTACCATCAGACAGGTAAATGGATGTTACATACCAGTAACAGTGCCATCAGACATGTAAATGGATGTTACATACCAGTAACAGTGCCATCAGACAGGTAAATGGATGTTACATACCAGTAACAGTGCCATCAGACAGGTAAATGGATGTTACATACCAGTAACAGTACCATCAGACAGGTAAATGGATGTTACATACCAGTAACAGTGCCATCAGACATGTAAATGGATGCTACATACCAGTAACAGTGCCATCAGACAGGTAAATGGATGTTACATACCAGTAACAGTGCCATCAGACAGGTAAATGGATGTTACTTACCAGTAACAGTACCATCAGACAGGTAAATGGATGTTACATACCAGTAACAGTGCCATCAGACGGGTAAATGGATGTTACATACCAGTAACAGTGCCATCAGACCGGTAACTGGATGTTACATACCAGTAACAGTGCCATCAGACAGGTAAATGGATGTTACATACCAGTAACAGTGCCATCAGACAGGTAAATGGATGTTACTTACCAGTAACAGTGCCATCAGACAGGTAAATGGATGTTACTTACCAGTAACAGTACCATCAGACAGGTAAATGGATGTTACATACCAGTAACAGTGCCATCAGACAGGTAAATGGATGTTACATACCAGTAACAGTACCATCAGACAGGTAAATGGATGTTACATACCAGTAACAGTGCCATCAGACGGGTAAATGGATGTTACATACCAGTAACAGTGCCATCAGACCGGTAACTGGATGTTACATACCAGTAACAGTGCCATCAGACAGGTAACTGGATGTTACATACCAGTAACAGTGCCATCAGACAGGTAAATGGATGTTACATACCAGTAACAGTGCCATCAGACAGGTAAATGGATGTTACATACCAGTAACAGTGCCATCAGACAGGTAACTGGATGTTACATACCAGTAACAGTGCCATCAGACAGGTAAATGGATGTTACATACTAGTAACAGTGCCATCAGACAGGTAACTGGATGTTACATACCAGTAACAGTGCCATCAGACAGGTAAATGGATGTTACATACTAGTAACAGTGCCATCAGACAGGTAAATGGACGTCACATAACAGTAACAGTGCTATCAGATGGGTTTAGATGTTACATACCACTGTGCTATCCTCCTAACACCTATCCTCCTTCAGCACAAGAAATGGATCAGGCTGGCCGACTCATTCATCAAGTAAATGTGTGTTTTGCAGACTAGGAGCAGGCCAATCACTTGACGATATTTACTGTGTTACAGCAAATCAGCCAGGCCCATAGGGGAATGGAGGCAGGCCATCAAAAACTCTCTCCACTCCCGAGCCTTTTACTGGCAGTGATTTTACAGGCAGACTCCCAGGCAAGCCAGCCCTCGCTTCTGCCCTCCGAGAGGCCAGTAAACTGCAGCTGCTGCTTCCATCTTTCTCTGCTGGCAAAGCAACATGCTCGCCGCACTCTACTCTTTCTGTCCCTATTCTCCTGAACTCTACCCCCTCAAACGGCTTCTCCCAAAACACAAGTGACCTGTGCCACAATGCAGAATAAGTTTCCATGACAGTTAAGCACACATTATGTTCCGTCAGCAGGTCAGCACTTATACTACCTCAGTTTAGAGAGTTCAGGATGTTTCACGATCCTTGAAAGTTAGATGCAAAATTTTGGCTAGTTTTCCACCAGGCTTTGACTATACAGCAGAAACTCTTAAGACTCGAGTGCTGGACTCAAGACCCTCTAATGGAAACACGGGCATAGCTAATGAGGATGCAGAAGGACCGTTTCTACAGGTCGCTGTGCTGCAAGCTGAAACCCCCATGGTTATCCCCATGGTTATCTGGGTCTCCAGTCTCTCCCGAGCAGAAGAGCTGGAGCCCAGGTTCGTAAGGCCTCTCAGAGCGGAGGCTCTGGTTCCCGGCCTCGTCCGTTACGAGGCAGCGGGCAGCGCTGATCCTCTCCCGCTCGAGCCCCGAGAGGCTTTGTTAGTAAGGGCCCTGGTGCAGGCGGTGCCCCGCTGGCTGCAGAGAACCCCGAGCGCAGACCACAGTTTGGAGAAGGCGAGGGGGCGTCCGTCCTCCCTCGCGTTGGAGGCGCGAGCGGAGGCGGCCGGTGGCGTCCGGGCCGCGCTGGCTGGCGGGCTCCCCCTCTTCGCTGGGAGCAGATGGGAGGGGTGGAGTTTCGCTCAGGAGGGGGCGCTCTGGCGGTCCCGTTTATTTGGGAAATGAAGCGTGCCGAAAGCCGACGCTCCGCCAGGGCTTCAGCTTTACCTCTTCATTACAGCGGGACCGGCAAGCACAGCCTTTTATTAAACACAGGCCCAAAACCCTAAAACAAAGAGCGTGTGTCTGTGTGTGTGCCTGTACATCAATAAGACATCCAACACTATAGAAATGCAGAAACACTGGCTCATATATACACACACAGAAATATACAGGCCAATATCTATAGCTATATATGCTATAAAACATTTACACAAATATACAAAAAATGCCCTGCAATAACCACTTTTTATTAGAATCCTTCCATTTTCACTAAGTTAACTAGTGAAGTATGTGTGAATTCCACAGCTTGCCCAGGCTGTAATGAATATACCGCTGGCCTGACACACCTCTCCACCCTTCACCGTGTGCACACAGTGAGTTCTAAAGCCTTATCGAGCCCATTCTGGCCGCTGTAGTAGCTGCAGATAAAGCAGGCAGCCGGTGAAAGGTGAGGGCTCTGCCAGGACGCTGAGCTGCGCTCCTCCCGGGGTGCAGACTGCGCGCTGAACGCGCTCCAGCAGCCTCGTCCTAACGCAGCAGATAATGCATCACCGCCGCTCTCCGGGGGAGATAGCCCAGCCGCTCGAGAGCACAATGTGTCGGGGGCAAATTGCATTTTCCGCCAGCCAGCCAGGCTCTGTTTGTTTCGGCCGCCGTTTGTTTGGAGCAATCAGGGGAAAGCTGGACTGGCGTTCAGCGGGAGAGCGATTATTAATCACTTTAGTGAAATGCTCAGCGCTGTTGGGCAGGGCTCCCCGGGCCTTAACGCAGTCCATTCGCCCTCTCGAAGTGTTCTCCACGCAAATCTATCCCTTCTTGTGCAGTGCTCATTACTCCCTCTCATTCCCGTTTTCCTCTATGCACAAACCGTAAATCCAATCAGAATGCACAGTTAAGCAATGAATGCACACATTCTATTCATATTCAGAATGAAGCAATGTCTTATTGTTCATGACACATTAAATTATCATTTCAATCACTGACAGAAAGCATAAAAAGGCAACGTATTTAGAGG
Source organism: Anguilla anguilla (assembly GCF_013347855.1). Classification (NCBI taxonomy): domain Eukaryota; kingdom Metazoa; phylum Chordata; class Actinopteri; order Anguilliformes; family Anguillidae; genus Anguilla; species Anguilla anguilla. Next base: position 14,578,825 of record NC_049215.1, read on the forward strand.
AAGAATCTCTCACAGGTTTCCTCAAATTTATTCTTAAGAATTACATATTTAAATCCGGCAATGAAATGCTCCGTTTGATCCAGTCATTGTTCATGCCAGACACAGGCAAATCCACTCTTTTCCTGCTAGCTTCTCAGCCACGTTCGTTCATTTAGACATTGGGATGTGACAGAAACCTCTATAGCACTTGCATCTGCATAACAGGATCCATGCACAATAGTAAATGCCTTTCATTTTTAAAAATGTATGCCTATGCAGGTTAGCATATGGCAGTAGCACATAGCCATTAGCTTGTAGCTGACGTGGCCTGGTTTACACTAGCTGCTCATAAGGATGACACAGGGCTGCAAAATATACCGTAACTACGGTACCCACCCTGCACAAAAACACACCCTCTGAGTTCACCTCCGAACCAAGAACACAGGCATGCATGAGCGCACTGCTAAGCAAGAAGCTTCAAAGGGTAAGCCTCATTCCATCAGCTATTAGGCTCCTTAACTAAGCATAAAGGATGTAAGGGACAATAAGATAAACACACTCGGCAGTATGTGATACGAGTGTGTAATTTATGCTGGGAACGAGGGATGAATTATTTTTAGTGCTCCAGTAGCGGCAACTGCCCGCAGATTTTTTTTTTTTTTTTTTTACTTCACGGACCTGTCTCTGTTTCTGTAGTTGCACGTAATTTCAGTCATTTTGCATGAGATCTATATTAATTTTAAAATGTAATGTTTTTAAAACCACCGCTTTTTTCCGGTTTTCCATTATTTTCAACAACTTTATCGCAACTGCTCCATGACTTTAGCCAATATTTTCCGTGACAAACACCCAGCCTTAATTATACTAAACATTGTTAGGCAGATTTTCTACATGATATACGTATCGCACAGTGGGTCGGTGTTAAGCAATGATTTTATTGTATATATATATATCTATACAAGGTGAGTGTATAATGTATACTGGACACACACGTGTGACACCAGGTGAGTGTATAATGCATACTTTCTAAATACAAGGTGTGCGTCCCTTCACATCCTTCATAAGAACTGAGGAGTGTACCAGCGGCATCGTCTAGTTATGCTGACCCACAGTCGCAAAATAAATTGCCATGGAAATGACAATTCAAATATCAATATCACTTATCACGCTGTATGTGAGAACACCAGCACATGCACTCAGCTTTATCTGTTCACAGTCACACATTACACACAATGTTACTCTTCCCACGGTGCACTGCAACACTGGGACTTGAGCGAGGAAGCGCGGAGCCAGCCTGCCTGCCTGCCTCTGGCCCTGTCAATCAGGGCAGAGTACAGTCCCCTCCTTCCCACTGTCTTAATTACAGAGTGCAGCCCACAGACTGTGACAAACAGCACGCGCCTCAGTGCCACTATCGCTACCAACTGCCTGCAACCTTCCGGCTGCGTCTCAACCTTTCCAGTGAACCGCACGCTGTTACAACACCACTAATCTATTCCCCGTATTCCATTACAACACACGGCCCAGGGTGAGGGAGCCAATGGCTCTTTAACTGCAAGGCCACGAGAATGCCTTTAACGGCTTTTATAATGCAACAGGAAACACAAAATTACAATAAATTATTCTCCTAACACTTCCCGAACTTCCTACCAGGCACTGGGTTAAGGGGTTTTTATTTTGTTTTTCTTTACCGAGTATCGGTGTTACCGTGCAAAGTTTTCTCGCCGGTGCTCGTGGGTAATGAGACCCTGAGCTTCTGCTGAAGGAAGACGATAAACATTGATTACCCTGCTGTCTGACGAGACGCAATTAGACAAAACCGCTCAACAAATCCTGAATCGAGGACGCCGGAAAGTGCGCGGCAGCTTGGAAAAGTTTTGTGCGTTTTCTTTTTGTTTTTTTGATCGTCCCATCTTTGAAGCGCGGTGACAGACATTCAGGAATGCGAACATTAAAACCCATTTCATGCTTTTGTCATTTCGCAGCATGTCTAATCACAGATCCAAAACCTCACACAAACTAATGCATCAGAGGGAGCGGGGAAGCAGCGTCAGAACTCTGCAAATGTCTCCATTCCGTGGGTTTAAAGCGCCACCTACTGGACAAATTCTAGAGTTCACTTGACTCAAAGCAGGCTCTAAAAAAGAACATAACCCTCATCATCTTCCCTTTAAAACAGGAAAACTCAATTTTATGACTAATTGTCCTGTGCCTGCGGTGCTCATCACAGAACAGCAGTGAAAAGCGGTCTGGTCCGTCCGTTTCCACTGAGCAAATTAAGCTAAACGAGCGAGCACTCCGTAACCCCGCAAATAACAAGAACAGAAAAATTATGGCTGACAAACACAAATTATGCTCTGCCCATACGACTGTGCAGCCAAGTGTTTGTGGATTAACATTATTTTTCCTGTTAGCACTTTTTATGGAGTATTATTTTTAGAAACGGACATTTGCTGTGCCATTGCTGTGATTGTGTCTTGTTCTGTAGGCTAATAAGCCTGTGTGGGTTTAATAAACCTCGCGATGTCCGTGGCAAAAAATGCCACTTTCTTCATACGAATCCGTGAGGGACCCTCGATGGGATTATTCCAGAAATGTGAGCTAACCCCCGAGTATCCCCGGGATGGGAGCAGAATTACGCCGTGGCGGATAGGACCATGTGCGGCGATCAAGTGAAGATGAGTTTGCCTTATCTCCCTCTGTCATCAGGGCTAGAACGCACTCCTGCTCCACCAGGGACACTGGCTGCTTCCTCCTTCTCTGTGCCTCTCTATCTGTCACTCTGGCAGGCTCCCGCCCTCTCCCTCTCCAATTCCTCCCCAAAGGGAACCCACATTTGGTGGACAATGCTGGATACGATGCTGGATTACTGTGTCTGCGCAGACTCGCACTGCCAAACGCTTCCCTCCTCATCCCTGCAAACTCTGCAGCGCTCGCCGATCTGGACGTGAACCGGAGAAGGAAACCCTTAAAAGATATTGGAAGATCCCTCCCAAAAATGTGTGTACAGCCCGTGTGGGTATTTAGCAGGGCTCCAATATAAAATTCACCAGCTGTGACATCAGGCAAAGGAACGAGCAGGAATCAATAGATTCCCAGCACACCAGGAGCCCCGCGCTCCTCATAAGAGCCTCTCCCAGCTCGCTTTCTCCATCGAGAAACAGGCATTTCAACTAAACGAGCACAGAGACTTTGGGACAATCTTTGCAACTTAGTCTCGACTCAGTCAATGACTGCGGCCCTGAAAGAATGTTATATAAAAACACTGCTGACTTTAATGAAACATTCAAAGCTGTGAGGATTGATGCTCATCTACGCTAAACTGGTAACCGATTCCCCAGATTCCCCAGTCCCCAGATCCCTGTCTAGAGGCTGGCTGTGGATCCATGGAGCGCAGGGCCTGCGACCGTCTACGAGACCAGCAAAGGCCCGTGTTCGGGGCTTGGGGCGAAGCCCGCGTGAAATGGGCGGATACGAGCAGAACCGGCGGGGTCTCTGGCTCGCGCCGGCCCGTCTGTGGACGAGCGCGGCGGAGGCCAGCCTTATTCCCCGTTAAGGGCGTGATTGGCTTCTTCCTCACCCGCGCGCAGATTTGAGGAGGCTTCAGATCGCGCTCTTTAAACGCCTGGGCGTCTCACGGCGGGCTCAGAAGGAATCACTTACGGGGAGGAGCGGCTCCGCTCTGCGCTCATCACAGCTGCGCCAGATTAAGAGAACGTCCCGATTTAACGCTCCGCCGTCAATAAGGCGGTCTCAGGACAGCTCCAGCTGAGAAACAACCGCTTCCAAACTCCTTTAAGAAGTTGAGCCTCATCCTCAAATGATGAATAATTACCATAATACATCAACGTCTTCGCCTATGCAGCGGCAAGAGGGTTTTCAAAAACGGAGCACGCAGGTTCATTAAAATGAGAGATCTGTCGTTTGCACTCTCCACCCACTCCCTACCCGGCCATTTCATTCGTAGACCTAAAGTAAATATCAACAGATGTTAAGAACTTTTTGTGATTTGATTTCCCTACAAATATTGAAAAAAATAAAAATAAATAAAAATCATTTTGACTATAAATCTGGGGGAAATATCTTGCAACTGAAGTCAAACTGAATCATGTTTGTCAGCCTGTCTCGCAGTTGCAGTGGAATCCCGTAGTCGGAGAGAGTGCGCACCAGCGGGGGGTCCTTCAGGAAGCAGCTCTACAGTACTCCCAGCTCAGGGGCATTTGCACCTGAAAACTGATGTGTGCTAGTGCTAACTGGAAAAAAAAAATATTTAGGAGCACAACTACTAATAGGGATGCATAAGTGCCTTCCTAAATTTACCAACTTGCCAAAACTGTTATGTCCTTCGCAGCTGTAAAATGTTAAGCAATCAAAATTCTACACCTTGCACACCTCTAAAACATGACACAGTTTGCAGAAGGAAATGAATCCATCTGATTAACTGATCCCTCCTTCTCTGTCTACAGTCTAGCAGTGACCTCCAGCCTCCAGGGTACGTCCAGCGAGCTAAAAGTGGGCCCAATCCCTCTTAATTGCATTAAAAGTTCAGCAGCCTGACAGGACAGGAAGGGCAGGCAGGCCAGTGCTTCTGCGGGATTACTGCACACACAGAAGAAAGTGCCAGAACAAATCACCAGCCCAGAACACAAGAGCAAACCAGCAATACCCCCGCATGAAGCCGTTTCTTATTCTAAACAGCAAAATCTTTTTTTAAACTGGGTTGGAATGTCATTTAGGTGTGAATAAAATGAGTAAGCCCAGCTCGCCAGCTCCTGACCTTTACGGTTAGCTGTTGGCCTAAAACTGGCATTCGTCTACCTCAGGGGGCCTCGGAGAAGGGCAGGGGAGGGGGCGACCCGCTGACCCACGGCTATACTGTACACCACAGCGAGAGGCCAGGCCGGCTCAGAGGGACCCGCACACCGTCGGCACTCTGCGAATCGGCGGGAGAAACGCCGGCGCAGGCCCAGCGCGGGGAGCCCCCGGGGAGGCTGCCCTGCGTGAGATTAGTGGGTTATGTGCCAGATTAATCACCCGAGCCAGATTGCTTGTTATAGCGCTGGACTGCGAGCCTGAGGCCAGGACAGCGGCAAGCGCTGGAGCCGGAGCGGAGATAAGGGAGACGTACGCCACCAAGCCGCTCGATGTGATGTAATATTACAGGGCTGAGCAGAGCAACGCTGCCCTGCAGCCATTTAACAATGCAAACACCGGCTAAAGGTCAATGTTACTCAATTGCCATATGTCCTTAATTTTGAATAACACAGTTAAAAGGAATAGTTCACTGACTGGAGTACTTTTGTTTTATTTCAGTTTTAGAGTGCCGGGCAGGACGTTTCAGATTAGACCAGACAGGTTTTGTGTTCCATGATGGACATTTTACTGTTTAAGGAGCTTGCAGAAGTTTCTGATGATCTGATGGCTTCACAACTGCTGGTACAGAGGCATCGATGGGTTTGTGGTTTAAAGGAAGAGAATACACTTGTATGGATAATACAATTATACCACTCGTACACCAATGTTATCCCTCCAGAGGTTGTGTGTACCGAATGTGTACATGAATGCATTTTGCAAGTTTCAGTTTCACCTCCAAGTTGGGAAAATGTCCTTGATTACCAGAATTCATAATTTATATTTTGTGCAGTTGTTTGGTGTAGTGTGGTAGGGTAAAGTAAAATACAGAGAAGCTATTAGAAATATATTATTGGGGCAGGTCAGACAGGACAAAATAGGTACTTATAAGATGATGGGGCGAATGAGACAGGTCCCATAAGGGTTAATACCCTTAGTGCAGCCATCATGATAAAGGTCATCTGGAAAAGAAATTAATGAATGAATGGTCAAACTGTACAAATTCAATGTATGCATTTATGTAGTGTGTCCATTCATTTTCCAAATTCAAAGGTCACAAGGCCACAGGAAGACATGTTGGGATATGCTAAAATCCCATTATGTAGAAGCAGCACAACACTTCATCATTTCCTGTCAGTTGCAAAATTCATTTCCCACAATCTGGAGTCAACACTTCAAGATCTGTTGTATTTGAGGGAAATCTCTCAAAACAATGGTCACATGATCAGGGTAAGGACTGATGTCTTGCGCCCATCCCTATCACACAACCCAAAAGGTTATTTTGGTACACGGTTCTCTCTACATGCAAAGAGTACTCCAAAAATTGTTTCAACAGACTCTGGGTCCCATGGCCAGTGATGAGTAACTGCTTTGTGTATTCCCTTACAAACATTAGCTCCCTTTCTTAATGAATGCAAAGATGACTATATTGCAGTCATAGTTGGATTTACCAACAGAAGCAATGAAGGTCTTGAATCAAGCACACTGTATTTACCCATGAGACGATGCCTATGATGAAAGGGTAATTTACCACTATTTCAATGTCTTCAACAAATTGACTTGATTAGAGCAAGCAGCTAATGAACACTTTGCCAAACAATTAGTAGATGAAAAGATGAGCCCCGTTAGAAAACTTAATTAACCATGTAATAATAAGGGTCATAATGAAACATGACTCACTAGAAGCAGCATTTCTGAGACGGCAATATGGGAGCAAAGAAAAAATGAACAACTCTGTACAGCCTTTGAGATTCCTGAGGCTCAAGTTAAGAGTTTGTCAGGTAACATAAACCAATTTTCAAAAGCATTTAAGGAAAAATGTACCACCTTCAAGGTTACACTGGCGCCAGTCACAACCGAACAAGGACGCAATATTGCTATACAAAGTCATGAAACACCTTGAACTCAGTGGCTGCCTTAAAAGTGGTTAACGATCCATAATAATCTCAACACAAGCCCCTGAACCCTTCTGTGTTTAGCCAGAGCAGACCTGTGGCAATGGCAACGTCCAGAAGCCGGAATCTACCGCACGGTCCAAACAAATCCGCTTGTTTTCTCACATGGTGACGTGCAGACACAATACCAGTAGCAGCGGCCAGGCTCGCATGGACAGGCAGCACAGGATTACGCACACTAATCCGGTAGCTAATTTTAACCTTTGATTGAGCTCGGAAAAGTCAGTCAGACACAGGGTAGCACCCCTTGGTCTCCACCTGGATTTCAATGACTGAAGCTATAGCGGTCTTACTCCTTCACGTATCCATTAGATATTTTCTGCAAAACTGGATATAGTTTTACACTCTTATATCTTATGTCTATTTTGACCTTTCCACTGTTCCTGCTTTTTTCAAGCAGTTTATAATCAGCACAAATACAGTTTTATACCTTTTTGGTTTAATAATTCAGTCTTTAATTTGTTAGTTCTTAACATGCCTTTTTATTGTTCCCTAGGTTTATTATGAATGTATTGCTTTAAATGAATATGTGAACTGAAAGCACCCAACAAATAGTTACTATAATCATTGAAGTTGAGAACAACACTGCTTTTTGGAATGGTTACGCAGTATTTGCGATAGGGAACATCATATTACATTACTGTACTCATTTGTTTAGCAGACGCGCCACCAGTCTGACCACTTATCCTTCGACATGTTATATTTTTTTCGTAGATCTACGAACCATTCACACAGCAGGAGAGATGCCGGTTAAGTAAATGAGCTATTTTTCTCAAGATGGCAACATCTGCGTTTTTCGTTTTTGAGACATGAAAATGCAACTGCTGACTTAAAAGCCCAATGTCACGAAATAGTCTGTCTTGATCTGATTATTTCGGCTATTTCCGGAGAGAAAACAGACTTTTTGGCTCCTGCCCGGGAATTTTTAAACTCCGTTTGGCATCTAGTAACGTCAGTTTGTTGGCTCCTCCCTACAGCAAAAGTTAACGTTAGCTAAGACCTAATTCGCAAGAGTAGCTCGCTGTGTATGACTAAGTGAAATATAAAAAACATTTTTTTTAATCAAGTACAGCAAAACAAATAACTCATTACAGTATTTCAGTAATGCATTAAACAAGTCTAGTATTCGGTTAACATGATTATCTAGCTAACACACTAGTTATGTGTACACAGAAGCGAGTTGCATGATCTAAGCACCGCTCCGATAACTTTACCGAATATCATTTAGTCTAACGTTAATTCCAGTGTCATGTTAGCTAGTACCAAGAACACACGAGATCCAAATAAATTACTCTAGCAGGCCCTACATTGTTAATGTTATATTTAACGTATGCTAGCTACCCAACTAACCACAGATTAAAATAGCTATCTGGTGTGACGCAAGGAAACCGCAGCTGATCTGTGTACCTAACGTATCGTTTAGACAGAGCAAGGATGAAGTAAACTTTAGCTACTGTCACAAAACAGTCTAACATGTATTGACTCCGTACTTACAAATTTAGGCTTCCTTTCCCCGTCGTCGTTTCCATGATTCCCCTGAAAAGGCGCTGCAACTCCCCCAGGAAAACATTTCTTTCGGTTAAATTTATTTTCCCTTCCATGGCCGGAGGATTCACAACGCTGGTGATAATTTTCCATCGTTAGCGTTATGTAAATGGATAACTAGCTAATACACTGCCTACCTAGCTAACACTATACAAGGTAAAATTTGGGTTGTCCAAATTTTCTAGCACATGTTGTCTCGCTACTTAGCAAACGTTAAACGTTTTCTTACGAGATGTAACTAGCTAGCTAACACTCAACAAAGTAAAATAACCCAACCCTGCAAAAAAGCTAACCCAAACAAGCAAGAATATGAAATCAGAAGAACGTATAGCTAATAGTTAGCCAAGTTAGCCCAGCTCGCTGTAACTGAATGAGAGAGGATTTCGCAGAGAAAATGCCAGGTGGCGCGTTTAGCTTCCTGTCCACTTTAAGGCTAGTTTAAATATTTAAGACATTCAACGGATTACTGATTCATAAAAATCTTGCTTATTGTAGGTTTAGCTTGTTGACTAATCGCTGTCAGTAGGCCTGCTGTAATTCAAACAAACCTAACCGAAAAACGGAAAAATCCGATAATCTGAATATCCCGCCACACTTCTGACACTGAAAGGTCGAATCTAGCCAATCGTTGGCTTTGAGCAAGTGGGCTTGTCAAATATTTCGCAAACTTGATTGGCCACCAGAAATGCTATTCAGCCTTCGGACTTTTTTTTTTTTTTAGTCTTTTCCAAGAATGTAGGACCTGCACACGTTCACAGATGATAACGGAGGTACTGGGATAGGATAATCATCACAGGCTGGTATCCTGAAACCGCCGAAACCCAGTGGAAATGGGACCAGTGAAGCTATGTAAATCTCAACAAAAAACGTTTTCAGCGTACAAAAATGCCAAGTTACTTACGCACAGAAACCACTGTCTATAAGGCATTAATTAAAACTTGCAAAACATAGGCCGTTAAAAGTATTGCTATCAAATGAGGCCAAGATACAACCAACAATATTGGCTACTATAGCTTACACAAGTTAAACAAGCTCTATTCCAAAGCTATGCTACCCAATGTTTCATAAATTATTTAATGTAACTTGCCCCCTGTGTTTTTCATTTTATCGTCTGGAGAAAAATAAAATAACCCAAGTTTGCTGCTTTATTGCGTGGACGTGTGAAGCTGTATCTGAATTGTGTGTGTTTACATGAGGTAAGAATGTACAGAAATGAATGTTCTGGAGGTTCGAGAGTCGGTGGTCATTGTGGTTATTTCTGTAGGAAATTGAAAAGAAATTGGTTCGCACTCAAAAAAAAATGGCTACAAAGCTTCAAAAAATGTAATTATTTATTTTTTATTAGTTTACTTTAATGCAGATTCATGCACAAACGTTTCGGCATGTTGCCTTCTTCAGTGTGCAGGTCTGTAGGAAACCGTTAAAATTGCCAAACTCTCGGTTCTGTGTAGGTATGGGGCAGTCAGCACATCTGCCATTCAAGATGCATCTCCAGGTTGTATTGCAAGAGAGCGTAATTTCTGCATTCGATTTACACATCCACAGTAGCGACGTCACATTTTGTTTTCACGATCATGATGCAGGACTATGAAGCATGTAACAAATAAGTACCTTGAGCACGTATAATAATGTACATAAATAGGCTGGCGGTTCTGTTGCTTTTATGTCGCTTTTTTTCCTTTGCTCATGTTCACTTGTCATAAAGTGTTTTGAGTGTGAGAAAAACACTATACAAATAAAATGCATTCTTTTATTATTATTATTATTAGTAGTAGTAGTAGTAGTACCAATTGTAGTGAATAGTCCTTCAGTAGATCATTTACTCATGGTAAAAAAAAATAGTGTTTTGAAGATAGCCAGCTAACCAGTATCACCACCATGTTGGAAGCAGTTTACAAACCTGTCGTTCAGAAATCCTGTCTTAGTATAATGTAGAACATAAATGTTTTAGTTAATCAAATGTGACATATATCCTAAATAATTTCCTGTTGTTGTGACAGGTTGATGTTGCTGTCTACCTACTCATAATCTAGTATATATTTCACCTTCATGATTTGACTTTGTTCTTTGTAGCTAGCTTGCCCTCGTCTATAAATAACTAGTTCGCTCCTATCATAAATGATTAACATTAATGTTTATCTTAATGTCATTTTAATTTTGATAATGAGTGCTACCAGAAATAGAAAAATAATAGTGGGCATCCATCCATCCATCCATTATCTATACCTGCTTATCCTGGTCAGGGTCACAGGATAATTTTGGACAAATGTTTTAAAATAGACTAGGGGAGACTAGAGGAGACAGGAAGAAAAAAACATATCATCAGGACGGGAGATATTAAAAAACATTTAAGTTTTTCAGTTGCCTTTGACAGGGTTCGGCCTACAAGCATGAACTTGACAGGAGAAAGAGACTCTTTACATCACAGTAAGTCTGGCTTATACTGTATGTACAGCTCAGTGCAGTTCTTGCTGTCAATGCTGGTCTTTCCCTGCCACCACTGAATGTATTTATAAAAAGATTGATCTGTATTTTTATAACATAAATCCACAATAGAGTATTTGCAGCCTCCTATGAACTTTTATTATTCTTAGTTTAATTACATTAAGTAAAGAGTTGTTTGATAGTTGCAAGGACACCAAAGACTTTGAAGATAGGGGACAGACATCAGAGGACATCTGGAGTAATGCAAACACATGGGGTTATTTTACTGCACACGTAGTGCAGTACATAAAAGGAGATGGACCAGTTATGACCAGCTGAAACCAGGAAATGAATGCCCTGTCTGTGTGCCAAACGGGACATTCATCGGACATAACCTTGTGCCATCTTCACAGGGTCACAAAAAGGGATACCATAATGAAATATTCTAGTTGCATTATGTAGACTACATCAACACTATCAATTAATTAATTAAGCAGTTTATTTGACAGATGCCCTTACCCATACACCACTCTGAAATACAGCACAGAATACTAATAAGAGCGCAATCAAGAGCAAAATGACCTGCAGCATACAACTAAGTATAGCTAAATTTACCTCTGGGCCATGTAGACAAATTAAATGGGTAGGTCACTTTCTGGAGTTTAACAACAACAAAAAAACTTTTCAGTTTTATTATGCTTTTTTGATTGGCCCAGGGAGTTTTATAGCATGTATGTGTCATTTAATTAATATTGGCATTTTGAAAAGGTTGAATGCTCTATTATTTTTATGCACTTCCTTTCATATATATAATATATATATATATATATATATATAATGATTAACTGTGATAAAGTGCTGGCTATTACAGAAATTGTTTATTTATTTACAGGATTAAGTCATCTAGAGAATTTTTAAGTGGCTAATATTTCTGAGATTATACTTTGATAAATTTTAGAAAATAATTTCCACTTTAATTGTTAGAGGGGAAAACATACATTGACAGCTTTGTCCCACTAGATGGTGGTATTTTATAACTCACCAGCTTAGGCCACTGTTATTGTAGAATATTAAGAACAGGAAATAAGAACAAAATAACAAATTTTGTCTGTATTTATATACTACCTGAGATGTTTTTCCTTACGAGAATATCAGAATATCTGTCAAAAAAAGCCTGTTTTTGGTTGTTTTAATGACATTTGGACCCCATAATTTGTACAATACATGTGAATATGCAACTTGTTTTTGTACTAATGTTGATGTGTGTATTCTGGTTTATAGAAACTACAATAATGAATGTATAGTGACCACATAGTGAAATAATACCAATATGACACTAGTGTGATAAAATGCCATGCTGGGATTTAAAATATAGGTGAAAGCTACTTGACAGAAGTGCCATGACAACAGCACATAATTCCACTTAAACAATGGGCCTGATTCACAAAATATGCGTATGATCAGTTCTGATCATAAACTGAGTGTTAGGTTTCCACAAACATTTCAGTATTCATCTTTTTTGTAGGCGAAAGGCAGCATCCCCAAGAATGAAAACAGCAGAACTGTTCATCATTCTGGCATGACAGTTTCATTTATCTGTGTAATTAAAGGTAAGCGAGTCTTAGTTTACCAGTCATAAAACCATCGTAAATATCTCACGACAGCAAAAACTGCAGCCGTGGCTAATACTGGCCATTATGACATGACATGACAGGTTTATGTAGCTTTTTAGTATAATTAAAGTGACACTCATTTTACCCATCCTAAACCCTTCATGACCAACGTAGAACAGCATCATTAACAACCACATCACACACCAAGAAGAAAAACAGGACTGCGACTGCTTTTTAGATGCTCACATTTATCGTAGCCAGGGAACAATTTAACAGTCGACAAATGGCGGAATTAGGACAATACAACAAAATGTGAAAAAAATTTAGATTTATACAGCATACAAAGACACCTATGGTATATTTATATTGTGGACTCTTCAAATGAGACAGAGTTGTTACAGTATACAGTATCTAAGGACTTTATTTACCAAATACGTGACTTACAGTTAAGAGTTCAATGTTTTTAAATTGAATTTCAAACCCTCAAACTGAAGTCAGCTTATAATAAATTAATATAATATGGAAAACAGCTGAATAATGTCATAATCAGGACAGGCTGATACAGCTCTGAGTTTTTGGATTTCCAAAACAAAGTGTAAAAATCAAGTGAATCAAGCACCTTTAATATTTGCAAAGACCCATGGCATCTGACCAGGACCAGCTCAGGTGGTACAACTTAGATTCTTTAACCTAATACAAAATAATTTGAATAGAGAGACTGTCATGAATATACTACCAAGGCTTCAAAATGTGTGTGTTGTGTCAATCCAATATTAAACTTGAATGTTTACATGTAAATATTTACAATGAATAGCAGATTAGCTCAACTATAATTAGCTCAAAAACAATTTCAAAAGTTCAGGTTTGTGCACAGACATACTTCAGATTGTGAAAGCCTTTTGGAACATTGCAGTCTCTTGCCTCAGTCTCAAACAGGCTGAGGACAGTAAAATCAAACTGATGGCTGTTTACTGTTCTCAAAAGGTATTTTCTCCCTAAGGATGGGTGGAGGTCACCAGATTTGCGTCATTCACGTCTGGGTGCTGATGCGAGGGCGTCCATCAAATTGACACAAAATTCTGGCCTGGAAACCAGGCAAATTGTGTTGTTGTAATGGGGTCTCAGCTGTCAGAATTGCGGTACAGGAGGGTGTAAGGTTTGGTACTGTCCTGATGGATGCCATCTATGACTCAGTTGGTTCCTTGTGTGGGATTCTTGTCCAACATTGTATAATGATCTTACAACACCTCAAACAAAAAAAACTTTTGCAACCCCAAGTAATTGTGTACCTGGTAAGGTGACCTTGTGTTCATTAGCTGTCAGTGTCAATGTACAGAAAGAACATCATGCCAACACACGTTTGTGCCCAATTAAAATATTATTAAAGGCAAGGTGTTCTAAGCATGACTGGGAAATGACCTTGTTAAAATATGTCACAACTTATTGCATGTCCAGTATTCCCACTGAATGAAATGGTTTTATATTAAATTATAACAAAACACAATTGCAAATTAATGAGTAAAAAATAAACAGTGAAATAAAGGCAGGTTATGATGCCACTTGCTATTGCTTGTATTGGACACATGATGTCAGTAGCAGGTAAAGATTGGAAAATGATCCATTTGTAAAAGACGTTTGCTCCTGTGTAAGAACAATGTTAGAAAGAAAAGACTTTCAAGAGTTATCTTGGGTTGTGAGTCGGAGAAACGGGGTACACTACATGGCCAAAATTATGTGGACATCCTGTTGTAGTCTGTATTTCCGGTCACTTGTCTCCCCAGTACTGTCTCTGTGTCTGTGTTCCCTGAGCTGCTTCACTCCCCTGTACTTGTGTGATTTCACTATTCGGGTGGTTCCGGGTTTTCGTGGTTTCCCCCCTTCTTTCCAGTCTCGCTTTACTTTCTTCCTGCTGATTTCTAGTTTTACTAATTTCTACTAATCCCTACTAACTTATAGATTGTAAAGTACTAACCTCACTAATATACTAACATGTGAATATTACTAATGGACTAACACACACTAGTTTTGGGTTTTTGATAGTTTAGATCACTATACTAATACATTAACCAGTCTCCCCTTTTCCATGCTGCGCTGTAGCTCCGCCCCTTTTCTTTCTAGCCTGCTCTAACGCTGAGTTCTGCAATTGCCTGCACCTGTCTCTTGCTCTAACTGCACCTCTCTCTCTCTGCACGTGTTTTACCTGCTAAACCCAGGCCGTCTGTTATCATTGTTGTCTATGTGATTCCAGTCCGCGTTTTGTCAGTCCCCTGTCATTTAATTAGTTATCCTAATGTTCTTCACCTGGATGTTGTTTGTTACTCCGCCCTCACTCACTTAACCCCTCCTTGATTGTTATCTTCCCCAGTGTATAAATGTCAGTCTTTTCCACTTGTTTCTTGTCAGAACGTTGATCAGATTCATTGTGCCGATTATTTGTAAGCCTTTGTATTTTGAGATTCTTGCGACACCCCTTTGCCCGACTTCGAGTTTGCCTGCCCCTTTTGGTTTTGTTTGATCTGGTTCGACCTTCGCTTTTCTTTGACTTCTCTTTTGCCTGCCCCTTTGTACCTTCGCTATCTCTGATCTCCTGGTTTTTGACTTTTTGCCTGTCTTTTTACTTTTCTTCTGGAAACTCGATTCTGTACCGCACTATCTCTGATCACCTGGCTTCGAACTTCGCACGGAATAAAGACAACGTTTTCTTGGATTTCCCTGGTCTGCGTGTGGGTCCTTACTCTGAACGTAACACATCCGACATCTCATCCAAGGTTATGGGCATTAATATGGAGTTGGTCCACCCTTTGCTGCTATAACAACCTCCACTCTTCTGGGAAAGCTTTATACTATAAGTTGGAGCACTGCTGCAGGTATTTGCTTCCACAGTTAGCTTTCCAGTTGATCCCAAAGGTGTTGGATGGGATTGAGGTCAGGGCTCTATACAGGCTAGTGAAGTTCTTCCACACCAATCTCAACAAAACCATTTCTAATGGACCTGCCCCCAAACCCCCCCTCCCCCCCAGGGCACTGTCATGTGGAAACAGGAAAGGGCATATAGTGTACTTGTATCACAAGATAAGAAATAGACAATAGCATATGTGATTAACTCACATTATATGGCAATATATTTCTTAATCCTGGGGAATTAAACTCTTGTTAGTCCTTTATTAGTACTGATTAATGGGCATATTTAGAAGCACACTTTACCTGGTACATGGATATAGAGGTAAAGATTAAACAAAATAACCTGCAGATTTGTTGTTGTGTGATGTGCATTGTTCACTGGGTAAGTGGAAGATGACTCCTGGTCGAGTCACCAGTATGACTCAGCTGGGAGTTATACCCACAGTATATCAAATTTAAAAAGATGAGATGATAATGTTGTAAATAAGTAGTTTTATATGCCCCGCAGATGACAGAGGTATCACCCTCTGAAAAACGCTTGGAATCCATGCTCAAAGAGTTCAAATGCGTCTGCCAATCTGCAGGGTGGACCTCAGGTGACGCTTGCTGGATTAATGTGGATATGTTTTTTCCGTTGTTTGAAGTGGGAGTGTTTTCTGCAGATACACAAGATCAGTTAATCAATATGTATTAAGGCCATTCTACCAGTGCATTGTCACAATCCTAGACCATGTTAGTGGGGGAAAAACACTCCAGGAAAAGTCAGTTGAGCGAAAGACTCTCTCTCAGGAAATCAGTGGAAGAGAACCAAGGAAACATAAAAGTGGTGAAAATAAAAACAGAAGTGACAAGGTAACATCATCTTACAAGCATTGTTTGCCTTAGGGACCCTCAACTTCTGAAATGATTCCAATGCCATTACTTAGGGGAACATTGCATGAACAAGGCCATCTCATAGGTAGACAGACCTCTAATCTAATTTTGGAATCAAATTATTTAATGTACCTGATCTTTTGCCATATATAACTTGTTTTATATGTAGCACATGAAGGTACTACATCTTGTAGAAAAGGAAAAGAGCTGCAAATGTACTGTTTCTCATTCCAACCTTGTTAATCTTAAATGATTTTGAATCAATCAGGCACCAGAATTTTAGAATAGTTTATTTTCCTCCAGTAAAAAAAAGTATCCCTTGCATGGCAATATTGAAGATGCATCCAAAATATGAACATTACTGTTAAACAGTTTGTAACTAAATGGTCTTTTGAAAATATCATCAGTATATCAGAGTGAGATTGGTTTGAGTTCATTATTACTGAGTATTATAAATAATCTACATAGATATAACTCAACTGGAAATGTAATACTATTAATCCCATTTATTAAATCCAGAAATAATGACTGTACTCATAACTAACATTGTGTTGAATGTCTTCTGGAAGTGACAAACATGTAGACCAGTCAATACATTTGGAAAGTGTTGCAGATACCTTCAAAAGAGTCGTTTGAATGGTTCTTGCTCTATAGTTCTTGTGCGTAATTAAGCAATCAGTGTGATTGCTGACAAGGCCAAACACCTTTGCTGTTTTCAGTCATAAAGGGCTTTGCTGAAAGCTATGAAATTTCAAGTGGAGTGCTCATTCATTAGCAGAATATTTTCTGCCCTTCAGCTCATTGGAGCTGTTGAATGCCTACACCAGCTGTGTGGGCAGCAGGCCCCAAGCACCTGTCAAATATCAGGTCAGGTCAATTAGCAATTTCTAAGCTTGGAATTTGCAGTTGAGCCCAACTAAAGCTGGACTCACCCGCTAAACTCAAGTGAAAAAAATCAGTATCTGGCACAGTGTTCCTCAGATTAAATGAACCAGTTTATCAATGATTCGTTCAATCTAATTCATCCAATGGCTTTCCAGTAAAGTTTATGCATAAATATTGAAGTCTTGCCAATGGCAGTTAAATTTCCTGCATATGGACCTGTGGAATGAATCCCTACATGTTAACAAACTAATTGGCTTGCCTTGCTCTATTTGTCGGGCCTCATCACAGCAGTTATTATTAAAGACATGATTGCTGTATGAACTCAAAATTAAAATATTAAAAAATGTCCCCCTTAATTATTATGGCTAATTGGTTGATGAAATAACACATTTAATTCTTCGTTGTACAAAGCCCAGAGCACTCAAGTACATCTTACATTTAAGCCACCCATTTGATGAAAAGTCATTTAAACCATGTTAAGGCTCTTAAGAGTATGATTATTGCTTTGGGTGAAGAAGTTATTCAGAAATACTGTGCCATTAATTAACATGACAGTGATTAATTCATCAACACTGGACACACAGGACAGTGTTTATTTTCAGCCTGATTGGATCTGACTGATCTTGAGTTTGGACCGGCTTGACAAGTTTAGAACAGGTGAAAGTGAATAACAGATCTCTTGTGCCCACAGAAAACACCCTCTCTGAATGTCTGCTCTAAACTGAAATGGACTTAGCTTCTGCCTACTGTAAATAAATAGCTGCTTTCCCTGCCCCATTCTCACAATACAAAAATATGGTGATTGGGGCTCCTGGGGGACTCATCCTATTAAGACACTATTCTAGTGCATGGATGGGCCCCATAGTCCCCTGTCTCTTAAGGCACAGTTCAAGTGCATGGATGGGCCCCATAGTCCACTGTCTCTTAAGGCACAGTTCTAGTGCATGGATGGGCCCCATAGTCCACTGTCTCTTAAGGCACAGTTCTAGTGCATGGATGGGCCCCATAGTCCACTGTCTCTTAAGGCACAGTTCTAGTGCATGGATGGGCCCCATAGTCCACTGTCTCTTAAGGCACAGTTCTAGTGCATGGATGGGTCCCATAGTCCACTGTCTCTTAAGGCACAGTTCTAGTGCATGGATGGGCCCCATAGTCCACTGTCCCTTAAGGCACAGTTCTAGTGCATGGATGGGCCCCATAGTCCCCTGTCTCTTAAGGCACAGTTCTAGTGCATGGATGGGCCCCATAGTCCACTGTCCCTTAAGGCTCAGTTCTAGTGCATGGATGGGCCCCATAGTCCACTGTCTCTTAAGGCACAGTTCTAGTGCATGGATGGGCCCCATAGTCCACTGTCTCTTAAGGCACAGTTCTAGTGCATGGATGGGCCCCATAGTCCACTGTCTCTTAAGGCACAGTTCTAGTGCATGGATGGGCCCCATAGTCCACTGTCTCTTAAGGCACAGTTCTAGTGCATGGATGGGCCCCATAGTCCACTGTCTCTTAAGGCACAGTTCTAGTGCATGGATGGGCCCCATAGTCCACTGTCTCTTAAGGCACAGTTCTAGTGCATGGATGGGCCCCATAGTCCACTGTCTCTTAAGGCACAGTTCTAGTGCATGGATGGGCCCCATAGTCCACTGTCTCTTAAGGCACAGTTCTAGTGCATGGATGGGCCCCATAGTCCACTGTCTCTTAAGGCACAGTTCTAGTGCATGGATGGGCCCCATAGTCCACTGTCTCTTAAGGCACAGTTCTAGTGCATGGATGGGCCCCATAGTCCACTGTCCCTTAAGGCACAGTTCTAGTGCATGGATGGGCCCCATAGTCCACTGTCTCTTAAGGCACAGTTCTAGTGCATGGATGGGCCCCATGGTCTGGTATCTAGGAAGACACCGTGCAAGAGCACAAATAGGACCCGTGGTCTGGAGGTTGTGACAATGAGTGCTGATAAATATCATTGGGCATTCTAAATTGGGATGATAAAAGGAAAAAAATGAAAAGACTAATTGATGTTTTGATTAGTCTGCTCACACAGTAATTGCAAAATCAACAGATGGATAATTCCCTGTTTCCTGTTGCCTGAGAAATCACCACAGTTGCTCTATCACCTACTAACCTTGCTGCCATTTATAATTAAATTACATCTATTAAATCCATTAAAATAAATTAATTAACAGTTTGTTCCTGGGTTCAATTCACATT
Organism: Anguilla anguilla; assembly: GCF_013347855.1. Lineage (NCBI taxonomy): Eukaryota > Metazoa > Chordata > Actinopteri > Anguilliformes > Anguillidae > Anguilla > Anguilla anguilla. Next base: position 14,598,053 of record NC_049215.1, read on the forward strand.
TCTGTGTAACACTGACTGACACATGGAAGTAATATTTTTTATTTTAGTAAAAACTGTTTTTATTGAAAAAAATTTACAACTGAATTTAATGGTGAATGTAAATTCACTAGAAAAGTCAATGGAATCCAGGCATTTATCCAAGTCTCATTTATAGATTAAACTATACAAAGTATTATCAGTTTAAAAGTGGAATATAAACTTAGGCGATATACACAGCTATGAAATACTACAGAGACTAATGGTATCCATGTCTTGGTGAAAATTTCCATTAGCTAAAACCCTGGTGTGGAAAATTTGGTCAGTGAGGATTATACTCTGGAACAACTGGGGTGTAAAATCGTATTTAATCTTAGTTTAATCTGCACTGTTTAAAGCCTATAAATGGAGCTGGACAAAATCCTAATTTTCCTGCAGGGAATGAAACATGTTCAGTTCAGTATTAGCAGAGCACTGGGCACTAGAGACTGATCCACTCCTCATGAAAAATGGTCTGTGTGCATGACCCGGTCCAGGATTTAATCAACACTTGTCCTTAACTGATGCTTACTGTGCAAATGAGTGCAAGTGTTACTTTATCAATATAAAATTATCCATAAATAATTTTTTTCTCACATTTTTAGTGTTTACCAAAATAGACAACTGTATTCATTGATGGAGAGGTATGACACTCGCTTATGAGAAAATATTATTATTAAAAATATTTTAGGCTATGCTGGCCTTTATCAGGCAACAAAAGACCAAAAGAAAAAACCAAATACGTAAAAATCGTGTGTCTAACTGAGCAGGTTAATCAGACTGTTTGAAATGTATTTGTCTGTGTTTTAACCATGAGCAAGGATAAGCTAAGGTCTGACCACCTTGCCCCTCTCTCTCCCCTGTTACATTATCTTGGCAGCCACCCCTTTGTACTGCCTACCCCACCATTTTGGTTTTTATCTCTTTCTGTGATTCGATGGTGGAGTCCAGCCAATTTACACAGGTGGGCACCAACACTCCCCCCCACATCTCCTCCACCACTCTTTTGAGAAACAAGCCCTCTTTATGCAGTGTTCCCGGAAAAATGACACCAACCCACGGCTGATATTGAGCTCAACTGACATTAGCACTCCAGCCAGAAGCTGTGTGTGTGCGCACGTGTGTCTATGTGTGTGTTGTGGTGGGGGGAGCTGGTATAGCGGGACTGAATGTGGTGTGTGTCTGTGTGTGTGTGTTGTGGTAGGGGTAGCTGGTATAGCGAGACTGAATGTGTGTGTGTGTGTGTGTGTGTGTGTGTGAGTGGGGGTGAAGGGGGGTTGGTACAGAGAGACTGACCTCTCAATCCCTCTATCAGACCCTTGACACTGTCTCATGGCAAGCCTGAGTCCTGAGGAGACATTGGGCAGTCTGCTGCCTTAGTGAATTCCCTAATTGCTACAGCGCCGTTATGCCTGAGTGAACGAGTGACTCGAATCCATATAAGTCCCTGGTGTTTAATGAGAGGTCTTAGGGCTGGCAGCTTTGATTAGGACAGAGAGCTGTTTGTTCGAGTGAGAGAGCATGAGGAGGAGGAGGAGGATGAGGGGGGGGAGGGGATTATATGTGGTTGCCCAGGACTTGCGATAGCATGGAACATCAGAGTTTAGTCCAAGGGGGGCAAGAGGAGAAGCTCTATGAGGCGAACTGGCGCTTCACAACATACTCTTGGTCAGGAAAAAGCTTACCTGGGCATTTGTCCAGAAACTTATTATTTTACTTTTATTCTTCTAATCAGAACCAGCTGAGCCAGTTTCCTTGCGTGTTTCCCCCTGTAAGCTTCAGAAGTAGTGTCATGTCTCATCCTCCCCCAAATGTGTATCCTTTTGGAATTTTGGGTTGAGCACATTAAGAGAACAGAGAGAAGATGCTCCTTATATGGCGAATTGCAGGAACACACAGTCAAACACTTGGGATGCCCAGCCAAACATTTCCCCTGGGTTTAAATTACACTTTCAGACCTATTCCTTTTCCTCCAAGTTCTTTAAAGTTTCAGTAATATTTACTTTTAGATGTATAATTTGTTCCCTTCGATGTATAATTCATGGAGAATGCAGTATGCCCATGCATCCTAAAATAATTACTCTGCACAGAAATTAATTCTATACTGAGCAATGCTTTTTTGACCTTAAAGGTCCAGAAAACTGGATTAAAACTGTGGCTATATTCCCCAGAAGTGACAACTGATTTACTTCTTAATATTTCTTTCAAGTTTTTCACCCAATTAAGGACAGGGTGGGTGTGTATCCTGCACTCATTAATATTCATATATGTACACCGCATCATATGCAAACCATTCCTCCTCGCTAGGTCAGAGCAGGTTGTCCCATGCAGTAACATTAAACCAGACAACACAAACGAAAACAATAAGAGCTAGGCTTTACCATTGGATAGTTAAACCTGTGTTTCAGTGTTCAGTGTTTAACAATGTTGTTACACTGAGCTACTGTACACTAACATTAGACTTGACAGCAGTCTCAAACTCTGAACATTACACCCGAATAAATAAAGGCTTTGATTCCACATATCTCAGCTTGAACGCCATTTAATTATCACTAGGCCTACTTACTGATCCATCATGCATCTTTTCTGTGACAACCGGGAGTGTCACTAGCAGCAACAGCTGAATGGCCTATAGATTGTTAGATTATTTTAATATGATCATCAGGTGATAAATATTACACAAGCACTCATGAACATTTCAAGGTTATGCCAATAACCTAGCTAAAATTCTGTAATGTCATAAAAATGTGTATTTTATGAACTGTTTAGCATTCTAGCTGCAGTGTTCATCATAAGTATGTTCGCTAGCGAGTACATGCTGTTAGCTATGGTTTTAAGCTTTGTTTTCATAATACGCAAATAGCTGGAGTCAGAATTAACATGAGCTTTACTTCTATGATACTTGGGCATATGTACATACATATATTTGTATGTTTAGACAGAGAAAAATTTCGTATTCGTCTAAGCTTGGCATGGTAGCCCAACCTGCCAGGCTAGCTTTAGCCAGGCTGAAACGGATAGAAAATATAAAGCCATCATCTATCCATACATAGAGAAGAGGGAATTTCAGTCAGAGGGATGTACATAGTTCATTGCGCACCAGTGAGCCCATTTATCCAGTTGGGTGTTCAATGTCTGCCTGCACAAGATACAAACATAGTGGCTTCCTCCAATTCACTGTCTTTGTGAGTTTAGCTGGTCGACTTTGAAGTGAAAAAATGACTGACATCATGGGTTCTGGAGAAGAGTGTATGCTTGCCTGTGCGCTCTTGAATTGACAGAAAAGGCTGTAGAAGTGAGCCCAAATTCAGGACAAAATATGGGTAAAATAAGTAAGCGTGAGACTCTGCTTTTGCATCTGCTCCAGATCTTTTTCAACAGCAACATGGGTAACGACATTCCATTATATATTTGCTTATCCAGACAGAGTTACGGTGCTTACTTTTTCACATTCAGCTAATTTGCGCAGCTGCATATCTGCAAAAGCAATTCAGGTTAAATTCCACGTACGAGGATACGATGACAGTACCCAATCAGAGAAAACGTCTGCAACCTCTGAGTCCATTCCAGTTCCCTGTTATATTACATGTTACCTATTCACATGCCAAAGTGAATCTACGTGACATCAAACCATTGATCTATTGTATGTAGGGCATGTTGTGTACTACCATGGCTTGCCTTACTTGGGTATCTTTTCAGGTAAGTAATTATCTGCGATTGCTAGTGTAAAAGACATTCTTCTGTCCGGTAAGGTTATTCAGAGCTTGACCACAGTATGCACTGCTGGCTGCTTTTGAAGGTCTGCCTTTGATCCTCAGCAACAGAACCTGTGCAGTTCATCTGTGGGCTCCCCTGCAGGCACACAGCAAAGACTACAGGAAACAAGAAAGAGAAACCTTAATCCTCCTACTGATGTTATCGTCCATCAACATTTGCAAATCCCATTTGCTATTTGTTATCATTATTAATTTTCTTGACAGATTATTTTATGAAGAGAGAGCTCATATGCTTAATGCCATCCGGTAATTGCAAATCAGTAGATTAAGCATCCTGGATACGAGGGTGGAACAGATCTACTTAAGAATTAAAGCCACAGGATTTATACTACCAGCCCTGATGCAACAAAAGCAAATGTATCAATTTATGGAGATTCAGCATAATTCTTTGACTAGCCTGGATTATATTTAGCATTAATACAGCTGGATCTTTACTGGAGTGATTTTACTGGAAAGCTTCAACTTTGCCCTACCCAGGATTCAATCTTGCAACCTCACCCACCCACATAATGCTTGTCTGTAATTGCTATACCTGTAAATCTAATTGTAACTGATCAGATGAGGCACTGGTGCTTGATGGGCTAAAGGGAAAACTTGCTGAATGAGATCCTGCCTCTACTAGACCATGGATATGCAGCAATGCAGTAGGAACCAGCATCCCATAAACACCTGCTGTAAAAGTGCATTGAGTGAACGTATTAATGGCTCCCTAATTTCAGTGGAAATGGCTTTGTGGCTTGCTCTTCCCCTTTAAGGATATTACCAGACTACACGACTCCCTGACTTCAAATGAGCCTTAATTCAATTATCTGTCATTAACGTTGTGTCACACTGTGTTTGTTTATCCCAGCTTCCCCTGCTGTGGCAACAGTGACTTAATGCCTGTAGTCTCAAACTGTAATATGTAATTATATTTCTGAGGGTGAGTTAAACCGGGTACTTGTTTTATAAATATCATGTCATATGGCAGGATAAATACCTCTATGGTATAATGTGCTATCCTCCGCAAACTCAAGTTGACATGATTGTTGTGTATGCGACTCGCCAGTCTTCCCCTTGATGCACAGCTGAGCACATGATTGATAAGTAAAAAGTAAGTCAATGAAAATGTGCTTACAGAGCATTGTGTCACAGAATGCTTTAGAGGATACCCCAGCCCAAGCTCCCACAAAAGCAAGCCAAGGTGACAGAGGCAAGGAAAAAACTCCTTAAAAGGTAAATATGATGAAACTTTGGGAGGGACCAGACTTGGGGGGGGGGGGGGGGGGGGGGGCAGTACTCCTCTGATGCTCCTCTAAAGCCTGTGTCTTTAATTCAAGATGGAAATAAAAATGAAAACTGCCTAACTGCAGGTATGGGGACTGTGAGACCAATTGTGTGTTGTGCTGCAGCCTTCATATTGTGACCAGTTACACACTTGAACTGATTCAGATCAGTAGATGCAATTTCTGAAATGTAATGTAACACTCTACTGACTGCATAGACCCCAGTCACATTTGTTATTGATATGGCGACCAAAAAAAACACTATTTTATAGGACATTTTGACTTGAGACAAGAGCTGTATATCAGATCAGGTACTAACTTTCTACTCCAGCTAACCTGATCAGTAAAAAACTGCTTACAGTTATATTTAGATTTTAATACAGGTGTGGCCAGCATGCACGAAAATATCACCAGACTAAAGAATTATTACTAGCTGGAAGTGCTGTCTGTGACACAATAATGTCGACATTATTATGCCATTGGGAAGACTCTTATCCAGAGCAACAAATAAATATTAACTTCATAACTGCATTGAAAATGAGGTGTTCTGTGCATGTGGTGTGTTAAAAAAAAAAAATATATATATATATATATACAGTGGGGTCCAAAAGTCTGAGACCACATTGAAAATCTATAATATTTTCACGTAAACCTGGAAATAATCAGAAAGTTTGAGGATTCAGAAACATTTAAAAACACAAGAAGTTATTACATGTAAAATGAAGAAGAAATATTTAAGATTATGCACTATTTCTAGGTCAGCAATCAAATTTAAGCAAATTTATACTTATACTATTATACTACTATTTATACAAATACTTTGTACAAAAGGTCAGATTTCCTTGAGTTGTATCCCTTCCATTGAAGCATGCGTTCAGATGACAGGTGGATTTGATCTACTCATCAGAGGCTCGTTCAAGTAACTCAACTTGCAGCCAGTGTTCACCTGTTATAAATATGGCTGTTTCTCAAGTTTCCAGCAAATCACTGCTTACTAAGTAGCATTGTGATAGTGGGAAACATGGCATCAGAACTAAGTAAAAGTGTCAGAAGTCAAATTGTTATTCTAAGCAAAGAGGGGCTTTCTCAGCGTCAAATCATGGCTAGACTAAAGGTTTCTAAGAGGGCAGTGCATGGAACTCTAAAACGCTTTGCAGAAACTGGATCAGTTGTATCCAAAAAACGATCAGGAAGACCAAAAATGACCACACCATCAGAAGATCAATACATCAAGCTTAGTTCCCTGAGAGATAGAAAAGCAACTTCATCACAGATACAAAATTTGCTAAATAAAGAACGGAAGACTCCAATCAGCAAAAGTACTGTCAAAAGAAGGCTGTCTTGTAGTGGTCTCAGAGGACGAGTAGCAGTTTCTAAACCACTTCTCAGGAGGGGAAACAGGGCGAAACGCTTGGGGTGGGCTAATAAATACCAGCATTTCACAGTGGATGACTGGAAAAAAGTCCTATTTACTGATGAATCCAAGTTTGAGATTTATGGCAGTAACAGAAGGGTGTAGGTAAGGAGACGAACAGGAGAGAGAATGATACCGCAGTGTATCAAACTCACAGTGAAACATGGTGGTGGAAATATTCAAGTCTGGGGGTGTTTTTCCTACTCTGGAGTTGGACACCTGCACCAAATTGACTACACCCTGACCAAGGAGAAGTACCACTCCATTCTTCAGAGACATGCTATACCCTCTGGTTTGCATCTTTGTGGAGAAGGATTCATACTGCAGCAGTATAATGACCCCAAACACACCTCAAAGCTTTGCAAGAACTACTTGAAGACCAAAGAAGTCCAAGGAGTCCTGACTGTCATGGACTTTCCTCCACAGTCACCTGACCTCAACCCCATTGAACATTTATGGGGGCACTTGAAGACTGAGAAAGCCACGCATTCTGTAACATCACAAGAAGCTCTTTGGAACATTGTCAAATCATGCTGGGATAACATGGGTCATCAGGTTATGCACAAACGTGTGGAGTCCATGCCAGCTCGAGTGCATGCTGTCATTAAAGCAAAGGGGGACATACCAAATACGAAGATATTCTTAAGTTCATGTACATTTTTCAAAAATTCAACTTTTCACTCAAATTGTTAAGCTGATATTATCATTTGTAATGAAAGAATTAGTATTACATTCAAAACAAATGCAAAATAGAAATATCTGACTAGTGGTCTCAGACTTTTGGACCCCACTGTATATATATGTATATATCTTTTCTGTGCTTGACCGGCACAGGACACTTGCTGTCAAGTGATGAGCTTTCTCTTTCAGCATGCAGTGCATGCAATGCAAATAATAGATTTTTATTAGTGCACTGTTGTAGTCTGGATTCAATGGCAGACCATGGGGCCCTTCCATGTATTAAAACAATGCTTTAACAGGATGAGTCCCCCAGCTACCCTGTTGGACCAGTTTTTACTGTGTTTCACTTGTTCTGCTGAGTGCTTTAGTACAGGCCTCCAGCTTGAGAGTTGGGCTGATGAAAAGCTCTAAATAAGGTTTGGTTTTCTTAAAGATGAGAAGCCAGATTGGAAGTGAATGAGCTGTACTTGACTTGGCCCCTGACTGCCATTATAACTTATGGAATTACCGCATCAGCACACATGATGGAACTTTTGTTTTCCTACTTAGGAGACCTTAAGATAAAGTGAGACACACACACATACGCACACACACACACAGAAAGCACACTCCCACACTCCCTGGCTGAGAAGGACAGTGAATAAGAACAGCAGCCATCATAACACCTGCATAGGAATGCCACTTCCTGTTTATCAGAGCATGCTTACAGTAGATCACATTGGACTGGTGAACACTAGACTGAAGAAATCTACAGTATGGTAACTGGTATATGGAAATGGCTGTTATTTAACCAGTTTCTCTTCCCCTGGATTGTCTTATGATCTGGGTGGATTTCATTTCCTCCATTGTAGTATTAATTTTGATAAGAAATATTTTAATATGTCTAAATATATATATAATTTATAGTTTAAGAAAATACATGCTGTCTTATTGACCTTAACTAGCAGAACTGCTTTCAGATCCAGCTTTAATCTTACATATAAATGCACAACCTGAAAAAAGTGCACATGGAAAGCAGTTCTGTAGTCCTTGCTTGCAGTTAAACTGTACTTATTTACTGTGCCATAACTGCCGGGTAATTGCATGGGTGTAAACTGCAGTAAACTGTGTGTTACTCGTGACTCCTTTTATTACTGTAATTTGTGTATTTATGCAGTTTTTGGAACTGGTTTGAGATGTGCACATTTGCCAGGGGAGAAGAGGCAGGCAGATTACTCACAGAAACCAGGTTTGAGAGGAAAATGTTTTTTCTTTTATCTTTTTTTGAGAAATTCTAATCATAAAAATGAGTCGTTCAGATTCCTGACCAGGGCTTGGCTTTGTCGGAAGCCGTTATGTCAGCAATTTCTCAGTTTTTATGTAAAGAACAAGTATGCAAATTCAAGGTGCTTGTAACTGTGGAACATATTGGCATAGAAATGACATTCCTAAAGGCTTTTCAATATAGTGCAGACTCCAGCAGATGGCCTGAGGAAACACAAAATGGCTGTGTGTGTTTTCACAACTTCTGTATGGTGGCCAAGACAGATTACTACATAACCCCCACTGCATCCCCTCTCTTCTGCAGCCAGAGCTTTTATATAAGGCATCTAAATGAAAGGTTTCAAACTCAAATCCTGGAGGTCTGCAGGGCCTGTTTTTATTTCGGGTCTTAAATGTCACTGATTGGCTCTACAGTCCCCACACTGTGTTTCTCAAACTGAAATTGGCTGTTGATTGAAAGGAAACCACACAGACCTGCAGAAGCCTCAAGGACTGGAGTTAAACCTGTAGACGCTGCGGTCACCCAGGGCTGCTGTTCTAACTGGATGCATTAACGTACACACATACACACATACAGTCATAGATGAATATGAATTTTTAGCTTGCTTATTCTTTGCCAGTTGATTTACACAGCTAGAATTTTTTTTTTTTTTTTACCGAAGCAATGCAGATCATTTTAACTTGCTGAAACATGTAATGGAAGTGCTCTGACCAACAACCTTGGAACCATTATATTACATTATGCTCCATTTTGCTACACTGTCACCCTAGTATTTTACTTATTACTCAAGGTTGTGAAACTTGGAAAACTATGGGTTGTTTCAGTAATGAAACAGTAGTTTGTTATCTCTTTAAATAAAGAGAAAATTCTTTATTTTTAAAAGTAAAATGTCAGCTTCTGCTACACGGCCCATTGCCAGGATTAAAACTGATGTTAAAACTCATGAATGAAATTGCATGATTCTGAACATGTCACAAGGACACATGAAGAAGATACTATATAATAATATAGATAATATAAGAAAGTTTTCATATGAATTTGGATGTCCTTGGTCACTCCAGTGTCAATTTTGCAGCAAAATCATTCGGTGACGTTGAAACCCCACCAGCACATGTGCTATAATCCCGTCATATTTTAACCTAACTTTTAAAATCACAAGTAGTGTATTGTAAAGCACTGGGCAAAACATGGTTTTGGAGTTCTCCTGTGCTTATAACCAGTTAATTGGATGAGACATTATCCAATAAAAAATGTGTACTGTAAGCAGGGGAAAAATCCAAATTATAAATATTAACACATTGTTGGCGCTTGATGTATTTACAAAACATTGACATACTTGGTCTAATAGGGTCAAGATGACAATCCCCATATTCCACTTCAGGCAACTTGCACAGAGTCTGTGTTTCATTGCCGGCTGCAATAAAGGGTTGTTATAGGGAGAGTGCGTGGTGCAGTCCGTAGGGTGGCTGACTGTCAAACCATGTACAAATCCCCCTCAGGGAGCGGGGGTCGGGGGTGGTATGTGGTTGGGGGCTCGATTCCCTGCTGTGGCACTCTTTGCATAGTGATCCCATCCTCCTCTTTGAACAAAGTGAAAGAATACACAAGGCTGACTGCCTTCCATATTGTTTCAAGCATTTGCCGGAACAGAAACAATTGTAAAAAGTCATTTAACAATTTTGGCATTTGCTTTCTTGGGTAGGGTGTGATGGTGAATATCTTGCAGGAATAAACCTTGCATGCAAGAATAATGGAGATACCTGTGAAAACACGTCCTAACGGTACAGCACATTCTTTTAAGACTTTAGCCAGCACTGCATGCGGGTCAGGCCATCAGAATAAATGGTTCAGATATTGCTACAATGATTATAAAATGTTTTTCATATTTATTTTGGTATAGTGCCACTATTTTTTTTGAAACCAAGTCTCATGGCAGTCAATTTAAAAAAGGAAACAAACAAACAAACAAACAAAAAAACAATACCCTGATCTGAATTCAAGACTTAAATGTTAAACCTTCATTGATGAAAACAATAAAACTATGTCATTGACATGGTCTGAATAGACCACTGTATTTATTGCACTGAAAATGAAGACCGGGTTTCCTTGCCCTTGCTTCTTCTAGAAAGACAAATGAATTGAAAAACAGCAGAGAGCATATGATTTAATTGCTGACCAGCTGGTTTGGGTTGATTTTTGCCCTCATCTCAAGCGGCTGTAGCCCGCCTCTCTGCCCCTCACCCAACCCCTTCACCCCCTTCTGCAGATTAGTAGGTCTCTTGTCAAAGGACTACTTCCTGTCACCTGCGACCTTTGACCTATGTCATGTCAGGACAGTGTCTTCGTGTGACCTGATTAGATCACAGAATGCGGAGTCAAGCTGTTCTGACATCTCCCCCTTCCCTAGCTCTACCTGTCTCTCCAGTGCACACACTCAGCCACTTTGGGTGGCTCCATCTTTTTGCAAGTCAATGTTAAGGCAGCTGGTAAACACCCCTTCGTATGGGAAATAAAATGGCTGAAATGGTCTTTTCACACATTCTCACACATCAACAACAGGAACGGGAACAACATGGCCCCCTTCCCCACATAGCACCTTCCCCGAGTCTCCTGCCCCCCCCCCCCCAACAAAATGGAACAAAAAAGATTTGAAAAGGAAACGTTTTCCTGTTGCTGAATCTAAAGCTTAGGGGTTTAGGGAGTTGATGTGAACATAACCTCCTGAACAGTAAGCCTGCAAGGGATGTTTTACAACAATTTTTTTAAGGAAGATGTAAGAATCTTAGATCTAAGATCTAAGCTCTGAAGTCTGGAAGGGTGCATTCTGGTTTATATTGTGTTCACAGTCACTGTGATCTGCATTACATCAGACGCTGATGGGTCACTGACTGAGAGTTTCTCCAAGCATACAGTAAGTGCTCATCATGCGCAAAATAAAAATACAGTGAGATGTCTGCTGCCATCATAGCCACAGTGTTATTGGTGAAATGATGAGAGAGGAGTCTTTGCGCATGGATGGATAACCCAACTGATTTTCTGTTAAAAAAACAGATATTGGGTGATTTTTCAATGAAACGAGCGGCAGAGACTCAATTTGAACTTCCGTAGCCACACAGCGAATCTTTTTCTTTTGGAAAACAGAATCAGTCTTACTTTGTAGTTTCGTGCTCATCATGTCTCGAAGCAGAGTGTTTTTTAAAAGGGTCATGTCATTTCAGGAGAGGAGAGTTTTTTTTATATTAATTTAATTAAGGATTAATTGATTATGTTTTAACAGAATGAGCTTCCCTGCAGCCCCCAATTACACTGTTATTGGTATCTCTTCAAAGGTGTGCCACTGCATTCAGAATGATTAGACATACTGTATGTTAAGACACAACTCCTGTGTTACACTGATTACAGTGTGGTTCTCTCCCACAGCACACCATTATACGCTCCCACAACTTCATAACTGAATCACTGTTTATGTCAATGCCGCATGATACGCTCAAGATATAGACCGAGTGTGATCTGTTACAGTTTCTCTGGAAAGAAAAGAGCAAAAGCAACAACAGCAGGAAAATTGCCAATAATGCTATCGTCATTCAGCACTGCAGGGACACATTTGAGCCGTGCGGAGCAGTAGGTGGGTGCAGCTGGCTAACGCTGAGCTTCATGCCATTCACTCCGCATTGGCCAGCTGCATTGTGAGTGGAGCTGATTGGGGGCTCTGTGCTCCAGCTCCCTGAGGGCCGGTACCCGGGGCCAGTGCAGCAGACCCGGAGCGATGCTGGGATACCCGATCTGAGAGAGCCACAGCACTGTAATGGAGACCACCACTGCTGGGGTGAGAGGTATCGCTTGCAGGTCAGTGCAGCGCGGCTGTCATTTACCACGGCTTTAGACCCACTGGTCTCTACCGGGTCAAGGATAAAAAGCAGACAATTGGACAAAATAATAATAATAATAATAATAATAATAATAAAAATAATAATACTAATACCATCACGCCTTACTTCCACTAAAATATCAGCCTTCACGACGTCAGAAATAACATCTGAGATAAAAAAATTTTTTATTTAAAAATACATAAATAAAACAATAAAAGAATGAAATTCATGAAACGAAAGACTGGCATTGTAGATTTTTTTCCCTCAAAGAACATAAACTAAATTTCTTTGTTCACTGCTGTATGTAGACTTTGAAGAACAGAGAAGAAAAGAGTCAGTAATGTTTCATGCATGTATACAGCCCCAGACAGCCAGCTGGCTTTGATCTATCCCTCCCCCCCCCCCCCCCCCCCCCCCCCCCCCCCCCCCATCACACACGCGCACACACACACACACACACACATCTTCGTCTCACAATTATATACTCATTTAGAAATACTCGTTATGGCAATGAGGTCATTTTTGATGCAATGGTGGAAACTCAATGTGAAAATGCGCTGTGTCTTTCACTGGACGTTAATCACCATCGGTTAATCTCACAGTTATCCCCCCCTCTCTCCCCCCATTTCATGGCCTGCCCTATCACAACCACACCTCTGCGTCATGTTGACAAGTCCACATAGCTGAAAATTAATGGCAGGGAAACTTTAACAAGAGACTTGCTTACAGATTTTCATCCTTATATTGTGGGGTTTCTAATTCCTTTGAATGAAATCAAATTGATAGCAAATCTGCTGATGGGCAGTGTAGAAAAAAATAATTATTTTATTCTTACTCATTGATTTCAACCTCTTACTTTGCCTGCCGCTCCTGCCATGGCTTTCCATGTTACACACTTATTTATCATTCTGAATTTTTTGGGTATTCACATTTTTAAAATGTCCTAAAGGTGTAAAACATCTCCAATGATTCAATGAAGACATAATTTATTACACCGGGGCTGACAGAAACTTCATCTGGTGATTTGTTTGTTTGTGTTGTCGGCTAAATAATTACACATGCCCCCACAGTACACAGCTGCATTATTTAATTACTGGCAAGAGAAATACTTTATGAGGAGGTTTTGTTGTGCTGTAAGTCCTTGAGCTATTTGAGGAAGACCACGTCATGCAGTTTGTAGGGCAACTGACTTTCAACCCATGTACAAGCCCCTTGTGTGGCTTGAGGTTTGATTCCCCACCATGGCACTCTCTGTGCCATGATTCTGCTTCCACAGTGTTTGATTTACACAGATTTAGGAGAGAATAACCATTTTAGTAAAGCGCTCTTGTCTGTGTTCTCAGTGGTTTTATCATATTGACTGACTTAGCAGTAGGTAAAATTTGAGTCAAATTTAATTAACTCCCAAACCTCAGAATAGCATGCACTCAACACATGGCAGCCACAGCACAAAGCTTATGAAAACCAAGGTCCCTGTCGGTAAATAACCTTTTGTTTCAGAGAAAATGCAAATTAATCCAAGGTATTTCACACCTTCATATGGACTACGTGCTATTTTCCTGTGGGTGGGGATCCTAGCGCCCTAGCATCGTGTGCCGTTCATGCTGGGGATACAGCCCTAAACTGTCACAGAGCACATTACACGAGTGCAGCTTCTGTGACACTAGGTGGCAATACCTTGTCACAAAGATCTAACCGCATGCATGCACTGTGCTTGTATTGCACAAGGTTTTCCGCAGAAAAGGTGCCTGGCAGTTAGGACGTTTGCTGTGTTTTTGGATTTCAAGTTCAATTGTCCAAACGCACTGTGGGATACCACTGGTGTGAAAAAGGTAGCCCTTACAATAGAAATAACAAATCATGTATAGAACCTTTCTGTTATTCTGTTTTTTTATTTTGTTTTGTTTTTTTATAGTTTCACATAGCTCATGATTGGCTGATTGTATATCCTTGTCTATAATCTTCCGTGTCCACTGTGGAGATGGCAGCTGGATATGATCCGGCATTCCGAATTCAGGGGAAAAAAGATTGAGTTGCTGTTATGAGGGCCTGATTCTTGTCTGAAATGCAGTTATCTTTTTCTAAGCAAACAGATTTCACCTGGAACACAAAGTAGATTTCCCAGCAAGATAACAGCTAGAATTAGTCGCTCAGTTGGTTCTTTCCAAGGACGTTCTGAATACCATATTTCATACATCTAATATGCATTTAAGCTGCGATTTTACAGGAACGGGAGTGCCTTCGAGTGAGTGAGAGCTCACTGCAGACGTGTGAGGTTGTGAATTTTGTTAGGCCTGAGCAATTTGCTCCTGATTTTATTCAAGTTTACATTTTCTGCCCCTTTATCTCATCTTAGTTACCTGAGGAGTAAATCCTCAGTAAATCCTCAGTCATCAGCCATCACATACAAGTGTGCGTCATTCATTTCCCACTCACCTATGGCTCCCATCCAGTGTTCTTACTTCAGTTTTACACAATGAGCAAACTTTTGTTTGGGGTTTTTAAGAGGTTTTGGAACCCTGTGTGAAATGACTAGATTGTATTTCACTGTTGCAAAGAATGTAGGTGTGAGAATTTCCTCTAAAGTGGATTACATTGTTTTTGATGGTTTGATCACTTTGCTTTAAGATTGTGTTTCCGTGCCTGTATGTTTTATTGCTGTTGAATGTAATGTGTGGTGGGACAGACTCTTGATTATCATTTAGATGATGTTAACAAAGCTGATCCAGCCTAATCATTTCAGACACGCATGCTGGCGATGACTGTAGGCTGTGCTTTCAACTGTAATATGTATTCTTAAGAAAATATATAAAAACAAATGTTTTTTCACTCATTCAGATCTTTATCTTAGTTGGTACAGGACAAAATTTACCATCGTGTCTATGTTGTCTTATCTCGTGTTTTGAGTGTGTGCATATGCGTATGTGTATATTCGCGCTTGCAAGCGTATACGTGTGCGTGTGTGCATGTGCGTGCATGTGTGTGTGCATGCGAGCATAATGTGTGTGTGAGAGATGTGTATGGGGGGAGGCTCTCTCTCGCCTTTTAAATGGGGCCTTTGATTCCGGTGCAGTTTCCCACGTGGAGTGCTCTCCAAAGCCCTTTGGAACCCGATAGGCTTCAGTAACAGAAGGAGGACGGGGGCTTTTTATGGCCCCGCTCTGTTCTGTGTGCGCGGAGCGTTATTTCATCTGCGGAGCTCCGCTGCAGCGTCTGCGTCCTGTGATCTGCTTACAGACCTCCTTCTCCGTCCCGTCCCTGGGGAAGGGCACTGCATCGCTGAGTAAATTACTCTGGCAGTACATGCTATGCTGAACTACATGGGGGATGGATAGGATGGTTCATGGCGCAAGTGATTAATCCACAACACTGCAATGCTATATAGGTCTGTGCGTGTGTTTTGTGTGTGTGCGCGTGTGTCTATATATATATATATATATATATACTGTATATATAGAAAGATTAAGAGAGAGAAAAAGAGAGATAGCGAGAGGGCAAAAGAGATCGAATGTATCCTGCAGCTGTATTAACAGCTTTTTCCTGAAATTACATGCCACAATGTCTTTTACCTGATGTTATGAACATTTTTATTTTATCAAAAAAGCCATTTATTTCTTTTTTGAACAAGATCCTGACTAACGTGTACTACCATGCTCTATCTATCTATCTATCTATCTATCTATCTATCTATCTATCTGTCTGTCTGTCTGTCTGTCTGTCTGTCTGTAAAAATGAATCACAAGTGTTAGGTTATGAATATTTTAATAAAGCTAAGAGCATGATCAGGGCTGTGTTTCTGAAATCTTGCATTATGAATCCATGTAAAATTTTAAATTAGGCAACCTCTAAATTCAAGTTGTATTTATCTGTAAGAACAAGATTCTTACTGAAAGCAGTAAAGACTATTACATAATAACCAAAAAATACAGAATGGCAAGAAAGAGAGTCGGACATCATGAATCAGTATGGCTCTGTGGTAGTCACTCTTGGAGAACAGGTTTCTGGTTTTAATGAATTTATCTATTAATACAGTCTATTTCATAGTAAAACATTTAAAGTAGGGACACATATGCCCTTCATTCATTTATATTTTTTAATCAACAAGAGCTGCCATCAGCTGTCATTAATGAATTTATGAAATGCAGCCAAAACTTTAGATTTGGTAAAAACAAATTGACCAATCAAACCATTAACAGTAGAAGTTGGCAAGAAATACCTTTGCCGAGTCATCCTCTGATGTTTAGTTAACACTAAATGTGTCATCCTGTGGGGCTGCCACCCTTGGATTTGAGCCCAGACTGTGAGGCCCATCCACATGCTGGAACAGTTTCCTAATCAGGAGCCACCTACCAGCCCCAGTTACTCTGTTATTAGCATTTGTCTTCACGAGAAGAACTCCCGATGGCCCTCTCCTTTATTTACATTTTTCTTCATATCCTTCCTTGTAGAGAATTTTCTGGAACTGTGATGTACGGTCCCTACAAATGCACCTGTACTCTCAGAAAAAAGGTATGAAAAAGTGCCTAAAAAGGTACAAATGCTTTTCAATGGAGGTGGTTCCCTATAGATATATAAAATTGTACCCCTAGCCAGCAATACTTAAGTCAATTGTACCTTTTTTGAAAAGTACTTATTAGTATCCAAATAGAATATTATTGTACTTTCAGGGTACATTTGGCAGATTTGTTACTTAAAGAACAAAAATGTACGCCACTGTAGCTTTATTTCTGAGTGGAATTGCTAATTTCATCTCACACACACTGAATTAACATGGGTTTTTAAAGGGAAACAGGGCAGTTGGCAATGATGAAACAAAACCCCCACCACACTCCCAGTTAATTTATTCTTACCCAACCAACCCCTTTTACAACCGTAAGACAGTTGCACTAATGCCTGGAGTCACAAAATTACATAAATTGAATTGGACACTCCCTAATTTGCCAGAGCCTTGAGTTAGCATTTGACATTTGCACCTTGAATGTGAATATAGCACCCTTAGTGTCATTGAACAATATTGTAGGCTTGTAAATGGGTCATAAATGGTCATAAATTGAAAAAGGTGTCAGCGTATGGTCAGTAAGCCACTGGCTAAGGATGGTGTTACAAGGATGGTCGGTCGGCAGATTTTACAGTTAACATTGGAGAAGAGACTCAAACTTGTGCAACCCAAGTGGGGTGTTTTATTTACAAAAGTGCCCCCAACTATTATACAAACATTTATATACATATACAAAACAAAGGAATCAGCACATCAATTATACCCATATTCAATTACACCCACCTACTGCCAGCCACCCTACTGACAGCAAATGACCTGCTTATATACTCTACATTATCCAGACTATACCATTTGCATACAATATTCAATTATCTCACTCATTATCAGTTTCGACTTTATATCTAATAATCACATGTCTAATTGGGTACGAGAAAATATTACCAACTACACTCTACAGTCTACCCCCGTCTAAAATAGGCGATTCTTGTTGTCCGGCGATTCCAATAAAATTGCAAAGAATCGTGACATTCGGGTTACGTCATTCCAGTTTGAACATGGAACAAACGGAACAAAACGGTTAGTAGCAAGTCCTAACATTGCGTTTATTGAACATGGTATACTAAAATAAATGTTTGAAACCAGATGTGTATGTTTGTTATTTGCAGTACATTATGGTGGGGATGAACAGATGTACGGTAGCGAATGTGTTTGAGTTGACAAACCGGCAAACATAAATGCCTGGTGCACACTACTCACGCCAAACAACCGCGACCATAAGCAGATACGCAGTTAAAACCCGATCGTAATTAGAATTGGTGTCCTAGCAGGAATGGAGGGTTTGCTCCATTACGGATGGCCATAAGTAAACCCATATTTAGAAATATTAGATATATTAGAAAAGTTCGAAGAAAATGTTAAAACTCAAAGAGAATGCAGAGCAGACATGGAGGGTGTTGAAGTTGGATCATGTGCTGTGGTTATTTGTCAAGACGGTGCCATTGTTGTTTTTAAAGCTATACTTCCGTACTGCGAATGTGGGGGTGTAAATGCATTTTAAAAGATTACTATCAGACAGTTAGCCATGCAGAAACCTTTTATGTGGATCAGTGTCTTTCATGATTGGCAACGGTCCAATATGACTTCCTCGTTTTCAAAAATAACATGAAAGAAACACAAAGGCACTGGTCCAGTGTCTACCAGCATTACAAGGCCCTGCCCGCCTTGCCGTCGACAGGGACATCAGTTTGTTTTTCATACAGCAAACTCTTTAACAACACCAAACATGATTATGCAGTAGACGTAATTTTACAGTATATACACATCATAATATGAGGTTAACTCAGTCCATAGTGCAGCCTCCTGGGTGGAAAGTTTTGTTTCAGTCTGCAGAGCGACTGAGGCAATCCAATACTGTTTGTTTTTTTACGACCTGCTGGCTCCCTGCAGGCACTGTGAACATTATTTACATGCTTTTGGGGTCTTAGGGGAGCGGGGTGGGATTTGGACAGGAGATGTACTTCTGTAATCTTTAAAGCACCCTACAGTGCCAGCCTGTGGATGGGGCCACAACTACTGTCAGTTTTAATTAGTCACACAAGGGTAAATCATTGATTAGGCAAAGTCTTCAACAGCGAAGTGTCAATGCTAATCAAAGGAAAGACAGCCACAGCTCCTAACTGACATGATACTGAGCAAGGAACAGGCTGCTCATTACTGTCTCCTACGTTCTGTAAACGGAAGCTGATTTTACAGTTTGACGTACTTCTCTGTTTATGATAGATGATGCCTTAGGCAAACCAGATATTACATTGCTTGGAGGGTTAAAAGGCAGTCGTGTTTCTACCTGGGAATCAAATCTGAGGAATTGAAGTTACAAACCCAGCTCCTTAACCACAATAGAACTGTGTATCTGCCCCATAACTCAGTTTTTCACCCAAGTGGAAAATAAATAACTACATATTCCCAGCCTGGAATGTATTAAATATAATATTTTCCTATTTGTCTAATAATCTTTAATGATATTTGTGAAGCAGCCTATGCTTCTCTTCCAAATATTGTTTTTTGTTGAACTTATTTCATAGACACATATCGTAATTACTAATTTATGGACAAATTGCATTGCATTATTGTCAGATTGAATAGAGAAAGTGTATTTTTTCATTACCACCACAAGGCTAAAACTATGGGGTAAAAACATTTCAAAATCCAAGAAGTTTAAAAACTGTACACTAAGAGTTGTTGAGTTAATGGTCTGTTTCCTCATTCTTTTTTATTCTTTTTCTGACAAGGGCAGAACCAACTTCGCAGGTGATAAAAATAAATTTCAGATGCCCGAGCTTAGGTGTTTTTGGAATGCACTAGCATTTCTGTCACGATTAATTGGAAAAATAAAAAGAAAATGAAAACCCTCCTGTCAAGAATGTAGGCTAACAGCATGCCTGTGTGAGCACCAATGGAGCTGGACAATCTCAGTGATAAATGGGCCGGCTTCTGGGGCCAGCAAAACCCAGCTTCAAGTGTGGAATGCATCTGTGCTTTGCGCATTGATCTTTATTATCAACATCTGTCCCACAGCAGAAAGTAGTGGCTGCAAATGATGCTCATGTCACACTGTTTGACACACACTTATTCAAAAGTATGGAATTATTACTTTTGTTCCCTGGTACAAGTCTCAGTACAGCCAGCAGCGATATTCCAAGGCAGAAGTAAAGGTCATGTTGAGGTGGGGAAAAAAAGCAACAGGACTAACACTTGCATGCGTTGCCCTCAAACACGGGGGTATTTCATTACAGTCCAAAGTAACCCATGTGAACCGTGTTGATTTAATTTATCTTGATGAAAAATAAAATGAAACAAAGCGAAACGCTGTTAACAAAATGTGTGCTCTGCTGGCAAGGTCTATTCCTTTGAAGTGAGTCACCGCGAATCAAGTTAAATGGCCCCATCATTAGCGGAAAAGCCCGGAACTGCCAAGGAAACTGTGTAGCCTGGACTGCATCAGGGCCTGTGCCAGACGGAAACAGTGTTAAAACAATCTCAGTTCATTATTCAATTTCCACTCAATGAAGAGCCTCAGCCATCTTAATGAAATGGATGGATCATGGGAGAGCTTTAAGGCAGGTGACCCAGGCCGGATGTGCAGTAGGGGAGTCACTGTGCTTCTGTGGTTTGCTCTGGGGCTGGGGATGGGTGTGGGGGCGGCACCTGAACATCTCACAGATAAACATCTGAGCGATTCATCTCGCACACAAGTGGCTCCCTGGAAATGAAGTTATACGGCATGTGATTAAATCTTTTTGCTCAAAATCTATTTACTACAGGATTATGTTTGCTCAGGAGACACCCTCTTCCAGTGAAACTTCTGCAGGTCACATTTTAAACATCGTTTTTACACATCTTTTTTTCTTTTTTAACCAGTTTTTATTATAATTAAAGACATTATTTTGCTGGCAATTTGGAATGTCCACTTGTGAGAACATAATAATGAGAACAGAAGGGAGTATCTGGCTGTGCTACGAGCCTGGACTTGAGCACACATGCAGTATGAGCATTGTCTATTTAATTTGAAGTCTATTTGCAAGTCCCAGGTGGAGCACCACTCTTGTACCCTTGAGCAAGGAGCCTAACCTTCAGTGCTCCAGTAAATATCCGGCAGTGTAAATGGATTTTATTTAAAAATGAAAGCAAATAAGTAAGAACATGAATATATACAAGTATATACAATCAGTTCCAGAATGTTTGGGACAAAGGCATATTTTTTCTTGATTTGGCTCTGTACTTCACAATTTCATATTTGTAATTAAAAAGTGCAAATTCCCAGCTTTTATTGAAGGGTATTTTTATATATTTTGTATAAATTGCAGTACTTTTTCCCCATTTCGGGACACCATAATGTTTGGGACAAATTTGGGTGTTTCTGATATAAGTGTTCAATTGCTTCCTTAGTGCTGGTATGAGAGACCTTTCGTAAAAAAAAGAAAAAAAGTCTTTGTCCCAAACATTATGGAGCTCACTGTATATAATGAATAATTTTTATTCAAACATTCATTGTTTATTCGTGATTGAGTGATAATGAATCACACTCAGCACAAGACCCATCTCCTATGATTTATGAATGGTAAACAAGGGCTGGGTGAGAATAAATAGTGTGAGAGAAGACTCTGGCCAAGAATTAGTTCAAATGAATAAAACCGCCTTTTGAAAATGCTAAATTTCTGTTATGAAATTAGATACTTGTCATCAGCCGGTAAGCCCACCTCTGTAAATTTCATAATACCCATTTAATATTACAGAGGTCAGTCTAGCATGGAGCACATTGGTGTTGAGGCCAAGCGTCTGTTTATCATTTTTATTCGTCATAGATAATGTGTCAGGTGACCAGTATTACATGAAATAGTAATGAATAATTCTTATTGTGTAATATGAAGCTGGATTTTAATGAGGTCAGCTGTAATCCTTATGGGATGACAGGACTTTAAACAAAAATGGTTTATTATACATTACAGTATAATCACAAATGCTGGTCATGTTGAGATCTCCACTGTTTTTAATTTGCATTCACTGGAGATTGTGTACACAGAGCATCCATCTACTTCTAACAGTTTACACAGTTCAATATGCAATACGTTACACGGTCCACTATATCTTTATACCTACACGGATGGCCTGTAGTTTAACAGGATGTAAGGGAACTCTTAATTAGAGTATTGTATTTTTTAAACAATCTTCCTTCAAAAACAACCGCCACAGTCAATGGCAGTAACAAGCAAGAGAATGCTTTCCTCAGTACAATCATGTCCCCTAAACTAAATACAGGCTTGTGTGGACTTGTGTGTCCCAAATTGTATGTGCCCACGACTCACTTATTGGCAAGCACATATCCTAAAATCCCCATCCTCATTAAAATGAAAATTTTAATTTAAATTAAAATTCAGCCCGATGTATTCAATAATGGAAACAATGGTTTTAACATATATTATTCCACGGACCGAACACCTTAAACAGATTTACAGAAGTTCAGTGCTGATTCACAATGATGCGACTGGTATGTGTATATAAATACACTACCCGTAGACTAGGAATGTACTTTAATAAATATGTTTTTAGTTTTACCAGTCTTTTGATCATCCAACTGAACCATTTGACTTGCGCAATTGAAAACCTAGGCAATATGCTGGTGTTTTCAATACCAGTAGCCTAGTTTAGAATGCGGTATAGCCTATCTGTGTTAGCCAGAAACACCAAGATGCTGGTCTCTAACAAAGGCTGGATTTTACCTGCACTGTAAGCAATTAAATGCTCTGTTTATTAATTGAAGTCTTGCAGCATATGCAGTGAGCTATTTTTTCATGGGCGACCCTTGACCCCCCCCCCCCCCCCCCCCCCCATGCTAATGCAGTACTCACCTAATGATTGAGCCCGGACCAACGGTTTTGGAGCCACTGCTACAGACACCAGTGAGTACTGCATTAGCATGGGTGTAGCCAATGCGCAGCCATGGAGTCTCTTGTTTGGATAATGCAGAGACAGGGGAACGGCGCTGGAATGTGTCGTTATTGTTGTGGATTTGGAAATCTTAATCCTGCGCACTCGCGCCCTTTGTGTGTTGCTTTTGACCCTCATCTCTGGAATGAATGGGGCCCCGAGACAGCTCTACCTTGCACTGCTTTTGTTTTGCAATTTCTTTGGCGGTATATTTCATCACCAGCATGCACAAACAGTGATGAAAGTGGAAATGTGTTTCAGCTCAGTGCCTTAATAGCCAGTTGTATGTCAACAATATGACAATAAAGTTATTTTAAAAATATATTAAATAAAGCACAAGTGGCTTTTTTGCTTTCAGTTCAGTACTTTTTGTATTGAACTTCATCATCCATATTAAAGGGTAGGAGAAGATTTATAAAATGGAATTTTCTTTAGAGGCATTATGAAATTTACTTTTACATTTTAAAAAATTGTGGTTGAGATTGCTGTCATGTTACCTCAATAATGGTGGTATTGCATTTAATGTGATTTTTTTTTTATTTGCTTGGAAATGGGCTGAAACAGTGGCTTGCGGCATTGTTTACCTCAGCGATCCCACACTGCAGTGCAGGAAGGCTGCATTGTCTGCAGGCTTCAGGGGCTTCCTCTCAGTAAGCACTTAAGTGCTGAAGCACACCATATATCAGCAGACACGATGACTCCTTGCTCTAGGATGTTCTTTGGATTTGAATATATCTTTGTTTAAAGTGTATGACTCAAACATCATGCAACAGATTCTATTTACTATTATGGAATGACCAGAGACTCATGCCAAGGAGCGGTGGTCGCTTTAAAAAAAAGGTTACACAGACACACTGATGTCCTGACCTGAGGTTAAAGAGTACATTACACAGTCTGCCTGAGCCACTATAAAGTATGATTCCCTGATTTTATTCATGATTGGTTAGGGTGAATGTATGGTGTAGTTATTAGACAATGGAACTTTACAATGAGAAGCTTGTGGGTATACTGCAATTCCCATTCAGGGCACTACAATTGAACCAGCCATTTAAGTCGATAAATATCTAGCACAATGGAATAAGACCAGCCGAATGAGTACAGAAAGTGGATTTACAATTGAAGCGATTGCAGGTTCAAACCTCAGGTGGGGCACTGCCGTCATACACTTGAGCCTGATAACTTGTTCGACCTGCTTCAGTAAATATTAGTTGTGTAAATTAATACTATTTCACGTGCTATGTGAGTGGATGCAGTTGTGTGCTTAGCAGTGCTGTGGATAAATGTGTTCACTTAGCAAATGAATAATATGAAAAATAAATGAAGTTGATGTACATTCAAAAGTGCCAACCAGGCAAAAACATAACTTACATTATAACTGTCTATTTCCTGTTCTCAAAGTAACCTTCCCATTTGCCTTTATAAAACAGAGAAGGTGAGCAGTTTTCAAACTCCATTGGTACAATAATGCAAGGGTGCCTTTCCATGTGTGAGGTGGCAGTTGAAACGGTGGCAGTGAGTAGATTAGGTCAGTGGTGCTTATCTCCTCCTTGGCACGCAATTGCACCAGTTGTAAATGGATTAGCCGGGCACAGTGCCCACTGGTGAGTGGTTACATACCATGGAAGACCGTCAATGCTCGTGCCACAGCACGCCCCCAGGAGTCTGGCCCATTGTGTTTAAACATCACAGCATTACGTTAATCCAAAAATCTGGTTTAGTTGTATTAAATTACACTGAACTGAAATATTTGACATTTATCATACTTAACTTAATGTCTCGTTTTCATGGAAAAACAAGTTAATAGCAAACGCACATTGAAAGGGTATGAGTCACAGCCTTACTTGTTTTTTTTGTAGTTTTTTTTTACCAATCCCAGCTCTTTTCCCTCAAATGTGATAAATATATGCCCGTGTTGAAGAAAGCAATTCAGAGTACTTTTGTAAATTAGTGACACCGGAGAACTTTCACAGGTTTGCTCTGCAATGCCCCAGTGCCTGGAATTAACAAGCACCAGTTACAGATCACAGCACTAACTGAATTTGATAGTTTGAGTTGCTTTATAACCATAAAAGCCCACTCTCATTTAGACCTATTCCTCGAATACAAAAGTATTTTCAAATTAGCTAATAAGACCAAGCCTTAATGAACAAATTCTCAGAGATCAAAGGCGATGAAAAGAAAAAAACCTTGTTGGAATTGCTAAAAGGCTCATTGTAATGTTAACCCAGAGTTGGCATTTTAGTTTATTTAGAGTTTTCCCATTGAATTTTGACTTCAGGTCCCTCCAGTGGTCTCCAAAAATATCATGCATGAATCCAGATTTGTTACAGCATTGTTTAAGACAAAACTAATAGAAGTTAAAAGAATGAAAACATTTTTCCCACTAGTATAAAATTTCTGCATATTCTCTTTCTGGAAACTTTCTTAAATAAATAAAAATATAAACCTTTCTTTATTGCTTAGATTTACCCCGAGATTCAAATACCTGAGCCTGTTTACTGATATATCCAGTAAAACCAGACTAGGCACAAACCTTTTCTGCAGGTTGCTGTGTCTCAGTAACGTAAACAAAGTAGACTTTATTGAGATACGGGGCAGGTTAATCCACAGGGTCTGACTGAACTAGATATGTCCTTAAACAATAAGTGTGGTCAACTGAATCTGGCCCTTAATTGCATCAGGCATTTTAACAAAGGAATTAATTTGGCCTTAGCCACTGTCTTGTGTATCTTCTCAAAACAAAGAAGAAAAAAAAACCCCACAACACCTTCAACATCAGATGTGTGTTCAAAGCTAGAAATATAATCGATGTGTCAGCAGACCATTGTTCATTACACTCTGAAACAGGTCTCTTCTAAATTTTAATTCCAAGCATCTAAAATTTGTCTTTGATTCATGTAGTGGGCACCCTCATCTGCCTGCAGCATGAAAAAATATTGATTTTGAAATCCAAATACATCAACAAACAAATAAATACTGTAAATACATAAATAAAATAATTAATAAATATGAGACCTAAACCTGCATGATATATTGTCTTTTTCAACATGGCGATGAGGGCTTTGGGAGTTAGGATTCATTATGTCTGGATATTCACAAAATAATATCATATGCTCTTGTGTAGTTATTATTTGATTATTTATCAAACTATGTCTGGCTGATAGGTGCATGGTCTTGAGTGGTAACACTAGAAAAGTGAAACCCTAACTAATGCAATGGTGGGCAAGAAAAAGCCAATGGAATCACAACCCCCCCATAAATGATGAAAGGTGGAGGAAAATGCAAAACATTCCCTCTGCTGTTTTTCCTAAGTCAAAGGATGAGGTTTGTTGTTGGAATTTGTTGCAGGAGCTTTCTCTGGCATATTGTGAAGTGACTCACGGCTGCCAGTTCCATATTTCTCCATGTAATCTGGCTGAAATGCTCTGTATAACATGCAAAACTTTATGCTGAAAATTCTCTGAGTATTTCAACGTCAATTTTCCTTTTTTTGACTGTTAGTGGAGATAATTGTGATTATTATACTATGGTCAATTCTGTTCTATTTTATTTGCATAATTATTGTTTACTACTTTTTGTGTATATATGCAAGGACTAGTTACTTTTTTTGACAGTCATGCATAAATATATGCCTTCAATTGACAGAAGTCTGGTTAAATATGATTAATGCCTGCATATGCCATGCTGGATGACAAAAAAAATTGTTTGTTTTACATTAGCGTGAAGCCCAGAGCTCAGGGCACATTGCTATCTTATAACAAAGGGTATGTAGGAGTTGTATTACTTACACTGTCACTCCAAATAAGGCCTCTCAGCTGAGGGCTGCATCATCCGTGAATACCTACGGCTTCCACTGAACCGTCACTACACAGCACATTTTTCTTTATGATTCCTGCCCCGCCTCTTAAGATGGGAAAGGCTGATTCTGAGGAGGCTGCTGGTAAACAAGGCAGTGATCCTTCATAAGGGGGATTTGCTGCCTTTACAGGGCATGTCGGGGCTTTCTGGCTGAAGCTCTGAGATTATTCAGGAGGCCTCATGTTCAAGTCAAAGTTTAGCAGGGAGGGTGGGGGGTTGACTCTGTAAACTCTGGTGAACCTCATGGTTTAGTGTTAGGTCCCATAGTGTTTTACAGCTGTATTTTCTTTGCTTGTTTATTTATCTATATTTATTTAGGATATTTTTGTGACAAATACAATTTTAAATTGATACAATAAAAAACAAGTGAATGAAAAAAGAGATTAATTACATTTTCAAATGAAAATATATTCTGACATGAATATAGGCTTAACATACGCATGCTTTCCCCTGACAGCTTTCACACTGGCAGCATTGATGAGTGCAGTAAACTCCCATTGCCTGACTCCCTGTCTTGCCTTAATAACTGCTTAGAAGAGGTCATGACATGGATAAAGCAAAACTTGCAGTGTCTCTGTGCTCACATGTGAGGGCAATCTTAATCTTGTAACTAACAGGCAAAGTTTTCCTTCCCTTATTTACATGTACAGTGCCTGCTTATTACAAATTCACATTTAAATGTAACATTGGATGCACCTGATGTACACTGAAAAAACACCCACACTTTGTGTTGATGCAAATATCTGTATGTATGTAAAAGGATACTGTACTCTTTAGCATATGGTTAGGGCTGACCTAAGCCAAGACCGGCAAGGTATAAATGCAAATTCCCTTAAGTGGGTCAAGTAATCCTCATGACCCGAACCAGCCAAGTGTGACTGTCAATCTAAGGGGCTTTAAAAGACCAGCCCTCTTTCACAGTACTCTTAAAATTCCCCCCATTTTGGAACATACTGTATGTCTTGTTTCTGTCATCCACTCTTGTTTTCTAATTTTATTCCAATGTCATTCTCTGTTCTGTTCCAGTCTATTGGCTGTCTGTGTTGTGATTTTATTTGCTTGATTATTGTAATGTCACTCTGTGTCTGGTTATTCATGAAAGGGATGACATTTAGTGACAACTGAAACCATGGCTTTTTTTAGACAAATGGGACAGTTGTTGCGCGTGTTGATTGACTTGGTGCATGGGTGCTCACCAGTGTACAGTAGACATTATTCATGATGCTCCTAAGAAATACATTCCTGGTACAGTAACTGTATACAAGCTCCTCTCCTTGGTAAGTTTAACCGACTGACAATGGCAGTTCCTGCCCTTCAGAAGACATTTGTGATGCCAGTACTGCAGCCATGTTGCCATGACTACGCAGTGAACAGGATTAAAGTGAAAGTCAAAGCCACCTCATCCACGAGCCACCTCGTCCATTCACAGTGGGCCTGTCAATCTGACCTACCCCACAAAGGTGACCAATGATTCAGAATGAATCATGTTCATGTTCTGAGTAATGCTCACCCGCTCACAAAAAACATTTCAGCTGTCAATCAAAGATAAAGGACTTGTAACTGTTAAAGGCATATTATGCATGATTTTTTACCTAGAAAGTATTATTAAAATAATTATGCTAATTATGCTATGATGCACTAGCAATCTCTGTGCTTACACACTTTCACCAAATTTGTGCACCTTTACCTGTTTTTGTTACTCAAACGTGTTCAGGACATTTCTGGGTGTGGCGCTCTTTCCTGTGTGGAGAGAGATGGGTGTAGCTACAGAGCCTGTGCTTGTTGCTAGTTAGCTAGCCGATGTAATGGCCAAGATACAGGAAAGAAAAAAGACAAGCTGACAAGGCTTGTTCAAGAACAAGAGTTAACCTTGCTTTTCCTCAGTGGTGTCAGCTGAAGTTTGCCAAGGGGACGAAAAGTGAGTTGGCTTATTTTCTGTTGGACTGGTAAATAATGTTACCACTACCTATCCAGTTAGGGTTGCCAGACGTCTGGTTTTTAACCGGAATGTCTGGTTTTTAAATTATTTGTTCATGTCCGGTTCGGGGTCCAGACTCCCGACCAGACAATGTAATGTCTGGTCTGAGTAACTGAAGGGAGAAATTTGCCAGTAGTTTCTAATAAATTTGCTTGTTTGTGACTCAGTTGAGTAGACTACTCGGGGGTGATTTGGCAGTGTTGAAGACAGAGGAGGAGACTTATTTGATTGTGAACAGGACCACAGCAAGGCTAAAAAGTCCTGCATAGTATGCCTTTAAGAGAAACTGTTTTAAAGAAAGCAAAGACAAGGTTACAAGTCAGTGGAAGATGATAACATCACTGAATATAATTGCCTAACTAAAGTTTCGATTGAAGTCACTATGTGAT
The DNA here is from genome assembly GCF_013347855.1 of Anguilla anguilla. Lineage (NCBI taxonomy): Eukaryota > Metazoa > Chordata > Actinopteri > Anguilliformes > Anguillidae > Anguilla > Anguilla anguilla. Next base: position 14,627,045 of record NC_049215.1, read on the forward strand.
TCATCCAGCTTTGTCAGTGCTATGAAGATTACACAGGAACATGATACATTCATTTTTGGATTGAGATTAAATTGACATATGCAATTTTGTTCTTCAAGGGGTGAGGGGAATTCTTGGCCTTAAATATAGGATGGGATGTAATTATGGTCAAACTATGTACCATTTTAATTTGCATAATTTTCATTTATTATTTTTAAATAGGAACGTCAATGGATTACTATGCAGGGGCAGGGAGCCTATGCCCTGCTGTGATTGCGTGTTGTGAACTAGTGTTTGGTCTCTGTTTAGTGTATTGTATTTAGCATGAATGCCCTAGATTGTGGCTTAGCTTGGCAACAGGCAGAGTGCACACATAATAAATTGGCTCCCCAAGAGCAATTTCCTCCTGGCCAGTCACGGAGGACTTACCATGATGTTATGGGCTTTCTTAGGGCTTGTTATGGATGTGGTCTGTATGTATTAAAAATATTTTTTGGTTATTGTTTAGCATAGTTAATTTGCACTAATCTTTTAGAGATATTGCATCTTTACTCACTGGTCTGGGAATGTTGTTTAGTTAAAGTTTATTTTTCCTACAACATTATTTCAGGTTTTAAAAAAACATGTAATAAAAAACACTGGATTGCTTTGCTGCTACAATAAAATATCAGATGAACTCCACAGTTTGGCCATGTTGGGCCCATGTTCATTCAGGAGTATGCATGTGTAGGGGGTCGGTAATCCCTTCTTATTTCTCCACCCAACATCTTGGGATGGCAGTTATGCAGGAGACAGCACTGAGAAACAAGGACTTTTTAGGGGGCATGAAACATGAAAGGGCAAGCTCTAAATCTTCTCAAATCATTCAGTAACCAAAAGATGTGGTTCTTGAGTTGTGAAGAGATTTAACTGAACATTCCATCAAAAATGAGGTAATGGAAACTCACACCCAGTGGTGTTCTTCTATACGCTTGAAGTATATTTACTAAAACCATTGTGGTTTAGAAACCTAATATATTTGACAAAGATTCAACTGTCGGCTAAGATGATCTGACAGTGAAGATCATCAGAACCTTGGAAGGAAGCCTACTTCTCTCATGACTAAACGGTAGTGAAACGTATATTTCAATCACATCTAACTGAAGTACCGCAGTTTTACAGTTAATCTGTTGAGGGAAAGATCTGTTGAGGAATGACACTCAGTGAAGTCTTTGGGCTGACATGTTAGTAAGTGCTGCCAGGGAGTGTAGCCATAATGTCCCTGCTGCTACAGTCTAATGTGGAATAACATCCGAATGTCTGCATAAATCACCTCTGACTAATTTACACCAGTCAATACTGCAGCTTCCTAGGATGGGAAAAACTTTTCAAAACAGCAGGAATCTTTGTAACTTTAGTACTGTAGCACACAGAGCAGTGAATTGTGAACCTTTTTTATACAGACAAAAAATAAAAAGTAACTTAATCCGGAGGGAGATGAGAGACAGGGATTGAATTATTTCTATGGTATGGCAGCCCTGAAAGACCTATTCGATCAAAGACAGAGATTTAGCGAATGGCGAATAATATCAAAATGCATTATTGAAGTAGGAGACAAGAGAGGAGATGAAGTGGATTTGTATCATAACTGGGGCGCAGAGCTAATCACATTTTGGGACACGAGTAACCTGACCCTCCCTCTTTTATTGGGCCTGCATTTGTTTGAATTCAAGGCGGGGACAGAACAATAAAGCCAATCGAGAAATGTGAGCAGTCCATGACTGATAGTAATTACTTGCTGTCTACGCAATTAATAATTCAATGTAATTTCAGATACACCATTTTCCAGAAAGCTTAAGGCTGGACTCTGCAAACTGTACATAGGCTACATACCTTCCATGGAAAATGCTAACAATGCCAGAGGAAAAAGTAATAAAGTTTGAAATAAGATAGTGAGAGAGGAAACAAGTATATTTTCCTCATTTGTTTTCAACAGACCCTTTACATTTAAAAGATACAAGTTGATGTAAAATGAAAAGAAGAGTGATACACTGAGAGAAGTGCAGTACTGGCGTTGTCACTGCCGATAGATGTACTCTACAGCACAGTTTGTCAAGAGAGATCTCCAGCAAAGATGCTTGGGAGGTACTGAGCAGTCAAGTAGGTAATTTCCTTTTCAGGATCACAATGGCATTGTATGGGTGGGAGGTTACGGAAAGTTCAGATCGCAATTTGTCAAAACTGGGTATTAAAGGCTCCCTTTGCTTCAAAAATAATGGCAAACAGAGCAGACAAAGGAAACATGAAACTTCTTGTCTCTGTGCTCTCGAAGGAATAAAGGGGAAAAAAATAAGTCAAAACAAAAGGAAATAAACAATAAAAATAAATCACAGACATGTCAGAAGGAGCTGGGGTCTGTGTTGATTTCCAACAGATTTTCAGGAAGAATCTTTGCGCTAACTTCCAAATTTCATAAGTTTACACCTCTAATAATTATTTTAGTAATTTTCACATACTTCCAAGGAAGTTGTTCAGTGATTTACATAACATAGATGCAATTTGAATATGTTTTGACCTTGCAAATTTGCAGCAGTGTTACTCAGATAGCAAGCAGGGTGCGTGCATGCCGTTTACAATTCTGAATAGATTAAATATTTATAACTCATCCTCATAGACTGCTCTTGTATTTCACTGTGATTAACAGAATCTCATCAGTTAAAGTTTTCAGAAGGTATTGCTAACGCTAACAAGCTGGTTGTGTTGAATTCCAGCCTGCTGAAATATAGGGAATGTCACCGATCACAACAATAATGATCTAAAAAAAATAATTGAGAAAAACTAGTAATGTCAGCGGTGCCAAAATTCACACCGGTGATTAAGATAAATACATCTGCGTTCAAAATGTCGATGTGCACTGGTATGCCCTGGGAACAATATACATCATGAACGTGCGGTTGTATTAATCAGAATTAGAGTCTGTTATTGTGGTGTACAAAGGTGTTCCATCACTGCAACAGCTATAATCAAGCTTTGTTGCCAAAGGGTAGAATTACTGTTGGTTTTGGTCTCTGAGGAACAGCTGCAAAAGCACGCATAGTGTTTATGTGGAAAGACCAGAATGCAAGGAAACTGACCTGCTGCTTAGACAATTATATATTTTACCTAAAATGACTGATTATTAGATGACCTGAAAAGAAAGAGTAATATAGCACATTCATTGCAGGGGGAAAATGTCTACTTTTTATAGTATCAGCATTCAAAAAATATCCCCCCCCATACTTTAATTCTCTGTTGTAAAAGTAAAGGTCCAGTGTTATAAAACACAGTTTAAGAAAGTTATATATTATATTGATGTAGTTGGAGTTACCATGACAGGTATGAGTTTGGCTGTAGGTTAAATTAGCTTTTGGAGAAGGTTTTCAAAAAAGTTTATACACTCTTACAAAAACAGTGATTTTAAAAACAAAGAGATTTCTTTTAAATAGTGATGTCTATCCCTCTCTCCACTTAAACATGCGTGTTATGCACACACACATTAAAAATGTGCTTCAATAGATGACCTTTATTTAGATACTTAAATCGAAACATAAATTGAGTATTATTAAAAATGAAAGTGAAGTATCCCAAATGCAAGATTCAGCCTCTTATCTTGGGTTTTTTTTTTTTTTTACTTTTGGGGAGACTCATTTTCCCCTTACCTCATGCTTTCCTTTTTAAGTTTAAGTTTATTTAAAAACAGACAGGCACAATGCACTTTTATATACCTAATTTAAAATGTACCACATTTAGCCATTATGTCTAATTTTTATCTGTAGTCCCTAGGCAGGTTGATGGAAAAACATAAAGAACATGACATAATAACATATATACAGCAATGAATAAGCATCAAGTCCCCAGCAAGCACACAGCATGGATTTTGCATGGATTGTTAAAAAAGAGCAGTGAGTGCCTATTCTTTCATTGGCAGAGATTGCATTTGGAGTCAGCAGGCATACATCATCATGAACTCAGAAGACTCATATTCATATTTTGATCTCTTAAGAGGGCACTGTATGTGCTGAACCGGTGAATCAATCAAAGACATTTATCGCTCTGTTTTTGTGTAAGATTTTTCATCTAACAAAATAGTTGACATTTTGTTGGCTGGCTTGGTACTTAATTAACACACAAACAATGCAACATAAGTACTAAAACAGCCTTACGAGGCAGGTTATATCACTCACTCCAAAATGATCTCAGTCAACTGCTATTTTAAATTTATCTACCAGTAATGACTCTTAGAAACAAGACACTTGAGTATACGAGATAATTTTTGCACTCTGAAAAGTGGTAGCAGTAGAGAATGTTATGGAATAAGGCCAAATAAAAAGGAGACAACAGATGTTTTTTTTTTTTTAGAAAAAATTGTAAAAAAAAAAGAATAAGAAAAAAATAGAATAAAATCAGTGTTTCCTTATTAATTGGCAGAAGAGTAGGAAGCACCGATGAGACATTTACTGACTTTGTGCACAGAGGCTGATGTGTAGATATCTACACACACTGTAACCCTCCTCTCAGTGCGAAACACAGGGATAGAAAGGGCTGGCTGCTTCAGTGGACCTCTCATTCTCTCACTCGGCCCTTTGCCTTTTCTTTTGCTGTGTAACCCAAGATGTCCGCCAGTGTGCCACATTGATGGGGGCCATAGAGTGGTAGTGAGGGGGTGTAACCCAAGATGTCCGCCAGTGTGCCACATTGATGGGGGGCATAGGGTGGTAGTGAGAGAGTGGGGGACTGTGGTAACTCTCAAAAAAGATTCTTCTGCTTCTGGTTCCCATTTTCTTAACATCGCTGTCATTTAAATGAGTTTTAATTAGATTTTTTTTCCAAAAACTGTATGATTTTAAAATGGGCGGTACAGTCGGTGGTAGCATAACATATTTAAAGGGTGTCCAGTTTTTCTTTGAGGGTCCTCAGGCATGGGTTAACCACCACATGCAAGTAAGGAAGAATCGGCTGTAATGGAATTGCAGATTTTTTTTAATGTTCTCTTGTTTTTGTAATTTTTATTGGTCAGAATTTTAATCTCAAACTCTAGTCTAATTATGCCCAGGCCCTGCCAGACTGAGTGGTTGAGTAATCCATGAGTATAATATGCAAAATATAAAAACAAAACAAACAAAAATTAATTTCAAAGTGACTCCTCGATATGGAATCTCCTCCAAAGTGCCAACTGAGTTTGCCACACTTTTTTTGAATTAATTATTCACACCTAACCACATTACAGTTACTCTTAGGGTAATGACAAACATTTTAGTGTTCTGATATCAGCCTGCTTAAAGCAGTTGTATGTTAAATTAAATTATATGAATTGGCAGGTGGTGCTGGTCTTAAATCTTTGACTGTTGACACTGTGACTACTTAAAGAATTCATTTTTGTTTTGGAGTACTTTCACCATCAAAATTCCAGGGAGATCTTTCATCTTTTCCGATGGCCACAAGAAGATACGGTATTTTGAGTGATCTTTTCAGTAGAAATGAAGTGATATCTCCAGGAAATGTATGCATGAAAGAGGCAGAAAAGCATTTTAACATGGCTGTTAAGCCAAACAATGTTATCAGTGCAATTTTAAGCATATTTAAGTTTTTAAATGATTACAGTACCGCAAGTTACAGCTGAAGGAATGTGTAAATAAGCAGACTAGCAGCACTATCTTTCTCTTTTGCATCTCCATACAAAGTCTGGCATCCGGCAAAGGTAAACAGTTCAGTACTTCAGGTCAATACCCCACTTCAGTAAAAGTTTACTGAAGTTCACTTAGGTATCTGTCACGAGCATATTACGACATGTATGTGCATACGATTCAGAGTAGTAGTTAACACTGTTTGTGCACTGAAGTGCTGCAAATGAACATCCTGTTTAAAAGTGCATCATTCACATCAGGAACATAGGAGAAATGTATACCTATGAAAGTAAAAGCCTTTTTCATAATTGCATTTTGTTTGTACATAATATTGACAGAGGGACCATAAATGAGTGTAGAACTGGATCACTCACTTAAACTTAATAGTCTTGTGACAAACATGGCTCTGCAATCTACCTGAGAACCTGAAGGAAAAGGGAAATTCAAAGAGAACGGAAATGTGCAAAGATCATTCCAGAATAAATAGGCTTTAAAAGTCTGTAAGGGACTCTAAAATAAATAAAAAAACAACAACTGTACACTCTTGAGGGTTATGTTGATGGAGAGAGACATTAAAAGATTCAAGCATTTCCCTCTCCATAGATGAGAAGAGGTCATATTCCTTTTTGTATGACATATGAATCAGATATTTATTGTGCACTGAGCATGATAACGTTGCTTTGTTCAGGTCCAGGCGATATCACATTCCTGAAGTGATTATTCCGTTTTTCAACTTGTTGGACAAATCTGGTTTTCAAAGCCTTGTTAAAAAGCAAGAATGCATTGGTGAGCTCAGGAGTAGCAAATAGCCCACAGAAGAACACTGTAGTGGATGACCCAAATAATATATTCAAGCATGAAGAAAAACCCCATTTTCTATTGATCATGAACACTCTCCAGGATGTAGGCATAGATGTTTCAAAGACTACCCTAAAGAGAAAACTACACCAGCATAAACTCAGAGGGTTCACGGCAAAATGCCAGCCACTGGTAAGCTTCAAGAACAGAATGGCCTGTTTAAAGTTTCCTAGACTGAAGCAGTCTTATGGACAGATGAGATAAGTAGAACTTGTACCAAAGTGATGGACAGAGGAAAGTGTGGATGAAGAAAGGAGCTGCTCATGTTGCAAAGCATACCACCTCATATGTGAAACGAGTAGTGGTTAACACTGTGTATGTGCACTGAAGTGCTGGAAATGAGCACAGTCCAGTGCATCTGTTTAAAAGTAATCCCAGCACACCATTCACAGCAGGAACAACATGAGATAGGTATAACTATGAAAATAAAGGCCTTTTTAATATTTGCATTTTGTTTGTACATGATATTGACAAGATGGACTCAGGATGTAAAGCCATAAATTGGGGCTGAACAGGATCACTTAAACGTAACACTCTTGTGACAAACATGGCTCAGCAATCTACCTGAGAACCTTAAGGAAAAGGGAAATTCAAAGAGGACAAAAATGTGCAAAGATCATTCCCGAATAAATAAGCTTTAAAAGTCTGCGAAGGACTCTAAAATGAAAATACGAAAACTGTTCACTCTTAAGGGTTATGTTGATGGAGGGGGAAATAAAAAAGATCTGAGGATTTTAAAATGAAAGGGGGTCATATTCCTTTTTGTGTGACATATGAATCAGATATTTGTCAGATATTGTGCACTGAGGATGATTACTCTGCTGCTTTCAGGTGAAAGCGATATTACATTCCTGAAGCCATTATTCAATTTTTCAACTTGTTGGACAACGTTTGTTTTCAAAGCCTGGGGGAGCCTGTCAGACCTAAGGTTGTCATGTGCCTTACACATAAAAGAAACACTGCTTTTTCCTGTTACAAAAATTATAAAACATTCCATTATGTACAATATATTCATATTTTTCTCTCATAAATTAGGTTCTCTGTAGAAATAAAATAAACACCCCTCCTCATGAGCGTTGAAAGTCTTGTAAACAGCCGGGGTAGGAATCATAGCCCCCCCCCCCCAACCGGTTCCCATCCTAAAGCACAAAAGGACGGTCATACATTTGAGATCTCCATTAGCTTCCTGTCAACATCCTGAAACTCAGGGTTCACCTCCTTTTTCCTGGGCACCTTGCTGTGTTTGTGCATTTTCACCTTGCAGCAGATGTAGGTGGTAAGCAGGACCACCAGCAGCAGAAGGCCCAGGCTGGTGGCCGAGAGCGCCATTACCATGAGTCGGCATGGGAACACCTCATCCTTCCCAGGGCCTTCTGTCCGTCTGCCCAGTGGGGCCTCCTCAATCTCTATCTCATCCTCCCTCATCAGCAGGCTCTGGATGTAGCTCTCATTGCTGATCGTCTCATTGACAAACAGGTTGACCAGGACCATGGAGTGGAGAGGCTCAGGCTGGCCATGGTCACTGACCTTGACTAGGAGGCTATAGAGGCCCCTGTCATTGAGTGTCTTCCTCAGCGTAATGTTGCCCGTGTCAGGGTCGATGTCAAAGGATCCTGGCTCCCCACCCTTCCTCTTGATGATGCTGTAGGCTATGACGGCGTTCATGCCCGTGTCCTTGTCTACTGCATACACCTCAGTTATGGCTGTTCCGGGCTGAGTGCTGGGTAGGACCAGCATGTACGATTGGTTTGACTGTGGGAACAGGACTAAGGGTGGGTTGTCGTTCACGTCCAGGAGCAGGACGGTCACCATGGTGATGCAGGAGAGTGAAGGCTCGCCCCCATCCACAGCCTCAATCCACAGGAAGTAGGTGCCCTGTTGCTCTCGGTCCAGGGGCATCTTGGCTCTCAGGGCACCCTTCCCTGTGTCGATGATGAAGATGTCACTGCCATTGATGATAGACAGTGCCACCCAGCCATTCTTTCCTGAGTCCGCATCGGTGACTGAAAGGACGCCGATCTCACCGAACCCGGGGAAGTTCTCTGGCACAAAGAAGGTGAAGTCCTTATTGATGAAGCGAGGGCTGTTGTCATTGCGGTCCACCACAGTTATAATGACTGTGGCAGCGGTCTCCTGGCGTGGTGACCCACGGTCCAGTGCCCGGACTGTGAATCGGTACTTTTCCTGCTCCTCCCGGTCCAGAGACGTGGACACAGTCAGGACGCCTGTTTCCCGGTCCAAGCTGAAGATGGACGGTGCGTCAGAGCCCAGCAGGTAGATCACCTCACCCCGGATTCCGCTGTCCTCGTCCGTGGCATGCAGCTTTGCCAGGAATGTGTTTGGTGAGTTGTTCTCCTCCACAAACAAATCCAACTGAGCTTGCTTGAAGATGGGTGCATTGTCGTTCTCGTCTGTCACCTGGATCCTGATGAAGGTCTTGATGACCATACCGTGGCTGTTCCTAGCCACAATGGTCAGCTCATACTCCTGCCTCTGCTCGTAGTCCAGCACCTCGGTGGTCTCTAGCAGGTACTCATCTGTAAATAGCTTGTAAGGGGCCAGCCTGAAAGGCCCCTCCCCTTCAAGGTGACACTCCACCTTTTGTCGCTGCTCTGCCCCATTCTTCACCGTGAAAAAGGCAATGGGGGAAGACGCCGACTCTGACTCCTTCAGCCACACCACACCGTCCTTCTCCAAGGCGATGTATCGAGGAATCACTGCTGGTGGGCCAGACGACAACTTCACAATGCGTACCATCACCATGGCGACGGCGGGTATGCAGGCAGGCCCGTTGGCCAGGATGGTCAGCTTATAGAATTTGGCCGTGCTGCCGTCGATCTTGCCGGACAGCTTGATGACCCCGGTGACCTTGTCCAAGTGAAACAAGGCCCTGACGTCCCGGGGGACCCGCTCGCTGTAGGTGTAGGTGATCTGGGCATTAGCGCCGAGGTCGGGGTCGTGGGCGTGGAGGTGTGCCAGGTGCGAGCCTTTGGTTGTGTTCTCATACAGCGTGACGTTGACCTGCTTCTCCTGGAACTGAGGGCAGTTGTCGTTGACGTCAGTCACAACAATCCTGAGCGTGGCTGTCCCCAGGAGGGGGGGCGTCCCGCCATCCTCTGCAATGATGCTGGTCTCATACGCGTCTGTGGTCTCTCGGTCCAGGGGGCCTGTCACAATGAGGATGGGGGTCAGCTCCCCGCCCTCGCTCTCCTCCACATCCAAGGTGAACACCTCAAAGTCGTTGACCACCCAGTAGGTCTGGACCCCATTAATCCCGGCGTCGGGGTCGACCGCTGACTGCTCCAGTGCGAACCTGGAGTTTACCGGGGCATTCTCTGGGACAAAGAGCTGGATCTCGTCTGATAGGAAGCTGGGCCTGTTGTCATTCACGTCCTCCACCAAAATCCTGACTTTGACCAGCTGGAAGTATTGCTGGGGCAGGATGAAGATGTCCAAGGACAGGGAACAGTCTCGTGGCCCCTGGTTGCCCTGGCACAGAGTCTCCCTGTCTATTGCATTGGCAGATGTGTAGAGCTCACCCGTGGTGTCATTTAGGTTCACATACTGCTGGCTAATCTTTAAAGCCAGATTGAATAAAAGAGGAGGATCAACAGAGAAATCCAACTGTAAGTCTGCACCAATGGCTCCTATGAAGGTTCCCCTGGGTAATCCTTCTCTGATTTTGTAGATCAGTTCCTTCGCCTGACTTGTAAAGCAGGAGAGAGGGCTAATGAGAGGCAGGAGAATGCAGAATCCCTGAAAAGAGAAATAAAAATTTGTATGTAACAAAAGAAAAAATAATAGTAATGCCAGCAATGATAATAATGCGAGTCATCAAATAATTAGCATATTATTATCTTATAGCAATGACAGAAATAATCATAACACTACTGAAACTTTTACAAGTAATTATTGTCTTGTAATGTAAAGGATGCAGTTAGAAAAATTGCCAAAGTGTGAGACTTCTGTCATCAACAGCAGAACAGGCTAGATTATTACATTTTTATCATTTTTGCAATAAATATTTTCAAACAAGATTAGAGTAAAGAAGTCCAGATTTGTCTTTTAAACTGTAAAAAATAACTAATCAAGCTTTTCAAAAACTGAGGTGAGTAAAATATTCCTAACAAAGATGGGGAATGACCAGTTACTTTGAAATCAATACAACTGAGCACACTAAATGCTCAGTTAACACTTAGCACACACTTACGCACGCACACGCGCACGCACGCAAGCACACACACACACACCTTGTAAAGTCCCAGCTGCCTCCCCTCTTCACACCACTTACCCATAATTTTCCCCGTAAGATGTGGCGCTGATCGCTGGGCATATTTCCGCACAACAGCGTTCGTACTCCAGCACGAAGAAATGGAGAAATTTTTTTACCACTGATACATTTTCTCCCCCCGCTGATCAGCCAGACCTCCCTTGATGGCTTTGCTCTCACAGTGTGAAAGGCAGAAGTCATTCATCTGCTCTCAGACTTTGGACACACCTCCCATATGCAAATTACTTCTCAAAGTCAGCCAACCGGATTGTGAGTGCTGCTGGCTCTCCGGGACTCTGCCTTTTACCCTATGTATGCTGGATGGCTCAGTGTGATTTTTTTTGTTGGTGTGGATCAAAACTGCAGATGCGCTCAACTTATGCATGATCCAAATTTACATAAGCTGACCCACAGAATGTAAGGACTGGAAAGTCTGTGCTGTTCTGTGGAGGAGGTTATTGAGGACATTCTGCTGAAGATGAAGAGAGACAGTTGATTGCACACTGCACCCTCAATAGTTTTAGATAAACATGAGAGGAGTGAGACAGGTCAGTAATGTGTACATTGACTGGGTTCAGAGAGGGGTTTTTTTTGGAAAGGAGTAACACAGACTTTCTTAAGAGCAATGAGGACAGTGCTGTTGAAAGAGAGCAGTTTATTAGAGAGGAGGAGAGTAGTGAGCAGTTTGGATGTGCTATTAAAACATATTTTAAAAAACAACAACACAATCATTATTATTTAAGACAAGCTGTTAATTGCTGGTTGTCAGCAGTGTACTGTGATGATGGTAATAAAAATGATGAATTGCTTTTGTAGTCAGCCTTTCATCTTAATTTGGTTTACAGGAATATGTAGCACCCACGTGTGCTGTGTTGTGATTTATGATACACTGTGTGGTAAACTACAATGTAGACCTCAGTCTATACAGAAAAACATGTACCTTCAGCTCGTTAGAGTTATTAAAGTGGATTTTGACAGACCTCTCTTGATCTGTGCTACTGTCCATTTGCCAACTGATCTTGCATCCTCAAAATACCCCTCATTTCTTTAAATTACAGTAATTTTGAATATGTTAATAATTTGAATTTGCAACAGAGGACTTTATTGCAAACATTTAGTATAAAATTTGAAAATCATTGATAATAAATTAGAAATAATTGATAAAGATAGAAGGATTATGAGCTCAGAAAAAGTCCATCTGTAATGCAATACAATCACTTTCATTAGGTAGGACCATCCATGCTCATGTTACACAGAGACTACCAGTACCAGACAACCCCAGTGAGCATCTACCTAGTAGTGCCTTAAAAAAGGCCATCTGCGGATGTTTTATTATGTCCACACTGGCTATAAAGACATAGATAGCAGGCCTTCACTGGGTCAGTCGAAACCCTCAGTGTAAACACAGGCTTGATTATGCAAGAGACAGAGAACAAAACAAGCAGATGCAGGGGCAAAGGGAAGCCCTGCACGTCAGGATTTTATATCAGTGCATCACTGGGCGTGCTACAGCCACTTTATTAAAGAACAATATGCACGGCAGTGAAAAGCAGTATTATACAGTGCTTTTCTCTTTTCTTTTGTCCTACAAATTTCAAGATAATAAATTCAGTGGAAATGAAAATCTTGTCACATTTAAGACATTTGCAAAATAGTTACAGTATTTTCAATACTGGTTAAATATACCCATTTAGCGCCTCATTTTACTCCTGCCATCGAAAAGCTCGTTTCTGAGATATTATGCACGATTAATATTGGTGGACCATATAGGGGGTCAATTCTGTCGATATGCCCATCGATTGTGATACAAAATGCAGCACAACACGTGTGCTGGCTAGTTATCCTGGGATTGCTCAAAGCAGTGCTATTCATGCTTACCCTGGGAGAGCGGGAGCTTTTGGTCACGCCCTCATCTTCCCCTTTGAACTCATTCCTGGGGTAGTCCCTGAATCATTACACTCCACACCACATGTGCTAGTATCTTTAAAAATGCCCAGACTGATTTTGACATGCCTTTTTTAATATCTGCCCTGGTGTTTGCCAACTGCGTGTCCTTAAAACCAGACCCACGAGGTCGTCGTTTCCAGGAAGCTCTAGGTAAACAATTTGATTGACAGACGAGCACTACAGAACTTGGCTTCAAACAGCTCCTGTTTTTTTGTTTTTTTTTTTAAAAGAAAAACCCGAACATGTCTCAGTTTCCTGTGATTAATGAGGTGTGTGGGGCGGTTGCATTACATTTTTATGATATCCATCTACCAAGGTCTGTTTTTTACATTCCTTTTGTCTCTAATGAGCGACACACAGCCACGGGATCCCAGGCTTAGCAAGTGCAGTAAGTGAGAAAGTCTTTGTGCTCCGTCCAATAGTATTTCAATATAACAGTGTAAACTTGTGTACCGAATGATGTATTGCCTTTAATAATCGGTTTGTTCACAAAATAATACATGATTGTCAGGCGAAACTACACCAGTTAACTTTGTTCTACATCCAGGTGAAACAAGATCACTAAATGCTACATGATTATTACGGTTAGCACAAAGTCATATGAATATTAGTTTACTTTAACTTCTATCTACCTGCTATGAAAAAATGAATACAATGAAGTACTAAGATCTATACACCAAAAGCTGATCTATACACCGCTGGCCTTTTATGCATGCAATGCACCGATGTCCAATCAACCAGTTGGTGTTACCTGATAGTGCTGAAACATGGACCCCTAACTGACTGAACCCTCCTATACTCTGGGAGACACAATCGTCAATTGCTCATTGCCCTATGGAGCTACCGGCCACAGTTGGCACTGGAACACTCTGGATTCGATCCAAAGCCATGAGGCTCATTCATTTTAGTCACATTTTAAACTCTTCTGTAAGGAATATAAATGACTATAACACAAGATTGCATGAAGGTACAAAATCCTTTTTACATTCGATAAGTCCTGTTTATAATGATTATGGCCTGTCACATTTTCCCGGTAAATAGTCTCTCATTATTAATATCTTTCTTTCTTGGCCAACTTTTTTGATGTTCTTATGGAGCACAGTGTGGTAGAAACCATAGCATCCAGATGTCCTGTAGACCCCAGTCATTTTCCCCCACTGATTTAATCTGGTTATTTTTGTAAAGATTTAGCCCGTTCCAGCAATTTCCTGGATTTTCCTCTGCAGAGGGCAGACCCCTTCTCATTGCTTTTTAGTTCCATTCTTTCTCACCAATTTTACCCACAAGTCCCATCTCAATACATGGTAAAAAATGAAATAATATCAGCCTCACTTGTTTTTACGCACTTGCTATCTCCTCTTGTAATATCAGAATGAACAGTGAAAAACGAGTTCTTCAGTGACCCTGACAGACATGTCCCTTCATGCGCATTGGTTACAGAATGTAACATGAATAATATACACTTCACCCATTCTTCATACCTTCCTATTGCAATAAAAATGTATGTATTCTCTGTTTCCATCAGGTTTGTGTTTGTGTAGAATAGACTTTTCAAATACCCATGGTATCTTGCTTAGTATTTCAAATACATACAAACTCCTTTTTAAATCTAAATGAAATATATTGCTGAGTTCATGTAGGTGAGATTGTTATTTTTTTTATTCGTTGAGACATGGCAGGATGCAGTTGTCTTTACAGGATGAAACAGCCAGCAACTATAGGTTTGTTTGTAAATTAAAATTAAGAGGAAATATGATTACTGATTCAATATGATTACTGATTAATGATTCAGGCCTTAATGTTTGCATTAATTGCATGTTTATATTTAAATGGGTGTGACACTTTAAATCCTGCTGGGTCTTGTTGGAGTCAGTTGACACATTCCTACAGTATGTTGACATACAGTAGGAATCAATTTTGGAGTCAGCCTGCACTGTGAATCATTAAGTGGATGAGAGCAAATGAAGAGGAATGCTGATTGTGCAATCAGACTACTAAAACTCGGATTATATAAACGTGTGTAAATGGGATTAGAAGTAAAAAACATGATTTGAAAACTTGGAACGTGCAGATATGTCAGATGTTTCATCTTTGGCCCTGTCAAAGTAACAAATAAGGGCTGTGTGTCACTATAGATAAGAGGGTCTGCTTGTGATTGCAATTCAACTGTAATGTAATATCCCCGTGATTATATCTGTTAGTCCACGTGTTGCAAAATACACCTGGGGTTTAGTCTGGAAACCATTCAGAGAAACAGCCCCATTGAAAGGTAGTGATCGCTTGATGATTTAGATCCATGCCCTACATTAATCCATCAAAGAACTGGTCTTGATTGTAAGCGTTTGCTTTATTAAGTGTCTGAGCCTCAATATTCAATATGAGCCTGAATGCTGAATCACGAGTGCCGCCAGTGCATTGTCAGCTGACTTTATTTAGCCTAATGATCCAATTATGCAGTTCTAGGTTTGGATACACCCAGAAGCTGCAGAACAGAGAGGTCTGGCTGGTGTGTGTGGTGTGATGATTTTTAAAATAATATAGCAGAGCGGTCCCTTGGCCACTACATTACATTGCATTTATTTAGCAGACGCTTTTATCCAAAGCGACCTACAAAAGTGCATATCATGGTCATTGGAACAATTACAAAACACAGGTTCGATAAGGTACAATACTCATTTCGTACAGCTATCTATAACCAAGAACAAACTAGAGGGAAGAACAAGCTACACTATTAGGACGAAAATACAAATGACAAAAAGTGCTGGAATGGGGGTACATGTAACAAGAGTGCCATGAAAGGGGGGATTTCAAGTGAAATGATTCACATAGTGGTGGCAGTCAGACCTGGTATAGTCTGAAGAGATGCGCCTTCTGACCAATGTGGAAGATGGGTAGTGAGGGAGAGGTTTGAAGAGGGACAGGGAGTTTGTTCCACCACTGGGGAGCTAGGGTGATCCCATTACTCGGATGGGGGGGGGGGGGGGGGGGGGCGTGCAAGGCGCTAGGCCACTAGACAAGCACAGATGCCATGAGAGGGGGAGAGATGTGGCTATGTTGTAGGGAGGTTGTAAAGCAGGCCAGCAGCAGTGTTGTAGATGGCAGAACCAGGGAGGCCTTCAGAGAGGGCCACATTTGCACATTTACAGAAGGCATCCAGATACCCACATGCAGAAAGTGATTAGTCATCTCCTGACCTGTTTATGAACAGAACCTTCCAGAGCCTCCATCAAAGGCGGCCATTCCCGTGAATGTTTATGCTTCACAGGTACAGCCTTCCCTGTGAACCCTGGGGGAAACATCCTAATATGGAGAAAAGTCTTACCTCTTACTGACTGGGTCATTGTGGTTTTGGAGACCACAGCCAAACAGTGGGAGTAGTTTTAGTTTTGAGCTCAGATTTCAAAAGAAAGATGGCAACAACAATAACAACAATCTTTAAATTCCATTGAAGATTCTATTACTGAAATATATTGTAAATAAAGGCTTTATGTATATGACTGTAGTATAATATATTGAAATATCCAATTTGCATGTTTGCCCATATGTTGCAGTATTTTAAAATATATTTTCTTTCAATATATTTTCATTTTCTGTAAGGCATCACCATGACCATTGCCACTAGGACAGGCTGCACCAGAGCTGATAAACAATCTGTCCCTTCCTCCTTTTAACACCAAGCAGGTGAAATACCATGAAGTGCTGCAGTGCTGTCATATCTGAGAATGCTGAACTGATAATGCAACAGAGGGCAGGTCAACTTCACTCTAATATACTGTGAAATGTGCTAATATCTTGATAATATATTTGGTTTCAATGAGGTTGATTTTACCATATGTGATCTTTCTGGACCAGCTGCTCCAGCTGCTTAGTCCTGCACATCTCAAAGCATGAATTTCAGTGAACAAATGGTGGCTAGCTGCAACTGTTTTTGCACATTCCAGTACACCCCCCTTCCTCACATCTCAGTGGGGGACCTTTCATCAGTGGGTCAGGCCTACAGATACAGGGCGGGTGGGTGGGGACAAGTGGCTAAAAGATTGTGTTAGGAAAGACAAACCCACATATACGTGTAGTTATGTGATAGGGACTGCTGTGGGAATCTCACATACCTTGGGCAAGTTAAATCATGAAAGAAATTTACGCTTTCATTCAATACCATTAAACACGTCCTGATTTAACAGGCTGCGGCACTCCTACAAAGCGCTCACGGTGTTTCTGATTGTGTGAAGCTCTTTGTGCTGTTTTTGTATGATAAGGTGCTACACAAATAAAGACTTCTATCATTACCACCACCACAACAACTTGTGATCTTATGCACAGATAAAGCTGTGGCTCACAGAAATATGCCCCATGGACAGAAAGGAAATCCAGACTGCCTCACAGTCAGCGCTGGCCGCGTGTCCACTGGCACGCTGAGCACTTGGCTGTATTATCACCTGTGGATACAAGTCCAGACCGTCCCACAGGGACCTGCAGTCATGGTTGGCACAGGGCGTCGCTAACTTCACTGTGTCCCTTGACTTCAGTGATTTAAGTGCGAAAAAATTAAAACAAACACACCCACGCACACACACACCCATACACATGTACCTGCACACACACACACACATGATTGATGGTAAAAAAAACTGATGTGGGAAAAGTTTGTGGAATGTCACACTCTGGCTTTAGGGGCATATAGGGACATTTCCTACCCTGTGCCTTTATGCAATTCAAAACTGTTGTTGTGAAAATAAAGTTTAACGTAGAAATCATGCACAGCGCGATAATTTTACATTTGCAGGTGAAGGTATTGATCTGTTCCGGTCACTGCTGTGCAGGTCAATGTGAAATTGGCTATTGCAGTGACTCCAAAACTGGAGGACTACAGTCTACCTGTTTTTGGCATGTTTCGGCAGCCAAGTGAATAACTAAAGTGACTCATTCAGTTTCAGTTTCGGTTTGACTGCCCTGAACCACAAGTGCTGCAGCACAGCGCTGGTCTGGTCCTGCGGTCGAGGCACACACCCTAAAGGTCGACCCTGTACCGGATACTCTCCAGTTTGTGGGTGAAGGGTGTAGCTAGATGGGTTGAATGGCCAATCGTCATCATCATGCATTCTTACCTTCCAGCACAGTTATTACACAGCCCCCATGGACAGGCTTGCGAGTGTCCATGCTCGCAAATTGATGGATGACTAATTTTGCATCCAAACCTGTGAAGGGCATGGCTAGATGGGTGAGAGATTTTTGTCTTTATAGACCAAGAGAGAAAGATTTATTATGCAGGTATTCAAAGTTCCAGAGAAAACATAATAACTCTGGAAGGATGAGTGCAATGATTGGTTACATGACCCAAGTACAGATACTGATTCTAATGTAGACACTTTGTAATAATCCTGATGATCTCAGCCTCTGGAATTAATCTCAAATAAAAAAAAGAAGCAGTACATCTAATCAAATTTGAAGGCAATGCTGATGTTAAATGGGGCAATGTAAAAACCCACATTAGACCCCTCATTCATTCAACTTAAGCTACACTTAACACAAATATAGCAAATGCCAAAAGGAAAAACAGCATTTATTAGTCTGCAAAAAATAAATAGGAAAAGTATATTGATGTGAATTTTAAACCTTCCCTCCATCCTCCGTCTGTCTGAAGTTACATAAAGATTATGTGAAGACATGACTCAGAAGGCGCTCTTGCCATTAATTACAGCAGCTGCATATGCTGTTAGGGTGGTGGACATAATCCCTCCACAGATGTCCTGTTAACTTTGTGCTTCAGTCTTAATTAAAGTCCTGCTAAGCGCCAAGTTGCTAGTACATAGACACACAGCATTAAAAAGCATGCATTGGTTTAACATAGCCCAGAGGAAATGACTAACCGAGATGCTCCCTCCCTACATTGTGAAATGATTCACTAGTTGTGCATGTATCAGGGAAAAAACATGGAGCACAAATGTGTGTCCAGATTTATGGAACCTTTTCAGTATGTCTTATGTCTCATAGCACCATTTCTACCCAAACAGTTTGAAATTACTGATTGAAGTACATTAGGAATATGCATATACATGTCTATATCATTTATTTTTACAATTACACATTATTTTTATGAATTTAATTATGTTTTCCCCCCATATTTTCAGGAAGGACATATTGGTATTTGGCAGCATTCTCATGATGTTGTCTCCTAGCCTTTAAATCTGTTTGACAGTTTTATTCCATGGCGGTCATGCCAAAGCAGCTGAAAGAATAAAGAAAAAACAATAGAAATATTTTATTATACAAATTCTCTCTGTATGGCAGCTAATAAGGTAGGGGTTTTATGGAAGTAATGTAATTAAGCCTAAAACTTGTCTGTGATCACATAAGAGAGCTGTCATGAATACCTCTTAAAGACCATCACAGAGCCTTTCCCCCTTCCCTCACAGGTGAATGAGCACGGCCATTGAGCAATTATTCATTTTAACGAGCAGACTTATGAGAAAGAAAGAAATTCTCTGGTGAATCACACTTCTTAAAGTACCACCTGGCCCCTCATTAAATACAGTGAAACTTACTGCTGATGACCGTTTTATTACACCAAAAACAAAAACAGATGAACACTTTTCTTAAGACGTAGATCTTTGTTGGAACTTGTCTTGTTCCTGGTCTTGCACCCGCATTCACGGCAGGTGCTGGGACGTCTAGTGGGTTGAGTGAGCAGACTGAGATCAATGCGCTGGTCAGTGAGTGAATAAGTGAATTCATTGAAGGAGTTGAAAGAGTGAATGAGTGCATGGGTTCTCATAAAGTCCTGGGCCCTGTTTCTTGTACGGCGCTAAAACCATCCAGGATAATTTAATGCGTATCGTATCAAATTATCTCTTTAATTAAACTTGGCCTTACTCGGTTTCACGAACGTAAATAAGGATTTGATTAGTTCATCTAGCGTTAAATCATCCCAGGTAACTGCGCATCCACTCTGCTATAAAGGGGAGATTAATCGCATGCCAAAAACAGGATCACACTCCTTACATGGACACAAAGCGAGGTGATGTGGCCCTTTTCAGGATCACATGACATTGCAATTGACAAAAGAAGTATTTTCGACCTCGTTGTGTAAACTATGTGGTTTTTTAAATTTTGTTTTGGGATTGTAGAGGACTTATGTAAATATTACCATTGTGAAACCTTGCAAATGATGGCACTTTTACCTTCGACTGCATGGAAACTTTCCTTATAGTGCCCACTCCTGCATGGCCCAGTAATGTGAACACACTGATAAGCCTTTTTAATGCAAAGTAGGCTACACTTTTTGATTGCTCAGCATACTGTGGCTAAACTGATATTTTCATTTTTGAGGCTTTAATGATGTCTCTCATTTTACTTAATTCTTAATATTTCTTTGTCTCTGTCCTGTTTTAATTTTATAATTTTTACTACCCTACTGTATTTATTGTGTAATCTCATATCCATTCTTACTTTGTTTTTATTCTCCTCAAATGTAAAGCACTTTGCATAGCATTTTACGCATGGAAAGTGTTTTACAAATTAAGTTTATAATTATTATATTTTCAGCATTGCCTATAACATATATAAATGTGGTGGTGTGAGGAAGTGGTGCTCAGCACATTGCCGGTGTCACTGTTAGAGCTCTACTATTGGTCCGAATCAGCAATGTGCATTAATTGAGGTAAATAATTCCCTCACGACTAAATTGGTAGTGCTCATAAATTTAATTGTACAAGTTCTTTGAAACAGTATTGTCGGTCTCTAAAACAAGTTCCCTCTGAATGCCCTTCTTACAATGATGGCTCTTCCATTGACAAGAACCTCTTACAAACTATCAACAAGCATTCATTTCTGCTGTTGGTGTGTTTGTGATTTCACCACGTTGCTTTTAAGCTATGCTCATGTCATCCAGCTAACTTGAGCCTAAACCTGAGTTTTTGCAGGTTTGGGCTTATGACACTGTTGCTCTGGTAACAAGTCTGGCTAAATGGGGACCTCCCTTTGTAAAACCAAAAATCCTGGCTTTATCCCAAAATGTCAACAGACTAATTGGATTAACTCAAGTTTGTGACATACGTGAATCAGGGTGTTGTTTGCATGAATGTGGGAACGTTGGGCAAGTCCCTGTTTGCTGGGATTTGTTGCAGCCACCTTGATCAGGTTTCAGGGTTGTTGAAAACAAGAGTTTAAGTTGCAGATATTTTTTCTGTTAAACCCTTAAACCCTTAAACAAATGAGGTTTGGCTTATTGCCATTTGCACTGGTATCACTTTAAACTGTTTTTAAATTTTCCACTAATGGGTTTCATTTTTTGTGACTAGCTGTTCAACTCAGCAATTGAGACCCCACTGAGTTCATATCTAAAAATTAATTGATTTAAAACATATTTCTGAAGGAATTATTCACTGTGTAGCACAATAAATTAAAACATTCATTGATTGGACTGATTTAAAGACTTGGGATTTGAATATGGAACATACCGTACATATTCTCAACTACTTCTGACATAATTTGGGCTTAAGAGGGCCCATCCCATAATAGACATTAAAGTGTCTAATTAGGATTAACAATGAGCTGTTCACTGTAATTGGGGATTGTAGTAGTGGCTGGAATAAAGCCAGCACACACACACACACACACACACACACACACACAGTCCTTTGGACTGAGCTGAATGATCGGTCACATTTAGGCTATGCTACTGGTGTTTCCAAATGTCATTTCACATGGGACGAAGCCCAGTGTGAAGCCCAGCGTATTTAGACACTTTGCATTATGGAATGCAGCAAACACATAAAAACAATCTACGATGTTCTTCTCATGCTGTGCATAGCCCCCTTCAGCGATGTCTTCCGCTGGAAAGATATCCATTTTCATGCGTTTCTGTGTTTTAAATAAAAATTAAACGAGTCTGATCTCAAAATCACAGGAGCCTAAATAATGCTAAATTTGTCCTTAGCTTTGTATTTTAATTTGTATGTGAATGTGTATATGAATTAAGTATGTATTTTATAATGATTGTCTGTGACTGTTGTATTTGTCCACTGCACAAATGAAGTTCCTCATGGAAAATAAAGTAATTTGAATTGAATTGAATTGATTGAATGCCTTGGTGAGAGCCAGCCATAAAACAGCTTTAATAAAAAAGCACCTTTCCCCCTCAGCTTCTTCTGCCCTGGAAGGGGCTTACTGACTGCTAGGACAGCAAGTTTAAGCTTTTTTAAAGGAAGGAAACATTTTCTGGTTTTTGTCTTATGGAGAAATGTTTTAAAGAGTTTGAACACAGCCCGTTTTTCTGTTTTTGCAAACACATCCACCCAAATCACTTGAGCAAACCAGTTCTGTCACATACTGAAATTTCACATGCAATCGCTTTAACGTTACATTCTCTCCAAGAAAGAGGCAGGTTCACACAAGGTGGTGAAAACCCATTTCCATCAGTTAAATGTAAAAGGGTTTCAGAAATGAAAAAAAAGCACCGTCTCCAGTCCTGCTAAGTTCCAATGTACACAAGCCTAGGGCCAGAAAATAGCTCAGATATCTGCCTAGGAGACAGTCTCATCACGCTTTTCACACCTGATCAGGCAGTTTTTCCACTGCAGAAGAGTCCAGGCAAAACAAGACGCTTAAAGCCATATTTGGTTTCCAGAATGAGCGAGTGCATGCATGAGTGTAGCATTCTTAGCAATGAACCCCATTCATCTCAGGTGGTATCTGTTAACTTGTCTCGAAAATCAATTGCTAGATCTTCTCGGTTTAAAATTCATGCATTTAAAAATGCACGTGATTGCTGAACCACACCGCCACAAGCCTAACACCATAGCAGCATGCTGGTAAATTCACTTCTTCTAACCCCTCACCTCTGCAGTATTTAAACTCTGTGTACTCACATTGCTAAAGAAGTGGAGCAATTATCCAATTACCCAATTAAAATGTTCACAGCTTTTTATCACTGCACCTGCATGCAAAAGAGCTCCAAAATGTTGCATATTTGAATAGAAATAAGAATGATGCACTGCCCAGATGCAGAATGTTACAGCATGGTTTTGTGCAGCCAGCTAGATACTTTAACTGATCACGATACTCTACCTCGCCAACTTTTGTCCAGCAGACATTTAAAACGTAACGGGCAGAAGCTTCTACTGATTGGATTAGACCACAGACGCACTGACATTCATTCTCTTTCCAAGTAGTCCACAGGTGTCTCCCACTGGTAGCTCCTTCAAAAAATTAACAGGATCATCACACTGATTTCACATTAACTTGAACAGGCTTTTCCATTTAACTATAACAAAAACTTCACCTAATAAAAATAACTCAATAAAACATAATTTAAAAAACCACAGTTTGAGTAATACTATAAAGATGGATTCATCCCTGAGTTGAAATTATCACATTGCCAACAATGATTTGCTCATTTGGATTTGTTTTGATAAAAAATGAATGGTGTTATAGGCACTTGGCAGCAGAGTGTCCTGGCTTTGGTTCCTTTGGCAGACAGATTATATCAGTCAGCAGGGATTTAGACATCAGGCCAACAGCTCTGATGCACAAGGTATGTGGATGAAAAATGTGGAGGGTATTTTACTTTCTCTGCATCACCAGATCAGCTATGTTAAATGCCAGGCCACGTTTAACATCGGTGAGGCCATTCTCAGACCTTGGGCACTAATCGATTTGTACAAACTGCTTGTTCCACAGGGTCAAACTTGAACACCCCCACACTTTGGCTCTGCAGAACCTGGCAACCCTGCGCTCTAACTGTGGGTCAGCCCCCACCTGTGGGTGGTGGGAGGGATTAGAAAAGGAACAAATGTTTGAATGTGCTTTTGTAAATAAAATTCTTATTTAATCTTTTCTTACCAGTTAAATATTTAAACTTAATTTGTTCTTTTACAGTTTATTGTAATCACCGTACTTGAAGTTGTTTTTAATAAATGGTTAAATAAAGATAAAAATAAACACACAAATAAATTCTGCTCCTTAAGGGAAGAGAAAATGTCAACGATGCATTGGCTGCTAGGTTTCTGTGTCTAGTAGCCACTCCACAGAAAAGTGTACACTTCACAAAAAAAACACATGACTGGATACTGAGCTAACTAATGCGATACGAGCAGCCAGCCTGGCCGAAGCCAGCCTTATCACTGTGATATTTCACATATATAGTGTGACTCCACAGGCTATAGACTGTGACCAGAGGGTCTCATTAAAGTATACAGTATACTGTATACTGACTCTAAAGCACCCTCGCTGGAGACTGGTTGGAGACACAGTGAAATTAATAGAGCGTTTAAACTGTAATTCAGCGCGCTCATTAGCGCCTTTAGGAGTGCGCTGGTTAGGAGTGGGCTGACAGCTTCCTCAGACGAGCGGCTCTGCTCACACTGCTGAAGTGGGCTCTCTGCCCTCCCTTACCCCCCAGTCTTCTCAGACCCACAGGCAGAACTGCAGTCTGGACAGGTGGGGGGCAGGTGCTAATTCCCTCCTGGGCCTTCTGTTTGGTTAATCAGAATTCTATGGGATTGCTCTGCCCTCCCCTCCTCCCTCCCTCTCTCCCTCCCTCCCTCCTTATTAAAGTGCCATCTGGAATGTTGTGAAGGATCTCATTTCCGCTCGGCGGTGGGTAATCTTCAGCCCTGCGTGTGAGAGCTGGGTGCGTTCCTGCCTGATGAGAATCCCGGCACGCCGCGCCCTGATCTGGGATGTCCCGCTCAAAGCCGTCCCATCCTTCCTTTCTCTCCTGTAGTCATCAGTGGAGTGAAGGCGGGGGGGTGGGGGGACACCGCTAACAGAAACTGCCGGCGGGTCGGGTGGGATTAGAGTTGCTAACATCCCCTTCCTTGGAAACGGGACTCTCCACGGATGCACAGGTGTGGTTTATAAATTTATTACACATGTGGCACATGGTAACCATGTAGTAACATGCATTTCATAGGCTATTCATAATGGGGCCTTGTGGCTACAACAGTATAAACCATCATTGACTGAATTATGTATATCTTAGAAATTATGGACTGTTGACGACCGGAAGTGGGTCCACCCCTAGGAGCCCAGGTATGGCATAGTGGTCTTCTAGCTGTCAAACCCCTGGGCCCTGCTCTACAGGTTGTCCTCAATCCCTCCATCACAATAAAACATATTAAAAAACAAAATAGAGTCATGACATTACCTTACTTATAGAAAGCAGAGAGGAACTCCAACAATCACAGACTAAGTTAGACATAGCAATGCTGATGTTGATTGGGAGATACTTTCTGATGGCGATCCTACTTGGATCTTTATGGGTGTGAGGAAACATTGAGAAAGTCTCCACCAATCTCCACTGGCATTGTTGGATCAGTTGTTACCAACAAAATCCATGATTGGTGGAACTCTTTGCCATATTTTATGGCAGCTTCCCTCACAGCACGAGCACATAATCTTCTTAAACAAAATGGTGGTCCCTGAGGATATTCTGCACACGATTCCTCTAATGTCTCTCTTCACTTAATCTGGATCTTACATGCTGAATCCACCACACCACACGATACACATGTCACTGAGTCCACAGTATCTGTGTACCGCACCATTCTCAAATGGTGAATATGCTAATATTTCACTCATGTCAATGATCTCAGACTCCAGTCTGGTCTTTGTAGTTTTCTTTTAATCAGCAGCCAGTTTAAACTTTGGAAATGAGGTGTGTGGAGTCAGACCAATAAATTACTAAAATTAGTAACTTAAGTGCTGAAGCAGAGCCCCTCGAGGACTGGAGTCCTTGTCTTGTTGTGGGTACAAGGAGGGGAGGGCCTTTCTGGTATTACTTTTGGTAAGTTATACATCTGATAATCCCTCTGGTGGATGTAGTAAGTGACTGATGTGGTGTTTTATGGCTGTAAAGATCAGAGAATGCCATATTATTAAAATGGTGTTCACGAATAAAACAATTATTTCAGACTCCCTTTAAATGACCTGTGTAAGGGACCAAATTGGGAACCATAATAAGTGTGTATATTCACTCATAATTGTTTAACACACATTCTCCATACACAGAAGCATGAAAACATTATAGTCTATGATGGGCACTTATTTCTAATGCATATGCTTGTATTTACATACAATAATACAACTTGCTTTCCTATCTTTTATATGGCTTCTATCTCTATGTCACCTACAAAGCTACCTATGACTGTGCAGTTTTTTTTTCTTTATTTGGCAGGCATTTTATGCCTAGACACAGTTTATTTTTAAAATAGATCTTTCTTTGGAATTATGTATTTAAAAAGGGGGAATAGTCGTACTTTCAGAAAATGTCCATGTGAAGAGCTGTGTGTGTGAATTTTGCTTTGAAAGAAGGATTGGTCGTTTGATAGTGGGGTGGACCATAAAGTGGGGTGAAAGACGTTGACCCAACTTTATGGGGGGTCATAAAGCCCATTCATTTTCTCAAAACATGGAGGTAAGGGTGTCCATTTTGTGCCAAGGGAAACAGAAATAGCAAAGCTGAAGGCACATTAGTGAGTCTTTGCTAAGATATTTGCCTCCTAATTGGATTTTATCAGGTAGACCCTTGTGCGAATTGAAACCATCCTTTTTATTGCCGTTGACATTAATCTCCTTAAAACAGCACGCTTTTTTTCGATTAGCCGATACCTGACACTGGGATATTTCTGAGCGGATTAATCCCTTACAGAGTTCTCTCACTGTGGGTGTAGCTAAATTTGAGACAGGTATTATGTGATTTTCTTTCATAAGAACAATTTCCTGGAATGATTTGTACATTGTACCAAATCTTGTGGAAACACTCAGATCATCATTTCTGCAGGATTCATTACTGAACGGTTCATTAAAGAACGGTTCATTAAAAACATTTGATCACAGTGAATGAGCGCTCTCTCTCTGGTCATCTGTACCAGTGCTAATTATTGTGTTTGTATGCATCCAAGTGCGAGAGGGATCTGGGAGGCTGACAGGCCCTTCAATCACTTGTATTTTTAGGACACAGCGCCCTCTCTTGGTCAAAACGGGACATAACTGTGGAGAGGTAAAAAGCAGATAATGAATGGATTCAATTTTGTAATACGAACAGAATAATGTACACATGATTGTTAGGCATAGTTCCCACTCATGAATTAAACATATTCCTTAACATATTCTCTCTGTTTGCATTTAAAAGCCAGTGTTTGCATCCTGAGTGGCTGTATAAATTAGTGTATTTTTTCAAGCAGTTCACACGCTGCCTTATGAACACTGTTTGTGTCCTCCTGTGTACAGTTAGTTTAGACGTTTTTTTGTGTGCAAGGTCGGGAGGCTCTGTTCCAGAGATTATGTTTTGAGCTTTATGTCAAGCTAAATTCACAAGAGAAACAATTTAGCCTGACCAGCGGTGTGGAATCCAAGCAGGGACGACGTGCCCGAGTCTCTCCTGTGTCCATAAATCAAAACACACAAAACTCAGGAGTAAAATGAGATTACCAAAAAAAAGAAAAGCATTGATTTTTCTTCTGCACATCCCATAAGCGCCAGTCTCCCAGCTATTATAGGCAGAATCCAGTAGCACAGCTAAACAATCTTCAAAAAAAAGAAGAAAAAAAAGATGTCCTTGGCTGTGCTCTTGCTTCTCCTATGCTGTCATACAGTGGGCTGTTTCAGGTAGAGTCTGAGGGATAACTGATTCATTGCTTTTAGAATGACCTGGTTAATACTGCCTCACAGGCAGGGGGTAGTGTTGCATCATGCTCAAACCACCCTGTAGTTATGATAACAAGGGATATAATAGAAGTGTCTGCAAAGCAAGCATGTTTGTTTTACAATGTGCTGGATTCTGTGGATTGGGGCCATAGTAATGAAACAGAGATTTAAAAAGTAGTCACCCGAAGTGAATAGTTCTGGAATATAATGTTCTGGCTTTGTTTGGCAACTTTTGGGATCTTTCAGTCATGAGATCCATTCCCAGTAGATCTTGTCTTTGAGCCACCACCCCTACCTTGACCCCCTGGTTTGTAGAATAATCAATAAAAAAAGAGACAAAAAGCTACTAATATGCAATATAAAATGTATTTGGAGGCATGACTGTGTGTAATACTAGTAAAACCACGAGTGCCTGAAAGAGCTGTTTAAGTTCTTGCACGCAGGCGCTTGTCTGAGATTAGATTGACTTGCGTCGAGGAATGGGTCCCGCTCATTGAAACCATGGCGACGCAGATCGTAAAAGTGCGAAAAACCTTGACTTCTGTCTGACAGAGATACAAGGCTGAAGCTGTCTGCTCACAGACCGAGCGACTGCTTGTGGACTGGTGCTAAATCATCTTCAGCTACACCTCCTTCCCCCCTGCCACCCCCCCCCCCTCCAAAACCCCCACCCCCCAGTCATTTCTGGTCTTGTAACACACGCGCGCACAATACAAAACACTCTTCACCTCTTTCTCCGCTTAGAAGCGGGGCTGCCGGCGAGGAGCTCGTTCAGCTTCTCTGCTTTTATTACATTCTCAAGGTGCTATTGTTTGGATTATTAATCTAATTTTCTACGCCTTTCAAATAGCTTCTGAATGTTTCTTTATCTTTCCTATCATTTTATTTAAGGCACAGAGCTAGCCAGCCTGTTGTGAATGACTGGAGAGCTGTTTGCTGGATCTTATTAGGCCTAATGAGGTCTCATTCCTAGTTATCAGCTAGACAAGACCCAGAACCAGATTACCCATTAAACACATTAAGCCTTATTGATTTTATCTTACTCCTTTTAACCAAGTTTTGATGTCCACAAATATAACAATGGAAAATCAATGGTTAAATATAGTACAGTATAAATGAGGAACAGCGAGAAGGTCAATCAGGAGGTTAATTAATTGGTGTTCCTAGCATCTGATTGGCTAATAGATGGGATGTGCGTAAAATGTCACCACTTTCCCAGCTTACCTAGCAGTAAGGTACAGCAGCAGCAGCAGCCGTAGCAGGGTAGAGCAGCAGCAGCAGCAGCAGCAGGTACAAGAAACAGGCAGTGGCAGAGCAGCACTCTTGAAGCAAACTGCAATGGGGCGGCCCCTGGCTCAGCCCTGCCCCATCCCCACAAACAGACTGAGCTGCCGTCTGCAGACATCTGCAGTGCTCGCAGACAGTCCCTATAATAATAATAATAATAATAATAATAATAATAATAATAATAATAATAATTAATAAGAATAATAATAATAATAATAATAATAATATTTCTCTCAGCAGATGTCTTCATCCAGGATGACCTTCAAAGCTTACATTTGACTTTGACATGCGATCCGTTTATTTTTAGCTTCTGAAGCTGTTCAGGTTAAGCACCTTGCTCAAGGGTACAACAGCAGTGTTCCCATCTGGGATGTTAACCTGCGACCTTCTGGTAACAAGTCAAGTTCCCTCACCTGGGTCACCCACCAATCTCCCTCTCCCTCTCCCTCTTCCTCTCTAGTGTGGATATCCCATAATGATCCGGCCAGGAGGCGACAGAGCCTTGATGTTGAGAGGGCACGGGAGATCAACTGTTTTGACTCCCCTGAACAGATGGGAGTGCCGCCCCACCCCCCTGACCCCCCCACACACCCCCACCCCCCGCGTCTCCCCCCTCCCTACTCTGGCACCCCAAGGTCATTTCAGAACTTCCACATGGTGGGTGAAAATCACTCCACTCCACAGGCAGGAAGATGAACTCTTCTGAAAAAAAAAGAAAAGAAAAAAACAAGCTGACAGGAAATTGAGTTGGGGAAGCATATTAACGCCGCGCGACTCACCAGCAGAGCATGATGATGCAGTAACAGTGGGAGGGAGGGAGGGATTATTTTTTTTATTGCGTTCATGCATTATTAGAGGTCATTCTCTGGGGGCTTGCCGGTCTCTCAGTCAATAAATGTAAAACCACCATATGAAGGGACGGGGGGAGTTTAAAAAAAGCCTGAGAATCCATAAACACGATTTAAAACAGTCTAAGCAACACTGGCCAGGTTGTGAATGACCCCCACGGTCCAGGATTTCTGACACCTGAAAATTTGCTATTGGGATCCTGCCTCCCCTTTGATGTGTCCACACAGGTTAAAGAGGATTGCAGTGATGTTGGAGGCGGAAAGGGTCAGCTATTGGGTTAGGCACCGAAACACAGGAAACCAAGATGGTGGGATCATGCCACTCACTCCTGCAAATAGGGAGAGACACCAGAAACACAGAGGCTCTTTGCAACACAGGAAATGGTAAAGCGATGCTTTGCTACAGATAATTTCTTTCTCACTTTGCTGTTAATATTTTAATATATAAATGATAGCAAAAAAGCCACGTTGGCTGTATTATTCAGTTGCTGTCAATGTCATTCATTGCTCCCCGTATGGCTTAAAAGATGAGCTTTCCAACCACGTTGTAAAATTGTCTGCAACAATAGAAGTTTCAAAAAAATCTCCAGGTCTATATTCATTTGAATAGCTTGCAGAAAAGGTTATCTGTGCCTGGCTATCAGGCAATTCAGTGAAACCAAATTACGTAATTCAGAATTTATTTATTTTTTGTTGGCAAAATTGAATGCAAAATTATGGTACCTTCCTGAAAATTCACAATGATTCATAGGAGCATTTATTTTGAGAGGAATAGTGTGAAAGATGTTCACAGGCTCAATTTTCAGATAAAAAGTCTTGTGGCTGTGAAACAAAAAACTAAAACAATAAAAAATAAAAACGAACACGTCCCCCAACCACTCAAACAGCAGGCATCACAAAAAAGACTCTCATTCCCAGAATGCCATTGAGTGATTCTAGTAATTCACAATCAAAACCACCAGCAGAACCTTGTTACCAATACTACCATTAACTATCATTTCAAAATATTTTAATTATCAATAATCAAGAGATCAAATTGGTACAATTCTATCTGGCAAACACTGCCCTCTGGTGGTAAATATTGAAATGGATTTTAACTTTACCCCTCTACAACTACTGTCAGTGCAGTGTATAAAAGGTACACACTGTATATTTACCCATACTGTACATTTTGTGTTACCTTTATTGTGACTCAAGACATAGATGTGCCTGGCCATTTATAAATATTAATTGTGCTTGACAGTCATTTTGAAATTACAGCGCTTTTTTTTGACAGCCTTTGTAGTCTGTTATTGGCATTTGTCAACGTGAGGAGCAGAGTTGTGCCAGTGAAAGTCAAGGAAGCCATGACGAGGCCGCAGCGTCATGGTTACCTCCTGTCGCACCACATTGTGTAACGGTAATTTGCCCACTGGGAAGCTGGGCTACACATACACATGTAAGAAGGGCTATGTGAGAACTGCTGCCATTTCTACATGGTGAAACCAAAGTACCATTAAATAAAAGCTGAAAACCCACACGTGAATCGTTTGATTACAAATCAAAAATTTTGGATGACAGAGCCAAATCAAGAAAAATATGTCTTTGTACCAAACATTATGGAGTCCACATTTTGTCAAATAAACATATTTGAGAAAAACTGGAAATATAAAATTTCTGAGTTAATTACTCAGCCCCGCCCCCCCCCCCCCCCCACCCCCCCGCCCCTCAAAATTGTTAAATGTTAAATGTTTGTCATTATGTACAGACAGACATGACAATTACTAACAAAGGAGCTGTCTGTATGGGCAATCTTGTCACATGACCACACACCTTCTACACTTCTCATTGTGCTCCACAGATAAAAATCATCGGGAAAATCACTTGGCTCATTCCACATTTTGAAAGGTGTCATTACTTGGGAGTTAGGCTTCATTTCAGGCACACAATTATGCCTGACCACGAAAGATTTAAAGCTCAGAATCTCCCACTGTATGAGCTGGCTACACTGTATTTGGATAAATCTATACATTTTTATAAGGTCGTCTTATGCAGATGGACTTACACAGCTTACATTTTTGGTTTTACATGCAATCCGTTTATGCAGCTGAATATTTATGATAAGATAATTTACTGAATTTAATGACCTGACTCAAGGCAAGAGCAGCAATGCACCACCTGGGAATGAAACCTGTAACATCTGCATTACAAGCCCAGATCGCTGACTATTATACTATACTGTCACTGTGTTACTCCGCACACACGCACACGCACACGCACACACACACACACACACACACACACACACACACACATGCACCTACACACAAACACGCACGCACAGGCACACAGAAAACCACAAAATAAAGACTTTTTTAAAAGTTCTTTTCCTTCTCGATCGATGCTTCACATATTCACTGGTTTTGTGGTCCTTACGTTGGCGGATGTTATGAACGAATCCAATGGGACAGGTGAGCCAGACGCCTCCAGATCAATAAAACCGTGGAGCCCATTGATGTGGCAAAATTACCCCACTGCTCTTCCAAACAGCTATACTGTCCTCTATGGTCTGGCTGTGAGGCGTGTAATTTTGTATCACAATACATTACAGTTTAAAAAAAAATACTGTTGTTTATAATGATGCAGGGCAATACAGTGGGAATAAACAACAACAACTATAACAATAATAAATAAATAAAAAGCACACATCATTATAAGGAATGCCTATCAGTAAAAAGACACAGATTTTAAATAAGAACAAGACAACACAGCACTGACATACACAACAAGCAGTTTTAGGCAGGGCAAACCCATCCTGCTTTACAAATAACCGGCTTTGCATATCTACGAAGAAATAACAACTATAGAGGAGCGAGCAGATTTATGTTTCAAATTGAGAAAGTAATCATCTGTAAAATGGGAACTGGGAATATGGCTAGAAGACTTAACCCAAATCTCTCCATACTCTGCCACCACTTTAATTAGTTTGCCCAGCGTCTGCTAGGAATGGATGGCTGTCCCACGGTCTCTTCCTATTCCTTCAAGGGAGGTTTTGCTTACCACTGTTGCCCCTGGCTTACTCACAGGGGCCTGAGGTCTGGGCCCAAAATATCTCTAAAATGCTTTGAGGCCTTGGTCCCTTTGTGAACAGCACTACACAAATAAAGTTGAAGTGAACTGAAGAGTCATCCCGTCTTTATTGCAGGGGATTAACTGCTTGAATTTAGCGAGGGACCGGAGGGTACTGAAGCAAACTGCTTAAACAGATGCAACTCTTTTCCTTCCTCAGATTACGGCACAAGCAGCTTTGCTGGGCATCTTTTTTTACAGCAGACCATTGTCATGCTGTCCCAGAGCAGGGGGGGGGCACTGAAAGAAGACCCCTAAAATAATTATTGCAGTACTTAGGCAATTGGCTTATTTCTTCTTAAAGGAGACGTTTTTCCCCACAGTCAATGTTTTCAGCAGTTTGTCCTTTGTCCTTAGCGCAGATTTAATGGAACACAGTATAACTGGCAGGGTTAATTGTTTGACCGGCACACTGCAGGATGCGGTTTATGGTCTGACATGTCTTGCAAGTTATGAAATCAGAGGAATTCTACCTTTTCCCACCACCTTAGGACTCAGTACAATGATTTTCGAACATTATGAGACTACACCCATTGGTCACTGATGACATATTACACTTTTATGAAGCACTTAGTATTCATTAACTCTAGCACACACACAAGGCCACCTAGACTTTCTATCAAACTGCCAGTCTGTTCCTCTCTAGCAGCCTGTACTTCTGCTGTTAGTGTGCAGTTGTTGCCTGTAGAATAGATTGATGAAATAAACCCTCATTCTCGCTCCACAGCTCGAGGAATTCCTCATCTCCCAATCGCGTTCCTGTCCAACGTGCGTATCTGCTTGGAGCTCGCGTTTTTTCTGTTTTATTATTCCGTGGGTTCTCTCCTTGCCTCCTGTTCAGTCTCTACAGGAAAAGGCTTATAGAAAGCAGCTGTTTCATGTTGCCGTGTTATGATGCAGAATGGGGTTTTTTGGCCTGATTATATATTGGCTGTTGGCAGTATTGCACTGCTCTTGACCCCAAACACCGAACAAGAGTTTGGCAAAACATCTAAAGCCTGCACAAAAGACACTTTCTGCCTTCTCAGGATCTGGTGAGAGCAAAGAGCTCATCCTTGGAGGTAGCTGATATACTGCACAATCCAAAGGTATTAAGTTGAGGGAGGATTCCAGTATGCACTTGCTTAGTTTCAATTAGGCTTATAGGTAACTCACAAAAGCTATTTAAAGGGCAATTACAAAACTATAAATCAATGCTACAATTCTAACAAAATTTATTTGAAGACAAGGTGCATTCAAATATTTACCATATTTAAATAAATCTAAACTACAGTAATACATAAAATATATTTAATTAAATATGACATTGTTATACTATCATATTTAATAACATTATGAACATTAACTGGTATTCAATCAACATTTGTCCTGAACTTTGAATAAAAATGTTTTTTTTTTCCTTCACTAACACAATTTGGCCAAATGGTCAAAATCAGTAAATATAACTTGTCAAACTAAGTTTGTGAAGGACAAGTGTTACGCTTGCATTTACTTGTTAAGGACAAAGCTTGATGAAATACTGGCCATTATGTTAGCAGCATCGATACAAATATAGGTTCTGCCTTTTGCAGAAGACAGAGCATTGTCATGGGAATTGTTCACATTCTTAAATTTGAAGACATCCTCCAATATCAACCGTGTAATTTCACTATTCACTGTTATTTCAGCGTTTCCTCTTCGGCTGGCTGTGGAACAACGCTGGAAATTGTGTTTTGGACTGAAGTGGTTATTTTAATATGCGTGCAGCCTTAAACACAAGCATTTGTAGAATATTGCCATAAATGTATACAGTATAACTGTTCTGCAGGTGCTTTCCATCATCGCAAAGTACCTCCCTTGCAAAGCAGGAATTATACCCCCTTTTAGAGGCTGTTTGCCCCACAATCAGCAATCCTTAAATTGCAGAAGATAAACTGCCCCAAAATAACAGCCCCGAGAATGGAATGCAGGCAGACATATCGGCAATCTGAATTTCATACATGGGGAAGGGGAAGCGCTGGCTTTGAATATTTGCAAGAAAAAAGGTTAATGGTGGTGCTGTGGTGCCCTTGTACAAAATATTGATAGCTGAATAATCCATGACAAGTTGTGTGGTTTTCTCGAATATAAACATGATGCAAGATACTGTATACATACATTTTATAAAATGGATAATTCTGGCCCTGGATGCTGATTGATCAACACAGCATTGCAGCTGTATTATAATACACAATATAATAACAACCATGATGCCATAAACATGTTCACCTTCAACAGATTGGACTATTGATAGTAGCTAAAGTTACTAGCATGACAACTTTTAACATTTGGGTAAGCTAAATTTGTTTTAGCATTGCTTTGAGCAAGAATAGTCGTTGAGGCTGTTTGTGGAATATATGAAAACCTTCAAAATAAAACAAACTTCTAAAACTTACGATGTGTTGTTTGTACCCAAACATGTAATGTTTGTGCCCAAAAATGTACCACATGTAAATTATAACATCCAGATAAATAAACCCTATATAAATTTGAAGTTAGGTAATTAGATTGTTTTTTTTGTTGTTGTAATTTTATAACAGTAGGGTGATTGACAAGTTCTTCCCTCTGCTTCCCTCTACTGCCCATCAGCTAATCCCATCTGAGTGGGAACTGAACACCTGGAAATCTTAAGGTTCTTTGCAATTTCTCACTGGGAATAACCTTCCTGCCACAATATGTTTACTTAGCCCTGCACATCTAAGCCTAACTCCTACTTTTTTTTGTTGCCATATTTCTTGCATATGTCCATGCCTATTTTACTTGCACTAAAGGTATGAGGCTACCTGTGGTTTAAAAAAAAAAAAAAAAAATTCACTCAGTTTTTTAATTACCTCTCCATCTCCCTCCCCCCTCCACCTCCCACTTTGAAAAATAATTGGATAGACTTCCAATAATTTGTTTCATTGTAAATAAAGCCAAAGGAGGCTATTTCATTTTTAAGTAAAACTCACCTTTTTTGTCATTGTAGGTAGAAATTGAAAAAACTGTTTGTACTTTGGTTTGTTATCCAATGAATGTACACAAATTAACGGAACTGTTTTCTACATAAAGTTTAAAAAAAGAAAAAGAAAACGACAGGTGGCCTAACACGGCCTGTACTGTATATCCACTTATGCCATGACACCATAAATAATGATTCATTTACCATTGTACCAAAATGGAAATATTTATCAAGGGAAAAAATTACATTTTTCTATGTGCACATCCACCAACAAATACCCTCGAAATGCAGGAACAGAACGTAATGTTTCCTGTGTAGAAGATTACAGAAACAGACCAGTGTTGTTCCAGCTCTGAAAATAAAATAGAAAATCTTTTGAAACTGCATAAGAGTGACCTTCTTTCAGGTTTATACATGCAAAATATGTTTGCTAAAATCAAGTTCAGCTAAAAGTAGAAATCATATTTAAATGTATGTGTAAATATTTATTGTCTTTGCTTATCAGTCCGTGGTACAATATAGTATTGTATGGCTTTTTTAAAATATATGCTGAGTTGCATTGAAAGTCACTCTCACATTAGCATATCTGGATATGAAGAATCATATTTCCCATTTAGCATTTTTCCATTTTATGGCGTTCATAGCTAGAGGACAGTTTGCAGACATGCGACCCTCAGAAATGTATTTCTTTTGAGATTTGTCCATCATCTAGATCATTCAAAGGTTATTTCCTGGGGCAACAAACAAACTCATTTTGGGTAATGCAACACCATAGACCAATATCACTCTATTTTTGGAATCTGTACGTCTCTCTCTAAATCATACACAATTGGATTTGAAAAAAACTGTCAAATCTCTTTGGCAGTATCAGAACAGATGTGATGTGCAATCATTGAAGAATAATATAAAACAGTACAAAAAATAGATCATTAACAAGTAAACCAAAATTTATTTGAAATATACAAAATGTGCATATTTCTTAGTGACGTTGTTTGATGGTTTATCATGCCATCGTTAATGGATCCTGTATTCTTACAGTAAGCGCAGCTGCTCAATGCTGGAGGAAGGCTCTGCTGTGGAGTGTGGAGGAGAACAGGGCCTCTGTGCAGCTGCGCTGCGGGGAAACAGGTGAGGATGGGCGTTATGAGATCTCAGGGGCATTGAGCCGCGCTGGAACAGGTGGGAGAACAGGAAGCTCCGACAGCGGAGCAGCGGCTGGACACGCAGCGCGCACACTCAGGGGAGGCCGCACAGACGAGCCTCACAGTCACGCCAATCAAAACCACGCTTCTGTTGTGATTATGGAACTGGGCTTGCATCTCAGAGGTTGCAGGTTTGATTCTCAAGTGGCGGCTCTGACGTTATATGGTGGGTTGTGGTGTCCCCCAGGATACGGTTGTCTGCCAATAAAATAGATATTAAGTGAGCAGTATGGACATAATAACTAAACGCACATACACACACATACTGTACACACAAAGGTGCAAACACACACAAACATCAGCACCCACAAGAATATGAGTAAATGCAAATTAAGAATTGCAATGATAAAAACATATTGGATACTGGATTAAACAACAAATACTTGAGTTTTTGACAAAAGAAAAAAAACATCCAAGAGTGATTATGCATTTGTTTTCACAAAGAGAGAGAGAGAGAGAGAGAGAGAGAGCGAGAGAGAGAGAGAGTTCCCTAAAAAAAGAAAATGAATTGGATGACTCAAGGCTGTTTCCCAGTGGAAACCTGATTGGCTGATCTGATGTAACACCTTTGAGTGCAACACTCAGCTCCAGTCTGCTGATGATCATTTATTTATCATTAACTGTCATAAGTCCCCTCTGTGGGGTTAAAAACGTATTCTCACCTACTGGTATGGGTGTCTGGGTACCAGCTGTTCCCTAAAGCCCGCTGTGAACACTGGGCTTTACTGGGTCAGATCTCAGAGTAAGTGTTAATTAAATACCATATGAGAAGGCAAGAACCAAAGACAGTGGTGTGCAAAAGTTTGGGCACCCCTGGTCCAGCTGCATGCTTTGTTGTATCTTTAAGTGAAAAGAAGTTAAACATTACACAAACTTAAACATTACACATTTCTTCACAATTACCATTTCTTTGCTGCATTTTAAAGAAAATTTAAAAAATAAATAAAATGTTGCATGTTTTGTTGAATTGCGAAGCGAAAATATTCTTCACTTCACTTAGAGGTTCTCCAAAACATGAAATCTGACCAGGGGTGTCCAAACTTTTAAATAGCACTGTAAGATTCATACAGAAAACAACAATATCATATTCTCAAGGGACTGTCATCCATTCACCGAGACGTAGGGAGTATGAAGAGAACAGGGCGAGAGAAGAAGGTCGAGAGCGCATCGTGCTTTTTTCTGTTTCACACTCGTATCGGAAAACAAAGAAAATAATAGTTGTCATCTCCCTCGCCCCTCCAAAAAAATGCATGTACTTTTCGGTTTCGCTGCAATAGTTTGACGAGGCGGAATGATGCAACACTGAGCCGTCTGTGTGAAAATAAAGGAGCAGTGCTCATTTATTAGGTCAGCCCGCGCGAGCGGCGGAGATGCTGGGGAGTGTTGGGCTCGTTTACTCTCTGCTGGGATCCACTGAGCCGCGGTAATTCATCAGTGTCCTGCTGACAGCGCGGGCGTTAAAGCAAACAGCGCTGACATTTCCCGCTCCTCTCCCACAACTCGCTTAATTTGTGGAACTTTTTGTCATCCATCCGCCACTTGCGTGTGCGTGCGAGTGTGTGTGTGTGTGTGTGTGTGTGTGTGTGTCTGTCTGTCTGTCTGCGTGCATCTGTGTGTGCGCGTATATGCATGTGTGTGTCTGTCTGCGTGCATGTGTGTGTGTGTGTGTGTGTGTGTGTCTGTCTGTCTGTCTGCGTGCATGTGTGTGTGCGCGTATATGCATGTGTGTGTCTGTCTGCGTGCATGTGTGTGTGTGTGTGCATGTGTGTGCGTGCGTGTGTATGTGTGTGTGTGTGTGTGTATGTGTGTGTGTGTGTGTGTGTGTCTGTCTGTCTGTCTACGTGCATGTGTGTGTGCGCGTATATGCATGTGTGTGTCTGTGTGTGTGCATGTGTGTGTCTGTCTGCATGCATGTGTGTGTGTGTGTACATGTGTGTGTGCGTGTGTATGTGTGTGTCTCAGTGTATGTGTGTGTTTTCCCCCTCCTCCACAGCTAATCAACGCTGCATCTAAGTAATTTCCCTATTTAATAAAAATAGTAAAGTTTCTTCTTCCCAGGGAAATTAAACTGGGGATCAAAGGTGGGCCATGTAATCCAGGGGAGTCTTGTAGGAAGTGACACTTGGCAGCAGATAATTAGAAGTGCCCCTCTGGGGTGGTGTTACTAATATCAGCAAGAATGGTAATAACAAGCAGGAAATTCATCTGCACTCATTTCATCTAGAGTCATGCTCTCCCTGATAATAAACTGAGAGAGAGAGAGGAGAGAGAGAAAAGGACGAGAGAATGAACTGAAAGAAGAGAAGAATGGAAGAGGAGAGAAGAAAGAGAGAATGGCAGAAGAAACAGTCAAGAGAATTAAAAAGGGACATAAAAGGAGTGAGAAAAGAGCAAGCGAACAGGAAGCGAGAAAGAGAGTAAGAGAGAAAGTGAGTGAGTGAGAGAGAGAGAGAGAGAGAGAGAGCAGGATGAGGTATTGTTTCTGTGCAGTGACAGATCAGGCTGAGAGGGAGGTGGAGAGGATGTGCACAGTTCCTTATTATCCTGAGAGAACAGCACAGCTGCAACAGGGCTGTCTGTTTCCACTGCCATTTGCTGGATCACACAGCATCTCTGCAGCCTCTCCTCCAGGGAACACGTTCTCTAAACACAGCCTCCTTATCTGGGCCACTTATTTACTTAAATAATAAAATAAAAATAAAATAAAGTAAAAACATCCACCCATCCATTTTCTATACCCGCTTATCTTGGTCAGGGGGGTGCTGGAGCCTATCCCAGTGTGCTACGGGCAAGAGGCAGGAATACACCCTGGACAGGCTGCCAATCTATCGCAAATGATAAAAACATGATAAAAAAATAATGAAAGTAGCACAATGCATTAAGTATCCCTAAAGGTGAAATTACTGAGAATATCATTGTTTATCCCTGTGCAGCAAAAATGGTCTGTGTTAATTTAACTCAGATAGAGTACATTCGAGAGTACAATTTAAGTTCATGTAGGACTTGCACTTTTTTGATGGTAATTTTATAAATGTTTTATGGGCTTTCATTGCAGTTTTATTATTGCTTTTATTGAGTATACCTAGAAGCTATTCTGGCCGTTTTCTTATTTTATCATTGTTGTATCTCTGTAAAACACTTTATCCTACTTTACTGTATGGAAGGTGCTATGATAATAATAACAATAATAATAATAATAATAATAATAATAATAGTAAATTCTATAATGTATAAAGTCTGGATATCAAGTCTCGGATCCATTGCTTGGTTAGTAGACGAGAGAAATGTAAGATAGCACATGCTCACGATAACTCGTCAGTGGAAAACCCCCCTGAGGTGCATTAATGTGCATTCATCTGAATGTGATTAAACATGCTGAAACAGACCTCACTGGGTGGGGTTTAATTTGAATGTGATTAAACATGCTGAAACAGACCTCACTGGGTGGGGTTTAATGCACAGGAAACTGCGCCATGTCTTCGGCTCGGAGGTGCGGTATTCTGGCACGGCCACCAGACAACATGCTCTTGCACATAAGGGCAGTGAGCCCTACCAGCCAGTTCAACCGCGGTCCAATCTACAAGTGAAGCCACATTTTTGTATTTAGCTACTTAGCTAACTGAGCCACGTGGTCCTTCTTGCTAAAGGAGGACCGAGAACTGCAGGTTATCTACCCTCCCTTTACCTGGGAGTCAGGTGGGAAGGCAGTCTGGCCAACCAGTAGCACTAATTGTCCAGTTCATTACCTGG
This sequence comes from Anguilla anguilla, assembly GCF_013347855.1. NCBI lineage: Eukaryota > Metazoa > Chordata > Actinopteri > Anguilliformes > Anguillidae > Anguilla > Anguilla anguilla. Next base: position 14,667,541 of record NC_049215.1, read on the forward strand.
GGGAAAAGAAAACCAGGGCTGGATTTGGATTTGAGCGCCAGATTTGAGTATCTATGCATTAGGAGATTGTGGGACATTCTATGAAATCCAGAAATAGGTTTTATCTGTTCTTGGTGGTGATGTCGCTTTAAATGATACGGGCATCTTTAATTACAGTATAGTGGTGTCACATGAGCATGCCAACTCGAATGGTTAAGGGACAGACTATTAATTTACAACCTAGAAGCTAGTCATGTATGTACAACCTGCCTTTATAAACTCAGTATCACTAAGCACAGGAACAGGGTCCCCCCATAACCTCAGTATCCCTTAGCTTGTGTGTGCGGTTCTGCCTCTATTCATGTATTAATGAGTTAGAGCTCTGGCTGAAACCATAAATGGGAATTGAGTATACCCATAATTCCCTGTGCTGTGCCTCTCCTCCTCTGTTCAGCTGGAAAGCCCCACGCATGCCAGTCGGCAGCGGTTAGACACCTCCAGGAATAGTGCCCCCCCAGACCTGGATGCGGGTCAGGTCTGGTCTGGTCCGGCAGGAGAACATATAAAAGAGGGTTCCCGCTTCCTTTGGTGTTCACGGGTATGCTGCTGAAGAGCCAGGTGTGTAGAAAATGAAAAATGGCCAGCTCGTTTGATGAGAACTAATGCTCCAAGATGGTGGGTTCAGCCAAGGAGAAAGGCCATTTCTTTACTCAGGACACAGGCAAAAATACACTAAAATGTACTTTGCTGCAAGATACAAAATACCAAATAAATGTATCTAGGCTATAAACTTCAATGAAAACAGAGGAGCTGCAGGTTACTTTGCTGGCGCCACACAGGTATAAACCGTATAAAAAGAGCAGCGAGTTCTCATATTAAATATGAAAAGCATAACTGCAACTGGCACTGACACGTAGTTGCAGCCGGGTTTGTCGATTTCATCCTGGAAGAGGGCGAGAGCAAGGGGTCAACAAGATCTGTCAGAAAGAAACCCCACACCTGTGATTAACATTTTTCTGTTAGAAATTATCGGGCCTCCATTAAAACTGATTATAAAATATATAAATAAATAAACAGGCAAATTAAAAAGGAAGGTAAGATCTGAAGGTCACAGGCTTATTGGGGAATTTATTTTCCTCCTTTGTCAGCATGATTAAGCGCTGATTTCAGTTCGCACGCCATGGGAGAGACTAAAAGATTAAATCATGGCATCCGCGCGACCAATTTGAGTTATCAGTCCCGTCGTACCATTCTTTAACAACCTTGCGGTTTGCTGCTCCCGGTGTGTTTGCAGAGAGTAGCCGAACAATGAATTGTGGTAATTGACCCTTCAGAAGGGCCGCTGGTATTGATCAGTGTCTGGGCTCGGCTTGGGCTGCCCAGGTTCTCTCTCTCCGGCAGGCAAATAAACAAACGGCGAGCGGGGAGCGCGGAAGGAAGGGCGCCGCTCTGGGCAGACGGACCGAAGCGGGAAAATTCCCCTCGCAATTCAGAACGCCCGCGCTTTACAATAACATGTGGATGTTTGGCTTGACGGCTAATAGTGAGAATTGGCTGAGAGAGAGAGTGTGTGTGACAGAGAGTGAGAGTGTGTGTGTGAGAGAGAGTGTGTGTGAGAGAGAGAGAGAGAGAGTGTGTGAGTGAGAGAGAGAGGGTGAGTGAGAGAGAGTGTGACAGGGAGGGTGAGTGACAGAGTGAGAGAGTGTGTGTGGCAGAGAGTGAGAGAGAGTGTGTGTGAGAGAGAGTGTGTGAGAGAGAGGGTGAGTGAGAGAGAGTGTGACAGGGAGGGTGAGTGAGAGTGTGACAGAGAGGGTGAGTGACAGAGAGAGAGAGTGAGAGAGTGTGAGAGAGAGAGAGAGAGAGGGTGAGTGACAGAGAGAGAGAGAGAGAGAGAGAGGGTGAGTCAGAGTGTGACAGAGAGAGGGAGAGTGAGAGGGAGGGGGGAGCCTGATGGGGAGTCATTAGCTCTATTTGCTTTAGTGTGGGCCTAACCTTTGCAGTGACTCCTCGGGCTGAAGGGCGCAGTAGATCAGGCGCTCGGGGAGGCGGTGCGGCCGGCTGCGCGGTCATCGGATAGGTGAATAAATTAGCGGCGCGGTATTCCCAGGCGACCGGCGTGGCGCGCATGCCAAGCAGCGCGCGACATTTAAGATGCGGGTGCAGACGCGCTCCTGACAGCGCTGCCACGGACGCCCGCTGGTCTGGCGCACCTCTGCTCCGTCCTCGCCGTGCGCGTTTTCCATATGTGCGGCGTGTGCGTTTATGTGCGGCGTGAGTGTTTGTGTGCGTGTCTGTGCACCATGTGCCAACGTTTGCCTCTGTTCATGTGTGTGCATGCACATCTGAGCTGCGTCTGTTTGTGCTGGTATGTGCGTGTGTGTGTGTGTGTGTGTATGTCTTTTCGAGTATGCACAAGCAGCTGTGTCTCTCTGTGTGTGTGTATCCGTTTGTACATACACGTGTCTGTTTGGGTGCCTGTGTCTCAGCTTGCGCATGTGGATGAATGTCTGCGTATCTGTGTGCACATATGGGCCTTTGGTGTGTGTGTATGTGTCTGTGCGTGTCTGTGTGTGTCTGTGCATAGGCAACAGTCCTAATGCCTTCACGTATCCCAGCCATTAATCTCTGTAACTCAGCTTGTGTTAGGATCTGGATGGATGGATGGATGGTGGTCAGTAAAGAAACATTACAGGTTGACCTCTCCCTTCATGTCTTCATGACCTCTATGTGGCCTAGTTTTTTTTTTTCTTTTGGGGGGGGCGGGTTGGGGGCTGGGGGTAAATTCATTTAACCACCTGAAGCTGGCAGAAAGACTGGAAGAGTGGTTGAGGGTGAGCCCGTCCTCTTCAGCAGAGCGCCCTTGCAGTAACCTTGCCAAGGGGTCAAAGGTGAGCCCCAGACAAATTACATAAACACGTAGGCCTCCTCATTTTCTTATTTATTCAAATTAGGCTTCTCATTACCATTAATGATTAAAACAACGGTCAACCCCAACCCCCCCCAAAACCTGCACCCCCAAGCCCCCTCCCCCTACAATCATTACTATAAATCTTTAGATGTATGGGTCTGTCAGACCGGGGGCTTCACCTGGGTCATATATGGACTTTAAATAACTTTTTAATCAATTTATAGGCGCATATCCAGCGGTCCCTCCTCCCATTAATGTAATAATGGCTTCTCCAGATGAATGCGTCCTCTGTAGGGTCTGTGGCGTGATTGTCACAATCATTTACACTTTCCATATTTTCTCACTTTGCTAATTTGCTCACAAGGTGAAAGAGTTGCAGCGGAAACTGATCCAGTCTTCTCTTTCCAGATGCTCAGACCACCTGGCCCATCACTTCTGGGCAAGACTTACTTTTTTATATCCCCCCCTCCTTTCCCTCTCTCCCTCTCTCCTTCAATCCCTCTCTTTCCCTTCTCTCTCTCTCTCTCTCCCTCTGTACTGAAGCCACGCCACCAACGATTCTATCTTGAAAGCAATAAGCCGTCTTAATGGTTGTAATCTGTCTCACTTACTGTGAGGTTGAGTGGAAGAACGCAGGTTTGCCCACCGCATCGTCGTGGGCTCCCCCATCCATTACCATACCACAGCACATATGCTGCTCTCACACCCAATAAAATCCCCCCTTTTAACCGGGCAGCATCACAGGTGTTGGGCACAGGTAAGGTCTCACGCTCCTCAGTCCATTTGAGGAATTTGAGTAGAAGGGCAGTGCCTCCACTCACACTCGTTAAGCTTGTAGTCCAGTCTGCCTCTTCCCCTTGTTCAATGCATCATGTATGGGGCAAGAGATTTTGGTGGGATTATGTGTATTCACTATCAGACCTTACTACACATTAACAACATGAAAGCCAACCCTCTTCAGCACCTCCTGCCAGTCACCTCCCCCCTCATCACCAACACCAACACCTACCCCAACCCCAACCCACTGTGTTTGGTGTAATTATGATGATTACCGTGCTGTAACACCAGGGGGCAGTGGTGTGCTTTTAATCGGTGGGGTCCAATAAGCCTGCAGCGTGCTTTGATTCCTTTTTATCACTTGTTCCTGCCGACAACACAGAGCTAAAATTCCATTTCTGCGCAGCAGAGATGGATACTGCTTTTTTAAAGGATCTTCAAAAAGTGCCCTTGGATAATTAAAATGAAATTGCTACAGTGAGTTTCTCTGCGTGTTTAGTGGATGCTTCAGAAATGAGGGGTTATTGATGCAGAGTGCAGATTTATATGTAGCTCATTATTGATATTGACCTTACATGACTGAGTTTCTCTCCCCCCCCCCCGCCCCCACCCCCCATGCAATCCCAAGGCTCTATCTGCTTTCTGTTCTGCGTTTGCTGGTACTGTAAACGCTGACAGTACTGATGAAAGGGAGCTTCTAATGGTTGAGGGTGTCACTGAATCTCAAAGTGCGTTCTGGGAAAAACACTGATATCAAAAAGCGCTGCTGTTTCCTGGTTCTGGAGACTCAGCCATACTGTATCACCTTTGATTTAGAAACTCTCACTGAGGCCTCTGGGGCGCAACAAAGCCCCTCTCCATCTCTCTCTCTCTCTTTCTCTCGCTCTCTCTCTTTTTCTGCACAAGCACTTGCTAATAATTGTACTTCAACAAATGCTGTGTAACAATAAGAAACCCAGCCTCTTCTTCAAAAGACACCCTAATCTCCAAATTCTGTTGCTATTCTCAGCTTTTTTTTGTTAGTGTGTGTGTGTGTGTGTGTGTGTGTTTTGTGTATGGTCTGTGCATATGTGCGGGTTTGTGTGTGAATATTGGTCTATATTTTGTGTTCTGTGTGTTTGATTGTGTATGTGTTTGTATGTGAATATTTGTGTGTGTATGTTTGTTTGTTTGTGTGTGTGACAATGTTCTTTGTGTGTTTGTGTGTGTGAATCCTTCCATGCATATATGTGCATGCTCATGTGTGAACCATGTTCTTTTTAATTAAAAAAGTGAAAAGCTAAACCCTGAAGTTTCCATCTTCAGGCTGGTTGGTAGAGCCTCACTCCTCCACATCCATTCTCTGTCTTTGCCCTTGGTTTAACATTGCTCCCGGTCCGGAAAACTCAGGTAATACATTTGTTTGTAGATTACAACTTAAATCAATAACCTCTTGTACTGTGAGCAGTGTGTGGGTAACAGAAACTGACAGCTCTGGAATTAGAATTTAATAATGACAATTCTGAATTTCCTTAGTCAAGCTGAAAGCTCTTTCTGCGGTGTGTCAGTCACTCTGTGGCCACGGACAGAACAGCCCCATCCACTCCCCCATCCGGTCTCCATGGACACCATCTCTTTCCTTTATACTTCCACATGCAAACATTATATTGAAAAATACAAAAAAAAAAAAAAAAGAGTAAACATAATAACTACAAACCCCCAGAGGGCCACATAGATCAGCTGCATCCTTGAAATTGAGGAGCTGTGTGCATCAGTTGTGTGCGTGTGTTGCTGCAGCGACGTCAAGAGCGCAGATCACATCCTGTCGGAATTAACAACAGCCTTCTATGGCTGATACAGTATATTTGTAAACACAGTTCATTTGAGCTGCAATTGTTGCATAGATCTGATGAATCTACCATAAACTGACAACTTAGTGAACACTAAATTCAGTTGATAAAAGGGAAAAAAAAAAAACATTCCTTAAAAGATCTTCCTGCATCAAAAAGTAGAATTGATCTGGACCTATTTAGGATACAGCGGTGGTTCGGGTGACAATGAAGGGTGACAATAAATCAAAGTCGATGCAACATTATTGACCACGACCTTACTGTACCGTTTTAAAAGGTACAACAGTATTTTACACTTGCTGTATCTTAATGGTTTCTGGTGGTGAGGGTCAAGAAGGGAGGGTCAGGGTTCACGTGGGGAAACACAAGGTGTGAGCCAGTGGCTCATATTAAATCCAGAGGAGACCCACAGTGTGCAAGTCTGTTTCCCCCACTTAGTCCTGTAGGTATAGAGTAACACAGATGTGCATGCTGCCCAATGGTTTACTGAATAAAACTGTAGGCATTTAGTAATCTCAACATTCCTATCCCCCTGGATCTAATTCAAATATAATTCTTTATAATAATTTAATAAAAAGAATAACTGTAAAAAACTGAACTTCCACTTCATAACCACATGCTTTCTGCAGGTGTATAGGGCCATTATCAAAGTAAATAACCTGAATTGATTCTCATTTTTCCTTTCTGTCTCACAGTGGCTTGGTGTTAAAGCAGGTTTACTAGCCTGTGGTATATTGAGAGAGGGTTCAAACAGGCTGACTGCGTGCTGTCTGTCCATGCTGATGATTTAGAGCATGTCTCCCCGTTATTTAATATTAAAGCCTTCATGTTTTTGACCTCTGTGTTATTTAAACACACACACCCACGCACGCACACACACACACACACACACACACACATTTGTATTACTATACTTGTGAGGACTTCCCATTGACTTACATTCATTCCGTAAACTCTAACCCTAAGCCTAACCCCAACCACTACATGCCTAACCTTAACCCTAACCTTAACCGAATTGTAACCCTAACCCTAACCCCTAACCCTAAAACAGCCTCTTGAACTTGTGGGGACCAGCAAAAGGTCCCCACCTTGCGTAATTTTCCTCATTTTTCTATCCTTGTGGGGACATTTGGTTCTCACAAAGATAGTAATACATGCCCACACACACACACACACACACACTCACGTATCCCCCAACTCCAGCCCTTTTGAAAGTGCCCCTGAGATTTAGTAACCCACACATCACCCACGCTGGCTTCCTATGGTGAGGGGGGGAAGGGCACAGGTGGAAGTCAGTACCCCCTAGGGAGTGTTTCCCCGTACCCTCTTCTCCCACCACCGCTGTCACGGCAACCGCCACCATCACAGCAACCGTCACCGGCTACCGCGACAATGAGGAGGAGGAGGAGGAGGAGGAGGAGGAGGGCACATTCAGCACAGCAACAAGGTATCCAAAGCCAGCCTCACTCAGCGACGCGATGGCCCAGGACCGTGGAGAGAGAAATACAATAATTGGAGCTGCAGGGAGAAGGCCACCGCGTGAACCGCCCAAGACGCAAAGCAATTTCCAAAAGGGTGGGGGGGCAGGGCGCGGGGGTACGGGGCATCTCCTGTGGCACCCCTTTTGCCTGCCCAACCCTTTCTCCTCTCCTACACTCACTCCATCTGACACCTCTGTGCGTTCAACTCGCTCTCATTTTCCTTCCCTCTGTTTCTTTCTCCCTGCCATATTTCTCACTTTCTCCCTCACTCCCCCGTCCTTCTCTCCCTCCCCCTCTCTCACTCCACCCCTTTCTCCCCCACCACTCCTCTGTGCGGTGTTATTTATACCCCTCCTGCCATAACTCAGCCCATCAGTCTGGTCTGGCTGTGCTGTGGCCCTGTCCTGGCACCCATCCTCTCATACTGTGTGCATCCCAAGCAGGGATTCCACCCCCAAACTGACCCAGGGGGTCTGCATCCTACGCCCACTTCCATTATTTTGTTTCACTTCTAATTTAAACACATTCATAACAAATGTTTTTTTAATTTTTATTTTTTTACATTCTAAGCTGTTGAACAATTAAGGGGAAAAAACCATTTTTGGAAATGTATTTTTTGCACAGAAAAGATATTGTTAAATTCTACACATGGCCTTTTCTGAACCCCCTTCCTGCACTGAATTATTGAATGCTGTGCATTCCTAATCCATGTACATTTGTCAGGTTACAATTTAAAAAAAAGGCTGGTACATCTGAAGGTCTGAGCTAAGCTGGTAAATACAGAATATGTCTCCGCCCTCTCTGGCTGTACAAGACCCCGATTAAATGCACAGCCTGTCAATCATGCAGACAAATCTGACCTTCAGTCCATGAGCTACAGAAATAACGTCAGAGTATGGTAATGCATGGAAGATTACACAGTAAACAGTAAATATGAAATTCAACTCTTATATTTAATTATTACCAGACCTGGGTTAGTTAACTCCAGAATTATTGGCACCCTTCATGAAAATCAACAAAAATGACCGCATAAAAAAATAAAAAATACACATAATGATTCAAATTTTCTGCTTTAACATTTGGGGAAACTACTTTCACTCTAATAAAAATTATTCTTATAAAAAAACCTTTTTTCTTTGAGTGATAGTATTAAAAAAAAAATCAAAAACAGGGGTCAAAAAACTGCTATTTTAATCCAAAACCTGGTTGCTGGAACAAAAAAAAAATCTGTTTTTTGCAAAGGCCATCTCAGTCTCTGGACTTGAAGCCTATTGAAGCCTTGAAGCCTGTGGTCTGAATTGAAGAGGGCAGTCCACAAGTGCAAGGATCTTGAAATTATCTGCAAGGAGGAGTGGTCCAAGATCCCTCTAAAAGTGTTCTCCAACCTTGTCAGACAATACAAGAAGAGCGCAGTGCTGTAATCCTCTCCAGAGAAGGTTTGCCAAATATTCATCTCAGGGGTACTAATAATTTAACCTTTTTTTTCCCAAAAGAAAATGTACAGTACTGCTCAATAAAACTTTTTTTGAGTTTGAAAATTGTGATACTGCTCCCCCATATGTTTGACTAAGAGCCCATAATATGACTAAGTGTATGCATTGTTCATTTTTTACAGCCATTTTTACTCATTTTGATGAAGCTTGCCAATAATTCTGGAGCTGACTGTATGTATGTAAAATAGAGAATATATCACTCCAGCGAGTCCATGGAACATGCAAAAAATGTTGAAAATACAGAAAAAAACTCTTTAGATTGTGTACAATCATATAAAAAACATACATAGTTCTATTCTGAATATTGGTGAAAACTGCGGTTTCTTGTAAAATTGCTTGTAATCGGCAAGGATTTTACTGTTATTTAAAGGGTTAACAAATGTAATTTTTTTTTATTTGACCCAGGTCTGGCACAATCTCTCATTCTTCTCTCACGTTTTCCCCTTGTGCCTGTGGGGGTTGGCACTGACAGCTTCACACACTGGTGACTATTCAGTCCTGATGACTCACCAGGGACCTGACCTGTGCCCTCTATGTGTCTGGGATCTCGAGCACAGTCAGGACGTGTCCCTGGAAGAGTCTCCCCTGGGCACTGAGGTCTGTGCCTTTATAAAAAGCATGAATGAAACCAGAAACACCGAGGCTGATTCCAAATCAACCTCTGTCCTTGATCCTGAAAACCTGACTGTGTACAGTTACAAATGCACGAAAGCTTTTAATACAAAAAACAACATACATATTGAGCAATGTAAATGAAAGGTAAGGTGTCATAAATTACATTCAGGCTGCAGTCAATTGTGGAACATGCAGCCTAAGGATTGAGGCATAATTAAAATTATAAATGAAATTACACTGAGATGTAAATGAAAGTGTGAAATACCTGTAGTCCCCCCTGGAGAAAATAGTTATTCTATTCTAAAATCCTAAACATGGTAATATGAAAAGGATAGTTTATTCTGATAGTTTATGTTATTGCAATGCATGAATTATGCTGAATAGAACGTCCTCTTCATGCTGCCATGTCGATCATTTGATTGTCAGCCGCCGGTGGCAGGTTCACATCCTGAAACATCACAGAGAAGCACTCTTCCAAGCATTCTTCCAAAGGCACCAGGATACTGCCAATGAACATTTTGGAGATATGCTTTTTAAACGAATTATGTAATCAAAATACATGCTGTTAATATCACAGGGTCTTCAGATCGCCCTCTCTGTGTGCAGGTGTGACCCAGGGGCTCTTGTCAAAATGACTGTCAGCTGGTGGTAGCTGGATTGAAGCATTATTGGAGACCACCAGGAACGATTAGATGCTTTCATTACCATCAACCAGATAATCATATTAGTGCCAACATTTAGAAACTTAATGATTTCAGCACTAAATGCTAAGTTCTGTAGTAAATATAAACCAAAATCTTTAAGGTACCCAGTGGTCACCACTCTCTTGTCATTGCAGAACAGTGACTGTGTGGTTACAGCATGGAAGAGTTCTGTCCTAACCTGAGGGGACCATGATTTCTTACTATGTATAACTAACATACTATTTAGTTTGAGAACAAAAATAATATTGTTCGGATCTTACAACCTGTAAGTGCAGTGACTTAGCGTCAGATCAACTCTCTTCAGAATAGAGGTTCTTACACATCAACAGCCTCTACCTCACAAAGAAGTGCACCATTAACCACATGAAAGGGAACTTCCCTAGCTCAAAATCTTCACAATATACCCAGACTTTAAAGAACAACACAAACTGCAATTTGAGGAAAAGCGGACGGGAAGTCATGTTTGTGATACTTGAGTTCTATGGCCAGCTGTATTCTAGATCCAAAAGGCATGTTCATTACACACAAAAAAACCAGAGAAACACTTGGAACAGATGTTAATGTGAATGGCCAAATTGTTCTATAATACACAATGTGGTGACCCTGGGTAGGCAGGAATTGCAGAATTCATGAAATACCAGGTCACATGAGCAACCAGTCTTCCTGTTTCAGTGGCTCAAACCAGAAAGAGTACACACAAAAACACTTGCTTTTTTGGAATTTTGATTGTCTGCAATTTTTATTACTACTTTTTCCCTGTGAAGTAGGGGGGGGTCCATCTGTGATATGGGGCATAGTCAGATGCAATGCAAATTATTTATTTACAAAAAAAGCCAGAAACATAATTGTGCAACAGTCCTTTCCCAGAAGCACAGTTGCCTAGCAATGGAGAGCAAAACATTGGAGAGAAGTGTTTGCATGTGCCAGATTTCTGGAAAAAGAGATTTAAAAAAATGATACACCAAAGATACAAGAATGGATTTAATTTATTCTGAACCTTGACCCCCAGTAAATAGAGTGTTACTTATTTTGTTCACAAGCACAGTTTGGTCAGTTCAGAAGAGACCGATAGTAAAAATGTAAAGAACACACCAAATACTTGGGGTTATTTGCAAGTCAAATTCATTTGTAAGAAGAAATGTTGACTGAATTCAGGCTCCAGTATAGCTCCAATCACACAGCTAAATCCAAAAGGTGCCAGGTGCAGGTTTTCTGCTCATAGTAATAAAGATGAACAGTGGTGCTCTCTTGTGCATGTCTTATTTACCCCTCAGTATGAAGAGGATTGAGTAGGTAGGCAGTAATGGAGGTGAGGAATTGAGAGAGGAGGGTGTGTGGTTGACACAAGGTCATTGGTTCTATCAACATTTGTCTTTAGCTTGGACTCAAACCTAAATTTAGGTGCATGTGACAGTTTCTCAATATTCTTGATTTTTTTGTGAAATGTACACCATTTCTTGCATTCATTACATTTTAAGTGGAAATCCCCAGATGTACTGGTTCTAAATCACCGGTCAGCATTTGAGTTGAATTTTTTTCCATGCCTTACAACAAAGCAAATATGTAGATGAGGAAATATGAGGCATGTTTCTTACAAAAACTTTGTACATCTCACTGAAAAAAAAAGAGTCAAACCTACCATGAAAAGGACACTTGGCCGTGGCCGTGAGTCAACATCTCAGTCTCAGCTCGTCGGCCTTAGTTCAACACTCATCAAGCTATGTTCGAAGTGGCTCTCTATGCGGTTCATAGTGCACTATAAAGGGGATCAGCCATTTTACAGGGTTTACAAATTTTGGGTATCATATATGACACCCTAAATATTTCACTCAATATTCCCCACAATGCACCGCAAAATGTAGGGTACAAACATGTACTCTATTTGAAAACCAAAGAATAATTTTTTTTTTTTTTGTTGAGATGATGACTGCTGAGCCTGTGCTGGTCTACAATAAATTAATATTTTTTAAAAAACAACAACTTTGCTGTGACTGCTCCGCTACTTCAGCCAATATTTTCCGTAACGCCCAGCCTTGCTGTGCAGTTATCTGTAGTACTTAGAATCCACCAGAAATGCTATTTCACAACTGTTCTTTAAAAAGAAAATTCTTCCAGGTGGGCATGCCCACCCTTAAGGGCTGCAGTTCTCGGGTTCTATGCATTTCAACCTCCAATATTCAAAATAAAGTAACACCCAAGGACTAGACTATGACAAGAATGAGCCTTGAGCCATAAAGCATACCGCAAATGTGCAAAACGTATAAAAAAAAGTATAAAGTATAGAAAATTGTCATAAACAAGCCAACTATAATTAAATGAATATTATATTAATTGATATCATCATAATAGGTTTATTACATGTCATGTATGACATGTTCATCATATGATGCATCTTAATCATGGAAGCCCGTTAGAAATAAGAACATTAGAATAAAATGAACTGATATGGCCATTTAGCCAATCAAAGCTTGTCTTTTACCTACAGGTACAGTACAGGGATGAAAGTCCAATCCTGAGGGGCCACAGTGTCTGCTGGCATTTTGTAGTGTTCCAGCATGGAAGTGCTTAGTTTAAGGCACTGATTGGCTATCAAATCTAGGCTTATACAATATAATATACAATATAATATTCAGCGTTAAAATATGTAAATTATATAGTCCTCTCAGCTCTGCTCCAGACATTCTATAGAGAGGAGAAAAAATGAATGTGGAAACACATGGTGGGGTCATCAATGACCACAAGTCCAGTAGAAGTTTAGAATAAAGTGCCTGCAATTAAGATTCCAGAAGAGCACACACTCACTCAGGGTTTGGGGAATGTTTCTCTCCCTCGGCAAATGATCAGCTCTCAAGTCCCTCCTGAGTTTATTTATTTTAAATAAATGTTTTGTTTGAGGATGCAAAATGCATAGTTTAATTCAGAATCGAGTTTGTCCATCTGGTGCAATTTGCATCAGTGCAAATGCCAGCTTAATGAATATTAATAATCATAAACTGTTACATGCTAATTAAATTCCTAGAGCCACACAGGAATATTTAAGTGAAATGTCTGGTGGCCACCGAAGAAATGTGGAGAATTCGGGAATGGAGATTCGCTCATTTATAAGCGAAGCTTTCAGCACGGGGATTTGTGGTTAAAAATATTAAAACAGGAAGGAACCGCTGGGGGCCCTGCCAATTTCTGTTACCCTGTCAAACATTTAACCCAGGAGACTGACTTCCACTGCACGGCCTCTGCCAGCAATTATGAATTCCTCAAATTCAGGTATAAACAACAGCAATTATTTTATACTAACAGTAAGACAGTAAAGAAACATAGATTGCTGCTTCATTGGTGTGGGCGGTAAATGTGGTAAAAATAACTTTGTAATATGAGGTCACAATTACCTTAACGTACCCTGAAGTGTCTGTCACTACATAGAAACAAATACTTCACACTTTACAACTGATTAAGAACTACCATGGCAAGTAAACTTGTGGCTGCAGCAATGTTTTTTAAGTGCAAAAATATTTCTCGATTTCTCATTACTGCCATATTGTTATTAACAATTTAACAGCAGGTTTAGAATCATCTTCTTGACAATTCACCATCACTGCAGGTATTTGAGTCACAAATATGATGGAAGGGTAACAGCCAAGATTAACTTTGAGAAGCTAAAAGAAATTTCTGGACAGAAACAAGATAACAAAGTAGAATAACTTTAATTTAAATCCAGTATGAAACAATAGAATAGGCTGCAAAAATCCATTAATACTACCCGATTGTCAATAAAAATGTATCTAGCATGAGATATCTTTATCTTAATGTTGAACAGACTATAGAGTACTGATAAGACAGGTGGGGAGACTTTTTAGTCAGAACTGCTTTATATGATTTCTGAATTTTTATTTATTTATTGAATAGCAGTGCAATTGTAGGAAAAGCAAAACGCAAGGTATGCTAGGAGTTAGAGATCCCATGACAACTGACATGATGGTTAAGCTAAGCAGGCGTGGGCTTGGTTAGTACTTGGCCGGGATACCTCCTGGGAAAACTAAGCTGTTGATAGTGGCTAATAGGTGGCACTCTTCCCTCTGGACCAAAATAGAAATCGAGTATTCAGTGCAGCAAATGGGACACTGTGCTGTAGAAGGTGAGGTCCCTGAGATGAGATGTTAAACCGAGGTCCTGACTCACCGTGGTCATTAAAAGATCCCATGGCACTTCTCAAATGAGTAGGGGCATTACCTTCCCCGCAGGAACTGGCTGTCTACGTCTTTCCGCCTAATCATCTCATGCGCCAGATTGGCTACACGATTCCTTGAGTTCCCGACCCACTTTGATCCTCCAGGTTGTCACTGCAAAAGAGAACGGAGTTCTCAGTTGACTTGCCTGGTTATGTAAAGGTGAAATATATAAATAAATGGACTCGGTTGTGCTGGGCACTGCTGTCTTGAAAGTTGAGCATCATTTTACTGTAAGCAGAGCTGGGGAAGCCTAGCACATGAGCTCCTCACACTTCGATGTTTCCACTTCCGATGAGCAGCTCAGTGGAAACACCTGTAACTCCTGGCCAAATGGACCGACCCAAGGTCACCACAGGCGACCTCTGTCAGTGAAGTGAAGTGATATGATTGTGGATGGAGGAATGTGATTGATTAGGGTCCACTGTTGATGCAGGGAAACTGTGGGAGGAGTGTATGATGAAGCTTTTTTGTTTTGTGAGGACTGACGCAGTCTCTGGACTCAACGTACTGGCAGAGACAAGGGAAGGGGGGCACTAATGGAAGGAAGAACAAGTATCTCCACATTTCCAGGATACACACTCCTTTTAACCGTCTCTGAGATTTCCGGGAGAAGACAGAGGAAGTCGATAATGGAGATGGCCCAAGTGATCCACTGTGTCAAAAAAAACCCAGAGGAGGGAGATCAAGAAGGATTAAGACAGGATAGAGAAGCTACAAAGGAAAGTGAGAGTGCAGAAAGGGAGAGAGAAGGAGAGAGGGACACAAAGCTTTTTGTTTTAGTGAGCCAGAAAGAAAACGTGAGGAGCAAGAGGATGTGAGGAGCGGTCAGTCCACCCAAGCTTTTTCCACGGAGGGAAAGGGCTGTACATGAGATGGGTCAGAGATCAGGGTTCAGGGGGCGAAGGCCATAGGTGGGGCCGCCTGGATGGTGTGAGGTGTGTGACTCACCCATTTTAGGGTGGAGTGAAGACCATTTTCAATGTGTTCATTTGTATGGCATTGGGGTGGCAGGGACAGAAGTGAGGGGGAGGCTCTGAACTGTACACCAAGGGTCTGCACTGAGAGAACAGAATGCAGCATGGGATTGCATTAGCCCATGGCACACAGATGAACTTATTTTGTATGCCCTGTTAAAGTGCCGCGTTCTGAAAAATGACTCAGTGAAGAATCTAATTTTGTGATACCTGTGTTACCATCAGTACAAAAAAAGTAAATGAGACACTCAAGCATTTTCAAAAAATTAAAGAAATGCATATTAAAATTGTAGCATATAAAATGGTTTTTCCAGCAAATCTTACTAGTGCTCTATAAAGAAACCCACCACTTAAATATCAATAATGATGGAACAATGACTCATGCAAGCTGCCGTCATGCTGTCAGGTGAGTTGTATTACCGGCAGCATTAACAGTGCGAACATATTCCCCTGGCTTCCCTAATGTCAGATGAATGAGCTGATGGTGGAGGGGAGATCCCTGTATCAGTTGTTCCGGCATGTGCGTATCTGCCCTTGGCCATCTCGATCTGATAGATTCCCACATTTTATCCGTAGCACGTCGGTCACTTTCGCTCGGGTACGAGGCCTGGAGGCTCAGAAAGCAAGCGGAAAATTATCAAAAGGAAACCTTTCTGTTATTTTTCTGCTTTTTATATAAATATATTTTTGCCGGACCTCCATTTTGTGGTGTTAACATTTTTTTCTTGTTCGACTCCCACGAGTAATGTCCCTCTGCCCCTAAACCCTCCCTCTCTACACCCACTCTCCCCCACGTTTCAGCACAGACACGGGCAGACATAATGCTTTGCTAACGCATTTTTCATCCGATCTATTCTGGGGTGGTCTTTGCCTTTCTTACCATTCATCTATTCAGTAAATGCCACTCTTGGGGAAGGGGGGGGGGGGGGCATTCAGCTGTGAGTTACAGCAATGGAGGGACCTTGGACATAAAAGCGCAATATTCTGCGGGTTGTACAATGCTCTGAATGTTAATGCTTTGGCCTTGGGGAGGCATGGGGGTGGCACTTATGCCTGCCATGTCACCCGTGTTAAGCGCACACGCGTTGTGTCCTCAAGAGGACATACCAATAAAAAATAAAAATAAAAAAAAAACATGAAAAGAGGGGATGGTAAAAAGAGCTCAAGCTACAGACCTTGTTAACGGAAATTCACCATTGCTCACCTCTAAAGACATAAAAAAACAAAAAAGATTAAAAAAGAAATAAATCATCCGATTTGTTCTTTTGTCCTGTCATGCAACTCTCTGAAGATGAGAGCATGAAATAAAAAAAAGAAAATGTGCTGACGAGACAGCTGGTTTTGAAAGCTAGCATTTTGGTTTTTTTCTTCTCTCTTTTTTTCATCTTGTCAAACAGGGATGTTATTCCACTAAGGAGCGGAGTGTTATGGTGCATACAGCTCTTTCATGAAATAAAAACACTGCGCAACTTGTGTTTTTCATGCAAATTATGTATAAATAACATATAGCGTTGCTGCCCATTACACAGAAATGACTGTCCCCTGACTCTGGTTTCCACGGCTACAACCAGCAAACTGAAAAGGCCACTCAAGTGCAAACAAAGGCAGCCTTCACCACCTCCCCTTCCTTTATTATTATGCTAAAATAGCCAGCTTAGCAATACACATTTTTATGAAACAAAGAAGAAATTAGCCATTTCATTTCTGTGCTAATTGGTAAGCCTCTGTCCTCCACATGCTAGCAATTTAAGTAAAGTAAACAAAATGCAAAGGTGGGCCATTTTCTGTTATCCAGTTCACCAGTGTATTTTCAAAGTTGTTTTTGTGAGGAGACACATGATCTGTTTGCATATTTGTGTATGGTCCTTGGTTATTCCATCACGTCTGTTTGGGATCAGTGCCGATGGGGCCAGTCTTTGAGATGAGTTTCACCCTGTCATTTAGAGAATCTGGGTTTATTATTTGATATTGTTGACCTGTTTCATTTCATGCAAAAACTGAACTGATGAAAGATCATTGCCAAGGCCTGGCATGCATCATCCATTGAACTGAATTTCAAAAGACCAGTTTATTCTACATGAAGCATAAAAACAAATAATGATGGGAACAGGCCACCCAGCCTATCTAGGGTTGTCACTAATCTGCAGTGGAGTATGCAGTCCTTCATTAAGTTTAGACTTGAACACTCCAAGAGAGTGCCTTGGCAAGCTGTCCCACACATTAACAACAACTACAACAACGGCAAAAAACAAAATGTCCTGATATTAGTGTGGAATTAACCTTGTTTTAACTAGTTTCCATTAAAGAGGAGTCATACGATCTGTTGCAGATGATAAAGTTTCAGTATAATGATAACTGACATTGCTAAATATAGTATATTAAGTATAACTTATAAATTGTTAACAGTAGGGAGCCAGGGCATACCCGTGAGGGACAAACAGAAGTAGGTTTTTGACTCTTCCAGTTGCTTTAATTATACATTTTGAACTGTTTAATTTTCACCACTAGCTTGCTCTTTGTTATTATTTTAAATTTATTTCATAAGAGTATTTTTCAAAATGACATTTCACAGTATGAAACATTTTATTCAGTTTTTGTTTTCTTAAGTTAAATCCTTAAAGCCCAAATGCAATGAAATGCCACACTGGTGTCTAACAATAGCATTCTCATAAATTATTGCTTTTATCTGTCATTGATTCTATTGCAGCACTATAACCTGTACCGTATATCATTGTAAAGCTTAGACTCTTTGCACTTTGATGTAAAAAAAAACAAAAAAAACACACCTCAATCAGTAAAAACTAGAGATAAAAAAGAAATAAGAAGGCAGTCACTTTCCCCAAAGAAGGGCTGAAATTGACACCCCAGGTTAATGATTATGGTATTTTACAATCCAATAACTCTTCAAAACAAGTCAAAACTACCACTAATTCTACAGGCTAGAAAAAGTCAATGCATTTTTCCATTGAGCTGAAAACATTTTCAGGAGCACTTGGAAATTAACATTTCTATTTGGTAAATAGTTTTTCAAATGCAAAAAGTGAAGTTTTCCTAAAAAAGTAACTTCTTACCTTACAAACAGTGAAAAATTATCTCAATTAGACATTTGAGTGCTGAGTAAATCACCAAAAAGCAAGATGCTTCCTGAAAAAATGGACTCTCTTTGTGATCCACCCAAAATCACTTCTGTCCCGGCATGGAAATCCTGTATATGTTACAGTAACCTTACAGTCTGGTGTTCTTCAAACACATTTACACAGCTTTCAAATGTAGTTTACAGCTTCCTTCTAGCTAAAATTGTGGCTTAGGTATTCTGCAGTGTACGGAGTTACTGTAACTTTCTGTTTTCGCATAGCGCATGAGTGGCATATTATTACAGGCTTTATCATTTGTTTATTGGAGCTTTGTTTGTTAATTGGAAAAAGAGTGCATTTTGAGAGGTTTTGGGGACACTTGGGCTTGCCTTTGGGAAAACACGTCAAATTTTACTGCTTTGTTCAGTCTTCTCCAAACTTTTATCCTAGTGCTGTATACATCCTGGGGTATGATTGGAAAATGTAATTTGGTTTTGTCCAGTGTCAGAAGTACATGTAATTACTACAGAATACAGTGAAACTGTAGGATCAGGACATTTGGTCCTTTCCGTACAAATGTGCTCTATATTTCAAGTTTTGAACTATATCTGCACTGTGTATAGTTTTGGAGATAATCAAGTTTTTTAAAACAAAGGGGGGATTTTAACAAAAAAAAACCTGTCATCAAAGTTTGAATCTTTGAGGTTTGGCTCTGTTCTGGGAGCCCTCCCACTCACCTATGCCGAGGAAAGGAGTCAGAGCAAAAAAAACCACAGAGGGGTACAGCAGCAATGAGGATAGTCTTACTGAATAAACACAAGAGGGATGGAACTGGGGTGGAGGAGGGGGATTTAGACTGGCAGCTGCAGCAAGCATGCATGCAGGAGGAAGCAGCCGAAGGAGTAGCGAGGGGCCGTTTTGATAGACCACACTGTTATGTGAATGGACCATGATTGCTGAACATCACTGCTCAGCCAAACCATCAGCTGATTCACCCGGAGCCGGTTTAACTAACGTGATGCTGGAGATGTGAACAGCATATTATTTATACTGTATGTTACTGTGCATACTGTTCAATTAAAAAATAAAAAATAAATCCACATAAGTGCATTCTATGAATTAATGCAACTGCAGGCAATTAGTACTCTAATTGCCTGCAGATTCTAATTCTAATTAGGAAGATTCAGATACAGCCTGGCCTCCTGTATTTTTCGCCTTTATTCAGACAGGAGAGTTCACAGTGCAGAAAATGCCTGGCAGGGAATTAACCCCCCCAGTTGCAGGAGGAAATTGGTATATGGGTCTCCCAAAGTGGGTAGTTGTTTGCTCAACAGCTTCCTACCTTCATGAAGAGGCTGTATTGCCATCTTGCTGCTATGGATATTTTATATCTGAGGTGAAGCCCGCACCTTTGCTTTGGTGTATATAAATCACAAAACAATTTTTATAATAAATTGCTTTGAGCATTACTAAATTATGCCATCATCAGCATTAGTAAAAACAAGAGACATGATTGATCCTCTTGAACCTGGGCCTCTGGTCACATGCGGGGTCAAACAGTGGCGAGTGTTGGGGATTTGAGTCAGAGCCACAGGAGAGTCAGGCAATGTTCAAGTCCTTTAAAACGTTTCCTCTAATCCTTACTTTGCTTCCATTCCTTGATTCCTTGACATCATCACCCTGCGCCAAGAATCTCGGAGTGATGATGGACAACAGGCTGTCCCTCTCCAACAACATTGCAGCAGTAACCCGGGCATGCAGATTTTTCCTATATAACATCCGCAGAATCCGCCCCTTTCTCACCACCTACTCAACCCAGCTCCTGGTCCAAGCAATGGTTCTATCCCGCCTGGACTACTGCAACTCTCTTCTGGCTGGACTACCGGCATCTGCCACCAGACCCCTGCAGCTCATCCAGAATGCTGCGGCTCGTCTGGTCTTCAACCTCCCCAGACACTCCCACGTAACTCCCCTGCTCACTACCCTCCACTGGCTGCCTGTTATAGCTCGCATCAAATTCAAAACATTGGTTCTAGCATACCAGGCAGTCAAGGGATCAGCCCCAGCATACCTTCACAAGATTTTCAAACCCTACATGCCAGCCAGATCCCTCCGTTCTGCTACCTCAGGACGCCTAGCACCTCCCCCTCTTCGCACCTGCACTTCCAGAACACGTCTCCTGTCTGTTCTGGCCCCACGATGGTGGAATGACCTCCCTGTGGAGGTCAGAACAGCTGAGACTGTGAACAATTTCAAACGACGACTGAAGACCCACCTCTTCAGGCTGCACCTCTCCCCATCCCTCCCTTCCCCCCCTGTAAATGACTAAACTTACGGGTGTAACTAGGCAGCTGTTTAATAGGTGACTTAGTTGATGCGCCAGTCTTAACGACTACTTGTATTTTTATTTATTTTTATTTTTCCATAGATTGCGTTGTTGCCGTTCTCGTTGTTAGTGTTAATCAGTTTAACCACCAGGGTCCAAGTTGAACTATGCGGTTGTTCCCTGTACTTGGACCGGTACTTCTCTCTAGGGGTTTCGTCATACTTGTTCCTGGTTATGGTTATACACTTTGTTGTACGTCGCTCTGGATAAGAGCGTCTGCCAAATGCCTGTAATGTAATGTAATGTAATGATTCCTTCTTGACCACAAAAGCAGGAATCAAAGGAGAGGAGAGGAGGCAAGAATTGAGTCTCCTGATTCAGTCCACTGTCATTTTGAAGCAGAGTTCAGGAGAGCCGTTCAACTCCCTGACATATGTTCTCTAATCCCATTATATTTTGCCTGGACTTACATCATTAATAGGATTTTGAAAAGAAAAAAATACATATTGTAAACAATAATTTGCAAGTCTGATTCCAAATGCAAAAGACTTACAAAAATAGCTGCAAGCTATTTGTTCATATTGCCACATTTCTAAATTAAACAGCTTGACTCTCTGCAGCAAAAACGTGAACTTAATTGTTTAATTCAGTTAGTCAGTGCGTTAACAGTAAGGGGCTACAAGAAGCCATGATTGAGAAATCAAGAAAAGCTACAAAATTTTTTATAAAAATCTAAAAAAGCAGTTGAAGCACATTTACTCCACACTTAAGAGCCACAAATGACATCATATACCACAGTTTTATAATGTTAGTATTATGTGTAAAATAATCAAAACCATTTATATTCCCCCAAACAAAAATCTCAGTTGTTTGGGGGATACATCTCTTTAAATTTACAGCCCTTTTTATTAAGTTTTTGTTACGGGACAGTGTAGTTCTGAGAACCACATAGAGCAGGAGAGGCACTGCTGGAAATATCAAGTTGAGAATAAATATTTGCTGCTATTAATGATTTATTTACTCTACTGACTGTCTACACTGCCAAACTCAACCCACACCTAAATAGTACTGCCAAAAAAAAAAAAAATGAATGAATAAAAAACTCAGCAAATGTAATAAGGAGAGAAAAGAGGCCATTCAGTGTTTTTAAACTTCATTACCTATTGTCACCCAAAAGCCTGCTACAAAGCCTCTATCAAAAGTCCCAACCATCTAGTCCCTTTGTTGTGGTTGAAGAGCTTATATAGGCCTCAATCACAAGTTCTGATTCTTAACAGCTGTGTGCTTTGGTTCACTGGGTTTTGTATTCCTTGCTGTGGTGGCCATATTGGATTGTAGTTCTAACTGAGGCCACTTCACGGGTATGCTAAATTTGGTGCCTACTGAATTTGAAATGCCTGTAATTCCATGGAGTCTGAATCTACTATTGCATCACATGGAGCGTTGAGCTTCATTTAAAATATGCATTGCTTTTTTCTGCTACTTTCTGCTGCTGAGGCCAGGTGTAGGAATTTGGCAAGAAACATGAAATCATTAAAGAGTCTTAGTTGCCAACCAGGAAGGAATGCTGTATAGGAGCTAGCATTAAAAGAGGTTTTTTTTTTTTTTAACTCAGAATGATATTTCATTTCACCTAAAGTCAAGCCACATAGCACGTTGCTGCATAGAGCCATATTCCCATATATATGTGAGTGTACATAACAAGAAAAAGGAAGTATAATAATAGATTTTTTGCCCCATTCAGGGTTGCATAATTTATGAAAATTTCAAATACAAAGCACAAAGCAGACACAGAGCTCTGAACACCAAAGCACCTAATGCATTCATATTTAAGAGAACACGGTCCCTTAGTCCCCCGGTTTTTGTCATTTGCGGCATCTTCATGTTTTTTGTTATTTTTCGTCTCACTCTATGGGTACCCAGGGCCATGCTGCAATATGGCCCTTTTTTCCAATTTGACATCTTAATTAATAACATTCATTTCATATTTTTTCCCCTGCTCAGATTCAGGCATTTGTTAACGAAGGAATTTTACAGTTTATTAAAATCACAAGAACATACACCCCCTGCCATCATTAGTGCTGTGGTCCAATCAAGTAGTTTAGAGCTTTAGGGTAATCTCAAGCTCCCCAAATTAATGAAATGATTATGCTTAATTAACAAAACCAACGGCAAAAAATGGAACAAATGCAAGAATATTTTGGAGCTGTCAGACCCTTAAACATGAGCAACAAGCAGACAGCACCATTTTTCCCCCCGTTAGAATCTACTATACATTTAAGTCATATACATTTAAGTTTTTAAAGAATTGGCTATTACTTGGATACATTCAAAATTTTGCTTTTACTTTGATTAACAAACAAATGCAAGTTATCTTCACAAACACAGTCAGAATTCACAGTTTGGCAAATAATACTGGAACTACCTCAAACTGTGAAACGACATTATGTGATCCAGGCCCGTGTGGGTCATACATAAATGTATGAAAGTAATGAAAATCACAGTGACACAAACACAAAAAAACACAAATACATGGTTTTGAAAATATGAGTCATCTAATTTTGTGTATTCCAGCAGGAGTGGGCAAAGAAGGCTGTATCAGTTTCTGGATTTCATGGCAGCTTCTGTTCTTAATTATTTACTCTGCCGCAATCATTTATGCAGTTTATTTCTGTTTCTTGGCAAGCTCATGAATGGCACCTGAGGACTGTACTTGGGTCTATGAACTGATGTTTTTGTATACAGCTGGTTACCTAAATGAGCTAACTGAGTTTACTAGCGCTATCTGTGCTACATCAAACATTATACACTCAAACCCAGGTTCCATGTAATGCAGTTAATTCTCAATCTCCCTCTTACACCTACTATGACATTTAACTTTATATTGTAGCTGTATGTATCAACAGTTGTGAAACAAGTGACTTGGCGTCAACTCAGGTTATTGGCTAAACCTTCATGCATGCAATGATGATGGTTGTTCTGAATAATAGCATTTGTAAATTGGTTCAATGTAAATTGCTAATAAAACCTGTATACACACCAGACACTCTCAGAGTGGAACTGGCCACCTTTGCTTTATGGTAAATTCACATCCACAGAGAGCCGTTATGTTGTACCGTAGTGTTAGAGGCCTGGGGTTGATGAAGGTAAAAGGGTCCAATGCCTTTCCTCTACCCCTAGGCTAAAAAGTAAAGGAAAGCAGAGTCGAATGAAAAGCTCAAATATGGCAAAAGCCTTCCTTGTCGCTGAGAGGAAATGAAACATGATCCCTTGGAAAAAAAGAAGGCTAAAGAGCTGATGTTGGTATTAGCAGACTAATTGAGGTCTTGTTACTTGTGCCACAGTTGAGATGAATGAAGCATATACATGCTGGCTTTAATAAACGCCTGACATTTAACTGGTTTTTCATTACGATCAATCATAATATGTCACCCTTTTACCACCCGGTGAACACAGGACGGTTAGCGTGCACCGGAGGCTCTGCAGTGCAGTGTAGCACGATAGCCAGACTTTTGGTTTATTTAATGCAAAAGAACAAAATGCATTATTGCCATGGCCAAAACATGGCACACTTTGATTTTTTTATCTTTGCATAATCCAGATGGAGAGAGATGTTTCCGTCATGCCAACCTTTTTTTGAGATTTGCGATTCTTGAAAAAGGTCAAATCTTGAAAGGTTGTTCTCACTGAAACAGTTGATCTTTGAATAATAAAGTGAAAATCGTAAACAGTCCAGCCAGTTTGCCTGCTGGAAGGATTCCTTCTTCAGTTTGGGGGGGTGGGGGGGTTATTTGCTTCCTGATCTATAGCAAATGCATTGTTATATCTTTTAAGAAGCCTAGAAAATAAATTCGATTCACCACAGTACAGCAAAGGAAACACAGACCAAAAGCTTTACCCATCCACCAGTTCAAAAGATAAAATAAAAAGGACAGGGCCAGGGTTGTGGGTGTCTAAAAGTTAGCATCTGCCATTGAAAATGTGAAGGTGAGGAGACAAGCGCTGTAATTGGTGATTAGCTGTTGGGTTCACTCCTTGATTACTGTGATTAAGATAAGTAAGCGCTGGCTGTTGTAAAGCAGAGGTAATGTGATTATCTGGAATATTCTACATAAAACAAAAAAGAATTAGAGATAGAAAATGAAAGAACATAAGACAGAAAACTAACTGGACCAAGCTTGGAGTGGTTTATCAGAGAGAGGACTTTGATGTTTCAAAGCCTTTTCTAGCCCGCGCAGCTGGGGTGGAGAGGAGAGTTTTCCCTCTCTGCTTTTTTGCTTGTGAGTAATTGGAACTTGGGAATCTATTACCACTTCAGTTAAAGCGGTGGCAAGTTGAAACTGCAAAAAAAAAAAAAAAAAACAACAAACAAAAAATAAAATACAAGCAAGTAATTAAGAGCCCCAATGAAGTCTGCTGAAATGTGCTGAATCTTCTGGTTTTCCTTGCCTTTGAAAGGCAAGCCCTTCATGTGCTTCATGTGGCCATCTCCTCATTGTATTTGCTTGGATGCCATATAATGAATAACGGCAAACTTTACCCATTGTGTTGGTATGCTGATTATAGCTCTTCAAATAGATTCATAATGACTGTTATTGTTATTTTCAGAACTGGATGGGGTCGGTCGGTGCTGAGATGATCTTTGATGCTGCTCACTTGATGCTCGTTTTTGTCTTGCTTCAGAAGTCAGGCCAGAGTTAGCAAAAAAAGATATCCCTCACATAACTGCAATTTACTGAATACCTACTGAAATACAATATATGACCAGGCTAATGCAACAGTTCACAAAAGAATACACGTTACTGACACTTTAAGACATTGCAAGACATTAATATTCTCCTATGAACCACTTACTTCATACGACCTTGCCATTAGCCTATCCATAATCAAATGGCAAATAAGCATGTTGGTACTGTGCAAGTGTGTTTTTAAATTGGATAATTAAACACAGACTGTTGCATGCTTGTAATTTATTGCTGCTTTTCCAGCTGAATGCTTATTTCTATTGTGTCTGGTTGTTCTGTGCCAACAGTCTGAGCAAAGCTTGGCCCTGTATCTCATATCTACAGTAAAGAAACCACTTCCACACCACTCAATCCACCCTGCCCACCTGTGGTCCCTCCCACAAAGCCCCCTCCCCTACACCAGCACATCTTTCCACAAGTTTCTCCAACAAAACTCTGTGGCAGCGGACAAAATAGAGTTTAGACACCATATGTCCCAGAGAACATCTGTGCGCCTTAGGGAGCAGCCAAACACTGACAGAATCGCATTACTCTACAGCAAAATATATTACTGCTGGTGAATAAATAAAGGAGGGAACCTTTTCATGCAATCTCAAGTACTTAAGGTTCTGCAGCACATTCTTTTTAAAAAAAGAAAAAATGGTCCTGTTTTCTGGGGGTGGGCTGTGTGTGTGTATGTGTGTGGGGGGTTCAAATTGGGATAGGCGAGGTAACAACACGACATGAGTGGTGTAAAATCTGTGCCTCATTTATTTTAGCCCGATAATTTGATTTAGTAGTAATATAATAACATCCTATTTTATATCACATACTCCTGAAAGAGTGCTAGTGCTGAGGTATAGTGCCGCAAATAAAAATCTGGTCTCTGTCCAGCAGCTCTTCTGAGCTTATTCACGGTAAAGTTATTACTGCCTTTTCAGTAATTCTGGTGAGCTACTCAGTGGCATTGTGGGATATTTCATTCACGCATAATTAAAAATGAGACGTCTTCACTACCCTGTATTCAGGGGAGGTGATGAGGAATCATAGGCTCTCGCTGCGCGTCTGCATCCTGTAGGGATGTCAGGGAAAGAGGATGGACTCACCAGCCAGAAATGGCGTCATGCACGGCATGGCACTTTTTAACAGGTTGTCTGGCGTACACAACTGGAAGCTCAAAACCAGCATGAAGCAAAAAAACATATATGTTTCAATTTGTAAGAGGGGGGACATCTTTGATATCTGTCTCCCATCCTGGAAAGATCTGACACCACACCCACTCTCAGTGGTGTATATTGAATGTGAGATGCAGTAACTAAGAATTATAGACCACCCCTTATTAACATTTTTAACCTCCCAACAATGGTGGGCTCAATAATACAGTGTAGAACTCTTAAATAATTTACATAATTTCTCTTTAAATGAGAGAACAAAGTGGAGATATTTTATCCAATAGTTACTTAAAATTGTCTTTTGCACACAACAAACAAAAGATTCAGTTTTGACATATAGAACACAGATCATACCAATTACACATATGCTAAGAGAATTTACCAAATATGGTTTTTGTGTATTTGGCCCATATGCATGAAATGCAAAAAGGAAGACGTTGATCAACAGCAGGTTGAACCAACACGTCTATGTGCAATGAATGGCCTGTTCTCTGAACACAGCAGAATGTACAGGTAACTGAGTTTAATAGTAATAGTTTTATTCTACTTGTGACCTTGATTTCATCCAGTTTGCAAAATTACTGTTAGTTATTCAGTCATATAAACAGATTACCAAGGCCATGAATATTAATTTATGCATTATTATACATAATATGTTGCCAGTGGAGGCTTTAAGGACAGCTGTGTTGTATCACTGATACGTTTTAGGCATTGATTTGTTGGGACAGTGAGGAGTGAGTAAAATATGTTTATATTTTGAATCCAGTGGTTTTAACTAAAAGCTAACACTCATGTTAAATGTTCAGCACTCTGAATACCAAACACAAGTGCATCAACTGTTAAAACTTCTCACTTGTCCCGTTTATAAACTCTATTTGATTTAATTTGGTGATCATTATTAAAAATATTAATTATAAATTAAATCGCTGAATTTGTTTATAGGCAGAGCACCCTGTTGGTTCAACCATTATTGAAATGTACAACTCACAGCCAGATTAAAATTAAGAAATGTATTAAGTCACAACAAATTATTCAATGTCTAATCTAAAGATGAACGTTCAAACTACCTTAACAAATAACAAATGATACAGACATAGACAGGTAACAGTCACAAGAAAATGAATCAAAGAAGATACCAAACCACAGCTTGTTTTGCCTGAGATATTCCCAAGTAAAAGTTTAAAATAAAAAAATAAAAAAACCTAATATTCCAGAAAACCAGGGTTGGAAATGTAAAAAATACCTAATGAGATGTAAGAAAAAACTTCCAACCCAGCACATGCCAAACATTAGAAAACACCAGGCCCAGATGCAAGATTCAGATTCCTCAGATGGCAAAAGCAGATATCAACCCCTAAATGTCCACCGCAACAGATGTTCACTGGCTGACATTGAGCTCGCATAGTTCTGTCTGCAAGCAAAGAAAGGTTCACATTTTATGCTGTTGCAAGAGAGGGGAGAAAGGAGCCTGGCATGGTGGCACTGATTGGGGAAGGGTTGAGGTGTGTGTGGGAGTGGGGTCAGACAAGGGCTGACTAATCTGAACAAATTACATATTAAAGTTGCCTTATGTAGTTAGGAGCAAGGCTAAACACTATGATCTTATTCTGAAAAGATTCATGAGTCTAGTCTTTTTATATTGAGACCGAATATGAGAATGTTAGGAGGCAATCCAGCTGAGCTACTGCATAACTCTTAAAAAAATAAGTTTTTCTGCTTCTAATAAAAGAGGTGATATTTGTTGACAAATAATCCAGACAGTTATAATCTCCAACTTCAAGCAAACTATTTTCCATTTAACAAAGCCAAATTGCGCTGCATTGGTTTCTGCTTGAACCTAGAACAGCTTCTAAAATTCTAAAACTTTCAAGGGAGAGAAAACCCCCGTATACCCCAGAGATAAGACCTGCAACGTGACTTTTAATTGCCCCAAGACATTCTTTCCCATGCCTCTGGGGGAAAAAAAGATGGAACAGAGTAAGTCTACTAGATAAAATTATATTGTCTGTTTCTCAAAGGTGATAATTTAAACTATATATCCAACAGATTGATAAACCATTCAATAAAATAAATGCACCGTTTTTTTTTACACATGAAGTGGTGAGGAGACTGAAGCCTTTGCTTTTAGGTTCTTCCTCTTCACAATCTCAGAAGGATAAAGGGAAAGTGTGAGACAGGTCCTTGATGCGTATGGTTAATGGGATAGATGATTTTCAAGTTCAAGGTCTCAGTGCTGCTAGTTCAGCAAAGCAAAAGACATGTTTATAAGCATAGCAATCAAATTACTCTCCTGCTCTGACAAATGGACCCATACAGAATAGGCTGACATATATTTTTTATTATCAGTATTCATTTTTTTTTTTTTTTACGGAAAACTGTCTTTCTTTACTGTGAAAAAGATATAGTAAATCATGATCGGAACACACAGATAAGAAAAATCAAGGGGTTCAGAGACAACATAAATCAGAAGGAATGTAACACTGGTGGAAAAACATCTGTTTTGTCCCTCGAGTTTTCCATTTGTACAGTCTAATTTACACAAGATAAGTTATTAATGCTTATGTTTGGCCTCATTCTACTGCTAGAATTTCTCCTTGTGTTGGGATATTCATGCTCAACATGTAAAAGAAAGATGGAGCGTAAGAAGGATACAACAAATATTAATTAGGCATCATTAAATTGGAGAATGTTACTTTGGTCCACACTGTGACAGGAAAAACAACACTTAATTATTTCTGGGAAGTTTCAAAGATTTGAATGATTTTTTCAGTATGTTTAGCTGAAAGCTGGCGTATGGCGTCTATGCATATGTATAGCTGGGAGTTGTTTGAAATTTTCAATATGCTTATTTTAAAATCTTTTTTATCTTTAATCATTTTATGTTATTCAGATGTAGATTGTCTTGATGTTCTAAATTATAATGAGATTTTTCTGTTTCTAGGACACCATCAGAAAATGAGGCTTTGGTCTCAGTGGGATATTTCAAGTATTTTTTTTTTGTAATTTAATTTCAATAATGAAGAATATGACAGATAGGAGACAAAGAGACAAAGGAAGTTATAGGCCCCTCCAGTACTCTGCACATTAGAGTAATGAGCTACAAAACTTTTACAACAAACCCCAGCAACAGAAACAGCAAGAGCAGCAAGAAGAACAACAGCACCCGCGTAGGGGCTGATTGCTGGACTGCTGTATCCCCCCAGTGTCGTTAAAGGCAAATCCAAACAGCCCTCAAAAGCTGACAGGCTTTAAAATTCTCCATCACCTCTAATAAATGCCTACATAGCTGATTCAAGGTTTATTCTTAAAGTTCAATAGACGGTTCCCCCAAACCACCCCTCCCCCCTGCCTCCCCACACACACGCACACACACACAATTTGCAGCTAGATAATAACCGCAGAGCACAATAGATTATTTTACGGTGCTGCAGACTCGACCTCTCCAAACCGTGGGACTGGGAGCCACAATGCAAAGAACACACAGCGTTAATGAGTCGTGCCTTTCCTGCACAGGAAATAGGGCCCTAATCTAAAATCATAGCCCTTGCACACCTTGGGTCTTTCATTGATTACAATGCAGCACAATTCAATGTGATTAAATGTAACAGAAATCAAAGGAGCTGCTCTGCGCCATATCTCATGTGGATTTTATAACGCAAGGCCAGCCGGTCGACCATGAATGGAATGGCTTTCAGAATAATTTTTGTCCTCGGGCAAAGAAATGTGAATATGGAGAAAATGACTATAAAATACATTCTTCCCTGGAACCAGACGGGAAATTTCAGTATGATTGGGGGGTGTGTTGTATTTCTGGTCAGTGGATGCAACCTCCTTGGCTTTAAACCAAGCACACCAGCACCTCAGAGCCACTCATAGCTGAACCTCTCCTTCAGTCAGCAAATATTAATAGTGTATTTGTCAGGGAGGCTGCTGTGGAGCAGTGAACCTGTCTGTCGCCGCTGTGGACAGGTCACCACTCCCACTTGCAATAATACTACGGTTTTGTTCCTCACACTGAGACCAAAGTACAGTAAAACATTCATCACCTTCTTTTATCTACAGCTTGGGCCAGAGGACAAGGAGTAGTCTGGCTTGGGACACACACACACACATATGCACACACAAATGCACACTACACACACATACACACACAACATACACACACTATGTTCTTTAGCAGGAATGGGTAACCTTTGGATTACAGCAACTTTTGTCCTTAACTCAACTCTTAACTCGTCCTTGATTCACAAATAAATTCAAATTGATTCTTGTTTTTATTCACTGCTGGGGAACAGTGGGGAGTTTGGTTACTACACTGAACTGGGTTTGAAGACATTGAAAACAAACACTTGCATTTATTTGCGAGTCAAAGGTAAGGACAAATGTTTCTTGAATCCAAGGCTTTAGACAACATTGTTCCATACACTCCAAATCACCCATACTGCTATCAGACAGAACGAAAATGCAAGACAAGAAATGATATTCCAGCATAGACAAAAAGAGTGATTTCTCTCAGTTTCATTTATTTCCACACAAAACTGTCCTGTCAAAATGTCCTGTACTATTGTAAATGGGAGCTGAAGTGAGCAAGATCCAGATCGGACAATATAATTGATACGGCATTCTGATAAGTGTTGGGGTGTGATGCAGGTGATGGGCACTGTGTTAAGTAGTTTGGTGAGTGAGATACAGACTGCCAGATGATCTAGGGAGCTCCGACTGTATTAGTGGTGTTAAGTAGCTGAGTGAGATTCAGATGTTAGGATGATGTGGGCTGTTCAGACTGTGTTGGTGGTGTTAAGTAGCTGAGTGAGATTCAGATGTTAGGATGATGTGGGCTGTCCAGACTGTGGTAGCGGAATGAAATAGCCGAGTGAGATGCAGACTTTAGGATGATGTGGGGAACTCTGGCTGTGTTAAATGGAGGTAACGTTCAGCACAGTAGCTTTCCTCCCCCATGTCTTTCTTCCTGGAGCGAAGCCGCCTGGCATCGGTTAGCCTGTTAAAACCAATTACACCTGTCCTGTTAAAGCCATTCATTTACATCTCTCCATGAGGTCCTTCAACTTCCCTGCATTTTTGCGTCATTCGGATTACCATCTGTGTGGATCTGTGTGTGTGTGTGCGTGTTTGTGTGTGTGTGTGTGTGTGTGTGTGTGTGAGAGAGAGAGTATTCTATCTGTGCATGTATGCATATGTGTGTCTTGTGTGTTTCTGTTCATGTTTGTGTCTTTTTGTTCATTTGTTTATATGTACACACATGTGCGTACGCGTGTGTTCATTTGCATCATTGTGTGTGGACGCAGGGGCGTGTAGGTGGTATTCTAAGGGACACGGTTATATTTCCTTGCTTTTCTTGAGAATAGTCAAGTTATGACAGGAAGCGATTTAATCTAAAACGCAATTGGTTCAAAGGGTGATCACATGACAAAAGGCAGCTGCTTTGTGGAGGAAGATCAAGGCTCTGTCTTGTAGACTTCAGGTCTGAGCTCAGGTGATGGGTTGATATGAGTTGAACCCACTCATTTATATCAGATAATGATGAATATTCCAGTTCATTTACATTCACAGATGCTCCAAATCTTACAGGTTCTTTTTAACATACGTTCCATTAATACAGAAAGATATGTACTGAAAACATTCTTAAAAACCTGGCTGAAGAGTACAATGACAGTGGACCACTTGAGAATAAAATGTACAACTTTCAACTTACGCAAGCCCACTTTTCCTGACCATTATACTAAACTGCTATAAACACATTGTACTACGTAGTGTGTGCTGCTAAAATCTCACTAAATGGGCTGGGCTTTGTGTGAGAAGCTAACCAAATTCTGAATTTGAGTCGCTATTCTTTAGATATGTTTACAGGGTGATTTTACCATGAGACACACAAGTTTAGCTATTTCCTCAACCCTTTTCTTTAAATTTGTGCCCCTAAAATAAATTGGTATTTAAATTCTAAAAAGGATTAATTGGTTGTTTGAATAACTTTTTTATGGCCTAGAACAATTAATTCAGCTAATTAAGCTTCATTGAGAGAGCTGCCCGATGTTTCCTTTAGGGGTACAAACTACATGAAGAAAAATATACTGAACAAATCTTATTACTTATATCTTTTTATAAGCACAAACCTCTCAATTTCTCTTCATTACCATGTATTTTTATTAAAAATTAGATGTAGCTAGATCCATAAGGCAAACTTCAGTTAGAGAAAAAGATGCTAGAACCCTATTATTATTATCATTATTATTATTATTATTATTATTCTTTTTCTACCCTGAAAGTATCTGGATCTCAGAAACCATAAGTGTAGAGCAACAAAATTTGGTAGACAGCTTTCAAATGTGACCCACTACTCAGTCAAAGCCCATCTGCATTGACCACGTGGTGGCGCTATAACAAGGCATTTTACTTTTTGGCCTTTATCTCACAAACTGTGAGGCTGAGAAACCTTGAGTCACACAGAATCCAATGTATGCACTGTTGCCATGTTGGGTGCAGTGTTGCCAAATTGGATTTTCCAATTTTTGAAAAAAACAATTTTTGGAAAACAATTTTTTAAAATTCGACCATTACCTGACATTATCACTCTCACAACATTTGTGGCAAATACCCTGTAAACGTGTAGTGAGGTGTAACTCCTGGATGCTGCATGCGAATGGGACAAAATCAACATATTTTCAGGCCACCAAAATTTTGCACCATATTGCATTCCATGATATCTTCAGAGACCGGTGGGGCCAATGTTCACATAACGCACAATTCTAACCCTTTCGGGTATGCTAATGAAAAGTAATCCAAACAGGTCGGCCACAACGCACATTCAAAATTTGTGGTGAATATGGGTGTGATGCGTGATGATCTCTGCATAACCCATGAAACTTGGATGAAACTTACATTAATATGTTTTCTAAAGTCCACAAAGCATACTGAGTAGAAATAGCTGATCTATACAGTGCCATCATCAAATGAAGCATGTGTTTTATATTTTTGATATAACTACTTGACCTACATTCATCCTTACATTCGAAGACTCATCAGTCTGTTTTGTGTCATGCATTACATCTTGACAAGTGATACGTAAGACTATGCAGTTGTGCGCCATTTGCCCAATGCTGTTTGGGCCCGTTAATTGCTGCTTGCGGCTATATTTTGTATTTAGGTCTGTATTAAATTAAGAAATCAAATGAATTTTCTTAAAAAGACCTTGCTATTAAAAGCCAGTATACTGTACATTATGTACCTCCTAGATCAAGGGATGGGAAAAATAAAAATATTAATAATTAAAAAATCGTACATTGCACATCATTAGCAATGCCATATGCACCCTACTTTTTCTGTACCATTGCATGATAATCTTGATATATAACACAAAGGCCATTTCACAGGCCTGTATTACAAATATGTCCATGTACATTTGAACACAGACGATCAATATACTGCCTGTAATGAAAAATAAAAATAAATAGTAGTACAACATTTTATGTATTGAAGGTCTAAAACTTCAAAAGGGCAATTTCTGTCAATACCACAAACCTTAATGTGTGAAGTTAAAACCAACGTTTTGGCCTATTTGGACCCTGAGGAAGATGGAACGGACTGTGACCGGGTTGTAACTGACATGTTAAAGTTGGTGAGATTGTCAGGAAATCCATTGTGCAAGGTTTTTGTTCATTCATATTCACCAGTTGTTGTTCTCTAAGCACCTGGTCACATGAGCAAGGTCTGCAAACATTCATAATTTACACAGGGGCCATGTGCATCTTGCAACGTGACCCCCCCACCCCTCTGTCCAGATGCAACACGTGAACATCCTCCCTCCATGTTCCCGAAATGTGACCTTTTCCCGTCGTGGGTTCCGAAGACGTACAATGTTTACACTTTTCAGCAGGATGGCATTCCCACAGAAGGCTGTTCCAATATGCGTTCCTCCTATGCAAATGTTAGCGCTGCTTGGAATTACTAATCGCGAGCTTTGCAGAGCTGCAACGGTTCTTCCCCCCCAACCCCAGCGCCTGGGCGCAGAGTTTGCCATTTGCAGTCTGGGAGGGTACACAAGAATTTTCTTTGCGCACATTTTTCTTTTTTTCCCATTTGGAGGGACCCATTGGACCATGGGCTAACAGTGAAAGGCAGGGTTATTTAACCTGGGCATTTACCTACGCTAATGTAATTGAGTTGTTCAATTTGGGCTTGTGGTCCAGGGGCCCAGCAGCTCAATGCCTCCTCCTTCACCGCTCTGCTGCGCTGGGATGCAGGGCTAGCGCTAAGCGCTAACCGGAGGGGCCCATACATTTAGCCTGTCACACTCATATATGCTTAATCTCCCGATGACGGGGACATCCCACACGCTTTGTCTTCCTCGGGTTATAAATATGCCCTGTGAGCTTACACGGCGTTGTGCGGACCTATTATTAGCATACAGGACTCATGTGCGCACGTGGCCGTACATCACCTCCATGTCGAGCCGAATGCCGTGTCGCTGTGACTGCCGCCGCTCGCTCACAAAGCAGCGCCGGGTAATTATTTTGTTCCCTCAGCAACAGAGCAGTGCATTTTTAAAGGGCTGTTTTTCAAATGGCACAACTATTATTTGGTATTTATTCACACATATATACAAACTGCTAATGACAGTGGGTCCGCCCCCGTGAGAGAGAGAGAGAGAGAGAGAGAGAGAAAGAGTGAAAGAGAGAGAGAGAGAGAGAGAGAGATGATTGCGGAGGAAGGCCTCATAAACTCCAGTACAACAGCAGCAACCTGACATAACCCCCCCAGTACTTACAACATCACAGGCCCAGGATGCCCAAAACCCACATATGTAGAAAGCCGAACCTTAGCAATATATGATTCAAGTAGAATTACAGTGTTTCAGTATCTTTGAGCTAGAGGCAAAAGTAAACCTTTTTTGCAGGAATTAACATATTTTTGCTTCGTACTGTGTGGGCATCTGATAGAGATCACAGTGTGGTACCTATGCGCAACTTTTAAAATTCACTTCTAAATGAAAGTGCAAGCCTGATGTAGTCCTGGTAAATGACTAAAATATGTAACCCATTGCCTCTCACAGTATAGACAAGGAAAGGTCACATATACAAAAAAAGTGTTTTATAGAGTTTTGTATTTGATCAGAATCTTGGCAGATTGGGAAAAAGCAAAGGTCATGAGAAAAAGGGAGGGGGTGGCAGGGGTCTGGGGGGGGGGGGGGGGTGGATACGAGATTGGGATTAGAATATATTACAGGAGGGGGAGACACACTATGTATTAAGTTCATTTAATGCATGTATTCCTCAATGCATTTTTTGTTATCTTTTTGTGGTTTGGTATGGAATCTGAACCGTGCCAGTGCTGACTGTGGCTGGCTACCCCTCAGGGCACAGTCGACTCTGGCATCTCCTAGGGACGGGAGGGTTTCAGTCGGCCTGGAGGACAGCTGCTCATCAAGCACTGGTGACCCTTACTGGTCAGTCGGGCACCAGAAATTCTGCACACAAAGACCCTGATTTCTTAAGAGCTATAGCACATGCAAAACTAATAACAGCCAATTATTGGTCATGTTGCTGGTTTTTTGTGTGCTAAAAGATTTTGCATGTGCTAAAGGTCTTGACTGCACATGCACAAAAAATCATTTAAAAAAATAATAAAAATTTTCAGTGAACCTCACACACCCTGCAAACCTGGACAAAGTATGGAACGGTACTGTAGCAAGTACTACACAAGGCATCATAAACACTGTCCTAAGCATACCTCAATATTATGACCAGCTTGTACCAAAAGGTTTTCATATGGCTCGAGCATAATACTTATTGAATGAGTAAATGTATTGCATTAGATAGAGGTATGAGGATCAACTTCAAAGTATTATGGAAATGATTTTGTTGGTTGTGAGTGAAAAGAAAAGGCGTTATTGACAGCAGCATGAGCATACAGCCCCTGTAACTGAAGTGAAGATAACAATACCACTGGAGAAGTTCCCATCTTATTTCACAGATCAGAGATACCGTAATAAGAAGTATAGTGCAGCTGGTGGATGATCCCTATAAAACATGAATGTATGTTGGCACACGGTTACTTTTTACAAAACATTTTTCTGAAAAAAAAAAACAAACAACCCAGGAACACTGGAACAATGATAAATCCCTGCGCTTGATAAGTGCTGATCAGAATACTGTTAAAGCGGAGACATCGCTGACCAACACTCAAACAAACAAACCTCCCCACCCCCTGCAAGGAAAACACATTTCCCCTGTGTTTCTCTCCACATGGTGGCACTCGTAGACCAGTCAACTCATAACAACTCTGTCTCTCTTTCTCTCCCCCACTCTCTTCCCTCCTCTGTCTCTCTTTCTCTCCCCCGCTCTCTTCCCTCCTCTTTCTTCTTGGTCCTTTAATAATACCAGATGAGAGGAACTGTTATGGCAAATTAAATAAAATTAAGAGAAAAACAGCTTCATTCACCTCTGTCATTTGCCATTTCTCCAGTGGGCTTCTGATGGACCTGTCTCTATGGTTCCGGCTGGGGTGGGGGGGTGTGTGTGTGTTTGCATGTGTGCGTGCATACGTTGTGTCTGTGTGCGTTTGCATACATGCGTGTGTCTGTGTGTGTTTTTGTGTTTTTGTGTGCATGCATGCATGTGTGTGTGTGTGTGTGTGTGTGCCTAGCGCATGTTTGTGGGGTGGTGCTGATAGGGGGGTGTTGATGGGTGTTTGTGGCAGCTGACCCCTGAGGGTAATTAGGGGGTGGGACATGCCCCCCTTCTCCATGCCACCACTTACATGATCCATGATGCATTTGGGTGCAAAAGCAGCCCTCCCCCCCAACCACATGTTTGCAGTAACACTCAAATGGTATCAAAGGATACAAAGGGGGTGTGGGGGGAATTGGGGATTGTGGATTTCTGGGGGTCAGGGGGAGTGTGACAATGCTAGCTCCCATTAACTGTGACGATGCAGAGCCCAAGGAGGTGTGACCCTGTCCTGGAGGGGGGAGTAGGGGGGTGAGAGAGAGAGAGAGAGATGAGTCTAAAACAAGAGACAGGAGAAAGGAGGAGAAGAAAACACTAATACAACAGCAGCAACCTTATGTTTAGATGTTTAGATAAAATATGTATCTCCAGTAGCACAGACCCAGGCTGTCCAAACCTATGTGGAATATGTGGCAATTTGAATGCTATTTTAGCAAGAATTACAGTGTTTCAGTGTTACCCTGTTGTGGATTTCGCCACTGAGGAGGAGTGAAGAAGGGCTCTCCTGCTTACCCTCCATACTCCTGACACGAGCCCCACTCACTACTCCATCCTCTCTTCCCATTCATCGCAGCGCAACAATCGCTACCCTGCAATCGCTAACCTCATTCAACATTCCCTCCTTCTGCTGGCTTCATGTTCCCTCATAAATAATCCTCTTTCTGTAAAAAAAACAAACATTTTTTTACTCCTTCCCTTCCCA
The DNA here is from genome assembly GCF_013347855.1 of Anguilla anguilla. Taxonomy (NCBI): domain Eukaryota; kingdom Metazoa; phylum Chordata; class Actinopteri; order Anguilliformes; family Anguillidae; genus Anguilla; species Anguilla anguilla. The sequence continues at coordinate 14,705,268 of NC_049215.1, forward strand.
GTTAACATTTCTGGTATAAATGTACCTGATGTGAAAGTGTTGGATCAAATTAGTGCATACATATTACTTTTAATATGACTTTTCCGCCTTGTACACACTAGCATTAAAATGCATTTTGAAAACCGTTTCAGCTCCTTAAAACCGTCAAATCCGCACTGTCAGGGGTTGCAAAAACGTCTTAATTAAAAACCCCTCAAGTATCAGAAATGTCACAAAAACCCATAGCTGGTTTTAGCTGTGAATGTGTACAGGATCTGTTGCCTACCTACCTACCTGTACAATCATTTTCATCATAAATTAATGATTTAGAGTTCCATTTGTGGTACTCATGAGTTCTGTGGGAATTTCGAACATCATAGTTATTTTGACAGTCGAACATTTTATTTTATAATGATTATCATATCTCAATATTATGATTGTGGTTCAACTTTGATGGAAGAGCACTGGACATCTTCGTAAACACTTGGACAGCGGCAAATGGCTCCATGTAGTTTATTTTGGTTTCAGTTCAGATGTAAATGTAGCTATGGTTACCAAGGCATGCTAAAGATCAAATCCGCTGTCAAGGAAATGTGCTGCATGAAGCGCATTTTAGATTTTGAAAACCACAGAATGCAAAAAGTGTTTTCAAACTGGCCAAGGTTGCAAAAAACCTCTCAACTGGAATGTTTCTAAAATGGTTCAAAACTAAAACCAAACCAATCCTGCTAGGCCTTAGATTTTATTGTGGATTTTTAACAGAGTTCCAATCATTCAGTGGTACTCACAATTTGGCATTGTAATTAAAATGCCAGATGAGGGACTTTTGAAATTGTGTCTGTTAACTTTGTCAGTTTTCCATACATTTATTAAATAAGCAATCACCACAACTGTCATTGAGCTTAGTATAAAGCCTGCACCATGCGGCTCAGTGGATTTTGGCCAATAAATTCCTCCCCTTAAATTATCTTTCAGCATTCACCCAAATCCCAGTGAACATGCAGACACATGCCCACATGCATACACACACGGACGTGGAAACACATACACATATATGCATGCACACATACATAAAAACACGCATACACAAGCACACTTGTGTGCGTGTGCACAGACACAGACTCACAAACATGTAAAAAACAAGCACACGTATGCTTGGATGCACAGATATCCACACACCCACACACACACACACACTCACACGCACGCACACACACACCCACACACACACACACTCACACGCACGCACACACACACTCACACGCACGCACACACACAATCTGTTGAGACACTCTAGCCGGAGGTATGTCACAGTAATCGGACTTGCCTCAGCCACTGCTTATTAGAGCGTCAGTGTGGACGGAGAGCCGAGTCGTGTGTCCTCAGGCTCTTTTATAATGAAGCCTCTGTTTTGCTGTTGCTCCTACAACACAATGGTCTACTCAGCTCAGGCCGGCTCAAGATGAAATTGCTTGTAACTTAAAGATTTTCACTAGTTCATCTCTGTGACCACGACAAAGTGTAGGCCGCCGTTTAGGAAAACAACAATCCATTCAGTGCACAAATGAATTGGTTGCTTGGCATATAAATTGGTTTGATATACGTATGTATTGGTTTGTCACTGACACATCTATTGGTTTGTCATTTACGTCTATATTGGTTTATCACTGACATATCTGTTGGTTTGTCATTTATGCATACACCGGTTTGTAATCGCTGCATCTATTGGTTTGATTGTCATACGTATTGGTTTGCTTCACATGCATATTGGATGATATATGCTTGTTTGGATTAATTATTCATGCAAATATTGGCATTTCATTTACATTTGTATTGGCTTGTCACTGATGCTTGTATATTGGTTTATTATTGATGCATCTATTGGTTTGTCATGAATATTGGTTTGCTTCAGATATACTGTATATTGGTTTGCTATATGCATGTATTGATTAGTCATTCACACAAATCGGTTTTCTGTTTACACATCTATTGGTTTGATTGTCATGTAATGTATATTGGTTTGATATACATATGTATTGCTTAGTCATTCTCATGCATATTGGTTTGCTATTTATGCATCTAACCAAAAGACATGAAAATCATATCAACAGATGTGTAAATAACAAACCAATATATAAGCATTGATGACAAAACAATGTATGCTCGAATGACTAGCCAATAGATTTTTATATCAAACAATAAAAAATAAACTAATATACATGATAATCAAACCAATAAATGTATAAGTGGAAAACCAATATATGTGTGAATGACTAGCCAATACATGCACATAGCAAACCGATATGTATGTGAAGCAAATCAATATACATGACAATCAAACCAATAGATTCATAAATAATAAACCAATATACAATCATCAATGACAACCAATACAAATGTAAATGAGAAACCAATAAATGCACTAATTATTAATCCATACATGCATATATCAAACCAATATGCATGTGAAGCAAACCAATATGCATAAATGACAAACCAATAGATGCATCAGTGACAAACCAATAAATGTGCCAATGACAAACCAATACACATACATATCCAACCAATATACGCATAGGCCAAGCAACCAATGCATTTGTACACTAAATTGATTTTTTTTTCCTATAGTGCATGTGGTCAACATTTCTCACTCAGCTCACACTAACATAATTTTTGCTGTCTTCAATAATATCAGGCTTGATGTGTGGACACAAATCCACAACCTATAACTCCTAACTGGTATTCTAACTCAGATCCCAAACTTCTAACACCTACCTTTAGTCCCTAACCATAACTTCTAATATGAATCCATAATCCTAACCCTGAGCATTCAACTTTCGTGGCTCTCCTAAAGATTGGGTATTTCCAGGAAATATGCCACTCTTACAAACATTTTAGAACAAGACAAGAAAACATACAGTACAACAAGAACAGCAATAACAATAATAATAATAATAAATCAAGTCCAGATGGTGCATCGTATGATGGATGCTGGAGAAGCAGGCAAAGGTGAATGGAAATTAACTGTGGAAACAGGAAGTCGGGCGCAGCGTTTGGTGAACGCGGGGATGGCGGTGAACGAGGGGCTCGGTGAGAGGGAAAATAAATTGTGTGTCTCCTGCATAGATTACAGTGGGTGGAGACGAGCGCGGACATGACAGCCTTATTTCCAAGGGCTGAGGTGCATTGTGCGACACTCTCGGCGTCCCTCATCTGCTCGAGTGCACACAGTCCATTAGGATTAGTATTCTTTTTTATCCCCAACCCCCCCCCCCCAAAAAAAACAGAATACTGAAGTGTTAAAAGGGCAGCCGGTTTCATTTCGGGGAAGTTGTTTTACGTAAAAAAGGCAGTCTTGCTGTTGTTCTTTAACACTCTGGCAGTTTGGAACTCACAGTAGAGGATAAAGCAGAGAGACAAGGCAAAAGCGATAAACACGCATTGAAAATACACTGATAGACTGAAGCAAAAAAATAAAATACATAATATTATAATAAGAAAATGCAGCAGAGAAGGTACAGCTTCCTCTTTCCCTGGCACAGTCAACAGTCGTCAGTGTGTGAAAAATTATGCAACATGTCACCTGGGCCCCGAGAGACTTATTAAGAACCTTACGAAGAAAAACAACAGATTTTATTTCAGTCCTCCAGGTGGAATTCGCAATGTTAAACTGTGCCGGGTGGAAGTCTGTCACATGTCTTCAGAACTTTGCAGTAGTTTTCCAGTCTTTTTGCCCACTTATCATTCTGATCAACGGTAACACCATAGCCGAACAGATATAAAGGCTACAGAGGCATAGTTAATAATTAGGCCCAGTTTATGAAAGTCAGTTTCAGAAAGACAGAAATATGTGTGACCCAAACTAAGGATAATGAAGTAGCAATCTTTTACAACCACAGAACTGTCAAAAAAGTGCAGGATATTCTACAGTAAATTTTCTAAATATTCAAGAATCCTCATAAATTAGTAGGTCCTGAAGAATATTTTTGTTATGGTTTAATTTGATGAGTGATGACTTCACATTTACATGTCTGTTAATTATATTTGCACCGTAAAACAAAAAACACTGTAGTTTTTCTTTTGCAGGATTTGAATTTGGAGACTCTTAACTTCTTTTCATGTTGTTTCTACATTATATTATGCAGAGACGGGGCTTTTTTCTCCCACTCTTTTGATGAAATGTTGATGGGATATGAAAAGATCAGAAGACCTGCTCATAATGTTGTACCTCCACAGGCAACAGAAGCACTGGGCCCTCTTCATATACTGAGTGTATGGAAGGCATTGACATTACAGCAATCTTCAAATCTTTTTCATGTTCCAGCTATTGTTATTATCAGGGTTTGGGTCAATTCAATTTCAATTCAGTCAATTCACAAAATGAAATGGAATTAAATTAATGGATGGCAAAAAGCCCAAGACTGACTTTTCGATTAATTAATTAGATTTCTTTTAAATTGAGTTGAATTAACCATGATGGTTGTTATTATTATTATTATTATTGTTATTAATAATAATAATAATAATAATAATAATAGTCATCGTCGTCGTCGTCGTCGTCGTCGTCGTCGTCGTCGTCATCGTCGTCATCATCATCGATGCTTGTATAAAGTTTTGGATTTAAACTGTACATTGCTGCAGTGTTCTGTTGCCCCCCCCCCCCCCCACCCCCACCCTGTACCTGTGCTTTGGCTTCTACTCAACAGCCAGCATGGTGATAAAAGCTTAGAAAGTGTTCCCCTACAGCTAAAAAAGCCATACTGCAGAGAGCAAAGCCAGGCCCTGAGGCTGGAGCGTGAGGATCGGAGGGAGGGAGGGGGAACAGCACAGCTAGGAGCACCACTGCTTTCTACTGCCCTATTCTTAAAAAACGAAACCATGCGTTGGTCCATTAGGGGAGAGAGATTAAGGCACAGGGATTGTCGTCACAACAACCTGCAGAGAGGGAATGCTGGAACCTTCTGTGAGAAGAAAGGAGGATTATGGGGTAAAGTGAAAGATTCAGACCCATGGAAAAAGGGGAATTACAGTACATAATGCTTAATCATATGCAGTGCAGAGTTAAGGGCAGGTGGACTCATCTGCATTGACACAGAGACAGAATAATGTATTTTAATGTGGTAGGACGCTAACATGTGGAGAAGGATGGTCTGTGCAAGTCCTTGGGCCTGGCTAACCACCATAAGCATAAGCGGAAGAATAATGAGAAAAAGTGGCTCTCTCTTATTTGTTATTTGTAATTCTTACTAATTGTGATTCTTCTCAGTCCAAATCGTAAACGTAATTGTAAACTAACTGAAAGCACCCCTTTTGGCAAATGAAGAACTCATTGTATATGATACACAGTTAGAAATGTTTGTGGAGATGGCACACAATGAAAAAAAGGCATATTCATTAATATTTCAGGATCACCCACTTCTCCCCACCCCTTTTAAATAACTTATTGCCAGTTGACATTGCCAACAATGCCCCAACCTTTTGATCTGAGGTAAAATCTCTGAGGTAAAAGCAACATCACTGACCCCAAACTCCCAGTCCTCTCTCTAGAAACAGAATGCATGCACCTGATTTCATAAAACAGGCTTGTGGTACTTTCTGGTATGGTAAGGAAAGTTCTATGTTAAACAATTACCAAATTCACGTTCCAAATTTAAAGTTTCGAATTCTTCTTCTGAGAACTTTATATGGTCAAGGTCCATGGTTATATTTATGCAGTGCTGATGGTTGAATACAGCCCAAGAGTAAAGCCGTCTCATTTCAGAACCCATTTGTGTTCTTGGTAAAGTTCAGGAAGAAAATCTTCTGCTTATCATATTACAGTAGGTCTCTTCCGTTTAACTTCATGGTTCGATTAATTGGCAAAATTGATTGAATCCTCCTGCCTTCTACTGAGGCAACTGGCCGCATTAATCATAGGAAAACATAATCGAGTATATTCTGGTTTAGGATTCTATGTCCTCTCCTTATTCAGCATTTATGCGCTTATGTGTTTATCATAATCCCCCTGTGCTCATTTTAAACTCATGACACCAGTGGAGCGTTATCAGGTAGTTCCATTTCCTCACCAACCCTGAGCGTACAATCGCACGTGTGCTCAATGTGCAACACACACTACAACAACCTGCAAAGTTATTTTAACAAATTGTTGTGCTGGGAATCTTATATTTGCCCCTACATTAGCTGACTAAAGGCTCTTTAAATTTAGCAACTGCGATATGGGGAAGAGGACGAGGAAATTCATTGAATATTTATCGATAGCGCTAATTTTCTCCCTAAGGTACAGTACCATGTACCATGTAATGTTCATCTCTGGAAAAAGGTGGTCTCCTGGCGGCGATATGATGTTTTAAATAGGCTGCTTTGCAAAACGTTCTCTATCACAGGATTACAAGTGACCACTGAGTAACAGTGAGTCCAATACTCTACTATTTGGTAGGAACTGATCTCTTAGTGTCCTGTGAGAGTTTCACAACTTACAACAGGATGGAAGGGGCTTGTTTAACTGTGATTGTATCTTGGTGGAGACTCTTTAAGCACTGAAGATCCTATTTTGTGAGTTATGACATTTCAAATGCATGCCTGAAATTATATCATAATGACAGAACTGGCAGCAAGCTTCATTAGGTTTATCACACAGTGCTAGCAGAATAAAATGCCATTCTAAGGTTAGCCGCCATAGCAACCATCCAGAGTGTTTTTTGATTGCAGGTATGGAGATATTTATTGCAGGTACTGGACGCTTCATAATGATTCTACTTCAGCATGGAGAGGAAATATGCTCTCTCATATTATCTGTGTACAGAACAAACAGCGTTCCATTGGCTATAATCATCAAAATATTCTACGCAAGTCTCACAAATCTTGTAGAGACAATTAGCAGTCTAATCATGTACATGAAGATCACATCTCCATCATAAATGATCGGTTATGATTCACATATTGTTTGTGTTAAAGATATTTACTTTACACATCAGTATTGACATTTTATTAGAACACTCTCAGAAATAAAGGTACACAAGGGTACAAATTCTGTACAAGTACAAAACTGTACCTTTAAAGGTACTAGTGACAAGCGATTGTACCTTTCTAGGTACTGAATGGTACCTTTTTTTCTGGTAAAGGTACAGTTATGTACCTTCAAGGGGTACTGCCACAGTGACAAGCAATTGTACCTTTCTAGGTACTGAATGGTACATTTTTTTCTGAGAGTGAAGGGTATTTTTCCTCAACCTTGAATATTCACCCCATGGAAACTACCCATTACTCCTATAAGCAGCCAAAGCAAAATTGAATGCAGAGAAATAAAAAATATTAATAATAATGATTTTTAAAAAACTAACAAAGATAGAGGTAAATTTCAAGTCAATGAAAAAAAAAAAATATTGCAAAAAGAAAATGAATGTCAAACAGAGACTTAACATGACTAGATTCACAGGTTCAACTGATGCACCACGTGTTTGAGATGTGCTGCATTGATTCCAAGAGGGTTCAAATTAGGAGGAAAACTGGTCAAATAGTAATATAGCTGTCAAAAACCAATACATCTGTCAAAATAACCTGGACCTCGTTTTCTTTAGCTTGGCACTGTGTATGTGCATGTGGCCTATAGTCATGATACTACGATGATGGAACAAATGGTAATAGACACATTTGTTGAGCATACATGGGCCATGGTGTCGTAGCGAGAACATTAGCTAAAAGAAATTTTCCACAAGTTAACATTAGGCTATTTGAAATTGATACTGTTCGATTATGTAGAATCAAGATTTGAATCAGTATTTGGCAACTTTGGTTATTTCATGATCTAGAATAAATAATTTCTTCTGCCAACACAGTCAAAGCAGTCAATGTTAAGTTGAACATGGAAAACTGTATTGAACTGAATCAGAGCTGAATCGAATCCTATTGAATGGGATCGAATTGTTGCCTTTATAAGGGATTCTTTTCTGTATTGTATCATAGACCATGCATCACGATGCATATCGAATCATCTGAGAGGGAGAGATTCACACCCCTAATCCTAGCTTAAATTGCTTAGCTGCACTGTATTTTCTGTACACATTGAATTGCTCATTCGGTCAACAAAATACACACAGTAATATTTGGAAAAGCAGCCATAAATGCATATGCAAAAAGAGCAGTTATTACTGCTGAAAGAACACAAAATATTTCCTTAGCCACACTACCAATGGGCCATTACACTGCTAATCAACCAAAATGCATTAAAATACCAGATTTTGTTTTCCCCTCAAACCTGGCAAGGCAGAGACAGATGTCTCTTTAGAAACTTTCTGTTCTCCAGTCAATCTATTCCTAAAACAAACACATTCGCTCTAAAAGAAAAAAAAAGAAAAAAGGACAATTCCCTGAGCAATGACTTGTATCGCAGTGGGATCCCAGTGGTGAAACGTCTGTGAGATGCCATATACGTGTTCAGGTGAAAACCCGGCTACATTTGCTTGTAAACTAAAAGTTTTCTAGCCGACTAGGATGTAGCCAAACTATATCTTGGTAAACCCTGAACTATATTGGGGTTAACCTAGTCCGTTCATGTCAAAACATCTCACATTTCCATGCCTCAAGATGTCTAGATTCTGGCTTTTACTCAATGGGAATTGGTCAATGTGAACACTTTTAATATTAGAACACCAAAAATAGAAATTAGGGGAAGATAAGGCTTAAAAAATGAAGCCCCATAATGTGGGAAACTTCCACATGCTGTTCAATCACTGGTTCTGACAAACCAATTAATAGATATTACAAAGCACTATGGATGGGTGAGAACAGTGAGTTGCTAGCACAGGTAGCACATGATAGCTCCACTTATTTTGCCACGGATGACAATGGTCTCTTTCACAGCCACTTTTGAGCTGTAGACATCCTGTTTCAGCCATGGATAATTGTTGTTCTGTGGTAGACAGCATCCAGCATGCAAACTAGAGAGAGTTTCTGAGTTATATGAACTGTAAAATACTGTATCTCTTACGAGTAGAAATAGTTATCAGGTTCCTGGTCCTGCAAATAGGAGGGGAGATTTTAAAGAAATTAAGTGTAGATTTAGTTTTCTGGGAATTTCTTCCAGTTCCAGTATTTTGAAGGTTTACATAATAATAATAATAATAATAATAATAATTATTATTATTATTATTTTGTATTTTTTTTTAAAGGGAACCATTATTTATGCCCAGGTTTAAATATAAAGAAAAAATCAAAAACTTTTCCTTTTGGATTTATTAAAAATACTTATTTGCTTTGTATACATCAAACTGCATTCACACTATCTGCATTCAGGAAGGCCATCAATAAACATTTCTCCTTGGCACACTAAACACTAAAATAACTGGTTAAGTGCAAAATGTGCATCACGGAGGTCAAAGCCAATTAATTATAACATATTACCATCAACCTAAAATGTTAAATGTCAAGCAATGTATTATGCAAGCGTAGTATGTGCATATTGAAATGCAAAAGGCCTAATATTGAAGGGGTGGGGGGTGGGGTGGGTTGTTCATTTTATTCATCAATATTTCATAAGCAAGGATTGCTTTGGTGCAGGAATTTATAATGGGCAGAATTACAAAGCATACAAAAGAAATCAACCTTTTCTCCCATTAGGGGGTGTTTAACAGTGTACTGTTGATAAGATGCCTGATCAACAGTGCAATCACAACCAATCCCACAACCAATTAATGCAATGAGTTCAGATTAGAGCATTGTTTTCAGATGTTGCAAATGTACTTACATCTCAACAGTGCTACAATAAGAATTTTACACTGAAAGAGATCATGGGAAGGTGGGAGAACGCTCACATGGATTGTATCCTGGAGAAGTTAGCTGATCAATACTTGGAGAATTAATGGTATTGACTCATCAGGCATCAGCAAAAAGCACCTGTTTATTTTATTCACCCCAGATCAAGCCCGGCTTCACCTCACATCTGTCCTTATTCATCATTTACCTTATTTCATTGAAACTCAGGCCTGGATATTGGTATGTGATGCACACAACATTTTTTTATCATGGAAATAAAAAGGATAAACACTTATTTGCAGGTCATTAAGTTTGGACCTATTACAACCCATTTTGACGGGAAGAATAAAGCTCAGCGAATGACAAAGTACACACTTGATGCAGTTTCCTCTCTAATGCATGCTACTCACAGATGCCATGTATGTATTTCAATGCACTTTTGTGAAAAACACAACTAACAAGCAGCACGCCACTGTTAGATATGAAAACGTGGGTGATAAGAGGATGTGCAATTTGACTTTGTACTTAACTGCACACTGTGTGTGTGTGTGTGTGCGTGTGTACGCTCATGTGTGTGTGCATGTGTCTGAGTGGCAGGGTTTTTTCCTTTGGTATAACAGATTAATAGAAGAAGAGGGGGAAATGATGTATGCATGGCAATGGAGTGAGGCAATAGAAGCCTTATCGACACTACAGATGTTTAATTGTTTCTCGGGAGGAAGCGGTATTATGAGAGAGAGAGAGAGAAGGAAAGAGAGCACAACTGTCTTGCTGTCATTGTCTCTGAGAGAAAGAGAGTGAGAGAGAGCAAGAGAATGGGAGAGGAAGATAGAGAGAACAGCGTCAATTAAAATTCATCAAGACAAGACAGAAAGGCAGACAGAGGGAAGGGTAATTGAAGCCTCCTTCACATGAACTGCTGTAAATCATATCAGTTTGGCCTGCTGCAGTTGCTAACCCTTGCTAACCCAATATTCTTCGAAAATAAAGAAGGAACATTCCCAGATAAGTTTAACCAAGACTGATTCATTTTTTGAAATGGACAAGTGGCATCTGCCCATTCACTGTATGTGAGCTCAAACTCCTTTTCTTTCACACATTCACTGAAAAAATAGAAACGTTATCTAACTTGCTGATCACAAATAACTGTGACCAATTACGAGCATCAAAATTATGGTTTATATATGAGATATAGAAAAAGCCTGTGGTAGTTTCATGAGCTATATGTTATACTACATAATACTATTAATAGAATTTAAACTAAAATGTATTAACTGAAGATATAAAAAATAAAGTACAGGCTGCATTTTATACATACACAAATCAATTGAATCAAAGAACAAAAAAAGAGTTGATTAAATAATCTGTTTTTTCATGTATACAGAATATACTCTAAATACAGTGATGGAGTCCAGATCTCAGAGTTGGGTCTCAACTGCAATAATATGCTCTACGTCTGGGTCTAGGGACATTGCACTGTTTGATAGCCCGGTCTTGGCATCATGTATTTTATTTCACTATATCTCACCGCCACTGGCAATGCAACCATGAAAAACAAACAGGAACCCGATTCAACCTTTAGGAAGAAGAAAGCTGTCAATGGCAGCCAACCTGCAGTAGCAGCGAGATTTCATTGACAAAGTGTCAAGCACATTTTTCCCAAGACATGCTTGACCATGCTGGACCACATTTTCTTCACTGTCCGGTTTGGCAGCCATCAAACATCAGCTACAGTAGCTGTTCCCTCTAGTGGCCAACCGGGCTGTACTGGGTACATATGTACACAAAAGGGAATAACAAGTTAGCTATATCAATGTGAAGCAGCAAGCTAGTCAGTTTGAACTTTGACCCTTAAGTCAATTTCTAGCATGACAGAATAACTTTCCCTTTGTAAAATGAGCTATAGCGATTTCAACAACTGTCCTTGTCTGCTTCAGCTTGACAGACTGGCTGTTGAAACATATTTCAGCTGTTGAACAGATTTTTGGCCTCTTGTACGTTTGAATATGGGCACTATTGGCTTTCATGTCAAAGAAAAAGAAAAAACTCCACTGAGAACCACTGACGTATAATAAAACCATCTTTTTAAGACCAACATAAGTTTTATAGTATTGTGAAGCTTTGTCAAATGATAAAATAATTATGCAGAAATAATCCAACTAAAAACATTCCTTTCTGACGGTGCTTTTATATGACTGCTTATAATTGACTGAGTTATGCCTTTGTATTTTCCAACTTTTTTTTAAAGCACACGTGCTTTAAAAAGGGAAATAAATATCTTGATTATCTATCTATATATATATATATACATATGTACACATATATACATATACATGATCCATTTCCGCTGAATGGGATTTACCTTTGATTGGACAAAGAATAAAGGACACAGTTTATTATCAGTTGACAGGCAAATTTATTCCTAGATGAAAGAAGCTAATACATATGTGAAGCCACCAACAGAGACCGTTGGAAGCCTTGCACTTGATGAGAAACCTCCCATCACAAACAATGCAATACAAGTGGTTCTTTGTAAAAACTCGACACCTACCAATTCAAAGCCAGAAACAACCAACTCTTATTTTGTCTCTAGTTTCAGGTTCTTTGAATAAGTGCCATATTTTTTTCAGGCCAAGAAGGCCCATTTTATCAGAAAATATTTGGCATCCTAGTAAGCACTTCTGGAAAAGAGAGTTTTCAGGTAAGGAGAGGTCTTTCCCTAGACTCTGTATAGGACACACCTGTCAGCACAGTCTTTAATCACTTTAATCACATTTCCAAGATGCAGAAAACACCCACAGGATTCATACATTTGAACATATAAACATATACAGTGTTGTATGTACCAGCTTTACTTGTACTAGTGCAGCTGTAATTTAATGTTATTTTAAATTACATGGTGATACAAACTATTAAGTATTTGGGTGGGGAGGCTAATCTACTTTCCTTGATGTACCTATGGCTTCCAGTGACAAGAGTCAACCACTGACATGATCACATATTTTATGGGGATAAGGTAAAATGACATTACACAACACTGAATCCTTTCTGTGGGGGTTTTCATTTGGGTCCTTGAGGTTTGGATACTATTTGGTATAGTAACTGACTTGTAGTCACCCATAAATGTTTGGGTAAAATTGGTAAAGTCTTTGAAACTGTATGTTTGCACATACACTTATTGGTCAGGGAATGAATGCGATGCAATATACTGCGCTAAAATTAGGGTGTACCTCTGTTTTGTCAGGAGCAATATTACTGCCCAACACCAACTTTAAAAAATCTCTGACTCTTACTTTATTGCTGTTTATCCATCACAACTAACCCATCACAAGTTGAGCTGAAGCTTTATTACTTTTTGCGCCTTAATATAAGCAAGGAGAAGAAACGCCATCGGCTGAGGCACTGGGGTCCTTGAGAGGAGCCAGTCTAACCGCACCATTTCACAGGCATTTCACACCGGCTGCGTTCGAAAAGGGAAAAATAAAACTTTGCTAAATTAAATCAATATACAGTGTCGCTCCATTTGTAATCATCAGGCCTCAGTCAGTACCGAAGGCGGCGGAGGAATGGCGGCGTTGCCGTAGCTCCCGCTCTTTGTCAGTCGCTCTGTCGGCGCGATGTTTTATTTGTGCGCTTGCAAAGGGTGCAAGTAGGAGCCTCGCCTCAGAGACCAACAAAAGAACGCTCCATTAGAAATTGAAATTTCTCTGAGAACAAACCTCAAGTAGCCTCTCAAGGTCCCTTGGCAGGCTTAGCTTGTCCCCTGTGACCATGCACCGTGCCATTCAGATCAGACCTGTGTGTGTTTGTGTGTGTGTGTGGGAGTGTTGGGAGGGTGGGTGGAGCAGGGTTTATGAAATGTGTTTTCAAGGTCCAGGACTGAAAAGAGTGCATGGTCCATATTGTGTTATAATCCCTGACATAATTCACTCGGGCCAAAGCCAGAGCCTTTCTCCAGTGGATTTAAAAACACACAAAGTGCTGATGGGGGATTTGGAACGGGGGGGTGGGGGGGTGCATTGGCTTGACCTCAAAAGGGCTGTGTGCTACCAGCAGCTGGGGAACATTAGCGCTTGATAAACAGCTGTCAGTTCGACTGGCGCTGTTGACAGAGGCAGTCCCAGAATCCTTCATTATCCCCTGTGTCCTGCTCTACCACTGAAGCCCAGAACACTGTGCATCTGAGTACTGACGCTTAATCTTAAACAGCTTTTAGCCTGATTCAGTCCTCTAGTCCCCTCACGGAGCCCCTCTCTCAGAGTCCTTCAGCTTCAGTTTAACCAAGGGGCGCTTCTGGGTTCTTCAGATGGAGATTCTTCAATATTCTCTCTCAGACAGGCTCAGGGTGTGGGTTCATAGCCTGTTATTTTTTGTTTGTTTTTAAATCAGTCTAATTCAGTCTCATTAATTAGCTTTTCAAAACTGAGTGGGTGCTAATAGTGAGCAATGAAGATGTGTGTTTTTCTAGTTTCTAGTAGCCTTGATAGTTACATTAGCTCTTGAATGACTTCAGGCATCTTTCAACTTTGATAGATGTTGCCAGTTTATTGGACGTGCCTGGTATGCCTCCCTTTCACTCTGCAACATTTTTGTTACATTGAAATGCAGTGGATTTCTGCTTAATTTTACATCCAACTGTTTAAGACGTGAACTGCCATAGTGCATTATTTTTCTTGTTGATAAAATGAAAGTTTCAGTCAGGATTGATAAAGCGGGACAACAAGTTTGGCACTGTGGGGTCGGCGTTTGCTTAAGTTTTGAAGATTCAGCCTTTTTTCAGTCAATCATATTTACCATATACATACATACTCAGAATATAAATGACACAGCTGTGTTTCCTAGAGTAGTGGCTGAAGTCAATCAGGTGAGTGTGAACTCTTATGCTTGTGTCAGCGTGTCATCTATGTAATTGAAGATAATTCAGAGGCGATGTATTCCTTTGAAGAATCTGACGCTGTCCGTCTCGCTCTCCCTCAGCACGAAGAGTACGCATCCATTATTTGCATTCAGTCAAGGTCAGTCTGTCTCCCAGCAACAGCGCAACACATTGGCACAACACCAAGCTATTAAATCAGACCAACACTGTGCACACCTACTGGAGACACACCCGCCTTTATCTGAAAAACAAAACAAAAAAAAATAAAAACTGCTGACCAAGGTAGCAATTAGTGCTAAATGGTAGGAAGGAGAAGCAGAGCAAGGTTAAGTGGTGGGGCCCAAGCTCTGTGGACAGTGCTGTTTGCATGTTCTGTTGGTGGGAATGGGGGATGGAGCGGTGGGTATTTATTTTTTATTTTTGCATTGAAAAGGCACCTCGATCACCGTAAAAGATAGGACAACTCTTGAGAAAAGCGGTCATATTTAACTTTCAATTCACTTGACCTCCCCTCTCTGCCCTCCAATGACACACACACACGCTCTCTCTCACTCTCTCTCTCTCTCTCTCTCACTCTCTCTCTCTCTCTCTGCATCCCATCTGTTGGGAGCAAGTTTGTTGTTTTCGCTCAATACTTCCCTTATCTCCCCTGATAGTGCTTTACTCCCTTTGTAAACGGCTTCACAACCAATTATCTTCTTGCCCTCCAGCTCTAGTGATTAATATCACAGGGTTATCCCCTTTATGGCCATGATTAATCATTTCAGCTGGTTCTTTGTGTTTTATAAAAAAAGGAAATACAAATACATACATAAAAATGGTTGATATTAAGGATTCAAGTTCTCATCCCGTAGAAAAAGTTCAATGTATTGATTGTAGTTTTGTGTCTTTTTCAGTTTGCAGACAACTATGCAATTCACACTTTGGGGTATTAATTTTTTTATTTATTTGCGGGCTGATAAAAGCTTTTTGTTGAATTTAATCTTGACGCAGATGCGCGTGGAGCTCTAAGATGTTTGTGATCTGGGGAGGGGTGGCTTTTAGCATTTTAATGACACTCGTACCAAAGTGCAGTCTCCCTATTGAGTGTCACCCAATGACAATGATGTCCCTAATGCCATACGGAGATCAAGGTCCTTTAGATATTTGTGAATGCACTTTGTGGATTATATAAAAGGGCATGGAAGGATAAAGATGTTGAAAAAGCTGAAGGGATCAAAGTGCATTATAACAGTGGCTCGGGGTGAAAAGGGCAGGCAGTATAACATTTGCAGGAGGCCTCTGACTGATAAATATGGATCATTGCACGCAAGCCCTTTTCCTCTCCGCCACTTTTAAAAAATGAATGTTTTGTTGCCGCCGTGTAGGTATGAAACCCCCTTTGCGCCCGGCCTTGCAGCACCGCCAGCGTCTGAATATTTGAACATGGTGGGTGATCGATACCGAGCCCTGCCGTGATTAATGATGCATGTTCCCATGGATTGCTGAATGAGGAGGAAGCTTTTTTTGTGGTGGTGGGGTGCTCTTCCTGGTTTTCCTCGTTGATCTTTAGGCACAGAATACATTTTGGCCAAGGGCACGTTCTCGTGAGTCTCCTCTCTGTGGGGTTATTTGCTGGAGCTTTGTTTTGTAACGCAGTCGAGACGCAGGTGTTTATTTCTTTTGCTCGGTTGGTCTCAGCGCTCGGAAATATTGTGCCACCTAAACTGTTTCTCCTTAGGGGCTGAGCGCAGAAGAGTTTAATTCATGTGGTCTGGAGGCCCAAAGTCCCATCTCTTTAACTTCATGTTTAATCAATTACTGCAGCTCATTTTACAAGCAGTTATTTAAATCATTTTAACACACATTCTACACCCTTTTTTCTTATGGCCTGGATTTAATCAACATTCATCCTCAACTTTGACTATGGAAACATAGATACATGCAAGCACATTATAGATATATGCAAGTAATAATTGATTTTCTTCACAAACAGTTAATGTATTCACCCTGAAAGCAACTAGAAAATCATAACTCAACAAACTGATAGAAAAAATAAAATGTTAAAGCTAAGGATGAATTGATTGAGTCCAGGCAAACGTCCACACGCGGTTAGAAAACAGAAGTATTCTCAGTAGTCACCATGGTGTACTCCTGTTTTTTTTAACCATCCCGCCTTGCTGTGCGGTCTTTTATAGTTCAGTTCCGCAGCGCACAGTAATAGCTGCTGCTCAAGAAGAGGAAGAAAAGAACCAGAAGCTGAAAAGGAGGGTAGAGAATGCTTGAACAGGCAGGACAGAATGATGTTTTCAAATTGAGAAAAGTTCAAACTCAACAATATGTCTCTTTTCCTCTGTCGCCACGGCCAGATTGGACGTGCCGACATGACAGTACGAATCAGGATAATTGGCCGATTGATTTTTTCTTGTCTTGGCACTTTTTTTTTTCCACATGATTCGTTTGGGCTATGCACCAGGACAGAAACGGCACACGCCCTGCCCACAAAACCCCGCTATCTCTCAGGGAGAAGGGAGGCGTAAGAGGTGAATGGATGGATTTAGTGGGGAGGGTTGGGTTAAGTGTCTTTCCTCTTCAAGAACTAGAAGGAGATCACATTAAGTGGTTGGGCTTTACACGGTCTTGGTGACTGAGTGCTGGGTAAATTTAACATAGACATGGGCTGGCTAATGCTTCACACGCCTGGCCCTTTTCAGATGTAATTCCTTACACCCCAGGGCCCCCAGCTACCCCCTGCTCCCCCTTGCCATCCCTTTTTAAGCCCCAGGATAAATTACTCTGGAAAGCCCTCCGCTTGTCGCTGGTTCATCAGTCCCATATCTATCCTGGAAATTCACTTGATACATCTCCTGTGCTATCTAGCAATCAGTTGTGTGTGCCATGCATCCTAGCTGTGCTTGTGAAGTGAAAAGTGTGTGTGTGTGTGTGTGTGTGCGTACATGTCTCCATACTGCTCGCATGCCTGAATGTGTGCACAGCTATGTACCTTTCAGCCCATGAAAAGCTCGCTTAAGTTGGCCTCTCCTGTACTGTATGTTGTTTAATCTTTAATGTTCAGTTACTTTACCAGTTTAATTATTTTTGTGGCAACACAAATATGTGGCCTGTGTGCTTGTGTGTGGCACAGGTACATATATTTGTGTGTGTGTGGTGTGTACGTACATGTGTGTAGAAAATATGATGGTTTATAAAGGGTCTATGATGCTTGTAGGACTATAATGCTGGTGAGGTTGTTGTTTTCTGCTTCAACAGGAACAGTCTAACCAGTACTTGCTTTTTTCAACTTAAAGTACTTTAAGGTCTAAATAAGAATGTGAACTTCTGACTCCATACCAATTTCTAACTAATTTCCAATTTGATCCGTACAAGTAGATCTGCCAAGTGCTTCTGGTTTCTTTGAAATGTCAGTACCTCATCCATATTCAGGTTAAGAACAGAGTGACTAATGTTTGGGGAAAGAGTCAAATAAATGGCTTTATATCAGGCTCCTAACCTTGTAGGACTATAAGCCTGACCAGGTTGACTCATGTGAGATAAGCCTGCACAAATTGAATATACTTTGCTAGTAAACCATTGTGTAGGTTAGGCTCCAATTAGAGGATGAGATTCAAGCCAATTCCTTGACCTATTGTATAATGCAAGCCAAAAGTCACTTGAACCAATTACACATAAGCAAACTGAGAGAAACTGTTAATGTCCCTTTCCAGATGCTCTAGAGTGAGATTATCTATGGTTGATACTAGGGCTGCATCACATGGGTCTTCCTGTTTCACTCCACTCATCAAACATAAATGTGTGACCTCCACCTTAGGTGATGTGCAGCAGCCATTTTGTACTGCATGTTCACTGGACGCTCTGTATTTGAAGCACTCCATGCCTCAAGAACCATTCTGGTAATGTTTGGAGCATGCTGTGATCAATTAACTGGATGGCAAAAATGAAGAAATGGGATGATTGATTGATGAGGGAAAATTATTTTGTTGCCATGGAAACTAAAATAGATTCTGATGAAAGGCTGGACAGTCTGATGTTCTGTTTTATTTTTTTTATTTTTGAAATTCCTAGTTCCGCCAGGTTCCCAGTTGCAATTTATTTGAAGGCAGGAATAGGAACAACTCTTCAACTCGCCATTTGCCTATAGATACAGCTGCATTTTCATTGTGACACATCTTATTATCATTACCTTGAAAATGTGTCACGAATGTACATTAGCAAGAACTAGCTGTTCACCAAATTGGGGAGGGGGTGTAGCCATCAACCTAACCAGCACAGTAGATGTCTGTATGTATTTAAAATAGGACACAGCATCAGGGCCTGATTACTTTAGTGAGGTGAGTGTCCCCTAAAAAAAGAGTCACTCCCTACAACCAGTGAATAGAAGGATTAGTTTCCTTTAACGAAGGAAAGTGTTTTTGAATCCTGCAGTAGGTTTCAAACCTCCACTTCTGATGTAATTGCAGGTCCTTTAGGGAACAATAAGGACCAAGTGTCTTAGTGCAGGTACATCCCTCTTAGAGCAGCTGGAGTCTCTTTCAATCCTTAAGGGCCGTAGCATCTTTAAAAAAAATCTAATCACCTTGTTAATAAGGAGCTGTATTAGCGGCTAATGGAAGCCTCTGTAAAAGTGAGGTTAGGATGTGGACCACTAATGCAGCTTTACTTACAGACATGCTCCAGGGGGCTGGAGGCTTAGCTCTGGCTTCTGTTATTTGCCCTGGAATGCCCCCTTATTGAACAACAGCAGTATTCAGTTATTCACTGGTACTGTTGAGTAGGGTTAAAGGCTTGCTCAGTCATATCTTTTCAATGTGAGGTTTCACATAATGGTGCAGTCATTAGTTATTTTCCATTATTTGTAATTTGTTCCGATACAATTTTATGTGAACATAGATAAACTGTATGTAACAGAGGTGTTTCTCCGTTAAAGTCATTTTGATATTTTTGGCCAATATGTGTGAAAATTTAAAATTCCACATGAAAACACCTTTTTGTAAAATGATGTTGCTTGCAAAATAGAACAAAGCCAATATTAGAAGAGGTAAAACCATTCTTTTTTTCCCAGTAAAAACCCACTGAGAATAAAATGACTTTGGTTCAGTAGGAGAAATTTGGCAAACCAGATTGTTATTTTATTTTATACAGCTTTTTTTCATGAATACTGAGCTCAAATACTCAGCACATGCAATAAGGTATCAATTTTGAATTAATTTCACAATAACAGTAAGTTACATAGTTTCTGTTAAACTGTTACATATAAAATCATGCCATTCAAAATCATGTCCCATCAAAATAACATTTTGCTTTCAAATCGTACACACCAGCATGAAATGAATAGAGCTTACTGAATATCAGTTAAGCACTGGGGTGATAAATGAAAGTCACTATTACGGCATCAGTATGCTCTTGCTTTTTCAGTACTGTAATGTAGAACTAATGCACAGTAGCTCTTTGTTCAATGCAAAATGTACAAGCCATCTCAAATATAAAAGGAAAAAAGGGAGATTTTTCCCAAATTACAAGGACTATATGCAGGTGACAAAAGGGAAACTGCAAAAAGAAACAGGAGAACTACACAGAACTGGGAAGGAACAAAAACACACAAAGTAAATGAATCATTGAGGGTCCTGTCGTTGCTCTTGATCAGACCTGAGACTTTCATCTACATAAGAAGCTGTGTTCTCTCTGACTAAGCAGCAGGGGGATATGTTCATGCGCCATGATGCATCCACCCCTGGAGGGACTGTGCCAGTATATGCCCAAATTCCTTCTCCACTCCTTATCTGGTCACATGGTCATAGGGGTTTTGGCTGCAATCTTTTCACCACCATGTGAAGAAAACCCTCTCTTGGACTTGGGAAAGGTGAATATGGAGGGAGAAACAGAGATGAAAAATGTTAGTTTATCAAACCAGTTGGGGACCAGAGCAGTCCAGTGGAAACTTATATTTCCCCAAATGACAATGTATATAAGATGTGCTGGCTCATCTCAGGTGGGATGAGACCATCATGGAAAGTGTGAAGGGAAGTGAGATGTGCAATACTGAATAGAATGGATTAAGTGTGGGCTTGGCGATGGATGACCTCCTGGCTGCTGATGTCTGCAGAGTGATATTTCTTAGATGATGGCATGGTGGACAATGATGTTCCTTCCGTGTCTCCTACGATTTGCCAAATCCAACCCTGCCTCAACAAAGAAAATGTACTCATGTGAAATGAGGATTATATGGAGTTCAACATCCCCAGAAAAAGTGTCATACAACCGTATGATAACTGATAACAGTATAAGGAATATATCTCCTACAGTCAGTATATAGTGAAAAACAAGAGAATTTTGACATTTTTAGAAAGAGTAAATAAGGATTTATTTTGCTGACAGGTATATAAACCACAACTCCAATAATCCTTTAACAGATTTATGGGTTAGCAGGTGCTTATGGTTGAGGATTATAGTACATGCATACTTGCTTGCACATATAAGTAGCAGAGATCTTTCATTCTTTCAGTGCTACATTTGCTTCATCCTATCTCAGATGGTTTTTATAATTCAATTATTTTACTTGAAACATTTATGTCCTCATTTCTATTGATATAGTTGTCTGTGTTTGGGCCAACAACCTTTGGTGTGCTCTACTGGGTTTTTGTTTTTCTTTCTTTTCTTTCTCATTATTTTTATTACTATTATTGTTATTCTTCTTCTTATTATTAATAATGAATTTTTATGTAATAATTGTTGATTGTCACCTTTGCAAAGATTGTAAATATTGTTCCGTTTTGTAAAATGGGAATTACAATAAATTTTAAAGTGAATTTTGTGAAGTGATATTATTGAGACTGAAATGCATACAAAAACAAGTGATTTGTGTTCAGAGTCTTTAAGAAATTGTCTTTTTTTGCACATAAACGTAAGTCTTGCTCATTAGTTTCATAGGACCAGTTTTCCTGGGTAAACGATCGGGAAGAACTATCCCGGCGTTGAGCTATCCTGTCTTGTCAGTACAGCTTGTATGGCAGAGTCTACACCGGTGTCTGGAATTCTGTTGGAGGAATATGACAGCATCCTCCCACAAGAAAGGCAATCACCCCACACTTAGTTGATGGACGTGGAGAATGCTGTCACAGGTGTCATTCCAGAAAATCCGATTAATGCTTGATTGGGTTCAGACCCGGTAACCGAGAAGACCATAACATATGGATAACATCAATGTCATGCTCATCAAATCTTTGGGTGGCTACTCATGCTATGTGGAAGGGGGGACTGAGATCATGAACGTCTCTCCTCTGCAGGAAAAAATGTTTTAGTACTGGTGAAAATAATCACTCTGTACTATGAAGACATATTTGACAATGACTTGGTTTTGAAGGGTGCGATTTCACCCAAACCATGCCGGGACAATGCAGTTCATACCATTACAGAACCACCACAACAGTTACCATGAGAAAGGTGGCGTTTTGTCACTACCTTCCACTGCCAAGCATGACGCCCAGAGGTGTTAGGCTGATCCAGCATTACAGCATCGATTTCTGCACCCACAGTGAGCTAATTTCATAAAGAAATTATGAAACCATTATGGTTAGGAATTCCGCATTTGTGAAAAAACTAAAACTGTTGAATGAAAAGTTTGAAAAAAGTTGTAAAGTTATTAAACAGAAAAACCAGCAGCATTCAGCGCGGAAACATGGTTTTCCTTTGCAATTCTCTTGTAGGGTCTTTTCCAAACATCATTACTTTTATTGCAGGGGTTATTGCCAGATATCAAGGATCTATGATATTTGAGCTCATAAATATATTTATGTGTGTGTGTGTCTGTGCATTGTCCTTTTGCAAACACAGACTTTGTGTAAAATGGTTTGTGCATAGCTCTCCCTATTTGCTTGATACACAACCCATGCAAGATGTGCAGTCCTGCTGCATGGTTTGACAAAGAAAGTGATGATGTCGGGCATGCTTAAATAATTAATAAACTTTCTGGTGCAGTCATTAAAAATGTGCAGTTGGGCCATGGGATTGCATTAATTTCTGTTGTACTTTGCATGTGCAGTCTTGTCTTCATCTGTCAAATATAATTAGCATATACACACTGGAGCCAGAGTACAAAGAGACTGCATGCCTTTATTAAGCATAGACCCAGAAACCAATTTTAGGGGTGCCGGTTTACTTCAAAAACAGTGTGCATTGCTGAGGCAGTATAATGAGTAGCCTTTGAAGGTCACAGCTTTATGCTATTGGCGATAACCAGTTACAGTTCAGTATCACCACTATCAATGGCAGCTGCTGCAGTAAAACCATTTGGATTGAAAATCAATTTCTATGATTTATGATTTTTATAGATTTCTTGCTCATAATTTGCTTAAAATTTTAAGAGACTTTGTCCAGCCACAACACCATTTATCAATGAGCTTAGCATTCAAATGTTTAAAGAAACAGAACAACATTACTGTGCATTCCATTATTATTTGAACAGAAGAGTAAGCATACACATACACACACACACACACACATACACATACACATACACATACACATACACATACACATACACATACACATACACATACACATACACATACACATACACATACACATACACACATATATTTAATATTTATAATTTAAATATTAAATGAAGGTGAATTACAGTTAAAGGGACAAGATAAGACGGTAGGAGCAGGGTCATTTAAGGCATCGCAGGGAATGAGGGGGAGTGCAGAAAGATGGGGATGTGTAAAGATGAAGCAGAGGCGAACAGAAGGCCCATATGAAACAGATACTGATAACAGGGAGCCAAGGGGCCGGAGCCAGAAAGAGTGACGTGACAGAAGGGAGTTTGAGACTCTGGTGTTTGCTCTACCAATCTCCCTTTGATACTCCCACGTGCCATATCTCCCGACATTGACTGCCAAATGACCTTTCCTCTATCCCACCTCACCCTTAATCCCACCACCACCCCACCCCCAACACAAACACATGCATGCACACACGCTTCAAGCTTTTTCTGACAAGCCACCATCAATGGCAGGGGGAAAAATCAAAGGCTATAGACCGAGAGAGACATTTCAAATCCTGATTTCGGCCTATGGCTCAGTTGTTTGAGTGACATCACAATTAAAAGACCATCTGTGCTGAAATAGCTTTGTTTTTTTTTCTTTAACATCAGAGTTTGACCAAGACTGACCTGGTCTGAGCTTCATGTCACTCGGCTTGTATTTTTACTGAACTCACACAGGTGTTCATGCAGCATCTGAAACGTGGCTATCTAACTAAGGTCTGTGTCTCTCTGTGTCTCTGTCTCTCTGTCCCTCTGTCCCTCTCTCTGGCCTTGTTATTCGGTCTGTCTGACTGCCTTCAAGTGCTGAGGGTGTGATGAAATTAAATTAAACAGTGCATGTGCGGCCAAAAAAAAAACAAAACTGCTTCAACTGATCCAAGGCTCAGCATGTTTTCTTTTTTCCCCTCAAATCTGTTTCCCCCCCTTAAATTTCAAGTTTCAAAACACAAATGTAGATGGGAAGAATGATAAATGCGGTTGGATTTCTTTCTTTTTTTTTTTGGCCATATGGTTTTCAACCCTTCCTGAGGGAATATTTTCTGCATGCTTTTATGGGGAGTTTTGTTATGCAGCGCGTTGTCAATTTTTAATTTACAGTTTTTTTTACTTCACTGATAAACAGTCCACAGCAGATTCCAAGAGTTTATTCAAAAATGTTAAACATTTATAATGAGGATGCAGAACCTTTTGAGGAATTATCCAAATAGAGACAGCTGTGCATTTAGCTAGCTATTAATGTTTTCCAAAACGCGTCAATCATGAGAATTGTAATGCTTTACTTTGTAGTGCCACTTCATACACACAACTGCCTAATGTATATAGAAAATGAACAGTGTTTAGAGTGGAGGAATATTTATTTTCATTCTTATTTTGTTATTCATATCAGCAATGTGGTTGTACAAGCAAACTATGAAAAGGAACAGGGTCCTTTACATAGGCTTAAATGCAGTTGTGATGCTTCAGTGTTAATGGCCATATTAGAAAGCTGACTAGTGCCACAGTAAAGAACATCAAGGCAACAAAACAAGGCTTAGCCTGAAATATTAATTTAACTTCCAAATGTATAATCTTCACATCACATGCTTTGAATTTTACAATTGAAGGCATTGCATGAATCAATCTGGCCAACACAAATCTGCCACACAGGGTGAGCATTTGCCCTTGTGAACGACTCTGAAACATCCACACTGAAACTAAAGGGTATATCGGGTGGGGGGGGGGGGGGGGGGGGGGGGGGGGAACCTCCCAAAAAAAGGATGTGGTTTCTAACGACCCTTACCCAATCAGGCTGAAAACAATTATAAAGCAAAAATTTTACTACTGATTTTGTTTTACATTATTTTGTTTTAATAAAAAAAATAATTATTTTAACATTTATAAAACTAAATTCCAGCTTTGGTATGTGAAAGAAGTTAAAAGATGAAAATCTTCTAAAAGATGAAAAAGCTACACAATCACTCACCTTGTTATCAAGGACATTAATCTAACTTCAGTGAAAATAACAAGCTTTACAGTTACATAAAATCATTTATCTGATATTTCTTTACATCAACTTACTCACTTGCATTCCCACCCTCAAACAAGCCTGTATGGGTCAGGGCTTCATGCAGAAATTATACAGTGAGGAGTCCGTATTTAGATTTATAGAAAACACACCTTAGTTTTGTAAAATATTGTGTTAATTGATGATTTGCTTCAGGTTTTAAAAACTGGGTCCTTGGCAGTCTGTCTTTGTTTGAAAAGCTATTTTTGAAGTGTCAGTTGAAGTTTGTTTTGTTGAGAATAACTGGAGTGTAACCGTTTTATCAAATAGCCACAAAAGTGCTTTGAAACAGGAATGTACAAAGCAATATAGTGTACAAAGCAAAAATCAAAGCAGGGACTCAACCAAGATTTGTCTTTGTCTTCATTAACAACTAAACATATTTTTTCATCTTTACAAACAGGTTTAAATCTAGCCTGTTAAAGAGTTTGAAGAAAATGTATTGCTTGCAGTTGCTCACAGTTGCTTGTAAGTCAAAGACAAATATTGAATGCAGGCTTTAATCTATGCACTGGTCTATAATGTGTTGTATGACTTCCTTTAAACCACCACAAGGCATACAGTACCAACAAGAAATACTCTTAACATCCTTGCTCTGATAGTACTGCATTTTGTGGGTGTCGGTCAATCAGGATTGTTGACTGACTGACCATGTTGTTCACAAAGCTACACCCTGAGCCGACCAGAGGAGGATGGGCTCCCCCCCTTCAGACTGGTTCCTTCTGAGGTTTCTTCCTATGGGCTACAGGAAGTATTTCCTTGCCACTGTTGCTTTAGACTTGCTCCTGTGGGGCTTTAGGCCAGGGTTGTCTGTGAAGCGTATTGCGGCAACTGTTTTTGAAATTTGATTGATTGGTTCACATCACATTAATTAACATTAGCCCTTAATCTTACCTTGCTGTTTTTTAAAAATTCCTTTTTAAAGGAAAATACACTTAAAATAATCAGAGAAACAAAAACTGTGGACAGCAATTCCCATAGGTTTCCTTAATGCTTTATACTATACATTTACTTATTAAAATTTAGACATTACAAGTCAGTCTTGAACATTAAAATATTAATATGCAACGGTCTATGATGTGTTGTATGTGCGTTGTAGGCTTCAATGTCACTTAAATGATGTTGCCTCAAAAAGAATGGGACGTTTCATCTCCTCTCCTTCCCTTTCTTGGTTCCTTGTGGCTAATTCATAAGGAATCACATGGAAAGGAAGCAAGGTAATGAAGGAGGAGAGCTTTTAAAGGTTGTGCCTGCAGCCTGGCGTGAGATCTGCCTCTTGCTCTCTGTCTCGCTTTGTGTAAGTTCACCTGTGAGTGGTCATCTATCCTGCTGCTAAAGGTTGTACCCACAAGGCCGTAAGTGGGTAGGGATTGCGCTATATTAAACACTCATGTTGGACTGGAATGGCCCCAAAGGGGGTATTACATGGTTCAACATTGCCCATTGCACAATTTTGAAACGATTGCATTACCTTCACACAAAATGGCCTTAAGAGATTAGAGTGTTCCTAAGCAGTGATGTGTTCTTTAAGAAGAAGTATAAGAAAAAAAAAGACTGGGTAGGATTCAGATCTTAACTGTGCTTTGGTTTAGAACTCTTTTAACAATTCATTCATTTTTTTGCTGGAACTAATGCCCCTTATAATTTTTAATTAAGAAGCGTAGAAATGTTTAATTCTAAATGCTATTAACAACACTTTAAACAGACTTTATCAGAATGTTCAGCTTACATGTGTAATTACACTTTGCGTACATGCTGGCAGATGTATTTGAAGAAGGTACAGTGGGTTTACACACAATGCACATGTGCAACAGCGCCCCCTCTGGTAAATTGCATGCCTTCAATCTGTCAGCATCTGTAATTACTGTAAATTCAAATACGATACAAGTTGCACTTTTGAACTCAAAATTGATAAACTATATGCTAATTTGTGGATCAGCGCACCCAACCATTACCACATCCTACAATAATCCTGTTGTGAAACACGAATATGGCCTCGACTTAATTAATTTATTTGATTGTTCAACCATGGAAACCTATAGAAACTAATTTCACCATCATCGATCAGTTATTTGCTCAATTGAGTGATTGATTGATCAATCAATTAAATGGCCGATTTAAGTTAAACGTGCACCGTCAACATCACCATGAGAGCACTTACATTATTATGACCACGGTGAGGCGGGTTTGGAGTGGAATAGTCTCGCCCCTGGAGCAGCACAGTAAATCTATAACAAACGCAGTCACCAAGGCACCTGCAGGTATGCTGCTAGGAGGCCATAAACATGAGAAACCAGACATAATTATCAATGGTAGTCAAGTCAAAAGGCTGCTTTTCAGTGCTTTTAAAACACATCAGATTCTTGCTTTTTCTGTGTGAATTGTACAGTGAGAATTACATTTTGAGATCATTGTATGAATGTTTTATACAGTGTTTTTTCATGAATGCGCTATTGTGTTTGTTTTGTTTTGCCTCCCTCTTGACCAGATCTCTCTTGTAAAAACATTTTAATCTCAACGAGTACTGACTTGGTTATATAAAGGCTGAATAAATGATAATAAACAACACCCACAGCCTGTTTAATAGGCTGAATGATGATAACACATGCTGCAGGACACAACTATAACTTGTATGTGGAATTAATGCCTCAGTGAACATGCATTGCATACGGGGGACATTAATATATAATAGCCAGGTATTACTGCGAGACCTTGAAGAATGCTGTATGGGATATTGAGGGCAGCAGTATGAGAAAATTATTGGTGGCCATAACCAGAAGGTCATGGGTTTGAATCCTCAGTGGGACATTGCTGTTTGCACCCTCAAGCAATGTGCTCAACCCGAATGGCTTTAATAAATATCCACCTGTATAAATGCTCAATAAATGAGAATCCAGGAAAATATAAATGGATAATGTATAAAATGCAAGCTGTGCAATATGCCCTGTATCAGCATCTACTACCACCACCATCACCAGTACCACTACAACTAACACTACCACAACTACTACCACCACCATCACCAGTACCACCTTTACTAACGCTACCACAACTATTACCACTACTATGTTTACCTATATTTAATTTAAAAAGGGAATAATGATGTTTGAGGCAGGTTTTAAGCAGATAAAACACGGACTTAATGGAGAGAGAGCATGATGGAAACGTGTTTATAATTAACAGCGTAACAGTTGAGTGTGTTAAAAAAATTAATGGTCTTCTTCCTGGGAGCCTGTGAGGTCAGCTTCAGGTACGGCGCCTTTGTAGCGAAGCCAGGGTTTAGAGATTAGCAGGGAAGGCTGGGAAATGATCCTCCTCATTACATTCACAAGGGCAGAGCCGAGCTACTTGAAGGTTAGCGGACAGGCCAGGGACAAAAGCTGTAGGCAGACTCCAAGATTCACCTAGCCACCCAGCCACACTTGTTATGCATTCAATTATCAGGAAGGGGAAGGGTCTGAGCGCCAGAAACAAGGTTTTTATCCATAGCACACCCTAGAAACAGCACAGTGCAATTCAAGCAGTTTGCTGCTCTGGACCGGTATATACTTTTAATAAGCTTTCAAGTAAATTGGGCTTTCTCTGTTGTGCGGATGGCTGGAGAAGTGTTAAAATAAAAAAGGTTAATATTTGGGGTTTATTACAAATGAATGGTCTGGTGGAGATTTGAGAATCAGAATGTAAATACAAACCCCACAAGTAGCTTAATCTTGCTTTAATAAACAGTTTGTCATTCGCAACAGGCAATTTGAGTGAAGTTTTTATAAATGCACATGTATTGCAGCACAGTGGAGTCTCCCAAATTATTCAGAATGGCCTGTTTTGCTTCTTGTGATTCATATTCTTTGTCTATCCTCTGAAGCAGATGTGTGTTTTTACTCCCTGTGATCAAATTCAATGAAGGCAGCTGTAATGTAATGAAATGGAAATGATTTTGGTGACAGAGATGGCAATATAAGCCAATGGTAATGCAATAGAATTGAAATGATTCCGGAGATGGTAATGGAAACAAATGTAATTAAATTGTAATGATATTAATGGTAATATAACGGAAATGGTAATGTTTATTAATGCATTGCATGCTGCTCTGACATATCCCACATAAATCCTGTCAGTAATATTAAAAGCCCAGATACACCTATTCACCCATTTATATTGGACATCAGTAGAAAATGTCATCATCACTCAAAAACAGGAGAAATCATGTCATCTTCTTCTTGTTCTTATCTTTTTAAAAATCTTTTTTTCCTTTTTTTCTTCTTCCACATTTTCTTCCTCCTCTTCTTCCTCTTCCTTTACCTCTTCTTCTTGTGTCCTTGTCCTCTTTCTATTCTTCCTCTTCTTCCTCTTATTTTTCATCTTCTTCTTTTTCCTCTTTCTGTTCACTGTCATTGTGTAGAGTTTTCACAGTCCAGGAACATCTTTTAATATTGATATGTATTCTGCATGCATTGTACTAGTTAAAATATATTGGAAACTAATTACAGCTGTGCCAGAAATTATTATTGCTATTGAATATAGGGATGAGTTCATATGGGTGGGTATCAAAGAACAAACAAAATATCTTTGTTATATCTGTATACCGTTACATATTTCTGCATAGCTTTTTCAGTTAACTGTTAACAGTGTGATAGCAGTGTGACTTGTTAACTTTTCAGTCAGTCACTTGAAAGCACATGTAGTGAACTCTCAGAACACAGATTTATCTGCAGTAGAAATCTCAGGGGAGGAGCTGAAAATATGACACAAATAAAGCAACAGAAGGAAGAGGGTGATCTTCAGGGGCAGAGAAGAGAAATATGGTCAAATGATTGTGTTGTCCTGAGTGGACTTGGCAACATGTTCAACCTCATTATCTGTACAACAGCACACTCGTAATAAAACCTCACTCATCATACAACAGAACACTCACGATAAAACCTTGCTCATCTGAGAGAATTGTCAGAATAGTGATAATAATCATTTACAAGGAACTTTGGATTCTGTTTAATCTGGCTTCATACCTGGTTGGTGGTATAAAAATATAGTGAACATGCAGTGCCTATAGTAGTTTTAAATTGAAATATTTTTTTAATTGGAATTTTTAGGAGTATCTATACTAAATTCTATTCTACAGGGTTTGGAAAGAACCTCATCTTTCAGGAACACAATTTAACAGCAATGTATATTTCTTAAAGGTTTAAACTTTACGGGAAAATAATAAAAGTTCTTCTGTTTTACAGAAGCACAGTACTGGGTTTTTTAAGGATTTTCATCTTTTCACCTTCGAATACCATTAAACAAGGCAAGAGCTGCCTTTCGCCTTTATAGGGCTATAAAGAAGACATACACGTGCGGTGATTTGTTTCTGAAGTTGGATATGACTTTGGATTTGGCCTCAGCTCCCTTGGAAAAAATGTTGTGAAACTACAGCACTTGAAGCTTCCACAGATAATCAATGACCCAAGAACTAGACAGGATGATTAAACACACACAGAATAAAACGGCATATTCTTCAATCACACTAAACAGGAAAACACATCCATAGGCAAGTACAATTTATGTTTAAAATTAGAAGTATTTTTTGGGCACTAAAAGTGCACAGATTTGCTGATTATGTGCACATTCATAATTTATGGAAATGCTGCCACATGGATATTTCCCTCTGATTTAATTTTGACAGATTTTCCCACAGCAAACATAGAATTTCCCATAGCTGTGATTTAGTAGCATGATTTCACAAATTATGTATTATAGTAGCTCCTTAATTTGGCAAAAGCAGCGGATAACTTACAGAGCATTAGAAAACACTGCAGAAGAGAAGAGAAAATGGGGGAAATTCACTTATTTTATGCAAGAATGCTCTGGAATGCCCAGCTCCTTCCTGAATTTCATTGGGGCAAAGGGCAGGCCACTGAGCCCTGAAAGCACCACATTTTATAACTCTGCACATCACCTTTTGGTGTAATGTGTCCAGTATGTACTTATCACATTACACCGAAGGAAAAAAACACTCTCTGATGATGGCATTGATCAATTCGAGGCATTTGGCCATGCTTTCTCCAAAATATTGATCTCCAGTTTACAAGCATCATCTAGTCCATACATTCTTCCACAGAGAAAAAGAAAAAGAAGCTGCCATTTTGTCAGTTATTATCTCTTTGCAGTCTGCTTTGCCCAGATATTTGGTGAGGATGCAAAAGCTAAGCATCATCTACAGTTGCCTAATCAACATCAGGGGAGAATTTTACCATCTGGATTGCAGATTAATAGACTTTTATCATTCCCTTGTTGAGGGATATCCTTTTTGTGGTACCACATGCAAAAAACAACACACACATCAATATTTTATGGGCACATAACAGAAGATATTTTTTTCTGAAGACGAGCACTTTCAGCTGTCATCCATCTCTTTGAGTGTGCATGATCTGACTCCTGCCATTTTGGCTTTTGTAATTTAATGACACTCAAATGTGGAAGATATACAACATATCAGATTTCAATCCGTATGTTGTGACCTATATAAAATGTGGCAGTAATGTCCCCAAATACAATATGATTAGCTTTTGTAAGTTGTAAAACTGCATTTTTAAAATTCTGTCATGTCTTCCAATTTACATTGCACTACATTTCCCATGATGCATTTAATCAATATCTCATAATCATCATTGACAATGACTTTGCAATGAATTATGAAGTTTGAGGCAAGGAAATGTGGAGATGGCTGCACAGACTCTTTGAAATTTAAATTTAAGGAAGATAGGGATATGGTATTGAATTGACGGAGGAAAAGTACCCGCACATGTATAATCAATTGTTTTTGAAATGTTAAACATAATGTAAAGTCACTTAAAGCATGAACTCAGATGTACATGTGCTTATCCTCTTAAACAGGAGTAGACTTGTTCTCACCATTACTTGGTCAATACAAATCTGCTTTGTCAAAATCTTCTCAGCACTTGTCTGGCTGGGTGTAGTACACATTTTGTGGTAAAGGGTTTTGTATTATTGTCAGCCGATAACACAAATATCAAACTTAAAAAATAAATAAATAATAAAAACCCGAGGAAGGTTTTCCTTTAAAAACCATCACAGCAGTGAAAACCAAACACCTGCATCAACAGTGAATGTAAAAGTGCGGCAGGAACACAGGTTGGGCTCATCCTGGGAGCCAGGGATGCACACTTTTTGATTCCAGAGTAAAGATTGATTTACCAGGCATGGAGGCTCAGACTGGTGCCTGTGACCACCAGCAAAAATCAATGGCCGACTCAAAGTAGGTAAATAAATAAAACCCAAAACAAACTGTCTTGTCTGTCTCTTTTTTGGCTTTGAATAGCAGGAATCTCTGTGGTTTTTGGGCATGCAATTTCACATGTCCTGCAATCAATTCCACAAGACTTTGGTCCTAATCTCTCCTCTTTGGAAAGCATGAGTCTCCCCAGGCATCAAATAGTAGACCACATAAGCCCCTGCACTCACGTTGTCCACCACATGCAGTTAGTCTTCAATCTTTATTCCTTAATCTTACAGAATGCAGGTATATGAGTTGAAATACCATTATACCAAATACCATACCATATATTAGCTCACCATTATGTACTCTTGCAGTCTTATGCTCTCCTAGCAGGTTTACTAAGTATACATAATATATGAATCCCATTTAATCAAGTTCACAGGTTTCATAAATTTCAGATTTTGATGTGGAATGAAAGCTCTATGCCCATATGGCTAAAGTTGTGTGCAATTTTATTTAGCTTTTTTATGTTGTAGTAAATATAGATAGGTATATGGTCCCTGGGACATAAGAACAGCCCAATGTAATGACAATTGTGAAAGTCCAATTTGTTTGGAAGAGAGGGTGGGGTGGGGGGCATAATTATGTGAGCTGGATTTGAAGCACAATAATTGCCCATTTGTTTAGCAAATACAGCAAAACAGCATGTGTTAAATCCCTAATAAAGGTATATATGATTTAATGGCAAACAGGTCTGTGCCAGGTAGTTTCTTCAAAACTGCATATGGCTTTGGGCTCCAGCTTATGATTAGATAAGAGTCACTGAAGCATAATGACTGAAATGTCAAATATCAAATACCAGTCTTATGAACCCCCTTTTCAAGTTTCTTTCAAAAGAAAAAAAAAAAACCCAGAACAGAACACAAAGCTTTGTGTATGATTCAAGGCTGATTTTTACAATGCAGACACCACAGGCGCAAGCCAAACAAACTAACCCTCACACAATATATTGATCCATGAAAGCCACTCCTTTAGGCCTTAAATACAGGCCTGACAAAGACAATTAGATGCACCTGGACTGATTATCCATCAAAGTCAGCTGTGCATGCTTACAAGGGAATCTGCAGCTGTCCTTGGTCCTGCAGGAATGTGGTTGTGGCAGCTGCTGTCCATGGTTCTGAATGCCTCCCAGGCTTGTGAGACAGCAGGGAGCTCCGCCAGCAGCTCTGTCTGCTCCTTACCCACCCATTCCAGCATCACATGACCACGATACCAACAAACTGTAATTCCAAACTGTACACAGTAAAATGTTCAACATTCACTTAATACTAACAGTGTTTATGAGTCCACTTGGGATAAAATATACTCCATCCATATAAAATTCACATCAGAATTGATTTAACACTATTTTTTTGCTGTGTAGGCACTAAACCTAAAGTCCAAGGAAGGATCAGCCTTTGGCCCTATTATAAAAAAAATAAACCCAGAGATGAATAAATCAATCAAAATTCATTGGAAAGGAATTTTTACAGAATGACTGAATTCATTATAAAATCTTTAGCCTCTGTTTCTCAAATCACTGCGTTCAAGGTCCAAGAACTGCTGCTTTTACACCTTCCCTTTACCTGGGAGTCAGGTGTGAAGGCAGTCTGGCCAATCAGTAGCGCTAATTGTTCAGATCATTACCGGGGGAAAAAGAAAACCAGGGCTGGATTTGGATTCGAGGTACAGATTTGAGTATCCATGCTTTAGGCAATGGGCGATGTAAAGGAATGAAGATGGTAGTCTGGTAGCCAGAAATATATTTAGAGTCATGGTTATAAAACTATGTTTAATTTGAGAAAGAGATTTATTTTTCATGTATTTTATTTATTAGACAGTGGCACTGCATATCTTTTCAACCAGATTTAGCAATAAAATCTTTTACATATCCACTTATTCCAAGCAAGGTTGTATTGTAACAAAAGAAAGTAGACAGATAATCTGTCGTTACATAGATATACCTTTAACGTTATCCAAAAGGAAACTTAAAGCAAGAAAAAGAAAGAAAGAAAGAAAGAATAATTAAAAGGGGTCAGAGGGGGCATGGTGCAATCTGGAGAGGTGAGTGTTCAGTCTGTATCAGAAGATGGGCAAGGTTTCTACTGTCCTGCCTGCAGTGAGAAGATGGGCAGGGTTTCTGCTGTCCCTCCTGCAGTGGGAAGCTCATAACACCACTGGGGAGCCCAGGCAGGCAGGAGATGTGACCTGGAAGAGCAGGAATAGTGGGGAGGCGCCAGGCACCCAGCGGTAACAGAACAGAGGTCTGGTCGGTATGCAGGGTCTGATGATCTTTTTAAGATGTAACAGAACTGTCCCTTTAGCTGCCTGTTCGGCTAGCTGAAAAAAAGACTGCACACAAGTGTTATCAGCCATGCCTTCCCTTTCATCTCCATCAGGTTCCTGCATCCAATTGCGCTGATTTATAAACATATTGTCCTTTTCTTTCTGAAAAAAAAGATATTCACTGGGCCTTCCATTATAAATTGTCCATAATGCGGAATGGTTATCAGACAGTTTCTCATGGTTATGTAGTAGTTTTGTGTCTCGGTGACAAACAAAGTGACGAGCATTTTCAAAGCTGGAGTTTCAGGCACTCTAGATTTAAGTTTTCCCCTTTTATCCAGGTTTCTCATTAACTTTCCTGTTTGTCTGACTCACAGACAAACAGGACAGTTTTTTTTTTCTTTCATGCCAGCATATAGAAGAATAGAAGACAATTTTAAGCCAAATTTCTTCATTAAACAAACTGCTAAAATGATAACAATTCCAATTTTGAGCCTCATTAAATGTGAACTATTTTAGCACCTTCATTTTCCATCAAGGCCAAGTTATGCTCTGAAAAATATAGCAGAAATCTGGCATTGCCTATCATGGCTCATTCAGAGTTTCTCATTCTAAAGTGGATAAACATGGATGAAGATTCAATGCTTAAAACTCCTTATTTTCTTTTTAGTCTTTCAGAAAACTTCACTGCAAGCATACAATTATGGTTATTTAAAAAGGAAGTACTCTCTTTTGTGGAGGCTTTTGGCATGACTATTTTAAAAAGCAGCTCAAATGACCCCTTTCTATGCTTGTTTTTAAACAATATTTATTTTAATCTCAAATATTTATTGATTTAAAGCCTTCATTTTACTTATGCCTTGATTCTGCATTGTTCCTGTATTATTCACATTATTTTCCTTTTTTTATTGAATTCCACAATGCTTTTTCCCCACTGTATGCACTTTGAGCTGCAAAAGACTGAAGGGTACTGTACAAATAAAGTTTATTATTAATTATTATTATTATTATTATTATTATTACTGATGACTATTAATTATTCTTGGAGGTGTTAATGCAGGAGTTTCAACACAAAATGAACATAACTTTGCAGAGACATGCTTCATAGAGAATGCATCCTTCTACCAATAAGGATGGGTGTTGAATTTAGACACAAGGCAATTAGGCTTCGTAAAGAAATACATTTTGTACCTTATTTTATAAATCACACCCTGGTGAAGGCAAACTAAAATCACTATTGGTGGACAGGAGTCTCTGTTACGTCAGTCTTTTCCAGCTAAACATCTTTCTAAATGTGCCTTGTTGGCTGTTGGCTTTGCATGTGCTAAGCCTAGCCTGCCAGATTTGCTTTGTTTTTTGTACCATATTTTGGGAATATTGTCATGCAGAGGTTGCTGAACTGGACTGATAATTGCTGGGTAACTGGTTTGTTGGGTTAATCCCCAGTTGGGGCAATTCCCTTGGTTCCTTGCACAAGCCACTTGAATTATTTAAGCAGATATTCAGATGTATGGCTACATGGATAGCATGTAAAACCTAGGCAGTGAAGTCACCCCGAATGAGCTCAACAAATGAATACTGTAATGTAATAACCCTCTGGATGATGTTGTCTTTCCAAAGTTAATCCCGGAAGAGGATCCATAAAACCAATTGCCCCTGTTTGTCAGCATTAGAGCCATAAACATGACATTGGAGGATACTAATCATTGTACATTTTGAGCACAGTCACATTTGGGGGAATATTTTTTTGTTTACTGACAGAACAGATCAGATTCTGTGCAGGTCTGATCTGTTCTGTCAGTAAACAGAACAGATCAGAACTGCACAGATTGTGGTGCAGTTTCCACCCATCAAAAAATGAACTGGCAAAAAAGAGAGGGAAAAAAAGAGTGTAAGCATGAAACCCTAGTCTGAATTAACACAGGGAACAAATGAGATCAACCTGGCAGGGAATAAATCCAGAATCTACCTATGCCTTCAGCCATAAAATGCAAAAAAAGAGAAAAAAATGACAAGATTTTTTCCTGCTGCAGTTCCTGCTTTTAGTAGGCAGTCAGTTGGCCTTAGGGGGACTTTGATAAGCAGATTCGCTTTTAGTTAACTTCAAACCACTGAGCAAAAATCCTATTCATATTAAATAGCATATTATCTGCTACGTATGTCTGTTATGAATCTATGCACATGTCACTGCCATTATTTTGCTTTTTGTGCAAACTGTTTAAAACTTTTTCATAAAAACATGAGGCACTATATGATTCCATTGAACTGAAGGTGTATCGTTAAGTACTTTTCTTAGCAAGCCATTTGTCTCCAAAAGCTATTATTGAGGACCGTTGAACTATTAACAGTGAAAGAATGATATATGAACCTGACTTTGGAAAGCAAATATTCTTTTTTTTGCAGATCCCAAGACACATGCAGTTTAATTGCGCATTAAAAGACAATGTGCCACACCATTTGTTAAATACATTGTTTACATGTACATATTCTGGACTCTTAATTTCAGTTTGAGTTATAATTAATAAAAAACAACACTCCATTAACTTCTACACCTCTTTGGTTCATCAAAGGTTAATTACATATAGGGCTTGAGAAGATGAGATTACATTTTTTTTGGCATTTTTTATAACCATGCTAAATTGCATGATAAAATGCTGGAAGCAATCAGGCCATAATGTTTTTCCCTAAGCTTTTTGGGCTACACATGAAGGGATAGGACACGAAAGTATGGAGCAGAGAAGACCATCTGTCTCCCTTCTAAAAGGGCAACGTTGTGAGGCCAGGAGAATGGGCACTCATTGGTCATATTTTCTGATGGCGAAGGCACTGGTTTGTCATAGTCGCTGACTGTTATGCAAAATGATTGGTAATAGTCACTGAAGCGTGACCATTGATTGATGCTTTTTGCTGGAGGCATGTGAACCGATTGGTCATACTTGCTCATGGCAGGGACACTGATTGGTCTCTTGTGGCGTGAACCCTGTCTCACATTGGTTCATGGAATGGAACCTGAATGATCATGATGATGACATGGCACTGACAGGCCACATTTGTGTAGTCATTTATTGGTAATTTCCCACTTTTTATCTGTCACAAGAACACCAATAAAATGTTTTATAAAGCCAAATAAAGTATAATTTAACCTTGATGCTATATGATTGCAAACAGCCTATATTACATCATGCGCTGTATCATGCATAAATGTCTAGATTTATTAGAAGCAAGATAAAAGGGGAGAAGACCTCAGTCCCTTAAAAGGTGACAAAGCTATGACTACAAAAACTTAAATATGGCTTTAAGCCCCGTAGAATGGATTGCCTATCTGAGCTAAATCCCTAGTAATTTGTAATTGTGGCAAGAACTAAAAACACAGCCTTATACA
The DNA here is from genome assembly GCF_013347855.1 of Anguilla anguilla. Lineage (NCBI taxonomy): Eukaryota > Metazoa > Chordata > Actinopteri > Anguilliformes > Anguillidae > Anguilla > Anguilla anguilla. The sequence goes on from NC_049215.1 coordinate 14,743,382, forward strand.
CAATAAACTATTCCACCGGCAGTGTGTCACAATCATAGGCAAATCCAGTTAACAGACAGGAGTAGTCGATAGTGCGTGGCAAGAGCACCAAAGCTTGCAATGAAACTCTGCACTCCTCTCGCTAGACTGAGTGAGCTTTTCCCTGCCCCCGCTGTGGATGATGTAACAGTCTGATTATGTTTTACAAAAGCCAAAACTAAAGAGAAAATAAACGGCTTTAAGAACACTTGAAAAGTCTAAAGTCTTATTTTTGTCAATCTTAGAAATCATTAAAAGACTTGAGTCTTGAAGTGGAAATACGACTTTTTATGCCCCAGGTTCATTTTGACAGCTGTCAGAACAGTAATCCGCAGTCTAAAATAATCTGTATTTCATATTGGTGTTATAAATCAGCAAGGCACAAGAAATAATTGTATGAATTATCTTTGCTTTTGGCAGAATCGGTTTCACATCCAGTGAGTTATGCACAATATTGTTTTTTTAATACAATTTCAGGCCCTCTCTTTGTTCATAAGATTCATGCCTTGCAGCGATTGTTAAATACCTATTTACATGCCATTGATTGGAAGTACAGTACAGTAACATTAGCCAACTATTTCCAAGCCTTCGGGGGCTACTTTACACATGTACAGGGGTACTCAAAGAAATGGCTGCTGAAATGACTGCAATTTATTAAATTAACTCAGAAGTTAACTGCCGCATAATTTCAGGAAGAGGTCTCGGCAGACTCATCCTTCCAGTATTACCCTCCAAACATTTCATTTAATTTGAGACAGACCTGGCAAAGCAGGCTCTTGCTGCACAGAGGGATCACAGAGGCTCTTTTCAAATGATCATTTAAAAACTAATCTCTTCTCCCACTTCATTGAGCCGAGAGCCTCCGTTGCTTACTGCTTGAAAAGTGTTGCTTTTTTTAGATTTTACCTGCCATTTCCTACCAGGAGGTGAGGCCTGAATGAGGTTTTATTCAGCAGTGTAAATGCAGAACTGGTAGATGACCCGTAACATGGAATAACAAACAGGAGAATTAATAATGAAAAAAGAAAATATGGCTAAGACTGTCATAATGTCATTCGAGCCCCAGGGAAGCTGATGCTTCCTTGCTCGAGGAGCACCATGCATTTCTCTGACACACAGTAGTCTTGACATCAGATGATCTCTTGAGTCTGAACAGAAGCTTCAGTGCGTGAGATTGGTGTTCTTCAATATGATCTGTTCAACCGAGTATTAGCCAACGTTATATTATATGTCAATGGCTGAGTTAGCTTGAATTGCTGCCTCCGATTGGGGCCTCGCTAATGTCAGATAACATCAGTGTGTCGGCCTTTTCGCTCATCGCAGTGCTAGCCTGCGTTCTCAGGCTCGTGGCCTTGGAGTGCTATGAGCCTGACAACGAAGGCGAGGGAAATCGCTGCAGCCCATGTGAGCAGAACATTGTCCCAGGAGCTGCTGTCCAGAAGGGGTGGGCACTGTGTCCAGACTAAGACTTCCTGGAATTCATCCAGGGCTTAGAACTTCATCACATTTACATAGTTTAGACTGTGTGCATTATAATGCAAAATGCTCACTGATGAAACACTGCTAAGGTCAACAGACATAGTTCCTTCTCTCCTACACTATATACTATAACAACAACAAAAACATAAAAAACGGTCAAAAAAATCAAAAAGGGGTTTCCCTGAACCATCACATACACACACACGCAAACTCACATGCACACACGCACACATGCACGCACATGCGCACACACACACACTCACACACTCACACACTCACATAGTTGATGCTAAGAATTTATGGGCATAGTTATAAAGTCAGCAAGCAGCCATTTTTATAGCAGCAGATGAGGAGCATGAAGTAAAGCGTATGGGAACAGGTCTCTGTGGGGCAAGGGTGTGAAGTGGACTTGGCTTCTCTTTGGCTCCTGCACTGTGTCTCAGCAGCTTGTTGAACTAATGGGATCCAGTAAATTGACAAGGATGCGAGGAGAGAGTTTTAAAATGCTTTCCACCCAGAGTTTAATCACTGTCAGCACACTGTAAAACTACATCCTGTTAATGTTCTTCCTGGTTGACATGCTCCATGGCTGCATTTACCTTCCATAAAATTACCTCCTCGGTCAAATTGCTTTTTATATGGAGGGTGGAGGGAGTTACAGGGGTTGAAATGCTGAGAAAACATTTAAAAATCATTAAATCATTGTAAACTCATTTAAACGTCTGACAAATTACTAACTTTACCGCAACCACAATGTTTATCATTTAGTTGATTAATCATTTAATCATTGCTTCGCTTAATTATCTTTCCGTGATTTCCCCATAGATTCCATGACAGTGTATTTGACACTCATAGTTTTCCATAGTTCTGGCTGCCGCCATAAAAAATCCACCTGCCTGATGCAAGTATGACTGACTGATTGCCTGACTGACTGAGTGACTGCGTACATACATACATACATATGTAACAATGTAACTATACGCAGGAACGTTTGTGGTCTCTGGTTTCTTGACCACAGGATTGACCCTCCGCCAAGTCACATTCACCATGAACTTTTTTTGTCAATCAAGGCATAATGAAGTGTAGGGGAAAACACCTCTACAAACTGTAAAATTGTGAGAATGAATAATTAAAACTTCTCCATTTAAATCCTCACAAATAAGCACCAAGGAATGCATGGGATATAAATATATACAGTGATCAAATTGTGCCAAAGTATAATCAGTCTCATAATCAATCAGTCTCATAAAATAAATGATTAAATCCTGATTACAAATTTCAATATTAAATATTAAAGTAACAACCAATGACATAACAACATGCATAAGTTCTTTGAGGTGGTAAGGCTCAAGCATTTATCCAAATAACAATAAATATCAGGTTTGATAGAATAGAATTTATTAACTAGCAAACAAACATCTAAACTAAAACCATTAAAGGCTAAATAAGAGAGCATATGAAAAGGGGGCGAGTGTTGCGTGTGTGTGTTGAGTCATGAGTGCTCACTAGCGCACGCAGTGCAGAGAGACAAAAGCTCCCCCAAAAGCTCCCCACAAAGTTGTCTTGACTGGAACCCTGTCACGACCCCAACTTCCAAGAAGGAGGTTCCTAGGAGTTGACACACCTGCAGTAGCCTTGGACCAGCTGAAGAGCTGTCCCACCACCTAATGGAATTAAAGACTGGCCGTTAAGTATTGAAATACATTTTTTTTAAACATTGACATTAAACAATAGGATAGCGTAAAACTAGTAATACCTGATTGGGTCATTTAATTGCTGTTTGTTGTTGTGTTTTGTTTTGCTGTGTGTCTGTGGGTCTGGAACAGCAAATTCCCTGACCTTGTTGTTTTACCTCATTAAAACTTCATTTTATGAGACTGATGAAATGAACTCACCACATGATATATAGTAGTATGTCACTAACCCATAACACAAATTAACCTTAGTAAAATGGTAGTATTGTTAACTTGTATATTTAGCCATTGCAGAATTATCATTTTCTTGTATAATTTTATTCCTAAGAATAAGAATCGTATAATATTATTCATCATTTTATGCAAATTGTTGTTTTCAGTTAGCCTGTTCATATATTCATAATCATAGCCAAAAAAAATATATATAATTTTTCCTAACGATTAGAGCCCAACTTATGTCACAAAGTTTGCTCTACAGACGTACAGAATTCTGATTTGTAGTAGAACTTAATTTGTTCTGCATGCATATATGCATACATCGATATACACATACATACATCCATACACACATACATAGTTGTTCAAAATATGGATATGGGAAAACATGGTATATTTTGGTTATCCTCAAGCAGCAGGAAATTATGTGGCCCCATGTGAACTTCAATGACTTTTGAGAGAGAGAGAGAGAGAGAGAGAAAGGGACAGAGAGAGAGAGTGAAAGGGAGAAAGGGAGAGAGAGAGGCACATTAATTGGGAGCTGGAGCCAGTACTTTGTGAGTTTGGAGCGAGTAACTGGCTAAGCAAAACTGAGTAACTGAATGTGAGTGTTATTCTCAACCCCGGAGCTGAGAACACAGCTCTGTTCTCAAAGCGAGCCGATGTGTGAGTGAGGTGCTGAATGCTGCTCGGCTGCCTTTTCTCTCTGACTCTCCTAACTCATTATCAGGCTCATTTGGGCTGTTTCTTCCCTTAAAATAATACACTTCTCACACCTAACAGCCAGCTCTAAAGGAATCAGGGATTCTAACTGGCCATTATAAGGGTGCAAAAGTAGGTGTGAATTTACATTTCAATCCCCCTTTAAAAGTATAAGAAAAAAAGTATATTTATATTGCTTTTACTCTGAATATGACCTCGTTAAAACAAACCTTCAAGGGATGGAGCAAATGAATAATTTTTTTCATCACCTTCTCCACAGTACCCCCATTTACTGTCATTGTAATGCACAGAAAAGATAGGCAAACATCACTTTACAAATGATTTCTGTTTGAATAAGTTTTCTAAATGCTAAAAAAGTTAGGTCCAATCCAATATATATATTTATAACTGTGCTATTGCAATTTCTTCATCTGGTTATTTTCATAAAACAAAAAAAAAAGTTTTATGGAGTTAAAATCCTTTTGAAGGATTTGCTTGGATTACTCTTTAAAAGTTGATATTTAGTGTAGCCTAAAAAAAAAAAAAAAAAAGATTTTTTTTCGCTGTATATAGACCTTAAAAAAAAAAAAACTATGTGTCCAAAAACCACATGTGAACACCCATTATCAAAAAATAAAGACAATCCCATGCACATGTGGACTATAAAAATAATCCCTTTTGTAAAATGGAAGTGGGAAAATGGAAGCTATGCTATTTCAAGTCACATGTTTTGTTTTCATGTGTAAAAATTGTACTTTACATTTGAAAAAGTCACTAGCATGTGAAAATTTGGAAATTCACAAGCTTTTATGTCATGTGTTTCGTTTTCGCATATGGAAATTTTCATTCAAGTAAAAAAAGCTAATCAAATGTGAAAATGTGACATTTTCTTTTCGAAAGGGTAAATAGGCCTATTATGATAAATTACAAATAAGAAGAAGAACTTCATTATATCCACAGGGACGTTGTGGAAGTTTTAGACTCATAAAAGTCTCATTTATATTTATTGCCATATGATAGGAAGCATATTTTGTATAATAACCCAGAGTGGAGTTCTGCCCCATTGGTTCTCTTGGTCTTCCAAAGCAAACAGGCACCGTGGTCATTTTAAGCGGTTTCTGTCTCTGAAAGACCCAAACCTCAACGAATATACATTTCATTTTATTATCACAGCCACTTGTTTCCCAAATGTCTATGGGGGATCAGACCACAAAAATGCCTGTTCTATGAGTTAGGGGGTGGGGGGGGGGGGGGGGGGGGGGGGGCTGTTAATTGATTGATTGGCCAACATGAGGAATTGCCTGCCTTCTTCAATCACCCTACCGCTCAATCAAACCTTTTGCGTAGATGGGTGTCATCAATATGTATAGAGTTTGCCTGTCTCCCTCTTTCTGCAGCTTCTGTACTGCAGCCTCCTGCCATCCAGCCACCTCCTTTGCTCTGTTTTTTTCCATCACCTGAGTGAGCTTTGAGACCGCAGCTGCCTTTCCTCATGTTGCAGTAACAATAATATTAATTAATAATAATAATAATAATAATAAATATATGTTTAAATGACAAAAGTAAAATAATACTACTAATAATACTATTCTTGATGCCTCAATGCACTCACTGCACCTTTCATTGGCTGATTGTGCCTAGCCTTTCCTTACACTGCTATATTTATATTCTTAAGATGACCAATGTCCTATTTTCTAATTGCAATATTGCACATTTTGGAGGCCTGCCTACCTGCCCGCCACACTCTTTGCCCCCTCCTACTTTCCCCGGCCTGCCCTCCTCCATCTTCTGGCTCTTTCCACGGGCATTCCATCTACAGTCTTTATGTTCCTTTTGACTTTCATAAATAAAAGATGCACCACAGTAAAAGCTGTGACCATAAACCCTTCACGGGATCTCGTAAACCTCCCCGCGCCCTTGAACCGGCCTGGCTTGGTGTGACCTTTACGGTCGCTGAAAACCCGCCGTGATCGCTAACACACATCTGATCCGTGACTTCACAACATTCCGGGGTAAATGTCAGGTGTTTGTTCATTACACTTTCCCCACCTCATCGGTATGCATGCACGAACGCGCTGATGCCGCACGATAGCAGACGTGGCTGATTAATATTCACACCACCCGACCACAAAGAGATGGGAAAGCCAAGGGAAGATCACACATAACCAGGTGAGATAAAAAAAGGTATATTTATCCGTACAGGTGCCCAAAGAGGGATGTTGCTCTATGCGCTCCAGGTATAAGTTCCCAAAATGTGTTTAACCCCAGGGTCCAGAAATGAGCAGACACTCAAGGTTAAGAGATATTGAAAATCTACCATTATAACAAAAATCACGATTCACCATTGAAGCTCATTCTAAAGTATGAAGATGATTGGCATGATGATTCCAGAGAACATATTTAGGGTTTCCAAGTCATCTTCTGGGAAAATTATTTGGACGACTCCTCAAATAAAATAAATAAATAAATAAATAAATAGTGCATGCATAGCAAAAAATAGCATCATGAATTTAGGCTATTTGAAATGTGCCAACTTGATTTATTGTAGTCAATTATTCTAATCTTTACTCATAATGTTTCCTCATTTTGAAGTACATTCCTCTGCTTTTGACGAGTGAGCTTCCTTCATTTATAGTAATATTATATTCTCGATTGCTGGATGTGACATCACCAAGCCAGTTCCAGCCTAAAACAGTATTAACATGCCATCACAGCGTAAACAAATCTAAACTATTGTTAGGCTACAAAGCCTGCATAGCTTAATATGATTTTGTTGTTTATAGTTTAATTGAAATAAAAAATGATTTTTTTTTTACATAATATTTTCCATGCACCTTTGCATGCAAGACAATGGCTGAAATATCTTTATATAATATAGTAATTACTAGGCTACTCAATGAAATAAACTGTGACAATCCTTTTTCAATGCTGTATTTGAAACATGTTTCAAGGAAAATTACTTTATAGTAAACTACACCTGGTTTGTAAACTAAAATAGAGAATAGCTGGCTGCTTACTTATTTGACTGATCTTGGCTGTGAGTCATCCATCTCCATGAAAATAACTAAAATGATGCAGAATCACAGAGCAAATGTACCTGTTGACATCCATACACTGATGTGTGGTCAGAGTTGTATAAAGTCAGAATTTCTCACGAAACAATATTTGCTCTTCATAAAACAACAAAGCGACGATTATGCCAAAAAACCACTTTAATGTGGGTTCCTTACTTACATCAAATGTATAATACATGGTAAACCTGAAAAGCTAAACATTTTTGGTAGTGATATTTTAATATGTGTATGACATCATAAGCACAAGAAATGGCAGTACAGATATGATGTCAACTGAACATCCAATGAAATGATATTTCCTGTAAATATACACAGTAAAATAGTATTAAATCAACTCTGATCATTTATAAGAGTCCACAAGGCATCACACATACTCACATGCAATATTTTCTGTATTTAATATTTAATGCGGATACATGTTCTATTTACAGATGTCTGGAGTAACCTAAAAGCCAGGGTTTCTTTATATAATGTGGGCTGTGCACTGAAGTCACGTAATGACAGCTGCGTATCGGTGATGCAATGGAAAGAGCAATAAAGCGAACGTTTCAGGCACAGTTTGTACACATTGAGTTTCCGCTGCTCTTATAGATTAAGCCTACATAAGCAGGGCTGGGCTGGTACCTGCCACCCTGATTGGTCAAGACAGCTGCCTCACCCAATCTCCTGCTGAGAAACTGGAGGTGCCAACAGGAGCCGGGTGATGGAGCAGTCTTAATCGCTATTTGGACAGACGCCTTCCCTTCGGCAGGTGCTGCAGGTTTTAATCCCGGCTGTGCCACTGATGACAGACCTTGGAATTTACATCTCTGCAACTTTGTGTGTTTATTTATTTTTTCTGTCAGAGCCTCACCGGGCGGAACTAGGGTTTGAGACCATCCCTCTTGGCACTGAACTAGAGACGATGCTTTGACTAAAAGAAGACAAGGCCCACAGAAGAGTGAGTATTGTGAAAATTTGCCATTGCAACTTCAAAAAGCCTCATGCACATTTGTAAGTTCACATGTACAATGTCTGTATTCTTGCCCATTTTGGGATGTCTGATAAAGGATCTCATTATGTTTTTGTAAAAAAAATCACAAAGGCATGCATTCTTTTAAATGAACTTTTAACAAGCAAACATACTGTAGGCAGTGACAGTGGCATGCATAATCAGGACTGGGGCAATGGGAATCGGGGTGGAGCTGTGGTTCAAAGTGGGCAGTTATGTGGTAGCCTTTTAGTTAATTGCATCTGCTGCTAATCATATTGTTTGACCGTTTAATTAGTTGTTCAGCATAAGCAATTTACCTTTTTTTGCGGCCACAATGAAGTCATAAAATAATGTAAATCAAGCGACTGATTCAGCTGCCATGCATTCTGGATGAACCTACCCCCAAGCAGTAAATCACAGTGTTTCCGTTGCAGTGCAGAATATACTCCCCGAGCATCCAGAGATAGCAGTTGAGTGTGTGTTTGTGTCTCCCCCTCCCTCTCTCTGCACCCATCTTATATTGTATCACAAGGAGCTGACAGTGATCAAGTGTGGCTGTGGTAGACAGCGCTGATGATCGAAGTGTCTACTCTGACAATTCATCATATTATCATAGTGTATATAGATGACAAGTTGTTTTCTGCTGAATCTGTTCCTGTAATTTCAGGGGTGATAGCAGCCACTCTCACACAACGGGCTGTTTTACCCCCACGTCTTCTTCTCTATACTTCCAAAACAGGCCTTATAAGGTTTTCAGAATATTTTTTTATTATAATATATAACTACACTGTACACTTGAAAGCACTGGAGTCGGTCCTGGAGGTCCGTAGGGTCTCAGGCCATTCGATCAGCAGCTAATTTAGGCCTCGGAAACATGGGTTGAACTTTTTAAACAATCAATGACTCAAGTACTTAAGTGCTGAAACGGATTAAAAACCACTAGACACTGTGGCCCTCCAGAACAGAAGTCTGGCACCTGTGCTATAAAGACAAAAACTGGCACAGCTTTGTATACAAAAACCCAAATAATAATGAACACAGGAAATGACACAATTCCAAATGAAGCCTATCGTTTAGGGTGGGAGCTGCTAACTGGGTGGGCAGTGTGTTTGTACTTCTGGGCAGCAGTGAAGGGATAATGAAAAAACAGAAATATATACTTCTGCCTTACATGAATTTTCTCTAAGAGTAGTACTTTATTGTCAGACCATCTGCCTGCGAGATCATATATAATAAAGCGTAAATAGAAATTCACTCTGTGCGCTTCTGGGTTCATAGCACACGGGAGAGGTCAGGTGATTTCTTCCTCGTTTGTTCATCGTTTATTTCTCTTCCGTGAGCCTTGATCGCTGCAATTTCCCCCCATTCCCAACTTCCTGGTGGGTCGTAATGTGGCATCAGATCAGGTTAATGCCGCAGTCAAGGTCAGGGCGGAATGATATTCTGGAGAAAATACCATAGGGTAGGCCTATGATTTCTTTGCCATTATTGTCGAGACAAAAATGTACAATAAATCCATTATGTCAATACACATGATTTAAAGATAATAAATCTTGGGGTTCAATACTGGGAAAAGCTCCAAATGAGATATGAACCCCTGTACGGTCCAGTGTCTTAGATATTGCACTGAGGGCATTACAAAGAAAATGAACCCCCCACCCCCGAACACACACAGGCATGCAATGAATGCACGCACCCACACACACACACACACACACATAATCTAAAGACGCTCAACATAGCTATCATCCTTTTTCATCAGACCAGAATAGTCATAAAACATCAGCAGGTTGAACTGTGAAGCTCCCACCGATTGCCACTCCTCAATTTTGTATATGGTCCTATGCTATTTCACTGTATATCTATGCACAGTATGTAAAAAATAAAATGTAAAATAAAAAAACTAAAATGGTGTGTTATACACAGAAACCACACACACTCACACTCACACTCACACACACACACACTTAGTTTTTGTGTGTGCGCAGACAGTTCTTTTCTCAACCTTCTGTCCCCTCTTTTTTGGCTCGCAGCTACAAGGGTGTCTGGCCACAATTAAATGGCCTAATTACTGAAGGAGTGTTGGCATGAATAATTAAGGCCTGGTCTGGCCACACTGAGCGGTCAGCATCCAGGGTTCCCTTCATGCCACTTGCTGCATCATCTCCTTCTTTTCTCACATCTCTGGTCTTCAGAAGTCTTCCTCTCTGGTGAGTTCCAGATGCGGAGTGAGGCAGCTGCTACTGATGTGGGGAAATCCCCCCCCCACGCCCACCCCCACCCCCACCCCCACCCCCACCAAATACTCCACCCTCCCCCTGGGCTTTATCAACAGACCCATAAAGGGGTTAAAAAGCTCTGGTGAGGAAAGTCATCCACCATCGTGTAACACCATTTGCCTTTTCATTCTCATACAACTTTAATGGAAAATGGAAAAATCCATGCTGTTCACTATGATTCTTACAGATGCCTTTCTATCCCCCCTCCTTTATTTTTTTTTCCTGCTCATGCTTTAAACACTCTTGAGGGCACTCTCTCCCCCCCCCCCCCCCCCTTTTAAAAAAAATATTTTAAACTTTTTGGCTGGCTGGTTGATGGCTGGAAGTTTCTGTGGCTTGGACAATGTATATGATCCTCAGCAGATCTTGACGTGACGATTACGTGCTGGGGCTCGAGTGTGGACCCCAGGGGAAATCTCTCAGATCTGGCGCATGTCTTTCACTGCAGGAAGCCGGTGCCTGCATCACTGCGCCACACAACAATGTCATATATTAGCATCAAAAAAATGCATTCAAACCGCTGCCTCTTGCCACCAGGAAGGCGGGAGATGAAAAATGTGATTTTTGCACTCAGGAGAATGTTAATTTGCAGACAGGATGAAGTATGGGGGTCCATCATGCTGGGCACAGTAGGCAGGGCCAGGTGCCTTCGCCAATCCCAACCAATGAATTTACTCCTCTCCCATCACAGCCAGTGCCAGCAAGGCAGCTGCTGACACTCGGCGACAAGAGAACCTAAGAGCTTTTAATTAGGACTAAGAGTGCCATTAATTATCTTTTTTTGGGGGGAGGGGGAGGGGAGGGAGAGGGGCGTGCCCTGGCTTTGCGAGCTCAGCTTGAGCTTTTGGCTGCCTCAAACTTCCCCTCCCAAAAACTCTCATTTCTCCAGTACCCAGAAACCTACCGTTTTACTGCTGTGAAATTTACAGCTGCTTAGAAAGGGATTTGTACTCTGCCGTTAAATGAACTTCCTCCCAATTTTGATGGATGCCATTCCAAGGCAGACCCAACATGGGGAACGCATGAGCACTCCAGAACAGAGAGGTATAGTGAAGGGGGCTGGGGGAGGGTGCAGTGCCGGTTTGCAGGAAATTAGTTTCTTTAACATTTCAATGAAGAACAAATCTTTGAATGGAACATATTTTTATGCAAATTTGGGAAGGTTTTATTACTGTACCTAATTTAATTTGATCCCTTTGTACCAAATGAGATGACAAGAACATAATTTACCTTGGAACCTGAGACAGTGACTGTGAAGCTAAGCAAAACGATAATGACACAAACGATAATGTTTAAATTCCTTCAATTTACCCTTTGAAGAGAAATACTTTAATCTGTGCCCAGAATGTAGTCTGTGAATAAATGTCACTTTTCTTGAACAGTAGTTGGCACTGTAATACAAAAAATCTGCTGCTTGGTTGATTAGATGCTGGAAGAAAGAAAGAAAGAAATATTTTTTGTCGGTTAACTAAAAAACAGATAATTAATCCTGACAATCCCAAGAAAGCAGACCATGAATATTAAATTCACATTGAGTCTAACCTCAGATAATTTTATTCACTGTAGCAGTTATTTATTACTCACGCCAAGATCACTTGATTAAAATACTAGTTTGGAGGACAACTGAATTGGGGTGGTGTCGGTGAAAACATCCACTGTAAGGTTTTGATATCAGAGGAAACGCCATGTTGTGTTGTTGAAGCCAATGGTCTTTATTAGAACCATAACTTTATTGCACCAAAGGAACTGAATATATTTTCATACTGTAGTCATTTTTTGCACCTCCTGGATCTCCTGATGGATGGATTCTCACAGCACTCGTAGGGCTTGAGAATGAAGACATGGAAAAACAGGGTGAGTCAGATTCTGCCCGGGAGAAAAAAGAAAAAAAAAATCACAGGCTTTGACTGGAACTGCAGCCCTTCAGTTTGATTGGTGACCTGGCCTTTAACTTTTTCTTTTTTGCTCCCCTCTTGTTTCTCGATCTCCTCTCTCTCTGACTCTCTTTCCCTCTCCCTCTTGGCCTCTCTGTCCCTCCCTCTCTCTCTCTATCTCTCGAAGACTCACCTTGGAGGGGGAAAGTCATTGTATCAGTCCCAGTGCAATTTGCTGCTGTCATCACTACTGGTCTCCCACATGCAGCGAGATGGCAGAGGACCGGCCTAGAAGAGCATCGCCACTGCTGACACGTCAAACTCCAAAGGCAAGTGGGGTGAAAGCCCTTCTTTTCCCACCATTTAAACCCTAATGACGGATGAGCAGAGGTGCCCCATCACCATTTCAGTGAGAAGGGGTCCAGGGTCAAATGCGCTATTTGAAATATCACCACCAGTAAAACTCCTGCAGATTACCGAGAAGTATAAAAGAAGCATCTTCTTCACAGCTATACAGAATACAAAATGTTCTTTCATATGATATGCATTTCGGTTAATGTAATGCTCCATTGAAAATTGTCAGGGATCTGCTGGAGCATTTTAGATATTATTGGCATCTAAAATGTTAAACTATTTCAAATGCTTTTTTGGTCTGTAGACATTTAAACACTGTAAACTGGCATCAATACAAGATATTGTCAATTTGTACAATGTTTTCTTGTGTTCTTCAGATATATTGTGTTCTTTTAAATATAACCTTCAAAGTATCATTGCTACTGAAAATGATACTATGATACTTTTTTATATTGTAAAACATACATCCACAATGGCATATAAATTATTTCATTTTCTGTGTTTAGATGGCATGTAAGTGATACCAAAGCTATTGTGGTTGTATGTTTTAGAATATAACAAGCCTTTCAAAGAGTCCGGCAGTTAATTTGGTCGGTGACTGAGTGTGGGCCTGTGTCCATGACACTGCTGTTGCTGTTGTACTTGACCTGAATGGCTGTTTATAATAGCCAGTCGCACAAACGGGATGACTTGTAACCCAGTGTAAGCCAACCTGACTAAGGGTGACTGCTTAATAGGGACATTATGTAAAGATCAAAGTGGCAGCTCAGGGGCGTTCGAGCTCTGGTTCCGCAAACATTTAACGAGTGCACTTTGGTCCCTTCAGCCTTTTAGCTCTGCTCCCCGGCTGCATCGCCCTGTCATCTTGGCCCCACCCTCCGTCCGTTAGCGGGAAACAAACAGCGCCGCCGAATCGTCTCCCGTTAATGGCGGCGCACTTTTTAAACGGTCCGCCCTCGCTCGCACACGCTACGTCACTACACTTCCATTAAACCCCCATCCCCCCACCCCAACCCATCACTTCCTCCCACCCCCTATTTCATCCCAACCAACCTTAATTAGAGAGAGAGAGAGAGAGAGAGAGTTGTGTTAATGTTAGTGTTTGTGTGTATCTTTATGACTCATTCTTCCACAATACCAAGTAAATGTGAATAATATGTATACACTGCCTATTATATTCCTTACAATCCACATCACTGTAAATCTCAATGTAATGGCTCTGGCTGTTAAATATCATTCAGCTCTGCTTCTGTAGTTTTCTTTTTAAGACACGTCATCAAGGCTTTCGTAAAATGGGGAGCCACTTATTGCATTAACATGAGCAAATAATGCACATCTAGACGGAAGCTGCAAATGGCATTCTTCTGAGTTTGCTTAATCAGTAGAGCCTGACTTATTATAATAATGAGACAACACTATTTGTAAATAAACAGAATTTGCATTTATAACAAACAAACTATTTACAGAAGGATCAGAATTATAATGCTAATGGAAAGGGGAGGTTGATGTCTGATGATATGAAATAACCAATGAATGACTTTGAATGCATGAATAATTAATCATTTGACATGTCAATAAGTCAATGATTAGTAGTACAGCAACACAAATGCACAATTGTGTTAGCAATATCATTAACTGCAAACATTTTAAAAATAGAATTTATTTAATTACATTGTTTTATTCAAGTCTTTAGTGGTTATGTGCTACTCAATCTGACTAGATTGTTAGAGGCGGTCTTAAGACTCCTTAAGACTAATGCTCCTGCATCAGTGTTTTGACTTGTGGAGTACATAGAACAACAACAACAACAACAACAATTAACAAAAAGTAAAACATCATTGTAGGTCGTGAAAAGTCGTAAAAACAGGTTGGGTCGGGCTTCAAAAAAGTATGATCTGGATCTCTGTTTATGACTCAGCTGGAAAGTTCTTTTCTGGGGGAGAGGGTGTTAGAAGCACAGTAAAAAAATATATCAGGGTTGCTATTCAGTACAGGCTTACTGCAACGTTATAAAGTGCTGCACTAACATTTTACTTGCTGCCCGGATGCTGCTTGCAGACAGGAGAAAATTATCGATGGCAGATCCTTCTTCATAGGATCTTCAATTTTCTCCTGATAATTGGGCATATATATGAACAGTGATGGAAGATGGCAATGAAATCCATATGTAGCATGTAATCATTATTCTGAACCATTATTCTGCACAAAAACAAACATTGCAGATATGCATACTTGTGTCGTTAAGTTCCTCCAAGTTCTGACCAGAATAATCCCCATATTTAATGCCTGATCTCAGTAATGTTGGCTCCCGACTGCATATATTAACCTTTATTTTACTAGGAAGTCACAGTGAGATTTAAAACCTCTTTTACAAGTGAGACCTGAT
The DNA here is from genome assembly GCF_013347855.1 of Anguilla anguilla. Lineage (NCBI taxonomy): Eukaryota > Metazoa > Chordata > Actinopteri > Anguilliformes > Anguillidae > Anguilla > Anguilla anguilla. The sequence goes on from NC_049215.1 coordinate 14,758,431, forward strand.
AAAGACAGGGAAACTGCAGCAGACTAGAGGAACACAAAATAAAAACAAGACAAACAAGACAACCTTATACAACGCTTAAAATATCAGCGGACAAACAAAAACAAACTTTGGCCCTGAAAGTTAACAGCTATTCAAAACACACCATTGTGAATTTTCTGTAATTTCATTCTGATTTGATAGAAGAATAAATGACTTGGAGTGGTTTACGAGCAAAATAAAACTCAAGATCATGGTCTATAATAAGCCAAGTAGACAGAATTTGGAATAGAAGATAGAATTGCACCAAATTATGGGATCTGAGGTTGTAACTATTCCATAAATTTGATAATAGCAGAATTATAAGAACAATTAAATGCAAGAATGAAAATTCTAGTTTTTTTGTTGAAACTAGAATTCAATTAATTCATTTCATGATCAATTTGTGAAAATGTTCATGAATAAATAAAACGAACACATTAACAAATGTAAATCAAGTTAAGGCTACATGTACAATGAATCCATGGCTCTGTTCATAAGAAACATTAAAACGAACTGAACTAGCCTTTTGGGAATTCTTTTTTTTTTCCCTCTCTCTCCAGCAGTGTTAAGTGGTCTTTCATTTTTTTAGTTTATTTAGAAATGATGCATTCACAAATGGATTTGTGATGGAGTGTGGTTTTTGGGAGACCAACCGCGACCGAACAGGGGTTCTTTAAGCTATTCACCAGAGGTAGAATAACCACTCAAGAGAAAAAAGGACAGGGGAAAAAAGAACGAAAAGAAAAACAATACTCCTAAGGGAGAGTATCCCAAAGAAAAGCTCTAAACAACCAGCGTACTGGGTAACAAACAAAAGTTATGAGTATAACAACAAATACAACGGTCTGAAAACATTGGAGAACGTGAGAACTTTAAGAAGCACTCGCACAGAGGACTGTCAAAAGAATCACTAGAGAGAGTGGTAGAAATGAGCAAGGACAGTAGTGCTAACTTTGTAGCCCACAATCCAATAACCTCCAAGTTCAGTTCCACAGTAACTCTTCGCGTAAAACGAAGGACCCAGAAGAGGAACTGATCTAGTTCTGAACGAACACTAAACCTCTTACCAAACAGACAAAGTTACCAGCTTTCATGTAACGCAAGTGACACTGAAGCAAAGCTTATCGGCTTGCTAAGGGTTTAAATAGAGAGCCAACAGGTGCAAATAGTTAAAGGGGATTTGCACGCGTATAATTCAATCAAGGAAAAGAAGAAAACTAAATGGTCGTAATAATTGAAGAAAAGGCGCAGAAAAAAAACAATGGCCGTAATAACTGAAGAAAAGGCGCAGAAAGGAAAAGAAATGGTGGTATCAGCCAAAACCATGACAGGATGGGCCTTTTGTATGAAATCATTTTATAAGCCAGGCACAGTGTAACAGGACAGTGTGCCAAAAGAACTAGGCAAATGGAAATAAAAACAAAATGATCTTATTTTAGCCCTCTGGCCCTACTGCACCAGTCATGACCTTCAGTCAACAAGATCCTCTTCCTCTGTCTGCCATCTCACACATTTAATTCAGCACCTGCATCAATGCTTAATTGATTTTTCATTGCATATCCATCACAGAATGGGTCATATCTGCTTCCAGAGTAATCTTCTCTTTTTTATTTATTTGTTTACGTCATGTCCTTGTGCTATTAACTGTAACATAAAATGAGCATCGGTTGAGAACATTGCTTCTTGAAATGTTCTTTGAAATTCCTCAGTTTAGATGCAAAGTCCAATATGAGTATTCTTGAGTAGTTGGCATGTCAAGAGGTGGGACTGTTTACAGGTAAGAGCGAAGCCTTTCTTGGTAACATTTCAGTATGAGATCTATTTATTCTTCTTTATTCCTGCTGAATAGATTCCAATAAATATGCTTATCTTATCAGAGAATTCAGGCGATACATATTTTTTATAACTGTGTGTAAAGAGTCACCCATATATCATAAATTCACATTTTGCATAATCCCTTTTTATTATTTATGTGATTTTAATATTTCAACCCTGAATTCAAAGCCATGTTCACCATTCCCTCATCATCCTTAGTGACAAGGTTTAATAAAAGCTTTTTTGCAGATAATTCTCTGGAGTCTGTCCAACCTAAGTAACAGAGTCATTTCATTGTAAATATAAATAGTTTTTTCATGGTTGTGTGAGTGTGTGTGTGTGTGTGTGTGTGCGTGTGCGTGTGCATGCATGCACCTGTAAATACACAGGGGATGTCATTACTGCATGATAAATGTTAGATAACGGAAGGCAGTTAGACATGTTTAACTAATGATGTTTAACTAAATCAATACGGTATTTTCTTATTTTCAAATAATCAATTATTATTTCAGTTTAACGTGTTATTACTTTGCTACAGTCATTTGTGAGTTGCTTACATTAAAGAACATGCTATTATGCCATTTCCAATACGTACGTAAGCACTCACTGAATTGGGCTTTTAGATTTAATGAGTTTCAGGTTTATTTTTTAAACAAGTGGTGTACCCAGTACCTGTTAACACACCATACTTACCATTCCTTAGATCGAGCCGGCTCCTCTACTCCAAGCTAACAACATACTCAGCTTCTTCAGTAACACCACCGGTAACTATACTGTGCTATACTAAACTTTCATTTGATTAATGAAATAAGGGACCAGGGACTGGCTCTGCCATCTCTTTTAGCAGGCACCCACTCTTTTATAGATGTCCCAACCTGCATTGATTATGGCCATGTTACAGCACACTGAAGGACAGCACACCGTCAAAGAGGTGCTGACTAATCCACTCAGGGCCTAAAAACAGCTTAAAATGAAGGTAAAAAGTAACCTCAGAACAAACCATTAACTTTGGCCTCCAAAATTACTGTCACCCTTGAAAAAAAGAGAACAGACTCAAAGACGTGCGCCCTCCCCTTTCAAAGATAACACTGGGCGGTCTTCCGGGGGTTTTATGATATTAGTGATGATGTGGGGGGAGTGGGGGTTGGGGGCTAACAGAATAGGATAGCAGACAAATTGTCGCTAGGCTGCTAACATCAGTCACTTCAGCACCCTGGCTCCGAGTGCATTCTCATCATCAAACGGCGGCTGCCACTGGCAGCGGAGTGAGGCGGTAGAAATGACGCGCATCGACGCCATTGGTGCTGAGCTGAACACACTCTCCTCGGTCCATTCCCACGCCTGTCATAAATTACACGCGGAATGGCACCTTCAATAAATTTTCCCGGGCACCTGCTGATTTACAAAATTGGATAATTATAAAGAAAATGAGTGAGCAGCAGTTGGCTGCAAAATGGCATTATTTCTAATGGTACCTATTAAATAACAGAACACATAATCTTTGCGCTTATTTATGCGAGCTTCAGCCAGCCACCAGTGATGCGTTTTTTTCTCTCTCCTGCTGTATCGTTTATGCAGAAGCATCATCCATGCTACAGTTCTTTCATAATAATGGAAGTCAATTTGCCTGAAAAATATGAGGTTTAAGCTAAGGGAAACCAGCTATCACGCAGAGGGGGATTTTATTTATTTATTTTTTTGCATCTCTGCTGGGTGCCGTGTTTCATTATCTGGACCCTTTTGGCAGGTAATAAAATTCAGGGCATCCCGGGGAGCTGAAGTCCCTCGCACGAACGCGGAAGCAGGTGAACGCTGCTAGCCCGCGATAGCTCCTCTGCTCAATATTGGCTGCGTATTGCTTATACCTGCCTCCAGGCATCAGGAAAGCGCTGGCAGGTCACGCCGCATTCCCAGCTTTGTCAGAACATGCCCCTTAGGCAACGCGATGCATAGCGCATAAGCCTTTCGCTGAAGTTGCGTGTAAAGTTTTTCGTTTATTAATTGATTTGTCATGATGAAAAAAAAAACCCCAAAACTGCTGTCCCAGGAGTGATTCTGGCGGCAGAGCAGATGCCTCTCCCTCATGGGCGACGGGGTGGGGGTCTGGGTGAGGGCTGAAATGCAAAAGAGATGAATGCTGTTCTTCTGTCGAAGCTGCGGGAGGCGGGAAAGCACAGTCTCATCTAAACGAAATCTGGGACACATCTTAACAATAATGCACAATGCAGTGGGAAAAATAACGGCAAATGAAAAATAGAATTAGGTGTTCTGTCAATTCTTGCTGTGGATATCCATGATTATTATACCTTTTGATGATGCAACCTTTTTTTTCTGCACACCTTACTGTATGTGAGTAGCTACTGCCATCTGTTAAAAAAAGCCTTGTCATGTTGTCATCATCATGAAATATTACAATATATGCTGAAATGTTCTCTAACAGCAATCCAGATAGTTCTTTTGCTCAATTATTTTTTCCATTACTCCAGTTTTGATGAAAGAACCCTTTGAAAAAGAATGATTAGATTATTAAAAAAATGGTATGACCTGAACGATAAAAAAACTCCCAAAACTCCAGGCAGGTAAAAAGAAAGGGGAAAGGTAGAAAGCTTAGTATAATAGAGAACAAAGATAATTTATTGAAGTGGTACTGTGAACGTAGTCATTCAATATACAATATATACTATACATCAACAACTGGTGTCAAGAGAATCACCTTTGTTATAATCAATGTCATTCTCATATGCTTGTCATTCTGTAGTTTCAGTCTACTAAATCTTTAAAGCATAGAAATATAAGGTTTTTTCCTAAACCTATTTTCGTTCCTTCCAGAAACTCAAAATTCATAGTGACGGTCATATGCAATTCAGTATGAATGATAATGATCAAGCACAAGGACTCAGAAGAGGTTGTGAGTATTTTCAGTCTTGTCCAAGTCCAAGTGTGATGGTCATGAAGTACGATACTGATACTGAAAATAAGGGCTTATCAGAGAGGAAATGCCTTTGAAGATGAATGTCTTTCAATAAGGAAATGCGCTGCGCTGAAGCAACTCCTCTGAAGAACAATGCTGACTTATGCAGGGTTTCCATGAATTCATCATTCAATCTACCACTCGAAGAACCTTCCTGATAGTCAATCAAATGCCATTAGCCCATTTAAGGCCACATGCAATTCATACAAACCAGACATAAGTTGCTTTATATTCAAACCAACAATCAAACAAGACTTAAAGCTCCTTATGACTGAAATATCCAAAAAAAGGGACCATTTGTGGCCTAAAGATTAAGATACAGAGCTTTTTGCCTAGAAGTGCAGATATTTTATAAGTGGCCTAACAAATGGATCACAACCAGTAGTGTCAATAATTTGATGAAAACTAATTTTCATTGGCAGGAAGACACTACACCTGGTCAGTAGATCTCAATACGGCGAGCTAAGAATGCGTTGAGATATGCCGGATTATCTTGAGGGTTTGATTGAATTGCATATGTCCTTAAACATGATACCCTGGCACTTAGTCTTGTAAAACTTCTAATATGATCTTTTTGGATAAAGACATGTCATTTTGCTACAAGGAAATTATAGGCAGTATTTTCTTGCATTTTATGTTCAAAATAATTTGTGTACTTTTTAATTTGTGTACTTCTTGGAGTGTGGCAATTGCTTGACGGTAGCAATGCAAGTTGTCTGTGACACATTGTAACAAGTGGTTCAAACAGATGGTGATATTCAGGAAGAAATAAAAAAAAAAAAATATTTTTAGGAGGATGTACATAATAACAACCAAACATGTGGAAATAAACACATGGAGAGTTAATTTCCAAACACAAGGGCTGGTCATTTGCCAGCTTGACAAATGGCACAACACAAGATTATATGGTGAATTAATTGATCATAAATTAACGATCCCTTGAAAATAAGGAGGCACAGAAAAAAAATATGCCGAACAGGTTTCTTGGAAGATAGAATTCTCAGGGTGCAGACTCTCCAGGGACCCTCTTTTACCAATGACAGTGTTGTATTTTAATGAGATGTCTTAATGGTTAATTTGTCATTGAACAGAGACACATTTTCTTAGAAACAGGAAATAAAAACCATCTGTGCTCATGCTTAGACACCACCTAGAACTGCACAGATCCCCACCAGGTGCTGTGGCCAGCCAACAGTTGCATTTTGACAGCGAAGGTGAAAAAGTGCAAACAATTTTCAAGAAACTGTCTGGAAACTGGATGAAACATTATGTATCCATCCCATGTTCCTTAATTTTCCCATAGATAAGCACACATACTTTCAAAGCTTATGTGTTAAGAGTTAGGGTATTTTTATAGGTCAACATTAACAAATTCTCTCTGGTAAAGCACTATATTCTCAATCTCCCTATTGCAGCCACTGTGGAACTTATGGTGTAGATTTATGTATTAACTCCTGAGGGTATGCACAAATTATGCTATCTATATCTGTACACTACATGGACACATGACATCCAACATCTCATCAGGTTATGGGCATTAATATAGAGTTGGTCCACCCTTTCCTGCTATAACAACCTCTACTCTCCTGGGAAGGCTATATAATAGATGTTGGAGCATTGCTGCAGGGATTTGCTTCCATTCACCCAGGAGAGCATTAGTGAGGTCGGGTACTGATGGGGTGATTAGGACTGACTCGCAGTTGGCTTTCCAATTGACCCCAAAGGTGTTGGATGGGGTAGAGGTCAGGGCTCTGTGCAGGCTAGTCAAGTTCTTTCTCACCATTCTTGACAAAACCATTTCTATGTGGACCTCGCTGTGCGCCCAGGGGGCATTGCAATGCTGAAACAGCTGGGGAAACAGATGGGGAAGCACAGAATCATCTAGAATGTGATTGTATGCTGTAGCATTAGGATTTGCCTTCACTGGAACTTTGGGGGCTATCCCAAACCATGAAAAACAGCACCAGACCAAGGGTGTCCAGATACTTTTGGTCATATAGTGTATCTGTCTTTGTCTTAGGATAAAAAATCCCCAAGAATTGGACATTACTTAAACCAGAAATAGTGTAAAATAGTTTCTCATGTGTTTTCTCATCTAATCAATGCACATTGACCATGCAGTTTTTACTTGCGATTTAACACTAATAACTATAATAAAAGTTTTTCAAGCTATATTTTTTTTGCTACATTACAAGCATTTAGCTGACACTCTTATCCTGGAAATCACACCTGTGACCTTTAGGTTACAAGGGCAGATTCTTCACCATTATACTACACTTCCACCCATTGTATTTGTAGATAACTGAAGTTGTACAGCAGAACACTACTGAGATGCTAACCCATGCCAATCTTATTTAAAACTTTTTTAGTGGTAATCAAATAAATGCATATCAGTATAACTAAGCTAGAAGATTTTGACAGTATCTCTCTCCCTCCATGTGTGTGTCAGTCTCCACAGCAGACTCATCCCTTAGTGCCTAGCTGCAGCAGAAACATGAGGATATGAACCCATAAGGAATGTGCAGTTTTTCATCTATTGTAAATGTTTCTGTTTATTTCTCACTATTTGTATGAATCAAAGGTTCTTTTCTGGGATGTCTACAGTTTACCAACAAATGAATAAAGACTGTATTCTGGTTATTATTGGTTGACTTATCAACCTGGAAATAAATCCATCTGTATACAAGGCATTATCTGTGCATTTAGAAATAGGGAATTCAGGTTATTACTTGTGATGCATGTCAGGATACTGAAGTGTGGGTCATCTTGTAACATCAGAAGGGCTCAAAGGGAATGTGTTCACATATTGCTCAAACCTCTCTATAACTAATGGCTGCATGAGTACTGGATTGTTATTTCAAATTTAGTTTTTGTTGATTCATAAAAAAAAATCAAAAAGTATTTTATGAGCTTTCAATAACTCATGCCAACAGCTAACATAAAAGCCTGAAGATATTTTAACTAACAATAAAAAGTAAAATGTGAAGAATATTCTGGGCTTTAAACGGATTGTAAACACAGAGAGGAACGGAAAGAAACCGACCAAACACAATGGACATATCAGGTTTCATTCAGGAGTGCAATTTGTTTTAACAAGGTTTTAGCATTCCAAGCAACCTTATTCGTTGGGAAATGAATATCAATTCTATTTGCGCAGCTGCGTTGGAGATTAAGGGACAAACAAACGTGATTCCACGACGACCAGCACCTTGCTGGAGATCTCGTGACACCGTATTTGCTCAGAGAAAAGTGAGATTTCAGAAAGCCAGCATGCAGAACTGGCAAGCGAGCCAAACAAACATTTGATTTGGCATCCCCTACAATAATTAAATGTGAACAGGAGACCCATTCCCACATGCAGGCCTCCTCCAAAACCCCGCATAATGATGCACCAACATTATTATACGATTACAGAACAGGACTTCTGCCTTCCAGGAGCCTTAGATAAAGTCTGATGTCACTGTGCTGTACGGGTCTTAAATTCATCTCCCATTACACGATCCACCCCAGCAGTAGCGCCTCTTCTCACGGACATCCTTCTGACTCACCTTGATTAAGTGATATTATATTGCGTTAGTCAGGGAGAATGTGATTGAATGTAGATTGAACTGAATACAATATCATCCCTGCCTCCCATAACATTAGAGGAAACTGCTGGGTAGCATTCTGCACTGTGTTAGGCAGGGGGGTAAAAAGCTGCAATATTTAAATCATCATTATTTTTAAGAGAAAGCTTATGCAATTGTATAGCAGCTTCTATAGCAGCTGAGTGTATATACATAATACATGCTGATGGTGGAAAATGCATTGTTAACACCAGAGTTGGTTTTCTCCTCTTGAGATTTGAGATTGCTCACTCTCGTGAAACAGTGTGCTTTACATTCACATTACATGCAGGCATTTAGCAGATGCTCTTATCCAGAGTAGTTTACACAGCTTTTTGAAACAAACAATCCATTTATACAGCTGGATATTAACTCACACAATTCAGCTTAAGTACCTTGCTCAAGGGTATAATTGTAGAGCCCCACCCTTGAACTGACCCTGCAGTTTCCATGTTATGAACCTGGTTCCATTTACTATGCTGCTTTAGCAGTATTGTGCCTGAATCATGGATCATACTGTAGCAGTATAACAACACCGGAGAGAGGTTATGCAAACGTTGTCATGGCGTAGTTATGGGTTTGACCGCCATGCTGGGACAGTGAGAGGATAAGACAAGGCGAGAACAGAAGATGGTAAACACGCCTGAGGCCACGGTCTTACCATTTGAGAGGGGTTGAGAAAAACAGAGCATGAATAACCAAAAACAAATCAAAAACATAAACTATCCGTGCAGAGGCTGGGGGAGGGGGGACGCTTCAAACAGCCTAAATAGGAAGAAGCCTGAGAGCCAGAACAGACAGTGTCTGTATTTCTGAAAGCACAGCAGACTGGAGCCTTTATAGAAAACCTGACCAAAGAACAAGAACTCTTGGCTTGATTTGTAATCAGTCCCAGGTGTGCAGGTCTGTAAGTGAAGCAGCTGCTGTCCAAGGCCCTGGAGGCCGGTAAGTGAGGCAGTTTCTGTCCAAGGCCCTGAAGGCCTGTAAGTGAGGCAGTTGCGGTTTCTGATCCCGAAGGCCTCCCAGGCCTTGGCAGGCAGCAGCCAAAGAGGACTGTCTTTTATGTCCGGCACGGGTCCTGCCTGGCCATGCAGTAATCCCATTTTAAAACCACCTTCGGTTCCTTGTCTAGTAAAAACAGACGGAGACAGGCTGAAATGTTGGGTGAGCACATGCCCAGTCATGTGATGACAACAAAATAAATTAGTGTTTGTGTTTGCAAAGGAGTTGTGAGTTTAGGCTGTCCAGGAGTTTAGTTTTGGGCTGCCGGGCTCATCCTGTTACGGCACTGTGGATGGGCCCCACGGGTTTGGTATTGAATTCACTGTGCCAATGCATACCGTGGCTGGCGGCCCCACAGGGCAATGCACAGTAGGCTCTGGTGTTTCCCAGGCATGGGAAGGTTTCAGTTGACTGGGGTGACAGTGTCTCATCACACACCAACCATCCCCCTATGCCCACAAGTTCATCTGTTGAGCTGTACGCAAAATGTTTCTCCCAAACTCGTGTCTGTGTGAGTTTAAACGCGACCTGTGGCAGTGGTGCTCTGAACTGTATGCAACAGAGTATGCACGCTGTGTTACTCAGCTGCATTAAAAATTTCATAGTCAACTGCCTGTAACCATAAAACGTCTGCTTATCAATGTCTAAAAACGTCAAACAGTAGTAACTCAAATGCCTGGATTTCATTGGTTAAGGATCAGGCTTGCTACAATTACCGTTACTTGATTTTTTTTTCTGTGTACCTTATAGAAGCAATCCGGCAGACACCCCTGACCAGAAGAAGCGGCAGCTGACATTACAGTCTTTAGAGGAAAGCACATGCATGTCTTTGTGAACAAAGTTTTAAATATGTGTTTGTCATTTAGCAAACTGTTTGGCTTACACTGAGGAGTTTATATCGTACTATAATGCAAACATATTACATACATAAATGTGTACAAACATTTGTAAATTTGGAAAAGATTTTTTAAAGACTTGGCAAAATCACAAGAGCATGTCAGGCTTCCTCAAGAGACAGATCGGTGCATTTACTACAGCAAAACAAACAGATAGATTTAAAAACACACAGTGCATTTATAGCAAAGAGCAGACGCAATACATTTACAACAAAACATATGGATACACATTTGATAAAGCACTGAGAAAGTGCATTTATAGCACAATGAATAAGCAGTGCATTTACCAAAAACACAGAGGCACAGGCATTTATAGTTGCAAATGAGAGCTCCATAATTGATTGAACACAGGTGGGTTTTATTGAAGACTGCAGTGTGAGATTGAGGCTTCGTATTTAATATGCTCTGGGATTCGATTTACTCAGATGAATCTTTGAACAGCCCTCAGGTTATTTCATCAACTAAACTTAATTTGTGTATGTGTGCATGCTTGTGTGTCCCTCTGGGTGTGTGTATGTGTTTGTGTGTGTGGGCACATGTGTATGCATGTGCATGTGTGTGTGTGTGTGTGTGTGTGTGTGTGTGTGTGTTTGTTCAGTGCGTGCTTGTACATCGGAAAGAAAATCTAGATGAAAATACGGTTATGCAGATTTGATTTACACTGCACCTGTTACACTGAGGATGGCAATATAAATCAACTAACCATACATTTAATCATGGGCAAGTGCATTCACAACAAAAATTACGAGTGAGCAAGTTGTTATTCCTCTGTGTTGTGTGTATTGTTGGCAGATTAGGGTGCTCATGTATCAAACCGTGGCCCCGACTCGCGTTTACCCACTGGTGGGTCTGCACGATGTGTGCATGTCTCCACACTGCTACAAGCTGTCATTTTCATACATTCAAATTGTGCCTGCATCCTTAATTTATGCCATCACTGTCTATGAAGGGTGTCTCCACTGCTCTGAATTCCACAGTTATAGCGGGAATACAAGCAGGCCCCCTTTTGTATTCATTACATTTATAACAAATGATAATTTTTAAATAATATATTAAAATAATGGTCTTATTGTCTTCGCATTCTGCTGATGTTTTTCAGCGGCTCTTGGTTTGCAGCTCGGAGCTTGCTTCTGGGGTGGAAACGCAGCCGGAGCATGTGACCGTCTCAGACCTGATTTTACCACAGCTTGCTGGGGATATACTGTATTGTTGGGAGCAGAGGCACAGCTGTGGCAGCCAAACTTGCCCATGGCGGGCTCCAGAGCTGCTGCACATGCCTGGATGTTTTCTGCCACTTATAGCAGAAGAAAAATGCTGTCTTATGCTGTAGATGTGTGTACTGCCAAGCTTAAATACTTAAGCCTTGTATGGGGGCTTGCCATGCAATTCATTCCGATTGTTGATTTCATATAAAAAAATGACAATATTCTGTTTAGTTGGTATGAATGTGCCTCTGTGTGTTTGCGTCTATTCCTGTGAATGTGTGGACGTGTGTGTGTGTGTGTTTGGGTGTATGTGTATGTATCCCTGTGTATGTGTGCTTGTGTATCCAAATGTATGTTTGTGTATGTGATCATGTGCATGTTTGTATGTGTGCTTTAATGTGTAGGGGTGTGGTTGTGTGCGTGTGTATGCATGAATGTCTGCAGGTGTGTGTGTATGTGCATGTGCCTGTGTGAATATGTGCGTGTTTGCATGTGTGAATGTGTGCGGGTATGTGTGTTCATCTATGTGTGTGTATGTGTATGTGCATGTACCTGTGTGAATATGTGCGTGTTTGGGTGTGTGAATGTATATCTGTACATGCGTGTGTGTGTGTGAATATGTGCATATGTTTGAGTGTGTTTGTGTGCATATGTTTGTGTGTGTGTGCATTTGTGAATGTGTGCGGGTGTGTGTGTGTGCTTGTGTGTGCGCGTGCGTGCGTGTAATTGTATTATTAACATGTGGAATGGGAAGTCGGGGTGTGGGAGCAGGTTGTAGTTGTGATGGGGGTGCTGGTAACAGTGTTTAATGTGCTGATAGTGTTAAGTAAGTCAGCTGTAGTAGTGCTGAAGTGGTAGCAGAGCTAATAGTTGTGGGAGGGTGCGTTGGAGGAGGGGAAGTGTGTGTAATAGATGGTTACTATCAGAGGACCTGAGCTGACCTGTCATCTTTAAGACGGTTGGCCTATGTTCTCCAATACATTAGTGTTTATTGAGTTATTATCTTCTTCTTCCCACCATTTTCCAGTTCAGCTTGAGGGTTCAGGGGAGATTCCAGTTTTTATCCAAGTCAGCGATCCGTATTTCTTTCTTTTTTTCGCCCCTTTGGAAAATTTCCTTCATGAACTATTTCATGAACACCGGACTGAAAATTGTAAATGATGCCAAAATGCTAAATATTTATGCAATGCAAAACCGCTCATTTAATATGTACTGACTTTTTTGTTGAATATGAAAACATTAAGCCATTTGTTTGCTCTCCTATATAGCCTATAGGTCACCATTGATCCATTGATGACTCATCGGGTCAGACCCAGAGGGCCAGAGGAGAGCACCATCCCGCGCTCGCCCTGTGTGGAGTCTCCAGTGTCTGAGCGCGAGCAGTGGCAGCCTCTGCTTTCCGGAAGGGCTGAAGATGAATCACAGGTGTGAGTCATTAGCTGGGCCACGTGGAGCCGCAGCAGCGCAGAGCCAGGGCCAGAGGGAGGCCTCGCTGTGCGGAGCCCCAGCTGAGGCCTGCCAGGGAGCCCTCGGCTAACGCAGAATTTATTAATTATACAAAACCGGGCCCAGATGATCCTCACCCCTGTGCTAAAGTAACCCCAGTCATCACCAGAGTCAAGGCCAGACACAGTTTCCTATGAGGTGCTGTATGACTGTAATTATTTTAGATTTCAGATATAATTTTTAATAGTATTTTTCCTATTTGGACTTCCAGTCAGACCAGGCCAACTGAAACTGTAAATTGGGGAGTAACACATGTATCCTCAGTGATACGTGCTGTCAGCTATCCTGTGTCTCAGGAGCAGAGAGTGAGGCCAACTGGTGTCATCAGTGCACTTCATTAAGATTTATTCCCCCACCTTTCTCTCATAATTTAGTCAATTGTGTTCTCTAGCTGAGCTAATTTTGGGAGAGTGCAAGCAAGCACATGCTCTTCTCCAAAAACGTGTGATATCAAGCTCTTGCTTCTTTTATACACCTCAGTCCCCAAGTTGAGTTTGAACAGATGTGAGTCAGAGGGCGTCACTCCATGTGCAGCTGGAGGAAGCAGGCTGCTGGTGACAGACTGACCAGCAGGGGTCACTGGTGAGCGATGACACTTCATTATCCCAGTCATCAGCCCTCTTTCCCAGAGCTACATGCGCAATAATATCATAGCCAACTGCAGGGCAGCTGAATTTCAAATAGATCCCAACTGTATTGATGTGCAACACTGACTATTCATTCAGTGAAGAGAAAAGTGGCTATTGTGATAAAAGCCTTTAATAATTTCACACAAAATGCTTCTGCATCCCTGTTGGCACACAAGCTCATTCAGTTCATTGAACAGCCACTGCAGTATCTGCAGAAAAAGCTCCGTGTGGACAATAGAGGCAGTGGACCAGCAGCGTTTCTCAATTTTTATACGTGCATATCAAACATGACATTGTGCTACATTATATCGCAGTATATGCAGTGTAACAGGCACATACTGGTTCACTGCTGCAATTATTTTTTTGCCTGACATCCTGCCTATGGGTAATTTCCTTCCTCTCAATCCGTTGACTACTATAAACAAATTGCTGGGTCACAATTAATCTCTAATTGTATGATTAGTTAGGTGATTGTGCTAATTCAGTGCCTACTGGGACCCCGCTAGGAAATTGATTGTGATGCAAGTTTAAATCCTTGTGGGTCATGTACTTTCGAAAATGTTGACCCTGACAAATAAACACAGTTTGTTTTATAATGAGCGATAGAAATCCAAATTTCACTCGTGTTCCACGCTTGAAGCAATGGCTCGCCAGACTGTATACTGACTTGAATGTAGTACAGGTATGTGAAATGTTACTGGGTGAACAATGGCTGTCAATCACATGCATACATGTTAATTGCTCCAACTTTGTGTGAATCATTACAGGCACCACATGTGAGGCCCTGACTGCGTGCGCCACACCTGAAGGTCCGCAACGCTGATTAATGGGAGAGCAAAGCCATTCTTCAGCTACGGTGTCTCCAACAGAATGCCACCGGATGATAAATACGAAAGCTGAGCATACCCCATTATTAGTTACATTCATATGATGCCGTCTATAGACAATCTTTCATATCGTATGCCTTGGGAGGTCCTGGGCTGTAGCAGGGGTTGTAATGGAGATACTAATCGACTCGCTGAAGTGGTGGGTGCATCGAATGGAAGGGGAGAAGAAAACTGTTTGGCCGTGTGTGCCATCAGTCACTGCTCTGAACTCAGGAGTGAGGGGTGGGTGGGGGGGGGGGGGCAGACTGCTCATGGCACGGAGGCAACATTCACATGTTCATTAAATGGCAGGACCAATGCAGACAGAGGAATAAAAACATAAATACAGCACTACAGTGCTGCAACTAAAACTCTTGCTGGGCCATGGCAAAAAGTAAACTCAGCAGAACATGTGACGGAATCTCACAGACGCTGATCTGACAAATGAACACTTCCATAAAAAAATAAATAAATCACCTATTTGTAATCAGGGAGTCCCTTGTGATAAAAACTTCTTTATCAACTAGATGGAGTGGTTCATATTTTGTCTATTGTAATAGACACAATATTTTGGGATCAAAAACCTATCCAAAACATCCTCGAAAATTAATAAAATGCTTTTTGTCCATTATAAAGCATTTAAATTTGACCATTTTTCACCAGAGCCCTATTAAAAATGTTAGGATAGGAACAAATGACTTAATGCAGAAGCATTATCACACATTGTGGTACTTACACCTAAATTAATAAAACACCATTTTTTCTGTATTGTACAAATATGTAATCTTTTGTTGAATGTCCAGGGATGTCATTTCTCTGTAGTGTGTTTCATAAATGTTGCTATTTATAATCAGTCAAGGAGAAATCTTGCATTGATCTAGCATATATCAGCAGTTTGAATAAGTACTTTACATGCCCCTGGAGACACTAATCCTCCATAGTCTACCTTACGTATA
Source organism: Anguilla anguilla (assembly GCF_013347855.1). Lineage (NCBI taxonomy): Eukaryota > Metazoa > Chordata > Actinopteri > Anguilliformes > Anguillidae > Anguilla > Anguilla anguilla. The sequence continues at coordinate 14,773,900 of NC_049215.1, forward strand.
ATAAAAAGATAATATACCACCATCAGGGAAATAATGGCAATGTTCAAGCCTCACGGCAAATTGGTGCCTCAGACATAACATATGACTGAGCCAAATATGAGCACTTACGCTACAGTATGTGAAATGTCACCATTAGAGAAAAGTGCTGACCTCTTGATAGACACTCGATTCCATTGTGAGTGGACTCCTGACAGAGCTGGCCACAACAAGCTACTATGGTACCATTTATTAGCCATTAACTCTCAGAATTATTAGCGAAGGAAAACAGTTGTCGATTATGACCAATGCGAATATAACAATACAAAAAATATGGCAAAGGCGGAAAAAATTATACATGTAACTTCCAGTTTTCAAACAGTAATACATGCATGTTGAGGAGGACATTTGCCATGTTTGTATGTATCCTCTTTGAAAGAATCAATTTTGTGGGGCTCAGAGGAGTCTCCCTCACTCCTCTTCAAATTCACTCCCCAAATCCGTATCAGCTAGGTGAGCATATGCCTTAGTCATGTTGGCAAGCTCTCAAGATTAATATTTTCCATAATAATATTTTTTCTTTACCATCATGATGAACCAGCCCAACAATCTTGTTTTGGCACGTTGAAGTGATGCAGCTTGGGGGAACTCGATGGAGATGATGAAAATGGCCTTGGGGCATCAGCTCAATTTTGGGGGAGCAAAAGAGGTGTCATTGATTCCTGTGTTCCAGAAAATGGGACCAAGTCTGAGTGGAAGTAATTTTTTAATTTGGATTTTTGTTCTTTGGTTTGCTTGTAGTGACAAACTGCTCCTTTTTTGAGAGTCCAGATGGCTCTGAGTCTGACCCGATTGGATGCACAGTCTGAGGCTGACACTGGCTCACACCCGCACAGATGATCCACAGGCTACCACAAGCCAAAGGGATCAAAATCTCTGAAGGCACGGCTTGGCTGACCACTTGAACCAAATCAGAGTCCATTCTATGTACACTTGAAAACAATTGGACCAAACAAATCAAGCTGTATAGACCGTTTCAAAGACCAAAGCGATAAAATTACATCTGCACATGCGCAACTTACTCTGTTCATAATAAACTTCCAGTGAGGCTCCATTTTTAAATAGCAGCTAGCCTGAGACTAAAGATAAATAGCACTTTAAAAAAAAAAGTGTTCCCATTATTGAGCAGCAATGATACTTAATTACTGGTAAGTTATCTTACATCAACTAACTAGCTAGCTACATACATAAATAGGACATAACAGCTAGCCATGTGTATGTTCTTAAAACAACGTTATCTAACTAGCTAGCTCACATTGACATTCAGTCATCAACTGTTCACTATAAATTTGTCTCATTTTTGTGAGTTTAATCTACCACTAAATAACACAGCCCCATTGTTGATTAAAACATTTTTACAGGTAACTTCCTCTGAAAATACAGAAAAAACTGTGATTTGTGTATGAGTTGTGTACACTGATGACATACACTTTCTCTGGACTTTAAAGTAGGGAAACGGTGTTTCACCAAGTTGGGTTTAAAATTCAATGAAGAGACGTTATCACACGGGGTCTGGCGAGGATGGGTCATTTTTAACCATGTGGATACGGGGTGCAGACATAATATTAAGACAACAGTAGGGACAAAATTAGACAATTTAATAATCTTAACTTAAATCTCAATTTTTGAGAGGTTATTAAAGCGATAAACTGCTGGAATCATCAAATAAATCAAACCCAATACATGATTTAAGATTGAATATGCTTATTAAATATACAGACAAAATATGGCAATTCAAACGTACACTAGTTAATTCATTTATGATTGCAATGATACCCACAAAAGGCAAATATTTTACTAAATATAAAGCAGGTATATTCAGAGCACATACTTAAAATTTGAAGTGTGCTGGGTACAACTGTAGACTATAAAAAAGGCAATTATACTTTTCACACTTGCCTGACTACTTATACGTTCAGCTTATTTCTCTGGACATTATTCTCCGAGTGCTTACCACAGCCTCAGCTGCTAACCGCATGGAAGTGCCAGTGCAAAATATATAATTCATGGAGTGCGTATTGCTGCTCACATGGTGTAATCTTTTCGGTTTCTTTGCTGTTAACATTCCTGATTATTTCTTTCATTTTGCAAGAAAAAGAATTTTGGGAAATAATGGGTAGTTAAGACCGGCATAATGCATTCATACGAACTGCATGACAACTATGCAGGGATTACACAAGCATTCATCAGAACTTCAAAGAATAAGCTCATTGTAAATGATACATAGGCACTAATTAGAAAAATATAGCATAGAATCTTCATATGCAATATATAGGCACTGTTGAGCAGAGAAAATACTCTGCTTAGAATAACCAGGCACGACCAAGTATGTCCATATAAGAAATAGGATTTATTTCTGCAGAAAGAGTTCAGCACTTCCACACAACAATATAGATAACTCAGAACGGAAGAAAACAGGGGCAGTCCCACATAATTCTGTAATTGATTGGTACATGGGTAATACATACGCATGCAGTAAGATCTGACAAAGCGAATGATTTGGTTGTGTCTAATCATGTAGCATGAATACTGAATGAGCACAAGGTGACCTCTTAGCCTTCAATGTTACATAAACAAGCTTTAAATCAGAAATAAGTATTTAGTCTATCAGTTGCTTTCAGAGTCCTGGGCAGTATGGTGTCATAGCCGGTTCTTCCCTGCAGGATAACAGGGGGAGGAGAAAGGCCAAGCTCATCAGTTTGCACGTTTAGAAATGTATAAGAGACAGGGAGAAAGAAAACACACACACACACACACACACAGACACTCGTACATGCAATGCTTCTAACTTCTTGTTGTCCTTGATAAGTTCGGTGCCTGGAGACAGAGGGGCCCTGCTGTAAGGCCTAGACTTCTAGTTTATGATAGATAAAACTCTCCTCCATTCCCCCAACACTCTTTAGAACTGCATAGGATGGGATTATCATACAATGAGTCTTTATAATAATTTATGGATGGAAGTACTGACATATCAGATTTACTGAACTTTTCTGATAAAATTAACTTGAATGATCATTCACATGTTGTAGTATTTTTTAATATGAATAAAATAAAAGGGTCTTAGAGGTTGAAGGCATTGCCTTTCTGGTTTAGTCCATGTTTGCCAAGCCAGCAATGACATATTGTGCCTAGCTTTACAGACAAAGGTAGAGATTTGTAGCTGAGAACTAGAGGGCATGTTGGTGTGAATAACTGCTTCCTAAATCTGTACAGAGCAATTTTTAATCAGTCAAAAAACTCTCTTAAGAGTTTACATATTACACATGGCATCATTGTTCCCCGTGGCAGCTTTGTCTTACTCAAATGATGCTTACTCAAATGATGCTCTTTGGAGAGATGGCTCTTTGATGGATTATCTTTCTGGAGTGGAGTAGTGGACTTGTGCTATTGGTGGGTCATGAAGGGGTTGAGTTGGGTAGTTTTAGTGTTTTTATTTTTTGGGAGAGGTGGTAACTGCTAAGCTAGGTGGTTAATGGAACGGTTATTGGTGGGGGGGGTGGTGGTTTGATTTATGGAGTTGATGGTTCAGAGGGGCCGGGTTGGTGGTGGACTTGTGGGGTGGGTGGTTCATGAAGTTCCGATCAAGAATAAAAAAAGAAAGGTTTTAAAAAAATTTTTTTTATACATTTGTCACAGACTGCCGTAGAGCGTAACCTAGCAGAAACCTCCCACACGAGCAAGCTGAGAGTGACAGTGGCAAACAGAAACTCCCCAGGAGGCGTGAAGAAACCAACCCCTCCAGCACCAGATTCAATTGCTTGTTTCTGAGGGAGGGGCTTGTTCAGTGGATTTGGGGAAGCGGGAGTGGAGGGTCATAATTTATGGGATGGGAAATTTGTAGAGGGGGCGAGCACTTCTCCCACCGCACATTTTTGCTGTGTCCCTGTTGAAGTGAATCCCTGAGAAAGACAGGCCTGAATCCCACTGAAACAAGCCCTCTGATACAACCGGTGGACCTTCGGGTGGTTCACTACTCAGGTGAACCGAAAAGACACAGGCAGAGAACACAGCTGCAGCATTTTTGCACTTTGACAGCCTGCCTGTTTCCCAAAAACCCCTTTCAGACATCATTTTGGGACAGGCCCGCCTGGTAACCTGCCACTTGAGCTTCCTCCCATTTCCAGGATCTTGTAATTGCGAGCAATTTGTAACTTTGCAGGCAAGTGCGCACAGTTATCTGCATAAAAAACTCCTCTTCATAGTTTGAAATTTTAGTTAGTTTCTGTTTTGCAAAATTTAAATAATAAAAAAAATAAAAAAGCTCTTTATTTAAATGTTATAACACCATAGTGGAATAGTGGCTCTTATTGCCAACAGGCTAATTTAGCTGTCAGCAGGGTGCCAGCAGCTATGTTTTCCCCCTTATGCACTCGGTTGATATGTTGGTAATACTGCAGGGGATGTGGTGCATTCTTTTTCTTGTTGTTTATCTCCGGCGCTGTCATGTCTCTCCCCCAGGAGGCAAATTCACACTCTCCAATTATTTATGCATTCCATTCATACTGTAGGTGTGTTTGCTTCCCAGTGGTTGACTGCCTAATGAACTACACAGGAAATTATGTCATTTAATTTTGCAAAAATAAAATAGACCCAAATGGCAATGTTTTCAAGAGGAAGCTCAATCAGATAAAGGTGGGAGAAAGAGAATACTCTGTGGAACACACATTTTTACAGCCTGATAATGGAAGATTTTTTCTTCTTCTGTATGAGCCAATAAAAAGGCAGATTCAATCAGTGTGTTCTCCCTCAAAGATAGTCAGATTTTAAATGTGATTTATTTGCCTGATATCTGTGTGTCTCTCCATGTTTCTGACTCTCGATGACATTAATGTGAAAATGGTGTGTAAAAAATTAATTGGGAAGAAAACTGACTCAAAGTTAGACAAATCAACACCAAATGGCCAAACATCTTGAAAAAGAAGTGCTGTCTCTTAAATCAGCGAGGATGAAATGATGTCTGTGTGTAGGACCTTCAGAGGTAAACATATACTCATTAACAGGAGGCTCCACTAATTAATGAGAGATTTTCCCATTCAATATGTGCATGTGTATGCGCATCACAAAATTGCTTTTGCCAGGAGGGAGTACAAGGACATGTTAACTAAGTTGCTTCATTTTTTTCCAGTTATGATGGGGGTTTTGGGATTGAAGGAGTTGGAAATGCAATCAGGCAAGTTGCTGACTGTGCGATCAATAAAACAATATCAGACTGTAGGAAGCTCCATGCAGAAAAATCCATGCTGATTGTCTGGGTAAGGCCTGGGAGAGAACTACAATTTAATAAATTAATTTGGTAGCACAAAAGTTTTAATTGGTGCCATCCAGTGCATAGGCTGCTAAGTGGAAAAAATTGCATCATTAGATTCTTATACTATTTCAGCTTAATGGAGACATGAAGTCCCTTGAAACCATCACAAGCAACCAGCACTGACCTGAGATTGGATTAGGCCTTCGGTAGAGGAAACCCATTTTGAGGAAAGAGTGTGAATCGCAATGTAATTAGGCAACACATGAAAATGATGTGCTGCAGGGTATCTGAGCCCGACCTAATAATATAGTAAAGCCAAATAATTTAGCTTGAAAGGTATGGAAGATTGTGAATATTAAACATGATCAATGATTCATCTGTGGTGCACAACAGCTGATGAGGTGTGCTCATATTCTACGAAAGTAAAGAAAAAAAAGTAGCTCACCACGTTGGGGACACTGATAAAGTGCCATGTCAAGGAATTTTGAAGATAAATAATTCATAAAACATCTAATGGGTATGAATATGACTGAAATTTAATTTTAACTATCACCTTGATTTAATTTAAAATGACATGCATCTCGACAGTTTTAGAGAGATGGTGTGACATTATGGCTCTAAATCATTTCAAAAGGAAAAATGAACTAGCTGTCACAAACTTGATTTAAAATAAAAAATAAATAAAATAAACCCAGGCTCAAAGACACATAGCATTGGAATCAAAAACGAAATATCCTGCAAAGTGCACCTAGATCAATCTAGCAATTTGTAATACGCCGTATGTACATTTGTTTTCCTCTTTGAATTGCTCCTGTGATTAGTGGTTTTATCATCAGTACATGAAAACTGAGGATCTTCCCACATGAATGAATAGCGACAGACAGAAGGGCACTGAAACACCTGCACTGCCACACCACTGCTCAGCGTTGGCTACCGGCTAATCACCTCTGACTGTCATCCATGCTGCCCTGCAAATGGTAAACTGTAAAGCCGGCATCATGGCTTGGCATCATGGCTTGTTTCTGGTGAATGTGAAAAAAAAGAAAAGAAAAAAAAACAGTTAACAAGAGAGTTGTCAAAGTGTAGAACAGCTTGCCAGAACATGCAGTAAGGGCAGAGACCCTCGAGGTGTTAAAGTCTAGTTGACGCAATGCTGGAAGGTAAATAATGAGTGGAGATGGGCTGAATGGCTGGTTCTTGTCATTATGTGTGCTTAAGTTAGTATAAAAACAATGAAGAAACTGAAAACATTCACTGAGAGCCAAGCAAATCCAGGAAGGACACTGTGGCATGCTCATGAGCATTCTATCTTTAGGCAGGGCTCTGGGCAGACTTTGAATGTTTTGACCCTCAAAATGGCTGCCACGCGATAACTTCTGCAGAAAACTGAAGCATAAATTCTGCTCGCAATTTGTTGGAAGCTGGTGGTGTGCGCATGATAGTTACATCATTCATTGTGTCTGTTGCATCATGCATTATGTCCCTTTTATGCTTGAATAAAGAAGTAAAAATAGAGATAATAGCTTGTGTGAATTGTTATGTAAGTTTTGAGTTTATGGGCAGGGTTGTATAGGTGTCAAGTCCATAAGGTTTCATGAATCTGTAAGTCTTTTTGTATTGCCCCATCACATTTATATATTGCTGAGCCACAGAAAAGGTAAATGCTTTGATTTAGTATTTGCTTTTAAGAGTCTGTAAGAGAAAATGTGGATATCCTTAGGGCAATTCTCCTGACAGCAGCAATGTATATAAGTGATGAATAAATTCTCTCGTGGGCCAAGGAATGTCCCTAAAGCTGCTGCATTCTCCTCATGGGAAAAAGCAAAAATATAATAAAATGAAAGTAAAAATAAGTAAAATAATAAATAAAAAAGGCAAGTGGGAATACACTTTTATAAATGCCTTTTGTAAATCATTTGCTTAAGCAAGCATATTTCTCTCTGGACTCACGTTTTGTTGGCGAGGCTACTGAAGTCATTGTCTTCCTGTTTAGGGATTTAAAACATTATGATACCTTAAATGGCTGTAATAACTTTACACAAGTTCCCACAAGCATTTTGTATGTGGTCATACAATATTAGGGTACTTGGGGAATTCAGTGTGAATCTGAATCTAAATGCAAATGGCTCTTTTCTTCAGTAAGTCTGTGCTGCATTGCACACATGTGGTGTGTCTGAAAATAAGATGTCCTTTATAATGAATAAGACAAATAGTGGACTGTAGCCCACTGCCACCCTGCCCCAGTAACACTGCCAGTTCCATTTCAGATTAGGTCATATCACCTAAAAAAAAAAAAACCCATAATAATAATAATTACTGGTAAAACACAATAAAACACTAGTAAAATATAGCACAATTAAAAGAAATGGGGCCGCATCAGATAAAAGCTAGTCTATAAAAATTGATTTTAAGAAGAGATTTAAAAGACAACACTGAATTTACTTGCCTAATTTCCTCAAAAATGGGAGGATATTGGCCTGGATTAGACTTAGATAAGATAGGAGCTGCATTGTGTGATTTTATGAAGAAAAAAATAGGAATAGAATAAACAATGCCTCAAAAATTGCTATGCAGTACTTCTCCCTGGTAAACATCTGTGTTAAGATATTCCAGTTATGTTTCTTTTTTACCTAATGTAGCAAGCTGGTTAGCACTATGTCTATGTTAGCTGCATAGCAATGGCAGATATAGCTAGCTATTTAACCTGGGTAACATAATTACTTTCATTGGTTTTCACTGAAACCAACTCTGCATATATAAGTATTGATTTTTGGCTGGTACACTATACTTACATTGTCAATCTAATGATAGCTATTTGGGATCATATAACTGAGCTATTGGCTAAAGGTGTTATCTTAAGTTATCTTAAAGCTATCACTGTGCCGTGTTGGTAGGATTTATATCTCTGCCAAAACTATTATTCAACACAATATCTGGCTGTTTATATATCTGAAGCCAGTGAACTTCTTGCTAACGGTTTGCTAACATTATCTAGCTAGTGAGGTAGTTTGCTGATAGGCTATTTTTGAGCTAATTTATGTCGCTTGGTGGCTTTGCGACAAAACCGAAACTGTAATGGGGTTAGGCTTCATTACACGATGAAGCTGTGATGCTGCTAGCTTTGACCCATGATCCAGTTACAAATCTCATTGGTTTGTTCTTATCCAATTAGAGACCAGTGCGCCCTGTCAATGCAATCCAATTACTCTTTCGTGATCATGCTTTTTCTCTTATAATTTTGATAAAGGAAAAAATGTTATTACCTTTTCCTATTGATTAAATATAGTGAGTGAAACAAAACAAAAAGAGTGAGTGCTGACAGATAAATGGCGAGTTCACAAATAAAAAAAATTGACACTGAAAATGGAATGTTCAAAGAGTCGACAAAAAAAAACAAAAACAAAACACATGCCTTTATTCTCCCTGCAACAAGTACAAGGCCCATACAATTGCTTTAGATTGCCTACAGTTAAAATTTGCATTTATGCATAACTAATGAAAAAACATTGAACATTCACAATAAAAATGTTGAAATACCTGGTTGATGTAATGTTTTAATAGTCATATGATTAAACCTGCATGCAGGCCTTTGAATAAGAATTATGCACAATTGTTATACATCCTGATATTTCGGACCTAGTCTATCGTGGAACTTTGGGTGACTGGAATTTTAATCAAATATCCCTGATGGAACCTAATGAGAAAGGAGGTTTATGAAAGTTGAAACATGGATCAGAAAAGCAGTGGCATTATGGACTCTGGATGAAATGAAGGTGGTATGGATGAATTGATGATGATGATGACTCAAACATTACCACAGATATTTGAATCCTTGTTGAATCAAATTAACTGGTGGATGACTAGGTGGTTAGGTTTGGGAACCCAGGAAATTAAATCGTTCATGGATGAGGAGCTCAGTTTAGGGTCTCAGTCAAAAAATAATAAATAATAATAAAAATCAGTGATAAAACTAAAGAAACCTATTTTGTACAGATAATATTCTACCTGAAATATTCCTACTGCAATCTAAAGAGATGGTATGTTAATATCCTCTCTCTCTCTTTTTCAGAGTCAATGGCTAAATTTAATCTTTATAGGCCTGAGTTTTACCCACTTATATATCTCTCCTGCTGTGATACAGATTCTGTCTCATTGTGCCTATTTTAAATCAATATAATAGCACCAAGAAAACTATCATAAACCTTTGGGTATCACCCAAAAAGCAGCAGTTGATTTGTAATAAAACACTAAAACAGAATGACACTGGTTAAGATTACAGGGCATATAGGTAAAAGAATGGGCAGCCTTAAAGCAAGACAACAAAAAACCAAGTCTATAATTTGTGCCTGCATCAAATGATTACAATAGCTGACACACAATTACACCATATTGAGCTTAAATGTGCCAGCCTTTCACATTGAAAGATAGCAATCAAATGGATCCTCCTGTTGCACACCCTGTTGTTTACTACATGAAAACTCAATGGTGAAATTATATTTGAATGACAAAAAAAAAAAGCTGCATGACACTGTGACGGAAACATTAGAAGTGATTGTAAGGATATAACCTTCTGTGGGGTGAATAAAACAGGATACATTTATCTTCCATAGTGGGTGTATATGGCAGCATCCATTTTGGCTTGGCCACTTAAAAAAAAAAAAAAACTTGGAATACTGATAGACGGCATGAGTGAAATAATTATGAAAAACATTCTGGAAAAGTTCAAACAAAATGGCTGGCAGTGGCCAAAGGTCACATTTGAACTGTTGCATCAACAAGTTCAAGTTAGGTCTATCTCCTCAATGCTGAAAGGTGCAATTTGAACCTATCGTACATTATTGCACTTGGGATCCAATTTTCTGCAAAACTCATACAAGTTTTTTGGAATTAGGCCAAACCATATGGCTGCCAGAGGTCAAAGAGTGCACAGGAACCAATGCATTAAAATCGCACGGTCTCCTTATTCGAACTCTTCTCAGACCATTTGTCCTATTTTTCCTTAACATTAATTACCAAAAACATTTTGATAAGGCAACACATAAAGGTCACCAGAAGTCAATGCCAACCATGACCTCTGTGTAGGCCACATCTCCTCGATGCACGGTCTGATTTTGTTCCAACTTGACCACACAGGAAATAAGCAGATCTCCTTAACCGTTTGCCTGATTGCAATGTGAATTAAAATGTGTTACTAATCAAACTGAGCATCCCAGCATGCTCTGTTAGACCATTCCACTAGCGCTACCCTTCCACTGTGGCCTCATTTAAAAACATACATGCCGTTCACGCCTTCTCCTCTGCAGCCACAAAGCCTTTGCTAATGCATCACTGCCACTTTGCCCAAAGTCCAGCGCTTGCAGAACTTGTCCTGCGGGGGTGCCGTTGTGCTTAGCATCTGTAGCTATATTCTTATTTTATGTTCTTTAAATAAAACCATTGAAGTAAATGTATTATTATATGGTTGATTCAATTTATAATGGTTATGGTCCAAACCCCCAGCAGGTAAATACAAATTCAGACCAATTCAGTAGAAAAAAGATAAGATACCGAACTAAAAGAGACACTGGCAATCTCCTGGGCTAGTGAATCTATATTTTTCCTGAACTCCAACTTCCATTAAATATGTTTTCTCCATTACAAACACACGTTTATTCCATTAATTCTGGTGATTTACAGACCTTAATTCAGGGCTGATGAGGGTTAAACACAAAGTAAAGAAATAATATGTTTAGTAATGTCCCGGAATGAACAAATGGCCGTATCAATGGTAATGCACAATGGTGACTAAATATAATACTGCTGACTCCCAGCTCGCACAACAGAAGTAATTACTCTGCAGTAGCGCCGGAACCAGTTTTAAAGTGGGGGGGCCAGTTGCAATGATGATATGATTGAAAACAAGGCCACGCACTTCAGTGCAGATAAAACTATTAGTGAGCTAATTAGTTGTACATGAAAGGTTCACTCTTATCATTGCTTGCTTGGCACTGAGATGCAATCACATGTGGAGCAGTCACACAAAGTTGCCAAAATTTTTTAAAAAGCGAAAGAAATCATATATTTTTTTTAAACATTGATATATTAAATAAATTAATAGATCTCATGCGCAGCAGTGGGAAATGATAAGTTCCACTTCACGCTAAGTTAGTAAGTTAGTTGTGTGTCAGTGTCTTTTTTCATGAATAAAGCCCCATGCTTCATAATCTGAGGATGTGGCTGGTCTCACGTGGAAATGTGTTCTCTTAATTAACATTAGTATGTGCAGAAAAAACATGTGTACGCACATTACAGAGCGTTTTCATTTAATGTTGCATTTATTATGCACCTTGTTACATTCATACCACCTAGTTGTGTACTTCGGTTTTAATTGTGTCCGAATCAATTAAGTTATAAATGTGATTAAAACGGCTAAGGACTAGCCGTTTAATCACATATAGAAGCTCTTTGAAGTAAAATTTCATAGTGCTAAACTAAATATTTACTGAGTAAATGAGCAAAATCTAAAAACTGTTAATATTTATGGCCACTCTCTTCTACATTGCGTGGTTCACTGATCATAGAACATAGTGAGTCCACGTCCTCCATGGCCCCCCTGGTTCTAGTGTCTACGCTACTCAGTAAGATTTTACTTCTTAGCTTGCATGTGAAACAAGGCAACACTTGCCATTATTACTTATTTTTGTGGTTATAAATCCTTACCCATTGATAAAGATACCAATGGCACAATTTGATCACACTTGTAGACACATTTCCAGAAGCAAAATGTCTTTGAGGACAGGGCCATAAAAAACCTCATGGCTTTAAGGTGAATGAACTGGATAGATTGCACTACAATAGAGATTTTTCATTTTGTGATCATGAAGCGTTTATAGTGGGAAATTACTCTCGCCCACCATGAGTAGCTCCAACCTGGATAATGCATGGCAGCCATTTTGCAGCAGAAGACTCAACATCTGCTGAAGTACAAAATATATATAAATATTTTTGTAATGCACTATGTAATGTTTATACATATAAACATCACATAATACATTATTGAAAGCCTCACTGATATAAATTATATTTTTAAAAAGGCAAACAAGTTTTTCCTCCAGCACTGCGCGTATTTACTTATATTGTATATATTTTACCATTGTCATAATATTTAGAAGGGACCGGTCATCATCTACTCCCAAAGGGCTTTATGCTTTTAGGCTTTGCAGTAAATAATGTTAATGAACATTATTTTTTCCCCCAATTTTGCACATATTGGCTGGCTAACTCTCCACACCCCTTACAGTGTGCTCTGTCATCAACTTATGAAGAAACAAGCACGAGACTGTCCAGACCCACGGCGCAACTTGTCGAACGATATTTTTTGGTTGATTTTCGCGCTCACATATGGCAGTTGCTTCTCTCAGAATTCTGACTGATATAGCCAGGTCAATATTTTCACTGGAGACATGATACTGCCTTATAACTTCAAAGTCCCAGGTCATTTGTGAAAGGTTGAAATGGATTTTGAAAATAGACACTTCATGCTACAATCATGACAATGGCAATGACTGTGCTGTGAAGTTTAGGTAGCAAACAACAAGGCTGAATCCCTTTGGCATAATTTACATAGAAACTATACGCTCAGATCACCTAGTTTCAGTCACTGTGCCCAAGCGGAATTGATACCGTTTCAGAAAATATATAATGTTAAAAGATTTAATTCAATCTTCTACTGGGAGTTTTGCCGATTATTGAGGGTGTGACAGAAAATTTTGGTGCAGCTGACTGTAATCAAATGTTTTTTCACATTTACCGTTCGATTGAGCAAGTACCATACACAGTACATTTTTATGGGTTAGTGCTGTCAGATTGTGCTAGCTACTTTACATGAACCTTTTACGGTGATCAAAAAAGGCTAACAGCACAGTACCACTTATTTCTTGTCACTTGTACCACCACTGTAATGAACTAAAAAAAGGGTACAAACTACCTTTTCTATGAGAAATGTGTTGTCGAGCTCACGCGCATACACTGCTCGCGACATTCTAAAGCTCTGTTTTGCCCTCCGGATATAGTACAGCTAGCTAGCTATGGCATGCCCTCACCTCTGTAATGTTATTTGTTGTCCTCCGTGTGTCCATACATCTGTATTGGTGGTTGTAGCGGTGTGTCCTTAGCTCCTACTCATGCGTACAGAATAGCATCCGTACGTGCTAACTAGGTTAACTAAAGTAGGCGATCCATACGTGCTAATTAGATTAGCTAAAGTAACGTTAGGCGATAAAGCTAAACGAAGCACCACCTGCGCATGCGTCCCACCAAACCTCCCTCAAAGGTTGTCCGTGAGTGACTGAGTGAGTGAGTGACCACAATTTGCCACGCATAGGCCAGTTGTTCAACTAATTCAATTGAATAACCTTTTTCAAATCTTGTAATATATATTTTTTTCCAGAACTCTAACGCTAGATGTAGCAAGAAAAAAAGAAAGTATTCATTACAGAATGTGAGGTAGTTTTGTACCACATAAGTTTGACTGAATAACAGCCCCTGAACCCTACCAGACACAGGACTTTCTTCTTTCCTCTCACCTCCTAATATTCTCCGGAGCCTCCACTGGAAATGTAATAAAGTGCTCCATCAGCCTCAATGTGTGATGAATATGGAGAGGAGTACAGAGACAGAGTGATTATTAGCCCTGCTTTTACAGTTATAATCATAAAGCACTACAAAAAATACAATAACTCTGCCAGAAATGAGAATCCATTTCAGCCAAGGAACGAAGATACATTGTACGCCCTTCCAAGAGTGAAGTCATTGCTGCAGGTTCATTTATATCTTCTTATAACTACAGTGCACTGTAATTTTGCAGCAATTACAGCACATCTGGATATTGTATACCATAATTGATATTTTACAATATTTGGAATGGATGCATTAAACAGGCTCTTGAGAAGCCTCTTTCGCTTTGCTTTGTTTTCTGGTTTACTTGGAGAGCGAGAATAAGCCAGAAGGCACAAACAATATTTATCATAAATTCAAACGTGATTGGAACATAAATGAGAGGATTTGGGAGGGACAAACAGTACGCTTCAAACCACCTCCCCTTCAGTCCACTTTGAATCACAACCAGCCCATTTCACAGAGTATAAAATTAATTGCAAGCGCCTTTTTTTTCAAGCCTCAAATTGTACATTTCAGTAATAAATAGAAAATAAATACAAAAGAATGTACTGTTTGGGCTGTAACTTTCATAGAATGTTAAAGTGTAAATACATGGGGTCCTTTCTTTAAATACACAAGTACCAGCTGTGTACTACGTCAGATGTGGCTGGAATCATCTGGAAATAGAACTCAAGAGCTTCACTCCAGCATGGGTGCTCAGCCACAGGCAGGTTTGCTGAAGAATCACGGGTGTGATGCGCTGGTAGCTGCAGACTATAACACAGTGTTACCCGAGCGTGCGTATTCACACACCGCTGAAGATGTTATTGTCGAGAACACATGGCTGATGAATTCAGATGCGCAGATAGAGGGATAGGCGTTACGCTCCACCTCATCTCTGTACTACCTACATGCTGTGAGGCAAGAGGGAAGTCAGTAACTGCAGAACTGGCAGAGCAATCATGTGTTACCTGTGAGTCACTGAACATAATAAGACAAGATTTTAACGACCGGATTATTCCATTCAGTCCGTCTAAACTCAATTTCCCCCAGAAGTGTGTGTGTGTGTGTGTGTGCAAAACACTGGAGGATTGAACAAATCATGGCTTCTCCTATGGAGAGCAGAGCCCTTTTATTTGTTTGGTATGATTTAGTGTTGGACAGCTACCTCTAGTTCGGCGGCTCCAGGCATCATGCCATTCTTGAAACTTCAATCTCCCATCACAGCCTGACTGACCATTCCAGTCCCTCTCCGAGGCTCCAGTCAAATTCCATCAGCCCCAGTGCCGATCTCTCGGTCTGGGGTAGGGCTTTTGTTTGTGGAAGGCTGTTATATATGATCTTTTGGGAATGCAGTTTCAATTCTTTTGTCAATTATGCTTTTAGTTTCTTTCTGTGTTTTGTGAGGCATAGCCATGAGGAAAACTGGACTCATTACCCAGGGTTTGCAGGCTCACATCCCAAGAGGAGGCCCTGCTGTTACATTCTTGAGTGGCAGACTTGGCCAAACCGCTTCAGTAAATATCCAGATGTGTATAGAAAATAAATCAAATAAAAGCTGCGAGTCTCACCCCAGATCAGAACATGTATATACCGTATGTAGCACAATAAATTGCCAGTGCTAATTATCCAATCTCCCTTCTTTGAATAGAATAATAGTACAATTTTGAGAATACACATGTACCATTAATATAAATTTATTGCATACTGCACTAGATGATTGTTTGGATACCCCATTAAGGACTGGTCAGCCAAATGCAATTGAAGGAGGGGACTGTCAGTTTAAGAGGAATCTTTTAATTTAGGGATTGGCACTAGCCATTGTAGTTGCAGTTGAACACACTCCCTGTGCAGTATTGTCATATCCATACCATTACCATGCACTGTGGTGCACTTTCTTCCCCAGATTCAAACTGTACTGTTCCTAAAAGAGAAAAGAATAGACAGATGTATGGATGTGGTTCAGTATGCAGGTGGAAAGACCATGTGACATGCCCCTTGTGAGACTAGGATTGCCTCAAACTGCTTTGCATTAGAAACATCATGCACATCAATGAGGAGGGGCTTTATTTTACCTATCTGTGCTCCTGAAAACCACTCTCCTCAAAAATTGATCCTTGGGTATTGGAGAACCTGTACTGTACCCCATATTTAATTTGTGTGCACTGACTCGTAGATACAGGGGAAAAAATGACATGGTTTGTTCTTCTGGGTTGGTGGTGTGTGGGTGTGGAGAGGGTGGGGGGGGGTATCATAAAGATTTCCGAGGGCCATGAGAGTAATTTCCTGCAGGCGGAGGCTGAGGAAACTGGTGCACTATACGAGATCACAGGTGTAGGACATCACAGCACCCATAGGATCCCAGCTCCTTCTGGTGACAATCCATCACTACTGCCAGGACAGAAAAAGGCTGAGCCATGCTTTCGTGACCCATTGTGGGAATGTATGATCAAATTCTGGTAAACTGCCATTAAAATACTCCTGGCAAAAATGATGAACGGTTCAAAATTAGGAATATGTGGCCAGATACTTACTTTGGATACTTCAAATGGATGTTTCCAATGTGATTATTTCAGTTTTTCATTTCATGTTAAAGCACAGAATCAGATCTACAAAATGAGGTATAACATGAGGAGTAATGCTGAGTAAATATTTGTGGGGATGTTTTAATATTGTGTTTCGGCAAAACAGGTTCTGAGAAAACTGGCTCATGTCGGGTCACATATAGACATTTATTAAATGGAATATGAATATGCAAGTCTGGTCAAGAGTCCAAAACTGGAACCAAGACTGTCCCTTTTAAATCTACTTATTAAACTTTGGACAAATTGCTATTCTGCTACAATAAAAAAATTAAGACGACATTTAATTTACTTTGAAGGGTTGTTTTTTTAAGCATCCTGCTTAAAGCACAAGCTTTAAGCTCCTGCTAAATTGCAAGCTTTAAGCTCCTGCTAGAGTATAGGCCTAGTGAAATAATATAGCTATGCCTCATTACCACACACCTGTCAGGGTCTTTAATGGGCCAACCTCCTTGTAGTGCCTCTGCTTTTCAGGCAGTAGGTTCTAATGTTATGGGTAGTGTGTCACTGCTGATCTTTCTACAGCACAACAGAGGTTGCCAGGTGATATTAGACTGATAGGGCAGCTGTTGAAAGGCAGTGGGATGCTGATTTTTCTGACGTTGCATGTATTTACCAGGAATGCTCCTTCGTGAACCTATGAGGCCAATGATAGACTGTGATGGATGAGATGAGAGAAGCAAGACCCTCAACATGTGGCCATTTTCCAGTACTGCTTTGACACTGTCTTATTTAAACAAGCAGGCCACTTGTGAAATAAATTCTGTTTCCCAGTGATGAATTGCTGTGGGCCCACAATGGAAAGGACTGCATAGCTGGTCATATGCAGGGGATGATTAGGCGGACAGATGTAGAGACCTAGTTTTTGTGGGAAGTTAACCAGGACGATCAAGGTTAAACTCTTTCAACAGATTCCATGGGATGTTTAATGACCAGTGGCTATTTAGTCAAACATGCCCCCTACAGACCCATCACCACAGCAGAAACTCCGTTTTTCTTGGCAGTCTTACATCTAAGTACTAACCAAGGCCACACCTGCTTAGCCCCAGCAATTCAACACACAGTCTACAGGGGGTATGGGTGCTTAGCTTCAGCAGTTTGACAAAGGTTACAGGGTGGTACAGCTTCTTAGGTTCAGCAGTTTGGCATGAGAAAGGTACTGATTAATATGATTGCTTAGCTTCTGCTGGCTCGCACGCAGAGAGTAAAGGGTGATATAGGACAACCTTTACATCTTTTAATGACTAACATTTATACAGACAACCAATGCATTTGGATGCCATTAATATTACCAGTGTCAGAATATGTAAAATATTACTACTCATTACAGGATTCATCAATTTAAGTACAAATAAATAAATAGCATACGAGTGCTGAAATATTATGGATAGAAACACAAATATGTAATTGGGAGCATTTTTATAAAAAGACACAGTAAAGGTTATGGCTTGTATTACTGTGCATAGAACATTAAAAACTCTTGGCTTTATAAAACTGTTTGATAGAACAAAGTCTATTACACTTTAAAGCAAAATATTAGTGATATGTATAAATCTCATGCTTGAAAAAGCAAGATAAGAAGGCCTTGTGTTTTATATTGATGTGGGAGTGGGGACTTTTTCATGGTGAATGGATAGAACTGTGCTGGCTGCATGGTCGTTAAGTGAAAAATTCGACTTACTTTGCCCTTACCTTTGATGTTAGCCACCTTAGCTGCAGTTGGTTAGTAGCGCTAAATTTGAGGCAGCCTCATTTAATCCTGTGGAGGTTTCTCTCCAACAATATCTCATGAGGACATATGAGCAAAGGATGCCGTGGGAGTCGCACGACCGTCTTGCCTTCTCGGCTCCATCACCGCCCACCTCCCTCTCCCCCCCTTACCTCTCCCAGTGGGGAGTGAGGGAAACGCCAGTCAACGCACAAAAACAAAACAAACAAAGAAAAAATGTCAGCAGAACGACCGTTCTCAAAGAGGAACTCCCTCAGCGGCGCTGCCAGAGACGGTCTATTAGAGTAGGGCTTGATCTTTACAGGGCTTAGCCAAACACCCACTTTATTAGAGCAGGCTGCGGTCTCTCTGAGACTAGGGGAGCTGGTCTCATTAAGGCCAGGTGCAAACATATTTTATGCAAATTACTGTTAAGCAAAGCTCAAGATGCGTTGCTTAAATGTGAGTCTGCACGTACTGCTGGTTTAGGGTATATTCACTGTGTCAAAGATGTGCATGGATGATAACAGTAGTGAGCTGACCATAGCGTTTGAGAGGATAATGACTGGAATCCACAACTAATTGTCACCTCTACTATTCAACAGGAAAACCGTCTTTTGCTTTCATTTTCTATTCAATCAGAAGATTATTATTTAATATAAAGAAAATATGGAGGCACCATTTATCATTATTTGATGTACCTCGGATGAAAACACCCAAATATTGTTGGGGTGTTTTAGTTAACATAATAATCCTTTTCTTGTTCCTCATTCAAAAAAAACAAAAACTTGTGGCTGGGTTGATGTCAGCAGACTGATGCCACACTGTTGATTAGACGTACACTGAATTACTGCAAAGTTTAGGCTGCACAAGGCCCTACATTCACTGGCACAGCCACTTTCCAAGCACCTGCAGGGGCTTGGCTCATCAGCTGCAGGTGAAGACGTATAGAACATAAATGACATCTTAGTCACATTTAGCTTGCCACTTAAATATGGATGCACTTTGTCACTGCAATGTCACTCCGGGGACATTAATACTGTTGGTATTGGACAGGAAGAGTGTATTAGTATGGTAAGTCCAGAAGTAATTTTGTACTGAGCAGGTACATTGTAAAACCAAGTGTGACATGTGTGCAGATAGGGTGTATTAATGTGACTGCTCCAGATGCATTCATTTGGTGTAGCCAGGTCTGATGCTCCACTGGGCAGATACATTTCCCAAGTGTGGTATTGGGCAAGTACAGTGCATTATTGTGGTAAAGCTGCCCAGTGAAGATGCTGTATTGGGCAGTGAATGCATTGTAAATTCAGGCAGGATTTTGGGTAAGTAGGATGTGTTGTGGTAAATCCAGGAGCGATATTAGGCAAATTGGATGTTTTAACACGGTAAACCCACAAATGGAGAATGTAACCAGCATATGCAAAGCAGGGAGATGCTGTGGTGAAAACATTTGCTAATAATTATCAAACAATAGACGGGAGTGAGCATTAACATGCCTGGTTCCCAGATTTCAAAATCCAAAGTGAACATGAGCTGAAGCAATCCAAAACCATTATATTACTTGCCAGCTTTTAAGTACTCTAACTTTTACTTGGCAAGTGGAGAAAATAAAAAAAATTAAAAGAAAACTGCCCCATGGTTCCATAGAATATGTCAATGAAATTCAGTCCAGTGCTTGGCTGTCTGATCATTCTCACAAAAATGTGAATCGTTGTTAAATTGATTTTTTTTGGAAAGAACTAAGAATATTCAAAATGCCAACTGCAATTCAATCATACAAGTCAGTGTGAAATCAGTGACAATTTAGCAAACAGATGAAAAAGCCAAACTTGGCCATCCTAGATTGATTGATTGATTGAATGAATGAATGAATGAATGAATGATTTGCTTGATTCCTGTCTCTCTCTTGCTCTCTTCTCCTCAGCTCAGGTCCAGAGGAACTGAAGTGTGGATGTTAGAGAGAGCCTTATATATGTCTCGGATGGGGAACCATGTGCAGGTGTGCATAATTGTCTATTGGCTGCAATCCACTGATCTACAAAATGCTGGAACCCAGGTGAGATTGGTACTGTCTGTGGTGCTGAAGCTCTGGGGGGGATGGGTGCTACCCATGGTGCTGAAACTATACGTGAGTGTGATCCGCAGTTCTGAACCTCTGGGAAGATGGGTACTCTCAGTGGTGTTAGATTTTGATAAGTGCCATTTTGTTGTAAGACTTTATACCAATTAATGTAAAACACATTAATACACACACACACCAATCTGGTACATCTAATCTCCTGTTATAGTTGTGGAAGTGACTGAACACATACGCACAAACGCATGCACAAGCACAATGCATGCACAGAAGCATGCAAGTACACATGCACGCATCTGGTCTCCTCTTGTATTGCAAGTCCTTGCACAGCACACACACACAGTACAGACACACCTCTGTTTCTTAGCAGAGAGTGGTAAGTCACTTATCTATAATTAAGTCCAATGTAAAGCTAAAATGATGAATTCAAATAATAGTGACACAGCCTGTTCACTCCTTTTCTTGTGACAAAAGATTCCAGCACAGTTTATAGTGGTTGCTGTTCTATCTGGTACTGTGTAGATTGCATGGTTTGAGTTCACACAAAAAGACCCTGACTATTTTTATTCTGATTATTATTTTATTAATTTTTTTGCTTACCTGAAATATGTTCACATTCTTTGGAAAGCCTCTTCATGCCAACACATAAAATTTTAAGTGATTTGGAAAATGAAAAATTAGCAAGGTCTCAGAAGCCAAAACCTCTCTTTTTAATTGCTGAAAAGAAAGTCCTTTAAGATTTAAAATATTTACACAGAACAGATGAATACAAGACATAAGTAGACATAAGCTAAGTAATGGAAATTTTATGGCTCACAGGGTAAGTTGACATCTCTTAACAGAAAAACTCCAATAACTGCACTCATATTTTTCAAAAAGATATCGTAACAATATTTAACATTTTAAAATATTTTTGTTTTATGTGAAATGTTTGTTCAACCCACACATTTTCCATCCATTTCCATCCATGTGGTGACCACATTTGCCTTTGAGGTTATTGCAACAGCAGCAGGCTATATTACCTCCATGATCTGTGAATTGAATAGCTAGCTAGCAGTATTACCTTTGTGCAGTAGAGTGTCTAATTTCAGAAGAGCCGCATTAAAAATGTGTTTGTATTTTATGTGTGTTTGTATGTTATTATTCATATTTAAAATTTCATATAGATCTGGACATTTCCAGATCCAATTAAATCACAGTGAACATAGTTCAAGCTAAGCTCCTGGTTTAAGACTAGAACCTCACCTGAGACTGAAACCTTGAACATTTGTGTTACTGGTACAGTACAGTGCAGTAATCTGATTGACAGGCTGCCATGAGAATGTGATTGTCGCTGTTGCTGGTGATATATTTCTTGTTATTGGTCCTTCTGCTGCTTTTTATAGCGTTCATTTTGTTGTTGGTGTTGTGCTTTTGACACTATTCCCATAGCTCCTTTTGATCTTGTTTTTTTTTTCATTTTTGAAGTTATAATTCTTTGTTATTTTTCTTCTTGTATTTTTTTCTCTTCCTGCTCTTTGAAGGTAAAGCTTCTGTGTATGGTACTCTGTTGTGCATTTATTGTAAGACTGTAGGTTAAGTACACGGTTCATTAGCACAGTAGGTGTGCTCTGCTGTGACCTTAACCTCCTGAGCCGCACAAACTTCCTCTGTTCGCACAGCTGCAGACTATTCAGAAATGTCTTTGCTTTGATAGCTTTCTCACATTTAACTCAAATGTTTGAAACTGCCTTGTGTGGAAAAACAATTTTCCCAAGCAGGCTTGGCTGGTTGACTCTGAAGAACAGTGGCAGCAACAGCAGCAACAACAAAACTTTACAACAAATTTAACAACAGTGCAAGTTGTTCATTGCAACCACTTTTTTGAGAATTCAGTGCCTTTAATTGTAGCATGGTACTCGCTTGCAGGTCTTAATTGCTCCTTTTTCACCATCTCTAGCATCGTATACACTATATGACTCTTCACACTACGATTGGTGACTTTTCACACTACAAACAGCTGTGGTTTTGCAACTCTTAGTTGCCTAGTGATGTCTTTACCTGTTATGTTAAAATGTGTAATTTCTCATTGTAATACCTACTATCTCAAAAATAGCATAGCCCATTTGTTGTGTTTAGGCATGCTACAGGACATTGGAAGACAAAAACTTCACATATAAAAATGGAAGTTCTTTTTAATGAAATTCCTGTATGTTACTGTAAATATACAATGTTTCGATTCATAACAAAAAAGAACAATAAAAACACTATGCATGATTAGAAAAACAGAATTAGAATTATATTATTAGAATAGAATTATACAGAAACAAATAATTATAGCTTCCTTTTCCTTCACCAAAGCTGCTTTGTGCATCCGGTCGCTTTTGTGTCATAGTAAATTGGCAAATGCACACTCTGTGGCAAAGTGTAAAGTGCAGTATACAATTTACTCCACTAAGTCAATCTGAACTGAAGCAGTTCAGTTTTAGCAAAGTGAACTTTACACAGTTGGCTCCTTTTGCAATAGAATGGCTTTTATGGTAATTTAGCACAAATTGTCCACATTTAATCTCTCATAATTATCCTGTAATTAGTAGTCTATTGATTATAGCTTACTTTCATACGTTGCCATCAATAGGAGTTTGTCTAATAGTTTCAATGGAGTCATCACATACTGTCATTAAAAAGCCTTTTTTTAATAATTTTGATGGACTTCATGCTCTCAAGTAGTGCCAATGGGAGTGGTTTGGTGAGATTGGTTACATTTTTAATTTCATTTTATCCTATTTCTTTGTCTTTTATTACAGATTTTTTTGAAATGCCAAAGACAGAGGAGGAACTCAGACATGTATAATATCCAACAGCAGCTCGGAGGGTGCTTGGAGTCATTATCAGTGCTTGTGCATAATGCATTATGCCAATTAGGATCTTATAATTTCAGGGTGCATGCGCTAAGCTTCACGAGGAGTCATACAGAGCAATTAAAAGAGCAAAATGTGGACTCCACACATCTCTCTGAATGACAGCCAAAAGGTTTTTTGATTGATAATGGAATTAAAAACAAAATAATAATAATAATGCTTGCTTTTTTTAAATGGAGTGATCAAGCAGTGTAGACTTAGCATCTTTGTCGATCCCCTGAAAAACCTGTATGATAGGATTACCGTCGCTGGTTATCTAGCAAATATTAAAATTCAACTTTGTTTTAGTTCAAAATGGTCTCGTGGCATGCTTGTTATCCCAGCTAGCTAGCTAGTTAGCTAACTATTGAATAATATTAGAAACAGCAGTTAAACTGTAAACACAATCATTTACAAACATACAGAAGAAAATGCGTCCTGTAGGCATGAGTTAAATACAGAATGTCTATTCTACTGTCCAAATAAGGGATGATTCCATATTTTGCGGGATGCTTGGCTTGGCAGCTTAGCTAAATATAGCTATAAGCTACAGTAGCTAGAACTTTGATTCAAGGTTGCTGTTTATAGTGAAATTGGACTTTGAAAATGGGATTGGATGTAACATTAATTCAAAAAGAATGTGTTGCTGTTTAACTGCTTTGGAATGTTGGATTTTGTAGCACATTGATTTTAGAACTGTTAAAGGGCCATGGTGTCCCATTATTGAAAATTAATGCACACCCTTGAACCAATCAGAACTGAGTATTCAGCTAAGCCATTGTACAAATATATATAACCAATACTTATATCTGCTTGAACACAAGAATCACCCACATATTTTTTTTAAGCTGGTGAAACCCACTGCAATTAATTTGCTCCATACAGTATGATGTAATTATTTTTTCATGCAAATTTAACATTCACATACTGAACATATGACTTAGACTCATGTTAAACTTATATATTTAAAGTAAATCTGAACAAAAACACAATTTATCCAATGAATTAATACAATTCAAATAATCAAACCAAAATTGATCAATTAATGATTTAAACACCATTATGTCGGTTAATTGCTCACCACTACATCATACAAATCATGCGAACATATATGTTATTTGTTTACACTATATTTTAGACTATTTTTGTTATGAAATGTGACATAAAAAACACATATAACTAGCCAATGAATTTTGGAGAAAAAAAAAAAATCATTGGTCAGGTGTCCAAAATTATAATGCTGGTGTTTTATGGCAACTGACAAAGACACTGCTCTACAGAGGTGCAACTGACTCTAGCAGAGACCTGGAATAATGCCATCATTATAAACATTATTTCTCACTGTTCATTGGTTTCAAAATGCATATTTTCATCAACACATTTTTCATCATATCGGTTTAGCTATCTTTAAAAATGTGTCTGTATAAAGTTTAAATGCAAGCATCTTTTTGCAAGTCTTTTGGGACCTTGGGACGGTTAACAGACTGGCTTTTCTAGTGTCAAAGTAAGATATAGTTTGACTTTGCTGCAGGGGAGGAAAAATGTGCATTCACTTTTCTCTTGAACTCCCCAAAACTGTGACATATACTTGGCCCGTGGACATGGCCAGTGTGGTGACCCTAAAATGCCAGTGCCATATTAGACAGCAATGCCTTGTTGGTACCTGTCATTTCCCTTCATCCTCTCCTTCGAGCTTGAAAAAGTACAAATCCCGTGGCCCTTATTGAAATATGAACTCCAGCAAGGATATCAATGTGACGCTCGGGGCTTGGATGAGAATTAATTATATAATTTCTTCTGACATATTGAGCGGAAGAGAAGGGGAGCGAGCAGACCTTTTAGAAACCATGTCCCAAATCGTTATTTGTGTTTGGCTTTTTTGCGATGGAAAGGTTGCCGCATTTTTGTGATTCTTCCCCTCTCTATCTGTCTCTCTCAGCCTCTGATTGCCTGAGGCTAGCTTTAGGCATTTTATTGTAGTCTCTGTGAAGCTATCCCTATCCTACCCCCACAAACCCCTTCATGTCACAAAGCAGCTGTATTGAGAACACATGTATCAATTTGAGAATAGGCTTTCATACAGTATCACATCCAGCAGGCTTTTGATCTGTTTAAGCCATAGCAAGAACCAATCAGGATGCAATTTTTATCTGGAAAATCTCTACCATTCAAATTCAGACAGAGACAACAGCTCCCAGTTGGGGTACAACTGGAACAGGCCTAAAAATGGCAGCGAATGTCATTTGCTGTAACTTAATTATTGTAGATTTCAGGTGATCAATCGATAAATCAATCAACCAACCAATCAATGCTTTCTCGATAGATTTCTAAAACGACTGCATGACCTGACTGATGCAAAACCTAATGAAACTGGTTTTCACTGAATCCATAACAAGTGATTTAATTATTTCTTTGAATTGCTTTTTTTTTAGCCAAGTGCTTCAGAATCTCTTCAAGAAGGTAGCAGTCCATATAAACTGGATTATGAATGGCATTACAAATACAATTCAAAGATCACAATTAACATACACAGATCACATTATCCAAAACAGACAGCATGTACAGGAGGAGTATCAGAACCTGTTCTTCTACAGTTGATCTAGTCCTATCTGCTAACTATTTCATGACCAAGAATGTCTTTTCCCCTAGTCAGTGAACTCCTGGAAATAGTGGCATGCAAGAAGAGCAAGAGTAAAAAATGCACATCATGGCACAGAATGCCAAAATAATAAAGTAGAAAGGAAGTCAGCACTCTTGAACAGAGGATGGATAAGAACGATGCCTAATGTACTGCTGTCTGTTGGGTTGGGATATGTGTTGAGATTCTAGAATATGGCTGAAAGGTGAGATTTGAATTGGTTTATATATGCTTGACTATAATACCATAGAAGTTAAGCAGTTGTGAATAGATGCAAACTTTTGTTTCTTGCATTACCGTTTCTGTGTACGCGGGAAGATCGACTCACTGGTGCTTCATCTTTGTTAGTGTCTATAATGCCATGTAAAAGAGGTGCACACTTACTGGGGCATACCTTTGCAGAACAGAACTGTATATTTTACTGGATGCAATCAGTTAAGCCATGTCAGGTTCCACACTCCTTCTCCGTTATCTGAACATTATGATGGATTACACTACAAATGCACGCCACAATGTGTTTAGGGAACAGTGATAACGTTAAATTCTCTTTTCCCTTTACTTCATGTTACACAGCAAAGAAAACAAACAAAAAAAAATACATGTGTGTTGTTACGACCAATGCAAGCACACTACCAACTGGATGATGCACAGAAGCCATTGTTGCACACAATTAAAAAAAAAATACAACCGAGATAATAGTGGAACTTGTGTCTCTAGCCAATTCAATTATGGGCTGCATATTGCTGAACTAGAAATTTGGCTATGGCACCTGAGGTCTATGCCCTACTCTCGGGGAAAAATGCCTTGGGACAGTTTAATGCTCCAGCTGAAAGATTGCTTTTCTACATGGTATAGAGAGGAAGACTGCCTCCTCATCCACCAGTTGCAATAGAGGCCTGATATTTCTGTGAAGTCTCTCCCACATGGCTTATGCTACCAGGCTAGAGAAAGCCACTGTTAGCATAACTAATGCTCGTACTGTTTTCATTAGGGAGCTGTAACCTTTCCATTCCAGTCAGAAGAAGGTAAATCTACAGAGGTCTGCAGCCCTGGTTCTGGAGAGCTTCAGTGTCCAATTCAGGCCCAAAAAACCAAGTGAGGTTAGTTAATTGTGAAAACAAGTGCTGAATAATACATTTAAGTGCTTAATAACAATGAAAACCATGTTAAAGACCAGGATTGTAGAGCCTTGTCCTCGGGAGCACATCTAGCAGACACAAACAGCTGCACACATTGAGGTAAAGTAAATGTGAACATGCACACACACACATGCATATTTGAGCAATGGCCAAGTGTGACTGTGTTGTGTGATATTGTCTAAGACAAGGGTGCCAAACTTAAGCCTTGGAGGGCCACAGTGTACTGTAGATATTTCTAGTTTCCTTTCAGTCAACAGCCAGTTAATGTCTTGGGAATAAGATTTGTGGACAGGAGCCAGTGAATGACTTAAATAGTTCACTGGTGCTGAAAAACACCAAAAACTAGCTGACACTATGGACATCTAGGACTGGAGTCTGGCACTCTTGATCTAAGACGAGAAGAAATTGACTGGACTTCAGGATGACGGTGACCCAGACAACACCTCATTGCAAAACTGAACTCCTGAGCTAGAGAAGCATTAGTATTGTTTCTTTTTTGATTAAGTGCTTTGTTTTATCAGATTAGAATCTTGTGCTGGTTGGAATGGTGTAGCAGACAAAGAAAAAATAAGAAAAGGAAAGGGTAAAAGCATAAACATTTTGGATCGGAAACACTTTGAATACAGCCCACATTCGGCGGCAGAAATCTTGCAGGCTGTTACAGTCTCACTTGTAGATGATTATTAGTGGAGAGAAGCATGATGTACTTTGTGATCCATGGCACTAGGCGGGCCATTTTTTTTGAAGCTGTCAGAAATACAGCCGCTATCCCAAGAGGCCTTGTGACAGACTAAGTGGCTCTGGGATTCATGGGACTTCAGTAAGATAGCCTCACCTATCAGGCCTGACAACACAGCTGGTGACAACTATGCGCTCAACAGCAAGTTAATATATGCGCAAATGCCAGCCAATCAGGTGGAGCAGCAGTGCCTGGATTGTCTCACAGGCGCGGCGCTGAAATGGCCACCCAGGGTGTAGTGCAGCTCATGTGTCTTCCAGGATTTTTCTCCTGTGTGCTTGAGTGAGGCAATGAAGTGTCACACAACATTTAGCACAGCCCCCCTTCTGTGATGTGGTATCACAATAAAGAACAAAACACAAAGCACAGAGGACACAGAAGCTCAACGTCTCCGACAAGGGCAGCACATGTACACTACAAATTGTTCAATGTAAATTTAACTCTAGTAGTTCAAAGGCTGACAGCTGCCTGAACCTTGAGAATGTCAGTGCAATTATTATATTTGTATTTATTATACAGTACATCTCAGCAGTATTTTTTTTTTCCAAATATGAAGCTGTATATTAAATTATATAAACATCTGTGTTGGGCCTGGGTTTCTGTCTAAAACATTGCATATCAGTGCACATCTACTGTATATTATGCTTATGATATACATCTACTGTATATTGTACAAAACATCAAGGGAAATGGAACTCTTAAATCTGAGTGACAGGATTCTCCTCCAATGCAAGTATATTTTTTGTTATTGAGTGATACTCATTGTTATGTAGGAGTTCTCAGTTTTGACACTCAATCACAATGGGCATTGTTTTACAACATTGGAATTTTGAAAAGCGAAGAAGTAGTTTGAAGATTCCATAGTAATTCTTATTCCCTTGTTCAGTAATCCTTGACAGAATGCTGGATGCAGATAATTCCTTCACAGTAATCCTTCGGGGAAATGAATTTATCAAAGCTGGCATATATTTTCCCTTTATGTATCAAAAATAATAAAAATTAATAAAGCACATGAGGACAGCTAAAAGTCAAATATGACTGAAATCAAGAGACTTAAAAAAACATTTTCAGGAGGAGGATTTATTCTGGCATGCGTTGAAGGATATTTTAAATATTTACAGAGGTCCCTGTTCACCGATTCTCTTTATGTCTCAAGTATTCATGGGTTTATGGTTTAAAAAACAAAAAACAAAACACTAACTCCAAAATGCTTGTATGCAATTGTATGTTTCTAGAGGTTGTTCATATGAATACATACATATCCGTCTTAACAATCCTCACACGTAGGTACCAAGAAGATATAAATATA
This sequence comes from Anguilla anguilla, assembly GCF_013347855.1. NCBI lineage: Eukaryota > Metazoa > Chordata > Actinopteri > Anguilliformes > Anguillidae > Anguilla > Anguilla anguilla. The sequence continues at coordinate 14,802,895 of NC_049215.1, forward strand.
TTACCTCATGTGGTGATCAAATGGTGCAGAAGTATAATCAGTCTCATAAAATAATTATTAAATCATGATGATGAATTTCAATATTAAATATTAAAATAATAACCAATGATGTAATAACATGCACAAGAGGTGGTAGGCTCAAGCATTTATACGAATAATAATCAGAACGATGACAGTTTAATAAAATACAATTCATTAAACAAACAAATAAACATCTAAATAAGGGAGGATATGGAAAGGAGACTAGAATGTTGTGTGTGTGTATGTATAGTCACGTTTGTGTTCCACAGCACACAGGGTGCAGGAGAACATAGGCTCCTCTGTTGGAACAAATTATGAATAAGCCTTTAGTGTGTGATGCTAAATATGGCCTGGAAACCAGAGGAATGCTGTGTACAAAGGGCTACTGAAGTTAACCACCTCTAGCTAATCTCAAATAAATATACAAGACCATATATCAACTCAGCAGATATTAGTGCAGGAGAGATCATGCACAGATCTCAGTTAAAAGGGTAAGCTAATGTTAGCAATAGAATGTATACATTAGCTATGCAGGCTAGGTGGCTGTAGCTAACTAACAAGTGATATGCTCAAAACACAACATGACATACAACAGATAACACACTTCATGGAAAATAAAAGAACAAACAGAAATGTCCTAAGCTAATTAATGCAAGAATGTTTGTCAGTCTTGCTGTTAGAGCACAGATGGGTCAGCGATTCGTCACGTGGCTTGTTCGTCCAAGGAAACTGTGACTTGGGCACCCTCTTTGGATCTCTGATGTGCTGTCTGTATAAAAGCTGTTCACCATCCTGTTTTTTGCAGAAGGATCGCAATATGTAAAGTTAGTAACTAAACTGATCCCATGTGGGTGCAGTTCCTTTAGCTTACTTGCAGTATAGCTAACAGGCTTACTTGGAGTTATAAACCGCTGATTGTGGCTATAACTCGAGAGAGACATCTCTACGGATGTTCCTTTACAGGCAGGCCTTTGCTCTCTTTAAGCCTGTGCGCCAAGAGACAGTGTCTTATGCACATCTCTCCTGTTGAGCAGCAAAGAAAGAAGATGAATATGTTCAAGAACATGGATGTTATAGGCATCTACATGAAGTACAGGAAGTACCAAGTCTATGTGACCAGTTTCTACAATCATGTGATTGTGACACCAGACTGACATGCTGATCCAAAATGGCACCCATAGACCCTACAATACATACATACATACATATACAATTACATAAATATCAGTTTTCAATTTGTGCCAGTACTTCATTCAGTGCAGCAGTCTCAGGTTACATGTACCATGGAAAATAGCTCCAAACAAAACATCTAAAATGCTCTCAGAAGAGAAAAAATGATATGTAACATTTTGTGTACAGCTTTTAAAAAAAAAAAAAAAAAAAAGATAAAGAATAATTGAAACGGCATTAACTTTAATCAGACCTTTACTAGCTAGAGGCCAGAAGTGTATTGCACATAACCAACACATATTAATGTCTATAATCTATAAATGAAGCATTATTATATTAACAAAACATTATCAGAAGCTAGACTAAAACCCAGTCTGACTCCTGTTCACAATGGGTCATTCCCAATCTTCACATCAGAACAATTGATGGATTCCAGACACTATGTCCTGGAAAGTAGCTAGAAAGGATGTCATTACACACAATTGACACCTTTAATTTGAAGACTTCATGGTCATTCAATGTGAAGAGTCATTTAAATTTTAAAAGCACATGCCACTAAACGGACTGCCTTGACTATCCTAGTGCAAAAATAATCTCTTGCCTCTCAGGCTGTGATTCATTATGAACCATAGCTAAAGATGAAAAGGGAAAATATGTATTTTTCTCATGGCATGTAATGACTTCAACAAGCTGGCTTGGATTTGAATCATCTTTCTAAATATTTAATGAATGTGGTTTTCAAAAGGTAAAATAAATAGCTCAAAAGAAATACCATGTACCATGAAGGAAAAACACAGAATTGGATGACTATGGTGCAACTGCAGATGGTAAAAAGCAAGCAGTAATTAGGTTGCAAAACCAGAAGGGGCTTGAAACAGCTGTGCGAGGCTTACACTATTGTCTGAAACCCACATCTGGGAATTCATTCTTGTTCTCCCATGAAAACTGCGAAGCCAGAGGGGATCTGCTATTAAACTGCACAAAAATCCTGTGCATCTGAACTAATAGCCAGGCAAACGCAAAACAGGGTATTGTTACACAAATCACTGCATCTCCACCTCTCCCCCTTAAAGAAAACACTTTTTAAAAAATCAGAACGGCAACATAATTAATTAGTGGCTTTAATTCATTCACGATTATAATTGTATTTGAGGCCTGGAATCAGTATGCTTCTCTAGACGACAAGCTTAATTAACCAGCCTTTTTCATGAAATGTGCATCTAAGCTCTTCTGCGAAAACCCTCAAAGGAGCAGCTCTTGGTTTGCTAATGAATTGATTAATAAATGGAATAATTCCAATCAAATCCCACTTTTACAACAGTAGTATCAGTTGACTTATTGAAAACTATTTTTCTGCGTGTATATGAATATGTATTTGGCCTAAAATTGTATAGAAAAACGGCATACAATTATTTTATGTTCCTCTAGCAGTAACTTTGCCCAGATTTCTTAATGAACAAAAGCCATAAAACATTAACTACCATTTACCATTCACTAGCAATCATTCTGCCTTATGCTTCAGTGAAAACACCCCTCTCAAAATAAACATCTCTCAAATTCCAAAATCTGCTGTCACATCCCCAAATCCACCCGCACTATATTAACTGGGGACAACAGTTTGGACCTAAACAACAAAATCTATACACTAAGAAACAGTGCTGAATATCGCTAAATGTAATCCAAACAACAATGATTACAAAACGATATACAACAGACAACATAACAAACCGAAATTGCAAAATACATGCAAACAAACATAATAGTATACATACAAACAAAAGGTGGTAGAACTGGACAGAACAAAAGGAAGGCAAAAGTAGGGCCTGCAGAAGACTGCTACCCTGATCTTAAACCAGCAATTAATATTTTTCCCCTGAATATAACACAAAAACCTGAAGTTTTGGGGGACCAAGCTGTTTTATTCCCTAGAATGCAGGTATAAAGGTGTTTTGATAAACTGTTACACTACTTCTTCAGCTCTACCTATAGACAGAAAGACAGTATGCAAAATGGTGGAGGAAATGGGAACACAAACAGGAAAGTAACACTGGTCAATAAATCCTGTTTTAAAACAAGGGGATCGTTGTAGAAAAATTACAATTATATGACAGAAAATATGCACAATTGTGTAGTATCAAATACACAATATATTATCAAAATGATAATAACAAAGCCATAACTAGCAATAGACCAATTCAGCTTTAATGGCACCTGTTCAATATTGGCAGTACATATAAAGACAGAAATCCCCCCTGCTTATTACAAAATCCTCATTACAAGAATCATGTTTCTATCAACATTTACAAAAGGCTTTACAATCAAAGCCACAAACCATCATATTTGAAGTTTGCACAGATATTAAAGGGAATCCACATGCACCTTGCTCATTGCCTCATGGGTCAATAACTGAGTAAATTAATTAGGGTGGTGATATGAGATGGAGTTCCCAATAATCACTCTCATAATGACCTGAGTGCCCACGTCAGGGACTGCTTTAAGTCTGGATCTTCATTTAAACCATTCAACAATATTCTGTACAGGTGTGAATGAGGAGAGCATCCTGTTTAAGCAATTAATCATCTACACTCTATGGCATTCCCCAAGGATTCAAGCTAAATGCATCTTTTTCTCAGATTTAACGGACGTGCCAAATAAACCTTTTAGGTCATATTTTCTGATTGAATTGGAAAATCTCAAAACATACAGGCTAAATATATAAATTATCTTATATCTCTGTTTCAGAAGCAACTATTTCATTAAATATAAATGTTTAATTTAAATCACAAGCCTTTGTTTAAAAAAATAAATATTTATATTTAGCTTATACCGTAAAGTTTTCCAAAACCAAGATTCAAGATTTCTTTTACATATTCTTCTTTAAATACAATTCTGTATTTAAAAGTTAAATATTTAGCAAAAAATGTAATGTTTATGTATACCTTATATCTTGGTTTTTATTAAACCACACAATTAACAGTTAACTTAATATTTATTTTATTTCGAATCTGAAATTTTAAATATTTATTTATATCTTTAATCTTCTGTTCCAAAAGTAATTCCTGCTTGGCATGGACTATTTAGGTACACACAGAGGGCATCTGCTATAATAATTTAATATACCTGACACGACTAAGAATATGGCCATATTGTATCTGTGAATTCCACTGTAGGTTACCTAGCTAGTTAACTAACTAGCTAGTGGACTTATTTCCACTAGCCTAATTTAATCCACAATAGCTATGTTTTGGGAGTATTGGCAACTGTTACTTCTGGTGTTTTTTTTTTAAATAGTCGTTACATTGACAGCTAGCTAATTGAAGTTGAATATTGTTGCTAGCTAGCTAGAGATAGGGAGCCAACTTCCATTAACAACCTGGGGACTGGAAGCAGCAGTCTGACAAGACTGGTTAATGTAGTAGTGATTGTCTAGCTAGCAGGGGGTAGGATAAATTCTATTCTCAAATTTGGTAAATGCATGATGTCACTTAATTATTGTACACATGCACAGTGTGCCTGCCAGGCCTCTTAACTGCAGCTGAGCAGCATTGTTGCTTCAAAAAAGAAAAAGACTTACCCAGAAACCCAGTTAGAATATTTTTAACATTTATACTTTGTCCAGGCTTGCTTGGAGAGCTGGGCTTCGAGGGCCCTATTACAGATGTGGAGTAAAAATGAGCTCTCAATTGCTGAATTTCATGAGCCAGTCAAAAAGACTAAGGCAGCCCCTGCGATTTTTTGAAATTACCATTGAGTCTCTGATGACTCCCACTGGGCTGTCATATTTCAGAGTTCAAGATGGGCCGAGCTCTATCGTTCACACACGGCACAACGCTCGGTGTGACGCCTGATCCTCCCTGATCACCGTGCTTGCGGCACGGCGTGCCGTCCATCCACTCGCTAGCCACGGCGGCTGTCACGCGCTCTGCCACGTGTTTAGAAACACAAATAGATGTAGAAATAAAAAACTGAGTCGTGCTCGGATTGGCACCGGTGATTTCACGGGATCTTTTCAATCTTTGTAAAACACAATAAAATGTTCTCCAACAATCACTCCCCCTACAATCAGAAACATACTGCATGCACATCGCACAGCTTGAACCAAAATAAAAAAAAAATATATATAAGAAGGAGAAGGAGAAAAAAAAAACCTCCCGAGCTCCTTCAATCAGCCCTTTGATTGAAAGTACAGGTGTTTTGCCATTAGGCAGAATGGGAATGATTTCCTTTGTGTACTGCTGATATGTGAAGTGATGTATAGACTTCTCTGTCTGATTACTTCTCTCCCTCTCTTCTGATATTCACCACGGGGCTTTTCTCGTTCTCCTCGACCACCCACTTTGCCACATTCTGTTCTCATTTTGCTAACTGGTAGGAATGCCTCCGTCATTTCAGACTTCACTGGCACGGAATGAAAAAGAGTCTGGTACTGTGCATGTATGTAATGTGTTGTCAGTTGCTTCACCCGTCTGAGATTTAAATAGAATTTGGTGCAAATTAATTTCTTAATAATTAATTATTCTACTTGTTATTCTTTGGTCAGTCTCACTGCAGATGTACTGATATTTTTTTTCAAAAGATTGTCTTTAAAAAGGCTTTCAAAGATGGTCTGAGAACACATGGAAACTCAAGTTTCTTATTAATTTATCAGTTTTGACACATTTGTGACATTCAAGCACACATAAATGACTAGACTGAACTTTATACTACACTCTGCAGCTAGAAAGCTTGGCTTTTATTTGACTTTAACATGGGATATTACAGCTACACATTGCCTTGCTGTTATAGCATAAGGAGAGTGAATGTGTGTAAAGACACACAACAAACCCTCACACCTAGAGTCTCCAGGCTCCATGGCCATAACTTTTTAATACTGGCAGCAAGATATGACTTTCACCAGATGTGGTAGTTTTTTTTTTTTCTGATGCAGACACTGTTGTGCTAGAAGGGCAACATTGGAGAAATCATAAAATGAATCCGTCAAACACTGGTTTCTGTCAAGGTGTCAATCGCAGCCCATCCATGTGTGATTGACAGTTGCTAACATTGACATATGCGTGCGTGTGAGAGGGAGGAAGGGAGAATGACTTACCATCACTTACTAACACAAATCTTAAGTTCTCACATGAGGATCCACTATGTGCTCAGTTTCTATCAATTTAAATCCTGATAACTTTCCCACTTTGCTCTGATAGAAACAATGTATTCTTCCCTTAACAGAGGCGACTTCAAGAACAATTTTTTGTATGGTTGACAACATGGAACAGTAGGATCAACAGGTCTTTGACAAGTGTGGTATAAAAGGTATAAAAGTATTACATGTTTCCAGGGTCATAAAAATGAAATACTGAATAAAAACCATTCCAATGAGATTCCCTTCCATTAATTTACTGGTGTTGCATTTGTTCTGTATATTTGTTCTTCTTGTTTGTAGTGCACATAATCCATTTGCGACAACTTCAGAAGAACCTTACTGACATTCCATGCAGTGAAAACTGCAAAACAGAGAGGGCACGACTCACACTTGAGTACATAAAATAAACAAAAGACTGAGTGCAGATGATGAACACGTGTTCGATAAGGTGCTGGGGCTGTTTGATCTGCTAAATAAAGCAGCAGAGCTAGCCGCATTTACACAGCGCACACAGCAGCCTCAGCAAGCAGCATTCAGAAGCAGCTCAGCACAGTGCTTGTGTATCCACACCCCTTCTATTTGGTTCACACCCCCGTGCATTCATTCTGCAGGGCGATGTCCAGCAGGCCACATTTGTTTTGCAGTTGCATTTAGCTTCAATCATGAGTAAACCATAAGTTGTGTTTATAAATTCTAAAATAAGTACCAGTTTTGTTATTGATTTTGCCTATATACAACATATTTATATTTTATCACAAACGTACGTACGAGATAAAAGACTACCATTTAAAAGTGCCTTATTGGATGGTTTGAAGTACCCTCCAGCTTGTTGTACCTGTTCCTCCTCTTCATTTAATCACATTTCAGTCTCCTGCAAGGTGGTAAATTTGCTATTTTCAAAGCTGCTTCTCTCTCCTCTCCCCGGTAGACTTATGTTCATTTGTATTTTTAACTAACCCTCACTCTGAAGTTATTATCACTTTGGAAAACAGATTGCCGCTATTAAACATTACAACATTAAACATGAACTTGAAAATCATCAGTCTTTCATGCAACTTAACACACTCAGAAAACACTCAATTAGAAAGGTAGATTTAATTTATAATATGTGACTCAAAAGCTATTGCCACAGCTCACCTAGTGAGCCTGTGAACTTGAAATCACTGAGACAGAAGAACACATCATTGGAACACATCTTATCTTTTGGAAATTTGCTTTTGTCTTGCATGGTTGCATTCTCTGTCAAATAATTTCAGTTATCAGAATCCAATTTAATGAAAGAAGTTAAATCATTATGAAGATAAACATTTTAGCTTCAAGGGATAAATTACTGCGGTAACTATTAAATTTAATCCTCAAGCACAGTGATGGATAGTGAAAACCTTCTTTCAGAAAATTTGTGCATTTTCATCAATAATCAGAATCTGCAGTTTTAGTTCTGTGGACATTATTTGCATGTTATCCAAAACCCCTGGTTGCAAACATTGACCCTGAACACTTCTGAGAAATTAAACTGGCTGAGAGCAACAGTTTTGTATCAAGTTATATACTTCTAACGTGCAAACTGATTGGCTCATCTCCCCTTCACAAAAATAATCCCACCCCCAATCCCATTTGGTTCATTTGCTTTCTGCCAGGACAATATGAAAATGGAAAGGTCTGGGCTTCAGTATTTTAGCTGCTTATTAATATATGCACTGCTCTCCACAGATACAGAAGAGAGCAAAGGATGAATGTGCAGTCATATAAGGATGCCCTTAGTATTATATGGCATGCATACAACAAAGCAAATGTATGTGTATAAAATATATTGTGTCACACAAAAAGCCAAAAATATAGAGCAGATTCATAGTGTGAAGTCATGCTTGTTTCTGGTCTGTGGTCCACTTCACTCACCACCATTATTTTTGAACCTTGAAAATATGCATAATGCAAATGAATTTAAGGCCTACACAGACTTCTGGGTAAATAAATAAATGAAATATCTGTGATTCTTTTCTTAATTTCCATTTTCTATTCAGACTAGTGATAGGAAAAAAGGCAGCAGACAAAGTCTAAATATAAGTGCTTGTGAAACCTTATAAGAATTAATTTCTGAGCAGTCTGCTAAACCACAGGTTACAGTTTTCACCATGGCTGTGGCCAAGTTAGGTTCTAAAGATCTTAAACAACTTAGGTATTTCTGTGACAAATGTTTGGAAAAGAGACATTGATAATTGTCATGATTCAGTGTTTGCCTAGCAAGACAATAATAACTCAAATACAGTGAAGTACACACTTAAAACAAGCCATGTATTTCACTGAGAAACCACTATAGAAGGGTAACATCTAGACTTGGATTCAAATACATATTTGAAAAACATGTTGGTCAAATCTGAAACCCCTCCTAAAAATTGCTCTCAATTTTCAGTAAAACATGTTGTTGACCAAATTATGCAATGTAAAAAAAAAGTTATTTTATATTTTGTTTGTTATTGGTGAAAATCAGTGTTATTATTATTATCATCTGTTACAAGATAGTGCTACAAGATTTCAACCAATAAATTGACCTAGGCCTGGTTACAATGCTGCAAATGTATTTGTTGCATGAAATACCTGCAGACTATTACTAATACATTATTTGGGGCTTTCCCCTCCTGTGATGTTTTAAATGCATGTTTAATCAGCCTTCTGCTCAGAGCTTTTTGTGAGGTTATGATAACACGCTTCACTGCCTGCTTTGAAAGTTAATATTTTCCCATCCCAGCATATCTGTATAATTTGTCCACCCTGTATTTCATGCTTCATGTGAATTAATAAATACATTTGTTCATGTCTTTTATTTCACATTTCTGCATTTGAAAGACACCTGGGAAAACAATAAACATAAACCTGTATTTTCCTACCTTTTTATTACTGGTTCATAATGTAAGTGAGCAACTGGAACTATTTAATAACTGGAGTGGAAAATGCCCGCCATCATGCATGAGGTAAACCGGAACCATACATTTTCTGGTTGAAATGGCTTCTGAAAAGTTTGCGCATGCATGCTCCGTTGTGTTTGCAAAACAACTTGAGTGATGTCACCCCAGCTCCTTTAAAAAAAAAAAAAAAAAGGTCACCTTGAGAAACCAAAAGAACAGAATATCTTGAGGGCATCATAGACCCCCCACTCTTTGTATCGACAATTACTTGTTAAACTTTTCCAGCGATCGGATTAGCAAAACTCTTATCGCTTCTGCAAATGTATAAGCTGCACATGTAATTGATTCAATAGACAGAGAAGGTGGATAAGAGCAATGAGGCTAGCTCCATGGTAGAGAGAGAGGTCGAGGAAACTGGAAGGGGCAGCAGTGGATGGCTAAACTGCACAGGACTGTGTGACAGTAGGGCAGAGCAGGGAGAAGAATTTGGGTTCTTCTCAAATACGCGCTACATGAAAAGGCCTGTGGGCTGCATCCACTGAGATTCAGGGGTAAAACTGTACTTTCAAACAGTTTGCAGTTTGCGAAATGTCAATGACAAGGATTTTTTTAAGTTAAAAAAGTTGCAATATGAGACTCAGTCCAAAACTACTACAAAAATTGCTATATGGATGAGACTTGGTTTCTTTGTCTCACTTTGGATAAACCATTACTTTTCTGTTTACGGATAAGCCACTTACATTTAACGATCAGGACAGACAGAAAACAGTACTGAATCCCAGAATCTGGGAGTTAGAAATTTGACGGCACCACATTTATCTATGGCTTTGCAAGGAGCTGCAAACAAATCTTAAACTCAAGCTCTTCACAAGAGGTCATTCCTCGACAGAAGCTTTAGAGCTTAGTGTCACTGTTGAACTTCCAGAGCCCCACCACTTTCCGAATTTTCATCCAGATTTTGGATTTTCAGATCCAGAAAAAATAAATCTGTTCATCAGAATGATAAGCAACATAGATGGTCTGGTAGTGATATGAGGGAAGACAGGTGTTATAAACACTCAACCCTATAATGGGTAAAGCTACAATAAGCTGTCAATTTCTGGCGTTCTTGAAACCGATCAGATTAATTTTCCCCCCAAAACAAAACACAAACAAGTGATTCATCAAGGAGCATTCGATAGCTCCACTCATGTTGGTGATATAACAAAGAGTTTGTAACTTCTGCCCTGAAACCCAGTTGGCTGTATGCTGTTTCCTGGTGAAGGTCATACCTCTCTTCAAACTGCACCCCCTCCAATAAAAAAACAAACAAAGAAAAAAAAAAAACACAAGCAAACTTCCCAAAAAAAGCCCACTTTTCACTCTGTGTTGCTACCTCTGCCATGCAGTACATAACAAACCCATATATTTCCCTGCATTTTCCTCTTCCTAAATGACCACCACTGGGCAAAGCAAATCTTATGCAAATACGCTGCAATTTGCATAGCTGAATTCATAATTTAATGCCTTTTTACAACATTTCAAAGTTAAACACGTACATACCCCCAAATGCATGCATACACAATTATAGGAAAATAAAGTTTTGGGCCAAGTATTAGATATGCATTAAATTCATAATTTATAAAGAATGATATATAGAATGTAGAAGAATGTAGACTCCGACAGAATTAGATTAGAAAATAGATCTTAGCTTTTTTATTTTTGCCCTTTTCCAATGTAGGAAATGAATGACTCCTGGGAAAAAGCGTTGAACATCTATAGGACATAAGCATACTAAAATGAGCTTTGGTGAGCTTAATGTGATGGGTAGCACATTGATGTACTAGTTCAGTCAAACATCATTTCCCCACATGGTCAGAATGATCAAGGTTTTTTTTGTTTTATGACATTACCAACATCTTTTGTTTTAGTCTGTTGCACTTATGGTTTTAAATTAAAATAAAATAAAATGTAATTTATGAATAAAGTGGTACGATGGTACACTATATTGGAAGTACTATTATACACTTGGAACCAGTTGTTTGAAATAAATAGCCTTAAAATTTATACATATGTGAAAACAACACTAGCTTGTTAGTAAATGCTATTAGGAAAACAAACTGATTTCTAGGTGCTTTTTATAAATCAAAATTCTGTAGGGTTTTTTTCTGATATATATATGATATTGAGTGTACGCAGGCCTATTGTGTTTTATATGATCTGAAAATAGGAATTTTCATGCAATATTCTCTCTGACAGGAAAGGAATAAAGAGCCATAGTTTCTTTCACTTCATAAAGCCAGTTGAATGCATTGTTGATGGCTGTAAAGCATACCAATATTGACTTTGCTTGCATTATGCACTACATTTTTGAGCTGTGTTTGGGAAAAAAAGCCCTCTTACCCAAAAAAGCCTGTTTAAAAAGTGTGATGTGTAAAAATAAATAGTATATCAATATCACAGGTTCAATGATAAAAAGACAGTGAAATTAAATTGTGAGAACAGGCCATTCAGTCCTTCCAGAATTGTAATTTTACAAAGTTTAACCCTTGTATTGTCTTCATATTATGCATGCACCCCATTTCCACGGGGTCAAAAATAAACCATGCTCGCTGGACCCCCTGTGATAAAGACTTTTCATTGAATTATGAACCCTAAATCAATATTTTTCATGTAGAAACACCCAGCCATGCATCAAGAAATTGTTGAATAATTGTTCCTACTACACAGTACTACAAACTATTTATTCAGTGGACACCACACTTTTAATGCAAAACACACCACAACTGTTTTTTTGTTGCTGTAATAGATGTGTAGCACTTAACTTTGATAATGACTTCTGATTTCATAACTACAGGGTTACTACAGAAAGACAATCATTGTACCCTGATGGTGTAAAGAGCAATGTTTGACTTTTTCCAAATGGTAGGGTCACTCCAGGAAAAGTGATCAAATTTCATGCTAGAAAAAAAATGACATTTCAGGAGTTTTCACTGCTGTTAAACTCAGGAGGGTTAAACTACATCAAGCACTCTCCAATGTCCTCAGGCTGCTTCTGCTAAATTCCTGGAAAGCAACCCCATGGGCTCATAGCTGGAAGTACCCTATGGTGTCAGAGTGAAGTGCACCTTCAGTATTCTTTTAAAAGGATCTATTTAACCTTTCAAAAGAATAAATTAAAAAAATAACAAAATAAATAAATCAAAAACATTAATCTCCCCTGTTTTACCACTCTACACTCCATAGTTTATATGCATTTTAATCTGGGTTTTTTTTTATTTTACCATTTACCAACGCTTGAATGGAGGAATTTGATTTTAACTTCAATAGATTTGATTCTTCAGTGAAAATCAATGCGTAAATTAAGATTTATGAAACTTGAAACTGATGTAGGCTATTAGACCATAGCACTGTGAGACACAATGTTTTTGGCCACTAATGAGGCTATTGGAGCACTTGTTGACATTATCAAGTGTGAAAATGTCATGAAAACTGCCTAATAATAATAATATTGATAATAATAATAATGATAATAATAATACCTTCATGGTTCTAAAACGTAAAATCAATCATTATTCATCATGTGTCATAATGATTGACATGCAGAAATGTTATATTGTTGAAAGCTATATGGAGGATATTAGTTTCACTCCTAAATTTAGCTCTTTGCTTTTCTCATTAATGGGCTTACAATGTTATTTTTTTCAAATAAAAAAATCATTTTGCGTCCTGATTCCACATGACATTGGTTCAGGAAGTGGAGTCCCCCAGAGGTCAGCACTGGGACCTGTGATCATACTTATTTTTACTATAATAAATAAAAAATAATAAAGAAAATGTGCTTGCACAGTCATGCACAATTTATATAAATGTGTAATTAGCATGTTTGTGGTTAGACTGAATTCCAGGCCTGCCTCTTTCTGGGCAGTTTTTTTCTCTCCTTACTGACTAAACCATTGGTCATTATTTGAGTGATAGGAAAATAAGTCAGTTAAATGATTGTTAAGAGCGAACTATAGACACAATCCTGTAATTTTCTTTTTTCTTTTGCATTCAAATGAACATTTTATTCCAGCTATCTGTCTGTACTTGAAGTAATTAGAAGCCTATGCTAATTAAAAGAGAGAACAATGGAATTTTAAAGGCGTGTTCAAGACAGCAGTGCTGTTGAACCATCAATCTTTGTGAGGCGAGACAGAGAGAATTATAAAGGTGGTCAGGGCTTTTGGGTTTGAAAAGGCGGAAAGAATGTCCGAGACACGATGGGGTAATGATTAATGCAAAAATAAATTCCTCTCAGTAAAATGTATTAACCTATGGGATAAGTTCATATCACCATTTATTTCAGCTGTGTTAAAAATCGCCAGGAGTTGACACTTCCCTTAACTGTGCTTATATTAATGTGCCAATCCCAGTAACCATTCTAACCGTGCAACAGATGCAACTGACAGATAAGTGTTTATTTCAAATGCATTAGGGATTTACTAAAAGCCATATTTAGCCTAATATCTCCAGGCAGACAATAAAAGCAAAAGCGAGGGAGAAATAATAGTAATAATAAAAAATCAACATTGCGGTAATAAAATGAGGGATGGTGTTTATATAAAATTCCAGAATGCTTTGGCTTTGGTCAAAATCCCTCATGGGGCATTGCCTCACAGCAGCAACAATGCACAAATTATTATCCTGTATCGATCTGCAATGCATCACCGTAATTTTGCAGAGTTGTCTTTTCTTCTTCTTATTCTCCTTCTTCTCCTTCTTTATTCTTCTTCACGATAAATGCAGCTTTGAGAGTGAACCTACTCTCCTGACTGCAAGTTCTTGTGTTCAATAATGTCCTCTTTGAACAGCATTTTCGTGGATAAAGATTTATTCATTCACATTTCCCTCATTTTTCATAATTCATAACACACAGTTTGTGACAATATTTTGTTTCCAAATAAGACACCAAAATCCTTTGCAGCAGATTCAGCTGCTGCTACAGAACCATGAACTCAGATATTGTTATTTATTTCACCTTTACTTTATCAGATCAGTCAACTGAGACTTCACTTCTCTGTTGTAGTGAAAACCGGAGGGGTTTATATAAACACAGTGAGCGACATAATGTTTGGGACAAAGACGTTTTTTTTTTCTTTCTTGATTTGGACAGTGCCTCTTCTTGATTCAAGGTTTTTGGTCACCTTTAGAGTCTGTTATTTGCATGTGTCAACCTGAGGACCAGAGCTCTACCAATGAAAGTCAAGGAAGCGTTAAAGAGCCTGACAAATACAAGAAAAAGTCACAGGCCAAACCATAGTCTTACTGAAATTAACTGGTTGGGGCATCATTAAGAAGAAAGAGAGCACTGGTGAGCTCAGTAATCACAAACGGCCTGATAGGCTAAGAAACATCTTTACAGTTGGTGACTGAAAAATGCCAGTCATAATGAAAAAACCTCAAACACCTGTCTGACAGATCAGAAGCACTCTTCAGGAGTAAAGCATGGATGTGTCAGTGACTACTGTCTGTAGAAGACCATGAACAGAACTACAGAGGCTACACTGCAAGATGAAAACACTAGTTACCCACAAAAACAGGATGGGCAGGTTACAGTTTGCTAAGAAAGAAAATATACCTAAAAAAAAGCCTGCTGATTTCTATAAAAAAAAGATCTGTGGACAGAGGAGTCCTAGACTCACTTGTATCAGAGTGATGACAAGAAAAAAGTTTGGAGGCCAATAGGAACTGCCCAGGATCCAAATGACCCCCCCCCCCCCCCTGTGAAACATGGTGGCAGATGTGTTATGGTTTTGGGAATGTATGACTGCTACAGGTACTGGCTCACTTGTCTTCATTGATGATATAACTTCTGATATCAGCAGCAGAATTAATTCTGATGTGTGAAGCATCTACTCAAGTTCAAGCAAATGCATCCAAACTCATTAGATTGGGCTTCATCCTACAGCAAGACAATGATCCCAAACATACTGGCAACAAAGCAGTTTTTCAGAATAAAAAAGAAGAAAGGTCTTGACTGGCCAAATCATGCACACAATCTCAATCCAACTGAACATGCTTTTCATATGCAGAAGAGAAAACTAGCCACTAAAACAAGCAGAACCCATAGGAAAGCAAAATCCAAGAAGAGATCTCATAGTTGTTTCTTTCATTTCTCCTAGACACAAATGAGCTATTTTTAATACTAAGGTGAGACCAAATTCAACTCCACATATAATCTCATGTAGGTCTTACTCTGATCAAAACAAGAGATCTATAAATTATATTAAATAAGTCTAATTTAAGTCTCCTGAACATGGGACCATGAGATCAGAGAAAGCCATGACTCCTAGGATCTCATGATTCTTCTCAAATATGTCTCAGTTTTCTCACAGTGACCTCATGAGAAACAACCACATCTCAATTCAATATCCAGTCGTCTTACTGAAGTCTCAAATTCATCCTCTCATTATCTCATCTTTTCTCCTAAGGGGGTTTTAGGAGCAACAATTCAGACTGAAGTGATCTCAAAAAGATGTACAACTGAGATCTTACTACTTTAAGAGTTAAAGAAAAGACTATCCTGAGCAAAAGAGTTTTCCTCTGGGGAGCTGAAGATGGCTGCAGCACAAGCCTGTAAGTGCTGTAATTTATACATGGTGAAATGAACGTGTATAGAAATATCCTTAAATAAAAACTGAGAGTGTGCTCATTAACCACTTGTGAATTGTTTGATTACAAATCTAAAATTGCAGAATACAGAGCCAAATAAAGAAATGAAAAATATGTATTTGTCCCAAACATCATGGAGCTCACTATATTTATAATGGCAATAACACATTCATATATTACGAAAAGTATAAGAGGTGGCCTCATTTCTGTGCTTCTGAGTGATGCCCTGGGTAATTGCCTTCCTGTAATCTGTAATACAACTGCAGGCATAATGAACACAACATCTAAAGTACAGTTTTACTGTGTGAAGAACGGGTAGCAAAAACCCTCATAATGATGAGGCAAAAGAAAACAACCATCAATGCCTTATCAAATGTAGTGCTTAAATAACGATCCATCAACCCTTGTTTACCTGCTACTCAAATGAAATTAGAGCCATCATGGCACTCATCCAGTCTCAAATAGAAGGTAGTAGAAAAGCAAATTCTCTTTTTTTCAGCAGTTATTTGTACATAAAAGCATCTGAGTAAATTTCCTAAAAAGTTTCCACAAACAATAATAAAACAAACATGAGAATGGTTTGCAGAAATTTGCAGTCTAAGTCTTAGTCCATAATTTTATTATGCTACTGGTGCCAGTTGCTAGCGGCACAGTCACCTTTTGATCTTTTTACGTGTAATAAAACTTGAAAAAAGTTTTAAAATTTCCGAAGTGGCCCTTATGATAAAACATAAATATATGTGGTGGTGGTAAAGGTTAAGAGATACTTTAAAAAGGCAAAGCTCCACCGTGTTTCTATGGACTGGCCTTCCACAATGTAAAACATGTCAGTCTTTCGTAATGTATTCAGACAGTTTGTTCGCAGTGTATGCACGGAAGTTTCTGTCTTGTCCACATTAGCCATTTCTGCTAAAGACTGTGTGCAGTGTGGTCTAGGCTGGACTGCTCTGGCCTATTAGAGAGCCCAGGATTGTGGCCACAATGATTTTTGTATTTTAGTAACCAATCTTTGCAATACACATAAAAACATACATTTTCTAAATGCACATTTTTATGACAAAGTTTGACTGATTAGAATGGGTACTTTGTGCATCTACATGAACAATCCCCCTAAATGAACCCCCTGCATTCATGCTCCCCAATCCTTAATCCTGATGTTGCATCTTCGGAGAGTTGTGGTTCTGTGAAAACATACTGAACACTGTAGCAAGGTGAGTTTTGGGGAAGACTTCTGTGATTTACCTCTGTTGGTATTATATGTAAGAGCAAGAACGATCTGACATACAGCAATCCACTAGGATGAAAGGCAACTTTTTACATTAAAAAAAAAAAATCTTGGGGTGATTCCCTTGAAGACTGACAATGCTTTAATCCAACAGAGGTATTTTAAGTACATTTTTGTTCATGTCAGTGAACATAAATTGCATACATTTTTAGACGTGTTCCGTGCTCGCACAGTACGGAGCAGGTGATGGTGACATCACATGTACACTGCAAATGCGACAGCAAATGTCCAACCCTAATCCCTGAATTCTGCAGAATATGATGGTTTTTATTGTTACTCAGCACTTAAATGATCAATCAAAGTAGCTGATTACACAGTTAAAATGTCTCACCTATTTATTGGGTCTGAAATGGTTGCTGATTAGCTAACCTTTTGCCTCTCTGGAGCCGGGTTGTAGACATCCCTGATTACCATATTTAGAGTCGTAAATGTAAAATGTTCAGTGTATAACCAAGTTATAAGTGCTTATTTTACACTGTACATGTTGTGATTATTAATAATGAATATGCAATTGGAAGCCAGTCAGAGGTATACACTATGGAATCTCTAAGCCAGACACCAATTTTGTAACACATTATTGACAGACAAATAGATGGGGCATATTTCATGTCTGATCTGATTTACAAGTCTGATCTATTGCTATATTGAATGGCCTTGCCAGTGCACAATTAAATGTGTTTTAATTAGGCTTCTTTTTATCACGCCGTTTATAATCACTTTCATGGCTACTTAATTAATGAGGGTGAGAGGGCAGTAATTCTTAAAACCAATTTTCAATTAAATTCTCTACTAATAAACCTGCTGCCATAATGGCGTGGTTGTCCAGTTGTGCATTTCTGCAGACTGAGGTGCCCCTCCCCCCTCTCATCAGTAAATAAATGCAGAGGAATGCTGTTGTATATTTCCCCCTTTGAAAGAATTGAAGATGTGATCAAACACAAGAAACAATGCTGCTGAATGAGGGGAGAGCAAATTCATTTGCTGTGGGTTTCTCTCGGCTCCCTAACAAAGAGCCAATTAACTCCAGTTGCCCGGAAAGTTTGAGGACTTCGGATTTTGTTAAAGCACATGTGTTTTTATCAAAGTGTCATCTATGGAACTGAACTTTAATGATTAACAAAAAGTTGAATTCAATCTTCCTTCAAAGCACATCATCAACAGAACACTTTCACTCTCTCTCTCACACCACTCAAAAGACTGTCTCCAACAAAAAAGAGGCCATCTCTTCCAGAAGGCTAATGTTGTCATTTCATCAAGACAGTTCAAAGGTAGCTGGCGTTAAGGCACTGTCATCTTCTCACCCTCTGCTAGGGGGATTTCAGCACGGTGTTCGTCAGTTCCTCTTCCTTCCCCATGTCACAGTCAAAGTTAGAGAGAAAAAAAAGAGAGAGAGAGAGAGAGCGAGCAACAGACAGTGGGTAGTAGGAGAATGAGATGGAGAGACAAATAAAGAAGAAAAAGAAAGTCAGAGTAGAGTTCCCCTGCCACATCTGCATTTCATATTCTTCAAAGTCTTCCCGGTTTTATTTTATATTAGCACTCATCACTCCACCAAAGTCAAAACTTCTTACTGTAATGTTTTCACTGTTTGTGCATCAATAAATTTGTGGGTAAAAATAGCACTTTTCTGTAAAGAATGCCTTCTACTTTGCAAAATCAAAGCTGGAGACAGCAGACATTCTTGTCTAAGGACCCCTGAGACAAGAGGGTTTTTGGAGAGACTAAAAAATTCCAGCTAAAAACAGTAATTGTTTATGGAGTGAGTGACAAGAGGCCAGATATGTAGTGAGATGAGCATACAGACAGCATCACAAATTAGCATACATTAGCATCACAGAGACTTAGCAAGCAATAACAGCCTTAGATTTTCAGTATAACCATATTCACATTCAGTTTACATTTGCACAGAGATGACATCATGTTATCAACATGATAGCAAGGGTGGGGCTGGGGGGGGGGGGGGGGGGGGAGAGACACTGTTACCTGCTGAAACTCCTACACCAGCCATAGACAATTCCAGATAATAAATTCAACACAGCCTCAACAATGAGGGGAACAGGACCCATTTCATTACAGTCCACACCCTCTCCTCCCCCCATGAAATGTGATGGGAGAGTGAGGTTTCATTAATGCAGTAACAGGTGGAGATACAATCCGTCATTCACTTGATTGAACCAATCAAAACGATTTTGCTCCCCACAGCAAAACACAATTGTTTCAAAGAAAGGAGTAGATGGTCAGGCAGGAGCTGCTGTGCATGGTGGGGAGCCACTAAAACGGCTTTTAAGAGTTTGCACAAAAACAAGATATCAGCATTGGTGGCAGATGGAAAGGGGGCTCGAGGGAGCCCCTGACGGGGTGATGTGTCCGTCTCAGCACAGGCCCGTGCTTCCCCGCCGGCCCTTCCTTATGCATGCATGGTCAAGCAGTGCCCTACAAACACCCTCATTCCCCTCATTAGCGCTGGAGACAGAAAGAAGCATGATTGCTGAGATATCAGCCTTTGCAACCAGCCTATAGAGGAAAAAAAAAAAAAAAAAAAAAAAACTGGGGAAAGCGGGGGGGTTGGCAAGGTGAAGGAATCGTTTGAAAAGCCGGCCCTGATTGATTTCCTGTACAGCACGTCTCATGGTCGTGGCGACCACCAAGACAACAGAACTCCCTGGTTGCGGGACATAATGGATTGCCATGCCAGAATAGAATTAAATGCTCTTTATGAGTTTGTTATTTCATGTTTATGCATCATTATTCCCAAATGTTCCGGGTGAGGGCTGGGGGGAGGGTGGATAGAAGGTGGGGAGAGTTATTTTAATCAGGTTCAGCATCAAGAGGACGCCGTGGTGGGTAATGAGATGCGATTTTTCAGAAGTTTTTGTGTGAAGAATTGGAGAACAGCAATATATTTTGTCATTCATCACTCGAGCAGGGACTAATGTGAATATTTGTTTGGCTTTAGCAAATTATATGTATTTATCATGCAGTATAAATGCCTCTCTGAGGGAGCCTTACACTGCCAAACCCATGGCGCTAATACCAAAGCCTGACCTTGAGAGAGAAGCGTGAGCCAATAGTTTAGGAGTGGAGTCCCTGTACATTACACTAATATATTCTGCTATGCCGCTCTTCTCAGTATATTTCTACTGCGCCTCCATATCACTAGCATGGATGGCAGTCACACCTGATGATAGCATGGCCACGAGCGTTAGCATGCATTGGTACTAATTAAAGCTATCACACAAACATGTTCCCCCTGAATCTCCACAGCCAGAAAATAATCCTGTTTTAGTAAAAGCAGCCACTTCACTCAGAATACTAATGAATGAATAAATAAAGTAGCTACATTAAAGCTGGTCTAAAATGGCATGGTATTATTATTTTTATAAAGCCTTGTAACTGTTTAACACTTTTAGAAGTTTCACTTGCATGTTTTTGTTAAAATGAATACTGCTTGCAAGCTTTTATGATTTATTATTGAAAGAATAGGTCACTTTCATTCAATAAAAAGCAGAGCAGTAAACTCAGCAAATAGGATAAGGCCCCTGCAGGACCCATTTCATCTTCTCATTGAGGTGCCTTTAAAATATAGAATGCCAGGGTAAAAGGTAAACCTAAACTAGGGATATTACAGGGTACATACGATTCAGCACTCCTTTGTTGGGTTTTTTTTGTGCCAGGCCAGAAATGGTGATTCAAGGAAATACAATTCCTCTCATGTGTCATGTGACAACCTCCCAGCAAAGACCATGTAATGTTAATATTAAGAAGATATCAGCCTGGGTACTTGTGAATATTGATTGCGATTTAGAGTTTGTGTGTGTTGCCACACATTTCATGGATGCAGCTGAATCGGCATGCAATTATCAGGGATGAATAATTCAGATTTCACACAGGACACGCTGCAAGAGGATACTGCATTACTATGTAAGAACTGCAAGGAACTGCAGGTCCCTTATAATTAGAAGGAAATTCAAAATTTCTATAATAATATACACTGCATGACCAAAGGTAAGTGGACACCTGACATCCAACTCTCTCAACAACCCACAAAGAAATTGGGTGAGCGAGTTTTTCAGTGCCTCTTTCACGAACCACAAACACTTCAGAATCACCACCAGATGAAACATTTTATGCTCATGTCATGTTAGTGTGATATGTATGTGATGTTCAGAGAGAAAACAAAATGGCCATCATTCTCACAATGATTTTGACTTTTTAGTAAAAAAGAAAAAAAAAAGAAAACTAAACAAACAAAAAAAGCACACATTTACACAAAGTCTTCTTCGGGGTGTGTTGGTGTTCCACAGATTAAATGTATAACCTTAATTTTATTCTCCTTTATCAATATCAGGCCCTTGTAATATGAGCAGACTTAATGATCTCCAATTTATAGCACTGGGTGATTCTGCCAATCTATGATAGATGGCCAAATGAGTAGTCTAATTATTTTTGTTCCTATTTTAATCACATTAGAAGTTTCCGGAAGGTGAAACCGCAAGGAAATTGAAATATTCTTGTGTAAGAGGGAAGTCAAACTGGGACCCAGAAAAGGCTGACATTTGACCGAGCCAGCATGCTGGGACGCAGCATGTACTTCAACGGACCCGAGAGCCTGATGGTAAAACAATAAGTCACTCGGATTTCCTCTGAATGGGCAGGCCATTTGGTTCTCTGGAATGTTACCATCTGGACACAACCAAGATAAGGGGAACTAGTCTCTTTGTCTGTGGTTGTGGGTGTGGGTGTTTTGGGGTCGTAAAGGGTGAAACGACCGGCACCTGGTGGGGGCCACTGCCCGGGACAGTGCCACAGTGCCCTCATTTGGGCCCCTCGGATATTGCACTTTGTATTTCTTTTCTGGATCTGGACTATAAACCATCTATAAACCATCTGTATATCTTATTTACAAATCCCGGAAAACCTTACAAACCATGCACATGTGATCATTGTATTGTTGTATTATGCATTATGTAATAATAACATGGATTGCATGTACAATGGTTAAACAAAAGGGTATTTTCATGACAACTGCACCATAATATTACATCCACTTGGCATGTTTGGTATGTACATTTTCTCCATGGTTCAAGCCATTGAATGAAATATGTTTCATACCAAATAGAATTTGAAAAAACATAGTTTCAGCAACTCAGGGAAAAACTAACACAATGGAATGTCCTCTCTGGTAATCATCTCCTTTTCCCGATTTCCCCACTGATTGTTTTAACAGCAGCCCCAAATGGTGGGGGCCGAAATTCGAGATTTATGATTCGGCCAGGTTAATTTATGGTAATGCCGCCTAGATCAAACGCGGGATTTGGCCTAAAAGGAAGGGAGACAATCCTGTCGAGGAAGATCGCAATCGACTTCCCGCACTGCGCATACTCGATGTTCTGTGTGTAGCTAAACAGGCTGGTAAGAACTCTTTTACTCGATATTTCTGTTTTTAACCTTTATAATTGATTTTGGAAATTGAAGATAATAACCTACCTGCCTGTTCAATAAATTCTTATTTTTAACTTGCGTGGTCTTCATGACTCTAATCCATTTTATCTTCTTTTCAGCCGAAATTCCGTTTAAATACTCAGGGGGGCAATTCTGACTAGGACCTACTGATCAGGGGTCTAGTACAGTAAACGTCTGTAGTGGGGTCTTCAAGTTAGATAGGTGACCACGATCTGCCTGTTAAGGGATTGGTGGGATCGGTTCTGGTGTTGTTTGGCATAAGAGGACCCATGGGCGTAGTACGCTGGTTCTCCCCAAATTCGCCTTAAGGAGCCCGATAGATTCTTCACCGCCCTGGGCTCATAACTGTCTATGCACTATCCATGTAAGCCAGGCATGGAAGGCATGTATTATGGTGGTCAGCCTCCTACCCTCTGGATTCCTCGCCGAACTGAGATTTAACAATAATGCTAAAGCCCGGGAGCATATATTGAGGAATGATGGCACAAGATAGAGTCGAGTGTAACCACTCCCAAGTTCCACGTATAGTTAAAGCCAAATTTTTAATTATCATATAAAATGGAGTCAGATTTAACACGAGAGTAAAACATAATAACCGTTACGCTTCCTTGCTGTGGTCAGGGATATGTCTGTTATGTTGTTCCGCGCATATGTGAATATTCTGATGCTCTCATTGGAATATTTACAGTCCGGCGACAGATCGGATATAGCTCTGATGACAGCATAGCCCCGTTTACAAACGGAGAGTAACCAGAATGCTACTGATCCGTTTCAGGCCAGTTTTAAGCGGGATATGAAGCAACGCCTTCATATCTAACCCGTGGCAACGGAACCAGTGCATTCTTAAGTATAATTGTGCCCTGTTCTTACGAACAGAGGAAAAATAACTAACATGTCCGTTTTGACTCACACCAGCCAAAGGAAAACACGCGGTGCCTTCCCCTCCAGCTACAAACCCTCATTGGTCTAGCTGTGAGGTGTTTACAAGTGGTGACCCCGACGTGATCTCATCATTGTCATCAACTTTCTGCGGTGTGAGTGAGCGGAATTCGCTATCTACCTACGGCTGCCAAGGTAAGTACAGCGGTGTTTCCTATTCTATAGGGCTCAGGGAAAGTGAGTATCCACCCCATTTAGACACATTTTTAGAACGGGTCGACATACCCAAGTGTGAGACCGGAGACCGTAGAAATCCGGTGGGGATTGAGTTTAGAGTGGAAACATGGATAGCGAGGAACAGCAGAGATTGGACCAAAGAGTGATGGACAACTTTGGTGTGTATTATAAGGATTTGTTAGTTCGTGTACATAATCGTGGTGTAACGTTAGCCTGGAGTAATGACCAACTTCTCCGTTGGTATGGAACGGAGGGTCGAAAGCTCCAGGCAAAACGTCTGTTCCGTAAGTTGCCGGCGGTGATGGTGTATTTGTTGCGTCGGAACGACCAGAGTTTGCTTGCGGGAGCTGAGCGAGTTATGACTAGTACAAGGCAATTAGAAAAAACACGTTCTGATGAACTGCGTCGATTGCGGGCCGAGGTGGAGGCATTCGCGTTTGATAAGCAGAGCTGGGCCATTCAGTGTACGGCCATGCAGAAGCGAATCGCCGAGCTCGAGCAGGAGCTCGTAAAAAGCCAGGATTATGCCGAGGCCTTAGAGACCTGTTGTGGCAAGGTTGGGCTTCCAGTTTCTGCCATACGGCAAGCAGGATCCGCCGTTGCTAGTGGCGACGTGCGGGAAGAGAGCGAGGAGGAGGAGGTACTAGCCCTAGCCAATAAATCTCGTAGTCAAGCATTCTCGGCCGGGGAAACTTCTGCGACACTAAGGAGGTCGACAGAGGCTACCCCGGGGATTGCAACAAAATCCTATTATCGTCCGTGTGAGCCGGGTCAACCATGGCAACGTAGCCCGGTGGTGACACGCCATAGAGCTAGTACTCTTAGCCGTACCCCCGTTAAAGTCGCGGTTTTAAAAACAGTAACCAATGCTGACGACACTGTTACCGTCATTAGTCGTCCTCTAACGTGTGAGGAATGCGCGAGGCATAAGGAGGTGGTAGGGCCAATGCCAAGGCGTGGGCCGTTCCAGCCTTACTGGGATAATTTAATGTTGCAGGCATCCGTGTATAATTTAGAGTTGCGGGATGTATGGCAGGTTGCACTCCTTACAATTCCTGAGGAGTTAAGATCCCAGTTGCCGGAGGAGTTAAAAACAGGTGTGATTATGGTAAAGGGTGAGGATGACGAAGATGACAGTGTGGTGTATGATCGGCTTAAGGAGGCGTTATTGCGATTGCGGGGACCGACTCATGCCGCTTGGCATAAAATTCTCGATATCAGACAGGCACAGACAGAGGCTTTTGAGGTATTTGCGGAACGTATGTGGGTTTCATTCAAAGAGCATTCGGGTATCGAGAATGCCAATCGCAATCAGGAGGTGCTACTGCAACTCCTGAAAAATAATGCTGGCCCTCATATCCAGCAGGCTTTAGCTAATGGAGCTGATCCACCAGAAAACACCTTCCGGTCACTGGTGGAATGGGCCTCAAAAATTGAGAACCGGTTAGCTAAACAGGGCAAGCCGCGCATTATTGCGTCTACTCAATGGGTAGCCGAAGGGAAAGGCGGGGCTAGCCCACAAGGGTCAGGGAACAGCTCACAGCGGGGATGTCCTTTTTGCAGCAAACTCAGTCATAGTTTCAACCAGTGTTGGTTGTTGCGAGATTCCTTGGGCCTTCCGCGGCACTCCTCGCAGAGCATACTGCAGGATTGGAGAGCAATCAAGCCTAGTGGTCGGAAGTTTGATGAGCAAAACTCAACGGGACAAAAGTTGAAAAATGAGAGTAACGGGAGTTCCTATAGCGCGCTTCAGGCAGCTTTGGCAGCATTAGCAGCCAGCTCTGAAGATTTACTATAGGGGTGCGTGGCCTCCCTTGCGATTGGGAGTATTGTTTCTAGTGGGAATCGAATTAAAATACGGGCTAATCTTGGAGGCCGATTAGTTAATGTTTTAATTGACACTGGTGCATCTTGCTCCTGTACAGACGTACCGTTACCATTGACAAAGAAAACTATACAAATACGTGGAATCGGCGAAAATATCATGCTGGCTACTCGCACGCAACCTGTTCGACTCGATCTAGGTGTTGTGATGTTAGAGGAACCTTTATGGTTTTTGCCGAATAATGGAGGGTACTGTTTTGGGAATGGATCTAATGCGAAAGTATGGCTTTGTAATTCATTGTTTTGAAAAGCAAATCGAGATAACAACAGACCGGGTTACGAAACGGTGCCCGTCCGGAAATCGCCTTATGTCCATCTCCACATCAGATCCCCTCCAGCATTTCTTTGATAAACATAAAGACGTGTGGGCTACTCATGATCACGATTGCGGTCTGGTTGACTTTGAAGTCGGAATTGAGGGGGACCCGCCTCCCCCCCAAAAACAGTATCGAATTAAGCCAGAAGCAGAAGCAGCCGTGCATGAAATAGTAAAACAACTGGAAATTAGGGGTATTGTTCGTCGGTGCAGTTCATCCGCTAACTCTCCGTGTCTGCCGGTTCCTAAGCCAAACGGGAAATGGCGCCTTTGTATTGATTACCAACGCTTGAATCAGGTTTTGCCCAGGGCCACGGCAATTGTGGCAAATCCGTCTACTATCATGTCCCAGATCCCCACCAGTGCATGTTGGTTCACTGTTCTAGACATTAAGAATGGCTTTTGGTCGCTTAAAGTCAGACAGAAGGACCAATGGAAATTGGCCTTTACTGTGAATCAAATTCAGTACACCTGGGAGCGTATGCCCCAGGGCCTTCACAATAGTCCAGCCATTTTCCACAGAGCTGTATCTGATGTGTTAGGGCCACTGTGTAAGACGGGGAACGTCACCCATTACGTCGATGACATCTTGATAGCGACAGGGGAATCACGTGATGATCACCTGCAGCTAGTAGACACAGTGGTGCAGACCCTGGGCAAGGCAGGATTTAAATTGAATAAGGAGAAAGCACAAATCGCACAAAGAGAGGTCCATTACTTAGGTTATACGCTTACACAGAGTTACCGAGCATTAACCGAAGATAGGCGGAAATGTATTGCTGGGCTACCCCGACCCCATACTTTGAATTCGTTACAGAGAGTGCTAGGGACAGCTAACTATCTTCGGGATTTCATCCCCGACTTTGCTGGTATTACTGCTCCCTTGTACGATCTATTGAAAGGCAAAACCAAGCCTACTGACGTTCTTGATTGGACGGAGGAACACGAAGCGGCGTTTACGGATTTAAAGCTTTGTTTATGTTCGGCGCCGGCTTTAGGTTTACCCAACCCTCAAAAACCGTTCCACATTCAAGTTGACGCGCATGAAAATACGCTCAGTGGTGTGTTAGCTCAGGAGCACGGGGGGGTATTGCGTCCCATCGCGTACTACAGCCGGAAAAAATCCCCAGTTGAGCAGGGATTTGACCCATGCACACAGCACGTTCTCGCGGTGCATTGGATGTTGACAACCACAGAGCCGCTAGTGGGTTTCCAACCTGTTGTTGTGCACACAATGCATACGCCAGTTCGAATGTTGTTGCAGGGTCAAATCAAAGGTGTATCGTCTCATAGGTTGGCACGGTGGCTTACTGACATCCAGGCTCGGGAACTAACAACAGAAAACAACAGAATCCTGCCCCATCTCCTTGGGGATGTGGAAGGCCAGCCGCACACCTGTGAACCAAAGCCTGAAACACAAAGCCCAGTCAGGGATTGTGAGGTTCCGGGCCAGACCCGAGCATACATTGATGGCTCGAGGTTCTGGAAGGAGGGCAGGTTTTATACAGGATGTGCAGTCTGGGTCCCTGAAAGGGACTCAGGAAAAGGCCAACAACTGCTGTTTAAATTACCGCCTGGAATATCTGCACAGGAAGCGGAACTTATCGCGTTGTTAGAAGCCATTACGGCTCACCCTGAACCGTTGTGTGTATATACTGATAGCCGCTATGCGTTCGGGGTTGTGCATGATTTTATGGCTCAATGGCAACTGCGAAAGTTCCTTACAGCTGCCGGGGCTCCGGTAAAACATTTTAAGACCATCGCTGCAATATGGGACGCCATACAGGCTCATGAAGCTACCCTTTCTGTTGTCAAAGTGCGAGCACACATCACTAAAAACCCGGATGTGCATGAGCAACATAACACCAGGGCAGATCATTTAGCCAAGCTAGCTGCTACATGCGGTAAGGACAGGCAGCGGGATACCCCATCGGGGCCTGCTGTCTGCGCAGTTCAGGTCACTCCCATCGACCTGAAACAGTACCAAGAAGAACTGTGGGGTGAGGGGGGTGAGCTTGTGTTGTATTTAAAACAGGACCCGCTGGTTACAATCGCGGAGGGCATAATTTTGCGAGAAGGCAAGTACGTTGTTTCCGATACACTGCGAAGGCCGGTGTTGAAATTATATCATGAATATGCGCATGTGTCAGCTGAAAAAACCTTGCAGTTAATTAGACGCCATTTTTGGTGGCCGCATATGTTAGCTGATGTCGAGCAGTGGTGCAGCTCTTGCATAGTGTGTGCCTCTGTGAACCAAGGCAGACCAGGCCGCACAAACCTGCGTCGGCCTGATCCACCTAGGGGGCCCTGGGAATCCCTTCAGTTAGATTTCATTGGTCCACTTCCCAGTGCGAGAGGGGGGTATCGCTATTGTCTTGTGATTATTGACAAATTTTCAAAATGGGTTGAGGCGATACCCACACGCAATAACACCGCAAATACAGTGGCACAGGTGCTAGCGAACCAAATCATCCCGCTCTGGGGAGCACCAATGCAAATTGAATCTGATCAAGGGACCCATTTCACTGGCCAGATAACCCAACAGGTCTGTAAAATACTTCATATTAAGCAGTCATTTCATGTGCCCTATAGGCCTCAGAGTTCAGGGATGGTTGAACGAGTCAATCGCACCATCAAGGAAGGGATTGCCAAACAAATAGCACAACACCAGAATAAATGGACCGAGGCGTTGCCCACTGTTCTGACCATTCTGCGTGCTACCCCGTCCAGGGCTACAGGTCTTAGTCCATATGAACTGATGACAGGGCGACTCATGAGGCTACCAATTGATCCAGAGGTTTCTCCCGCCGATCTGGGGCCTCTGGTACTGGTGAAACAACAGAGGGTATTGGAGCAGCTAAGAGAGCGGCTCAAAGTGCTTTATGCGCAGGCTGCGCTGAGACAGCAGCAGGCTGACCTGCGTAATGATGCACAATTCAACCCCACCTCCGAAATTAAATTTACAGAAGGGGACATGGTTATGGTGCGTGTTTTTGTGAAACAAGACGCTTTTGCTCCTCGATGGCATGGGCCCTATGAAGTGAAGGCTGTCTGCCACAGCTGCATAGCCGTAGCCATCCGAGGAAAGCTAAGGTGGTACCACATGAACCAGTGTAAATTGTTCAGAGGGGTTGGGGGGGATACCTAACTGTATTTCTCTGCCTAGGTTTATTCCTAAGTGTGTCTGCTGTCCAGGGTGCCTGCGTCAACTACCATTGGAGGGGCCGGGAGGAAGAAACACCTTATGAGAAATCCCCCTCTCACCATGGGCTGGCTGTTAGGAATGGTTTGCTATATGTCCTGTCTATCCCTCACCAATGGTAGACAGGATTCCCCGCTAGAATCACCAACACCCCCTACACTTCACCCGACGATCCTACAACCTCCACAATTTAACCCTAGAGCTAATGTATTCCAAACCATGTTTGATTACACACGTTCCTTGTTATTTCCAAATCAAAGTGTTTGTGTGCCACATTCAGTGAGCGTCGGTACTGGTATTCCCTGGGTGGCACACCCAATTTCACAATGCGATACATGTGCACTTTTGAAACTCAATGTCAAAAGTTCTGTAAGTGTATCCCCCTGTCATAATTTAACTCTTCCTTCTCTCACTCAGTGTTGTATACCAGGTTTAACTTGTGATCAAGTTCATTTACCTTCTTTTAATATATCCGACATCCTTGTCCCAACCATGTTTACATGGTGCTTAGAACAAAACGGAGCATCCTCACCAATGGGGGTGATTCCCACAACAAATTGCCAAAATATTTACACCATAAACGGAAACAAACTGTACCATAGCTCTGGACCCCATCGACATCTTATGACCCGGCAATATGCTACACCCCTTTCCTCTCATGACTCCCCCGATGACTGTGTCAATGAAGAAAATGGTTGGGTACTATTACTTGAATTAAATAAATTCTGCCGCATTCCAGCTCCACCAGGAACACATTGGTTATGTGGTACAACTGTGTGGCCTGAGTTGCCGGCTCAATTCACCGGAACTTGTTCCTTAGTATATATGTACCCCGCCATGCGTCCAGCTCATAGGCCCAGTCAATCCCCCATCTCACTCCTTTCCATGGGGAGTGAAAATGATAATCCCCGTTGCATCCATGATTTTACCTGCACACAAACATTTTGGTCACGAGCCCTAGGAGCTCTTATACCTAATTATGGAGTAATACAGGCCCTGGACCAGGTACGCATGCTATCCCATTATGTAGAACGGTTGGCCAATGACACGGCTATGGCACTGGGAAATGTTTCTTTGGCATTGTCGTCGCATAGGCTAATGATTCTGCAAAATCGGGTAGCATTAGATTATATCCTTTCCTCCCAAGGAGGCACCTGCACAATTATCGGTCCTGAATGCTGTTCCGACGTGGTGAATCCAAAGGACAATTTAAAACAGCTGATTGAGGATATGGATCACCTACGTAAACAGATTTCAGGGATGCATGACCAAGATGACACCTCATGGGTAGGGGGGTTTTTAGGTCCCTTCTGGAAAAATATTTTAGAAGTATGTGAAATTTTTTTAATATGTATGATATCTCTGTTAATATTAATAACAATGTTCACATTTCTTTTAAAATATATCTGTTACAAACTTAGGGATGCTACAACCTCCGAATACTCTGTATCTTATATGCCTTAAACTATGCTTTTTGCGTTTTCCTTTATTTTTTTCTCTCCATTCACATTGTAATTATTCCCCATTCCTAGATTAACATATCGGATACGGGTTTTTCTACAATGATTTTTAAATGACACCTGTATGTTGTAACAGTTGAAACACCTGTCAGCAGATGTGATGCATGGTAGCACACATGATAACACCTCTGTATGGCTATAATCACTGCTTGATATGATTTAATCCCTAATTACATAGGCAGATTTGCCAATCAAAATTCCACCAGTATAGTGAACGCAAAGCCTAATATATTACAGGCTTTTCAATGGTCATTAGCTAAATTTCCCATATTCAGACAATATTTAAACCCTCTCATTATTCAACATGGGTAAAAATCAGGTGGCCACTGGTTTCTAACCCCCACTAATAACTATGTCAAGGTCATCAAAGCAATTTGGGCGGAAACGCTGGCGTTTCTCTCCATCTGCAATCCATTTTCCAAATTGAACCCATACTATCAAGCGTGATTTAGCCTACAAAATATATGCTACAGAATTGTTTACTGATATAAAAAAAAAAAAAAAAAAAAAAAAAAAAGTATAATAATAATAATTGTAATCATTTTAATAACCTTCCACACCAAATGCAATAAGTTTGTCTCCTTTCTTTTTAATTTCCCCAAATCCAGTTTATCCAAAATTACAAAGGATATTACCATGAGAAGGACAAAACCTCATATTTACCACATAATGCAGTTGTCATGAAACTCCCAAATACCTCAGTCTTATATGCAATATCTCACAAACCTTTTTCCCCATAATCCCACCAAATTTGGTAAGGTTCAACCTCTGCACAGCCCCGTGGATATCAACCTTAAGTACAGCTTCTCCAAGACTTTGCTTCGATAGATTCAATCGAGAGGACACCTCCTGGTACAAAGTTCCTACGTCACTGTCAGCTGTCTTGTGAGTTTTCCTGTGCTTAAGAACACGGCGGGCCCCGACTGATGGAATGGACTTAGTGCAACAGGGCATCTGGAGCGCAAAAGTTCCCATCTTCACTGCAACATCTGATCCGCTCCCTACCATACACACCTCAAACCCCACACCCCTTGATACCAGCTTTCCCAGTTATTCTCACCATCAGCCCCATGACCCTGGACCTAACCATTTGGGGAAGTGTCCATGACCCCTTGGGAGGACGTTCTGAAGTGTCCCCCATTGGGCCAGAGGGGGGAGCTGTAAGAGGGAAGTCAAACTGGGACCCAGAAAAGGCTGACATTTGACCGAGCCAGCATGCTGGGACGCAGCATGTACTTCAACGGACCCGAGAGCCTGATGGTAAAACAATAAGTCACTCGGATTTCCTCTGAATGGGCAGGCCATTTGGTTCTCTGGAATGTTACCATCTGGACACAACCAAGATAAGGGGAACTAGTCTCTTTGTCTGTGGTTGTGGGTGTGGGTGTTTTGGGGTCGTAAAGGGTGAAACGACCGGCACCTGGTGGGGGCCACTGCCCGGGACAGTGCCACAGTGCCCTCATTTGGGCCCCTCGGATATTGCACTTTGTATTTCTTTTCTGGATCTGGACTATAAACCATCTATAAACCATCTGTATATCTTATTTACAAATCCCGGAAAACCTTACAAACCATGCACATGTGATCATTGTATTGTTGTATTATGCATTATGTAATAATAACATGGATTGCATGTACAATGGTTAAACAAAAGGGTATTTTCATGACAACTGCACCATAATATTACATCCACTTGGCATGTTTGGTATGTACATTTTCTCCATGGTTCAAGCCATTGAATGAAATATGTTTCATACCAAATAGAATTTGAAAAAACATAGTTTCAGCAACTCAGGGAAAAACTAACACAATGGAATGTCCTCTCTGGTAATCATCTCCTTTTCCCGATTTCCCCACTGATTGTTTTAACAGCAGCCCCAAATGGTGGGGGCCGAAATTCGAGATTTATGATTCGGCCAGGTTAATTTATGGTAATGCCGCCTAGATCAAACGCGGGATTTGGCCTAAAAGGAAGGGAGACAATCCTGTCGAGGAAGATCGCAATCGACTTCCCGCACTGCGCATACTCGATGTTCTGTGTGTAGCTAAACAGGCTGGTAAGAACTCTTTTACTCGATATTTCTGTTTTTAACCTTTATAATTGATTTTGGAAATTGAAGATAATAACCTACCTGCCTGTTCAATAAATTCTTATTTTTAACTTGCGTGGTCTTCATGACTCTAATCCATTTTATCTTCTTTTCAGCCGAAATTCCGTTTAAATACTCAGGGGGGCAATTCTGACTAGGACCTACTGATCAGGGGTCTAGTACAGTAAACGTCTGTAGTGGGGTCTTCAAGTTAGATAGGTGACCACGATCTGCCTGTTAAGGGATTGGTGGGATCGGTTCTGGTGTTGTTTGGCATAAGAGGACCCATGGGCGTAGTACGCTGGTTCTCCCCAAATTCGCCTTAAGGAGCCCGATAGATTCTTCACCGCCCTGGGCTCATAACTGTCTATGCACTATCCATGTAAGCCAGGCATGGAAGGCATGTATTATGGTGGTCAGCCTCCTACCCTCTGGATTCCTCGCCGAACTGAGATTTAACAATAATGCTAAAGCCCGGGAGCATATATTGAGGAATGATGGCACAAGATAGAGTCGAGTGTAACCACTCCCAAGTTCCACGTATAGTTAAAGCCAAATTTTTAATTATCATATAAAATGGAGTCAGATTTAACACGAGAGTAAAACATAATAACCGTTACGCTTCCTTGCTGTGGTCAGGGATATGTCTGTTATGTTGTTCCGCGCATATGTGAATATTCTGATGCTCTCATTGGAATATTTACAGTCCGGCGACAGATCGGATATATCTCTGATGACAGCATAGCCCCGTTTACAAACGGAGAGTAACCAGAATGCTACTGATCCGTTTCAGGCCAGTTTTAAGCGGGATATGAAGCAACGCCTTCATATCTAACCCGTGGCAACGGAACCAGTGCATTCTTAAGTATAATTGTGCCCTGTTCTTACGAACAGAGGAAAAATAACTAACATGTCCGTTTTGACTCACACCAGCCAAAGGAAAACACGCGGTGCCTTCCCCTCCAGCTACAAACCCTCATTGGTCTAGCTGTGAGGTGTTTACTGGAACGGAGGGTCGAAAGCTCCAGGCAAAACGTCTGTTCCGTAAGTTGCCGGCGGTGATGGTGTATTTGTTGCGTCGGAACGACCAGAGTTTGCTTGCGGGAGCGGAGCGAGTTATGACTAGTACAAGGCAATTAGAAAAAACACGTTCTGATGAACTGCGTCGATTGCGGGCCGAGGTGGAGGCATTCGCGTTTGATAAGCAGAGCTGGGCCATTCAGTGTACGGCCATGCAGAAGCGAATCGCCGAGCTCGAGCAGGAGCTCGTAAAAAGCCAGGATTATGCCGAGGCCTTAGAGACCTGTTGTGGCAAGGTTGGGCTTCCAGTTTCTGCCATACGGCAAGCAGGATCCGCCGTTGCTAGTGGCGACGTGCGGGAAGAGAGCGAGGAGGAGGAGGTACTAGCCCTAGCCAATAAATCTCGTAGTCAAGCATTCTCGGCCGGGGAAACTTCTGCGACACTAAGGAGGTCGACAGAGGCTACCCCGGGGATTGCAACAAAATCCTTCTTGCATAAGGCCAGTGATGGCAGTGCAATCATAATTGCAATGCCTGATCTGATCTTCACTTCTCCAACCCAAATGCTTACTTTTATTATTCCACTGACTATGAAGCCAGAACAAAACTGGCTACTAATTAACCGGTTTCTAAAACAATGTGTGAGAGCAAGTTCACACTCTTGTTAGCAACCACCACATTAGTGCAAAGGTCCATGTTAAATCCCAGACCTATGTGCTATTTTGCAAGGCAACCCATGTTTCAGTGTCACATGCTTCTGTGTGTAGTATATGTGTAAAGACATTGAAGAGTTAAAATGTTTCCAGCGTGGCAAACAATTTCGTTTTGCAACAATACTGCCTTGAGTGACACCAGTCATCTTAAGGGACATAAATCTCTAGATAGCCGAGAATAATCTTTTAAAATGTGTCTTTTGGCATGTTTTAATTAAAATGAAATAATTGCTCTTTAAAAAAAAGAAAGCCTTATGAAATATTCAGTGGGATCCCACAGAGATTTTGGCTAAAATGTTTCCTGTCAAGAGGGTATACTGAAGTCAGCAAACTCAAATTGCAGTGATATGGAGGCCCCCAAATCCCCGATCCCTCCTCCTACATCTCTCACTACATACAGCAATGGCGTTACTGACAAAGCAATTCCCTCAAAGTGCCACTCCTAGCAGTCCCGTAACCAAGCTTTGGGGAGAGAAAAAAAAAAAAAAAAAAAAAGTTGTAAAAAGATCATTCTCGAGCCAGCTTTTGTGCGTTTCCTTTTCCAGTGTGTCGACATGCTTCATTCTGTTTAACTTTGATGGATCTTTTTTGACAGAACAGATCTGACGGCCTCAAATGTGGGTTTTTCCCAAACTCCGCATTCAGCCATTTGTCAGCGGAAACGGCATTCAGCAACGCAACAGAAACTCCCGGAGAAACAGGCACCTCGGAAAGGACGTAGTGAGTCTGTGGTGGTGGACGTTTCAAAACAGACACAATTACCTTTCCTGAAACGACCACCAGCCAGGATAAATCAGCTGTAGCAGGACATATGCATACATTTCCATTCTCTCCTCCTAACATCAGAACACCCTAAAATACATATGGATTAACCCGAACAGGCAAATTTTAGGAATGCCACATTTTTCTCATTTTACCTGTGCAAACCTCTGGTATGACATTTTAGTAAATATGGAAAAAAAAAAGAGTGTCTCATTAGCGTTTATAAAAGTCAAATATATACCCTAAAAGTCACTGTGACTCACCAATAAATGTGATAATCTCCAGGGGCAACGATCATGAAACACAAAAATGTAAGCTGGCCTCAAGGGGGGGGGGGGGGGGGGGGGTATTGGCTAAGATGCAGAAAATGACAATGTTGTAATATATAATTATATTTTTTGCACTCAATGCCTAGATTATGAGATCACAGGGTTTCTCTATAAGGCATGCAGTTTTTATGAATGTGGTCATGCGTAGTAGGCAGTGCACATGGTTAGGTTAGTAGACCTACAAAACTGCAGAATGAAAAGATTGCTCCGGGGACAAATAGAAGGCAAATGCAGAAGTTATGGAGTGCTGTCACAGGAATGCCACAGGCTGAATGAATGTGAGCAGCAGGCTGTGTTCTTCATGGGCAGGAAAGGACTCTATGGTCCACAGACAGGGCCATGCACGGTCACACTGAGTGCATTCCTGTTTCATTGTGTTCACTGTTCATGGACATTTTCACCTTCACCTGGTGCTCAGGGTAGAGATATCACTTTAACCAGTATGGGCACTATGTCATCCTTAATTATTTATTTGTAAGCCCAGTTTGGCAATAAGCAATCACCAAAACTCAAACCTTCCTCTTTAATTATCAAAACAGTCATTCCTCATGAAGTTGTTTAAAATACCTTAGACCACATGCATCATACACTGCTTCAATAAAAAAATATTTAAAAATGGCAATAATTAATATTTTCTTTGTTTATTGCTGTTGTCATGGAAACACAAAAGGAACAAAATAAAGGATGGAATAACTGTGTGTTCCTTCAGAGAGTCCCGAAAGAAAGATGCTTGAATTTCTGCTAAAACCAGCCAGGGATCTACCAGCACCAAGAAATTGTTTATAGTTGGTGTGGGGTTGTGTAGTGAAGAGGACATGTTTTTACATGCAGTGGAACAATGGAACAGTGTTTAAAATGCTATGTCTGACCTATGATGTGAAGTACTTTGGGCTGCAAATTCATGGTATGAAAGGTGCTATACAAATAAAATGGACTATGATTATGAGTATTATTATTATTATTATTATTATTCAGTATTTCCTCAGGTTTTAATCAAATTTCCATATTGAGGTGAGGTGAGGTCAGACAGAGAAAAAAGTGTGGGAAAAATAACAAATGGTATGTAAAGTACGTTCCAGTCAAATGTAACTGATGAATTGCTACATGTAAAAAAAAAAAAAAAAAAAAAAAAAAACTAGTAATTATTTGAGTAAGTGATTTAGGCTACTGGTTCATTAATGGGTCATGGGATGACCTTTTGACAGGTATTTTCTTCACAAGAACACTCTGGAGACTCACTTTTTGTGAGTCTCCAGAATGTTCACTAGAATTTGATTAACACTTGCATTTACTTGGAGCTAAGTTTAATGACAACATGTTGATCAAACCCCAGGCCTTTGTTTCAGACTATTTGAGTTGTATTGTGCTGTGCCAATTTTTATTTTTTTAGGGATCATGGCTATGGGACACATCCTTCGGTTCAGACATGCTATTTATAGAGCGTAATCTCTTTGCTAATTGCCACCAGCAGGAATTATTCTGGTTGACTGCACAATTAATAATTGGTATTACTGCATGTAATTTAATGATTTGGGCACACTATTTAAAATAATATAATTTATCATAATAGTTAAACATTGCTTTTCTGTGGCCAGATTAGGCATTGGAAACAAGGTTCATGTAAAAGCCAAATGGTCATTTAAATGAAATATAACAAACAACCTGAAGCTACTGCAGGCCTTCAGGACTGGAGTTACACCTGCAGACAGTGTAGCTCTCTGGGACTAGGATCTGACAACCCTCACTTAAATCAATACCCTTCAGTATACTTAAAAAAACAGTCACCCAAACATTATCAAAGTACTTTTGACAATAAGCAAGACAGGTTGTCATATGCTATTTTAGAAAGTGTGGGTGCACCAAACAAAAGGTTTTTGATTCAGGAAAGGTTTTTAAAGAAGCATTGTGCTCCATTTGAGAAAATGTTCAACTGTCATACTTAAATCCATTTTATAAGGAACATTTTCAGATTTAACTATTAGAAGTTAAATAAAGAAAGAAAGAAATTAGACTATACACAACTCATTCTGAAGTGCCCTGGCTTTAGAAAAAGGCCCATTAATACATTAACTGCAACAATATTACAGCATCAATCGATGTAGAATACAAAATTGCAATACAACACACCTCCTTTATTTAAACCTTTAATCTAGTTCTCTCTCTACCAAACCCATTTCTAGGTTCTGTGATTCTACTGTACATGTAAAATACAGTGATGTTCATTTACATGCACATGTTATAACTGAAAATACAAAAATGAAATAAAAATAATAATCACACAGACACATGCACATATATACACACACACACGATATTAGCTGCTTTGCATGATATACGGTGACCACAGGAGCCTGCTTGTTCTTTGAAAGTCTCATCTTTGCCTCAGCAGGATTGCCTGTTATCTAGCAACAAATGCTGTACCTTACAGTATGTAATCAGTTTAAAAAGATAATTGTGCATCTTTTTACAGATTCTGTGAATAATTTCACATGAAACATCCTCCTTGCTAAGAAAAAATACAGGGTACATTTTCAAATCCTTTTCTCATGAGCATTCACCATGTGGATTGAGTAGAACTAGCCTATTCTGTAATTTAAATTTTAAATCCGACAGGATAAAAATCAAATAATGAAACGATCTTCTTTATTGTGAAGTTGAAATTATTATTGCCTTAAACACTTTATAATAATGCGTCATTACTTAGATGTGTGTCATAATTCAATGATATAAAAAGATTGTTCACACAAGAAGAAAATAATGAGCTAAAGCACACAGACCAACGATGAAAACGATGAAGGTAATGTTTATTTTGCAGCATAATTGACAAGCTCTCTCAGAAACAAAGAGAAAGAAATAAAAAGATCTCACAGCATTAAATAATAGGCTGTATAATTAGGTAGACAGTGATTGGAATGACATTCTTTATTAGTTTTATTCATACCAATTTCTAACTAAATGCTATTACAATGTTTTAAGAAACTACATCAAATTCTGGAATTACATTTAATTAGTTAATTCTACCTTGATATGCACTCTTAGCCACCTACCAGTG
Source organism: Anguilla anguilla (assembly GCF_013347855.1). Classification (NCBI taxonomy): domain Eukaryota; kingdom Metazoa; phylum Chordata; class Actinopteri; order Anguilliformes; family Anguillidae; genus Anguilla; species Anguilla anguilla. The sequence goes on from NC_049215.1 coordinate 14,841,505, forward strand.
ACTAACTTAAAACACCAGTTAATACCAGCCATTTATATACATTTCCAAATTGTGAAATCATATGAAATAAATTCCAAAGCATTTTAACTGTATACTTGTAATTTCGATGTAGCAGTGGTCTTGAAACTTGAATGTCTGCCAAGAGCAGCACTGATGCCAAAAGAAGCCTATAAGTTTAGAGGCCTAAAGAAAGCTAAGGGCTGCTTGTAAAGGAGCACGTGGAGAGACACACTAGCTCTCTCAGGTCATAGCCATGACTGGTGTTTATAACTCAAAGTAAACGTGTTGGCTGTACTGCACCACATTGTGTGGTGCCTACTTGTGAGGATTATTAAAACGGACATGTTTTGATTATTTATCCTCACTGTTCTACAATTCGAGGAGGTGTTTTCCCCTACACATGGTTTATAAACATGAAGGGGATAAAAGAAAAACTGTTGGAATCAATGATAAAGTATTGTATGTACAATATAGGGACGGATGTGGTTAAGTCATTCAATCGGTTATCCAACATAAAATAGTTGAAATGCCTGTCTTTATCCAGCATTGTAATGTATCTGGGCTAGAACACATTCACCTTGTTTTTCCCTTGTTTGGACCACCTTCTTTTTTCTGTTCATGTTGTATTTTTAACAAAGGTAGATTAAAAAATTTTTCTTAATAATTTCATTGGGCACCACCATGTATTCACAAATGGCCTTCACTGAAGTAACAGCTTCATTTGTTGAAAAGGTTCTGCTACAAAGTCTAAATCAGGCTTTACTGTGGAGTATCTCTTTGTCCAACTACTTTCACGCAATGTTACTATTGCTTCATCATCTTCCACAACACAAAGTGATGTTTGCTAATCATCTATCCTGGTTTGGCTCCCTGCTGTGTCAGTTGGAAATTTGCACTGTTACAAGATAGCAATTCATTGATTTCCTATGGAGCAACCCATGAGGTCTGCAGTGGACACAAACAGTGACAGCTGTCAGCTTTTGGTTGAGCTGACAAAATGACAGCTGTAGTGATCATAACCGAATCATTGGCAAAAAAACTTTGGCCCAGAAGCCGTGTAAAGGAAGTATATTACAAGCGCATCCTGCCACTCAATGACACCACACTATCTGGTCTGCTCTAAAAAAGACAGGCTGAAGAGCACAGGAGCACAGCAGTTCACTGCCTTTTCTCCAGTTATATTAATGTGACTTTTAAAGTCATAGAGATGTGTTTTTTTACAGCACTATAATTTATTTTATGCTAGACGCAAGCATTCACACAAGCATGCACATTTCATAAAGGAATGGCATATTCATAAATGCTTCCAAATTTCAAGCTTTGTGGTTTTGAAGAAAAACATGTTTAACATTTTATTTCTGTAAAATTGCTTCAAAACATTCCGTTTTATGAAACAAAGTTTAACTTTTTTTTTTCTTTTGTAACAAGGGGTCATTTGTATTCGGTTAGCTTGACAGTGAAAGCTCAAAAATACAGCAAACAGTTTCATCATAATAGAATTTTCTGGAGAGACCATATATTCTCTTGACAGCTTCTGAAAAAAAGTAAAGGGTCAAAAAAAAGGAAAAGAAAACCTTGCAAATGGAGCTGGACCCATCTGGCTTATCCATCAGGTGATCCAGGTGCACGCAAGGATACCACTGCGTGGGCACAGAAGGTCCCCTGACAAATCTCCTTCATTTACCCAACTATCCATCTTAAAGAGGGTGTGTTAATCAGGCCAGCGAGAACCTCAGAGACCGCAGGTGACCTCCTGGGAGGGCGAGCACACAGTGACCCAGATGAGAATGCGTCAACTGAAGGGAAATGCACGTGTGCTCCAAGAGAGCGAAGGGAACCAGAAACGCTAGGGTTCGCATGTGCACACAGTGCGACACAACTATGACAGTGAAACACAGGGTCAAACGCTCTGATGATTGTAGGTTTTTAAATGCAGTCCAGCGCAAGGCTGCTTTGGGAGAGGGTAGAGATCAGAGAAACCGATTTCAGCAACCCTGAAATGGGCAGAACAACTTTCAGTTAGTAGCATGGACAAACCAAAGAAAATTCTTCACTTATTATGGCAACACTATAAGTAGGTTATATCAGTATGTGATAAATAGCATGCAATTGTGCACCTATTTCATCAAGTACAGCTCTCCTGTCACTTGAGAAGCACTCTGACTTCATGACAATGTAGTATGTATTCTTTGATGAAAGTAAAACTCACATTTTACATGGTGAAATGTTTTGATTATAGACATTTTTTAGCTCACCTTTCATTTTCATATTTAGAGTCTGAAATTGCTCACTTGTACCTCCTCTTTAATCACTCTACTCTCATTTCCAGTACTGGATCCTTGCCAAATTATTTGTGGTGCCAGTTTCTGGAATAAAAATGGAATATGAATCAGACACACAGAACTGTTTGTCCATTTTACAGTGAAGCAGTGCTGTAGATGTCTTTGTTTCCCAACCCTCCAAGCACATCTCGTACCACAAGAAGTACTGCTCTGTGTATACATGAGATCTTTGTGCATCTGAATGAGGAGATTAGGTAGTTTGTGTGTTGAAAGGCAGACCTACTTCCTGATAATTCAGTGAAACAATGGCAAACACATGTAGCCCACTCAAAGCACAAATATAACCCAAAGAACTTGCGTGCATATACAGACCATACAGGAGATTTATCTGGGAAGAAAGCAAACATTACTGATGGAAGTCATCTGCTTTTCAAAAGAACATTCACCATTTTATTACATATTCAACCTTGCTTCTGTTTCAGGCATAAGTGTGTTTTTACTTAGTTCATATTTTTTTTCTTCCAGTTAAATACATTTTTATATGACTATTGAAGATCATTCCTGGATTTCTTCCAGAGTCTGCAAACTCACTGGAAGAACGATATGGTTTGTAGAGTTCAAAGGTATAAATGCCAGGTTCAGAAACTAGAAGTCTTCCCCAGTGTTTTGTTCCAATCACCTTGATTCGCTAATTAGCACAATTCCTCTGCCAGTAAGTAGAACTAATTAGTGAAATCAGCTGGCTGAGTTCATGTGTGGAAGAAACACTTGACAGGACTTACTTTCTGACCCATGGACTTTCCACCTCTGGTACTAGTGTAAGTTTAAGAGACTATCCTGTAGTATTTGGTGGCCCATAAGGTGTAAATTGTCACTGGCTGTAATATACTGCTTGGCCTGTAGGTTATATAATAATCATTATAAAATGGGCGGGGTATCTTGCAATCTGATGTGGTACAATAACTATATACCATGGCTATGATGTCTAACGCTACTTTACAGTTCTATTTCAATTATCACTCCATGGCTAAGTTGTCATTAAATGAAAAAAAAAAAAAAACCTGACGTAAAGATTTGAAACTGTCTGATACGGACCTTGAGGCAAGAGGGTTTATATCCTTAAGCGGGCACAAGTGTGAGTGCTCTCTCAGAGCAATCAGCGACCGAAAACTCTGGCCCCGGACAAGGTGCAGCAGATGAGTACAACAAAATGAGTAGATCTACGCAACGTGATCCCACTGATATTGGCAGCGGTTGCCCATCATTGGGAATGTACCAATAAACTTCCATAAGGCATAAGCGCTTAGCTCATTAACGCTAGTTAGCTAGTTTGGCAGAACAAAAGAGTTTACTATATGTGGGCAGTCGAGAGCTGCTTTCTTTTAAATCATTCTTGTAATAATATTATGAAATTGTTAATAAAAAGTGTTTTAATTAGATTGTGTCTGTAATATTTATATTATCGTATTTGGAAACCATTTTATAAAAGCAATAACTCACTCCGCAGTAGTATCTTGAGATTATATCACATGGAGATGTGGCCCTCCGCTCCTGTAGCTGTGATATAATCACAATATACCACTGCCTGTCATGAGTTATTGCTTAAGTATTCACAATGGTGGCAGCAGTGCTAGTTAAACAGTGTAATTAGTGTTTTAAAAAAGAAGTGAAAAGAAATCCAAGGAAAAGAAAGCATTCTTTAAGTTCAATGCTCACCATTAAAGCCTAAGCACACTAAAGTAAGATTAAATCTTGCCATCAGTCATTTTTCTCTGGGCAGGCAAGCTGGGCAGGAGCTGCGGCCTGGCCGTTTCCTCTGTCCAAATGAGTGAATAGACCTCCATCCCTGCCACGTCTTTGAACTCCCGCCAGTCCAGCCGTTCAAGAGCCAGAGTAAGATCTACGGCCAGTCGGGGTCCACCAAAAAAGCTTTCCTCGCTGTGCCATTCTATAATTACCAAGCCCTGGACAAGTTCCATGCCCGTGAGGAACATGCCTTCTTACTGTGTCGGAAGGTCTGTAGTGGTTGCTAAAGAAAAGCAGAACTTATTGTATCACCTTCTGTGGGAGCAGCCTCATATTGTTACTGTAAATGGGATTCAAAAAGGGTCTTATCTTTTTTTTTTTTTTTGGGAGGGGGGGGGGAGGCGCTTTCGTTTCTCACCTACTATAAGGTGCAAGGTTGGCAAGGTTGCATTTCTGATATTCATTTTCAGATTTTAATTTGAGCACTTGCAAAGTGAGAGATGGAATATTTTACAAGAGCAGAATTTCTGTCTTTTTTTTTTTTGTAAATTTAAATCAATGAACATTCTTTCATTCCACTACCTGAACTGTAATGCTGTTGTGCAGTGCCTGTCAGATTGATAAATGTTGATGTCTCCACCACACAGGCTAATTAAATATGATGCAATGGGGAGATCCACTTTAATAAAGCTGCTGGTGTGGTAAGGCATCCTGACACTCAAGCCTTTTGTATTCACATGGGCTTATATTGACCACATGGTCATTTAACTATCATTTAATTTCTATCGTCTTTGCTCTAGCCTTTTAAAATACCCAGCATTTTGCCAACTTGTAATATAATGTAACAACACAAAAATGATCAATTTCTTTGTGTGTCTTGAGGGACTTCATGCAGCATTGAAGCTTGTGAATGAAAGGCTTAGTTTCAGTTTGGCTGATTTGTTTTAATTTGGACAAGATTGAAGCTATTTAGTAGGACTATCAATTACCCAAGGTAGCAATGATTTGTCCACAACTAATAGGAAAAGAATCTAAATAAATAAATAAATAAATAAGCCTCTGACATAAGAAGTTTATGGCATGCACATATTTGCTGGGACAATAAAACACCAAAACACACTCACTCATTCTCTCACCCTCACGCACGCACACACCTATATCAAAGACACCACAGGGCAGATGATACTAAATAAGACTTTAATTATATTAATGACACTGTAATTAGTTATTCATTGAGTTAATTACCTTTGCTGTTAATCAGTGAATAATAAAGTCTCACACACAGATTCCCACCTGCGGCAGGTCGCTGGTTTTTAGATACCCCTGGGAGATATTTTTACACCCACCTAGAGTGGACAACTTGCTCTCATTGAAACATAAGAGCACACAGTGAAAACTGGCCCTATCTACACCATTTGCCGACAGGCTAGGTAGGCCCTGTGGTTCTCAGGGCCAGGACTGCAGACCCCTGGTCTGTACAGTATTCAGCACTGCACCAAGCCTGGTGTTGAGCACCCCAAGGAACTCTGCCTCTACTACATGACCTGACAAGCTGTTTCATGCATTGAAAATTTTCTGTGTAAAACAAAACATGTCCTGGAGCCATTGTGGAATATTAAACTTATTTTTATACATACCCCCCTGGGCAATAATATACAGCAAGCATGGGTGCTGAGCTTTGGCCTATTCTAGCCATGGAGAGACAGGCAGGCTCTGGTAACAGCTTTGTACGGTCATTTTAATTCCTATTCAGCACATCTAGATCTGTGATCTAAGGCCATGCGCACAAGAAAAGACAAAATAATCTTTAAGAATAACAACAGCACAAAATCACATAAGGTCAGCTCTACAGTGAGGGCCCAACTGCCTTGAACAACAGTGAAGGCGACGTTTAATTTCAGTAGGGCCAAGCCCTAAAACCCTTACATGACTACACTTGCAGCAATGCACCACAAGAAACACCAGTCTTCCCTGTATATTCTACAAACTTTGTTTGTTTTGTGTACCATTAATCTCATTCTCGTGTTCCTCTGTCTCCTCTTAAGTCTCTGCTCACAAAATATATTTTCAGGTCAGTATTTTTCTACATCAATGCATGTGATAAAACAAATGTTTTTTTTTTTATCTTCTTTCCGTGTAGACCTCCTATTACAAAACAGAGATATAAATTTATGTTGACAAAAGCTTTTCGTATATAAATTAATATTTAGACAGTATGCCATAATTCAGCTCACAGTAATAATAAAATACCTGCATGTACTGCTTTTACACTTGAATTGCATAACCTCCACTTTCAGGAATTCCAGAAATGATGAAAGAGTGGAAGTATATGAGTAAACTCAGACACCGTCTCAGCCAAAGTGAGAAAAGATTTGTCTCAGCAAAGGCCAGGCAGTTTTGGATATCCAAACCCATTAGGTAAATGAAGCATACTCTTCAGCCACCGTAAGTGGTTAGCAGGTTTCACCCCCATTCAAATATTGCCTACAGTAATCACTCTGATTTCTGCAAATATGCTTCACAAACTGAACTGAGAGATCAAGACCTCGTACTGTGCAGTATAGTACTGAGGAAGTGAAACTGACTCAGTGAAGAGATACTTTCATAAAGACAGACGCATAGCCGGGGGGGTTCGTGTTTGAATCCCACTGAAATGCTAGAGAGACCGGTAAAATATGTGGAAGTTAACAGCAGACTTTGTTGGTTCGGTTCAGACTTAGAACCTCCTGTCCCTTAAAACGAGTCTCTGGCTAATCAAAAACACTGCATTAAAAATCAGTCTATGAGTGGCAAACCACCACACAACACAAAGTTGAATATCGCTGATTCATAGATGCCTAATAATTGATTCTAGATAAATTCCCAAAATGACCTTTTGTAGATTTTGATGAATGTCATTTTTCAATGCAAATACTGAAATAGGAATACTGAATGCAAATCACTGAAATAGGGTTTAAGCCTTGTAGCATGGTGATGTGGACATAACGCCATATTGTATAATTTTACATTGAGGAGACGCTCTTGTCCAGTATGCTTTAGCCCTTCACTCAAAGGTACAATGACAGCACCACACACGTGAAGAAAACCTGTGACTTAATTTACGAGCCCCCTTCCTTACCCATTATACTACACTGTCACCCATTGTGCCGATATAATACAGTTTTTCTGTACTGCAAACGCACTGATTTGCCCTCACGTCACAGATATGAGCTGCATGCACACACCATGGCGCTGATGACTGGTGTACTCTAGAACCTAGCATAGCAAATTGTTATAATTGGCTCCATAGCAATAAAATAAATGCAAAACAAAACACACACATGCACGTGAATGGCATTGACACGGCATCATTATGCAGCATGACTGGCCACAGCTCGAGTGACTGAATAATGTGTTTTCCAGATGAATTGTGAGCATCTCGTGTAGCCATCATTGTTTTTCGAATAATTATCTTTGGCTTTGGGCATTGTTACTGGGGTTATGTCAGTTTCCAATTGCTGAAGAGAAGAGGGCCAAAGGGTTGTGATGCAGTTGTATCCTTCAATGAGCAACATGACCCATTGCGTGTCAATGAAAACATTCAGCTGTAAATCTAAATGGATAGTGTGTAAAACCATATTAGTCAAGGGTGATAGAAAAAAATAAAGAAAGGAAAAATGACCAGTAACCATCTTCACCTTCAAGGCAAGGGAAATCACAAGCCAAGGTCACAGAAAACGGCTTAGTGGACATGGGTTCGAGCAGAAAAGGTGGAGCTGAAACGTGCTGTGGACGGGGATAAGAGTGGAGGAGGTGGTGTCGGAACGAGCTGGCGGACGCTGGCCCGGGCAGGAAAGGCAGGGGTTAAAATGCGGTTATCGGTCCGAGAGGAGATCTCACTTCTCCGCGTCTGGGAGTCATCGGAGCATCGCTGGAAGCAATCTCCAATGTGCATGTGCCTGACCGAGCTAAGCCACCATGATGCATCGCAATACAATCTCCCGCCCGATAAACTGAGGAGGAGAGAGAGAGGAAACAGGGGAGAGAGAGAGATGTTCAACCTCAGTTCAAATTCAACCCCACCTTCATCATTGTCATTAACAGCAGTACCTTTTTCATTACAGAGCACCATACAAATACAGGTAAAAAAATTAATAAATAGGAATTAAAACAAAAAAAAATTATTCCACCTCATGTGATTACGTGTAATTATTCTTCCTCACGAGGTTCTTCCTCACAAGCCAACCAAAAAAAGAAAGTGTTAGAGAGAGGGGAAAGAGAGAGAATGGAAAAAGAGATGGAGCAAAAAAACAGGAGAGTGAAAGAGAGAGTGAGAGAACACTGGGTACCATGGCTAATTGGAGGCTTGCGTCTGACAAGCACCGCTAATGATGATGGCGGTGGGATGGCGGGGGACGGGCTCATCAAGGGCAGCTAATCTGATCTGCGTGTTCTGGGCAGACGCGGTGACACCGCTCGCGACGGCGGCAAGCGCCGCCAGATCCGGCTGAATTAACCTCACTCCGCAGGCCGGTCAATCCTACACACATCCTATACATTTGTAATTGGCTCCGCAAAGCGCGCTGAGCAGAGGCGTGGCGTTATTGTCATTTATATTCCAGACAAAAAGAAAGACATTTTGCACCGCTGAAAGAGTTAGGCAATGCTGAGAAAGGGAAATATTGTGACAGCGCTTTTCTACACTCAAAGTGGTTTAGTGTCCACTTCGTTAACTTGTGGTAGGTAGGTCAACAAAGTGTGGTAAAGACAATTAAGCTATATAGTGTGGCAGCAAGGCAATATTCGACAGACTGCACGACTAAGTCGAACTTGATCCACAAGTTCATGCTTTTTAAAAAGTTGTACTGTTGTGCTGTTTTGTATGTCACCTAATTTCAGTCAGAATATCCTTGGGTCAGTGGGCTGCATTTCTGCCACACCCTAATATTATACAGATATTTGTGGACACACACACACACAGATGACATACAGCTAACATGTGAAAAAAGTGAATTATTTGATATTCCCACACCTATATGTGGGAATGTGAGTGGAAGTTATAGCTATGCATACATACAAACCAAAAAAAAAAAAAAAAATTCAGTCTCCTGTTTTGGCCCCCAGCTTTTGAAAAGCTTTTTTTTCTTTTATTTTTTAATGGGTCAACTGGAGCTTAAAAAAAAATGTTTAATTGTTTTACACACAAAACCATTGCCATCACTGGCGAATGCTCATGGAACATAAATATTATTTTCTATTGTTTTTTTTTTATAGCTTTGTTGTTTGACATCAGAATCACTAATGATATTGGTACACTGCCACACATAACATAAGGAGTGCCACCAGGGGTGATTTTAAAGAGGAGCTAAATGAAACTGGCTGGTGGCAGAAGGTTGGTGGAAAATCTGCCTTGGAGAGTGTAAACTGAGATTACTGAGTCTGAGCTCTCTGCTCTGCCGATCAATATGTCGTCAATAACACAAGGACCATTGATTTAGTCCATCAGACAAATGGTGTCTCCTCGGTTGAGTCCCAGCTCCTTATTTCCTGGAAAAAGAAAGAAATAAAAACAAACAGCTGCGCCCTGATATCCGTGGCTAGTCTTGGGGTGTAAAAAAAAAAAAAAAAACTCAATTTTTGGCCGCAGAGCAAACCAAAATCGTTACAATGTTTAAGTTACAACAAAAGAGAAAAAAAATAAAACCATAATTCATGTGAGTTTGACAGGTTTGTGAACAGGTCCAATTTTTAGAAACAAAGAAGCAACAAAGAATGAAAATAGATGAAGGAATTCTCTTGTTTATTCTGAATGGCTTTTTCACATTTCCTTTTTTGTTACATATCAAAGTTAGACCATGTGATAGGAAAAATGAAACTGAAATGGAAAATATGAATAACACTAGTGATAATTTAGTTACTTGCAATTACCGCAAGATGGTTATGCTGAATTAATTCTAGCTAGCTGGCTAACTAAAACTACAGTATTCTTTCAGAATTAATTTTTGTGCGATCCCACATGAGTTTGATAATGCTCTAAAAACACTGCACAAAGTTAATATTTAATCCAGGCCAATCTCACCACTACTAAAATGGCATTCAACCTGTAATTTTGGAGGAGAAAACATTTGGGGCGAACACACAATTTGAGTGTTGCCAAATATGATATACGGCACCATCCCTAGTGTCTAAAAAACATATTTTGTAATGAATGAAGACCAAGAAGTTTTGAGCCTGCATAATTCTATGCAAGTCTGTGAGTCAGTAAAAATATATGTATTAAAACACTCCCATCAGAAAGTGGCATAAAGCCAATGGCTCACAGATATTTTGCACTACCCTGACAGGAAACACAAAGAACAGATTTCACGTTGGAAGAGTCTGACTGGCACACTGTAGAGCTGGCATGAAAACATGGATTAAAGGGATATGTTCCAATACTCGTGTGTCAAATAAAAGGTTAAAATACCTTCGGGAGAAACGAGCATTAGGACGTAATACAACAATTGTTTGTGTCGGCTGGGAGTATCTGTCGGTAGTGTCTAATTCACTGCAGCAACGAGCAGAAACCATTTCAAATGATTGTGAGGCGTGAGGAATATAGCTGAAGGGTGCATGTATTTTTCACTGAACCAAATTCGTCTGGCTGTGGAAAGCTGTGTGTAAAAGGATTATGTCATGGCCGTGCAGAAACATTATTTGAAATGAATGCTGGCTATTATTGAATCACATTCAGATGTCAATAAAGTCAGGTGGAAGACTACTTATACGCTTGTCCTTCTTGAGCAGACAGCCAAGTGGGACAAGCTTTTCTTGAAAAGGTTGCAACCATCCTATGTTAATGTGTTCGTTCTGCATAGCTCAGTGCTAATACAGGACGGAACTTTAAAATAGTGCAAACAGGTCACGTTCGTGATAAACCCTACAGGCATTCTGCAAATGTGTTGGAACTCTCTCTTTGAGTATGTATATGTGTGGGGGGCTGATTTTCAGATGATATCTGCTGAGCTTGCTACAGTAGGCTTAACGTGTGGGGATAATGGCTTGCTTGTTGAAGTTTCATGCAAAGAATTTTGCCCATATCAGGATTGCAACTTTTATCAAAAAATGGCATAGGGCACAGCTGAAAGATGTTGGTGAATGGATTAAATTTAGAAGCTTTGCCTTCTCAGCATGTTTTCTCCTCTGCCAAGCCCATCTTTGGTGCAGCAATGAAATACATATATTTTGAAGTATGAAAGGATCTTTTGAACAGACAATAAATGTATTCATTAATCTGTTCCATTAGGGGTATATAGCTTAGGGACAGGAGTAGAAAACGTACAAATCCCATTTGTTTTCCTGGCAGTAAGGCAGGGAATACCACTAAAAGTACAGTAGCTAAGCTACAGTAACTAAGGAGAGCGGGACTTTGGCAGGGCTTGACAAAGGGTCTGCTGCTCCAGCATACACCTCTGTCCAAAATCTAGGACAACAGAAAGGCTAGTGTTATCCAGGATAATAGAAAGTCATCTTGAAATAGCAACAGGCAGTGTTTGATAACTTGCTGCGCCACATGGAAGAGAACATGGAACTGAATTGTGGCATTTTAGCTTGAAAAGCAAGTCTTTTAAAAGTGGTTTGACCAATTAATCACTACTGTGAGAGTCAATTATTCATTGAAATAGGATGTTTTCCTTAAATAGGCAGGAACCTCTTACTTCCAACTGCCGTATGTAAATGCGGCAAGCAAAGTAGACTTTTGCATAGGGTGTCGGATTAAGGGTTTGATCGAATTGCATATTATATGTCCATAAAAACAGCAGATGCAGACTCTATGATGCTATGATGTTTGAATGTTCTTAGTTCATGCCTTTGAATTAAATGACATTTTTATTTTACAAAATTTAGTATATAGTCAAAAATGTTCAGTAAGTGTTGTAGGGAAAAATGAAACAAACTTGTGGGGTATGTTCAGAACGCCCTTTCACTTATGGAGTTTTCTCAGGCTTAATGACACACCTGGTCCAGGCCAGGATTCCAGCTTCACAGATTGGAGGGTTGGGGAAGGAAAAGCAATTAACAGCATCTGTACCTGGGGGAGGCTAGGGAAGGCTGGCGTGCTTGACATCCCTGAGGAGGAGCAACATGTGTTACCATCCCGGGCGTCTGCTCAGCTCGAAAGAAAGTAACACTTAACAAGATTAGACCATTCTCTCCAACTTCTGGGCTTCACACTGCAATTAGGAAACCCCTGAAGAGCAGGTGACTCTCAAATCAAAACATATTTATGTTGCGCATTTTACAAAACATTTGTCACAATGCGCTTCTCGGCATACCCTGACCGAAACCCCTCACAGAACAAGCCTATGGAGAAGAGGGAGATGGTGGGAAGGGAAAGGTAGCAGGTGTCCCTCTGGTGGCTGGGCTGGGCTGGGTGGGGTGGGGGCGGAGGGGACAAGAACAAAAATAGCAAGTTGGGGAACACCAATATGTAGCAAACAGGGACAGTGGAGATTTGGAAACACAAGGACCCGCCAGGAGTTTAAGGCAGTTGTAACGACTTGGAGAGAGAAATCTGAACAGGCATGAGAATGGTTTAACCAGGGAGAAGATATAATTTCCCTTTGTCCCAAAATAAGTTAAGAGTGGGAACAAGAGCCTATTGCAGGGTCCAATCTTATTGGAAAAGGGCCAATGTGTGTGGAAGTTTTTAGCTCAGCACTGAGACAGCTGATTCTGCTTATCAAGGCTTTGATTGAAGACCATGATTAGTTAATTAGTTGAATCCGGTGTCTTAGTGGTGGGCTAATACAAGTAAAATTACCCCCACACCGGCCCTTTTTGGGTAAGATTGGACATGCCTGGTCTATTGGGTGCCTCATTCTAGTAAAACACTTTTTCAGTGTAGATGGGCCCCATGGTCTAGAATTGAATCTGGACTGTGTCATTTAGTGGACACTAACTCCAGAATGACCGGTTGTTTAAAAAGAGTTTCCCCCTAATTTTCTACTCCTCATTATTATCTAAGTAATAAAACATTCTGAACTAGAACATCAAATATAGCTCCACAGACCCAGCACCTTATAGAGTGTTAATTAACAGTTATCTAGACACTGGGCAATATGTCTCAGCTGTTGATACTCATTACATATGGATGGTAGAGACCAGGATAGTGTTCAGGATGGGCACTGTGCCACTGATTCACTGACTTCAGTGCACAGCAACTATTAACATATGAAAAACTGGCAGGAAAAAAACAAATCCCATGGAAAATGTTTTTGGAAAAAAATGCATTGTTCTTTGTCTTCAGTGACATGTCCTGCCCAGTCTCTTCCAGCTCACATACCTCATTGCGCACTACTGGTATTCATATGATCAAAAAATGTTTTGTACTATAAAAAAAAAAAAAAAAAAAAAAAACATACATTGTGAACATAAAAAGGTTGATGAACAATCATACATCTCATCTTATTCTTTCTGGATTTTCACCTTCTGTGACTACGCTGACCATATGTCCACAGATTCAAGGTCAAGGTCATAAAGGGGCACCAATGTGACAAGTCTTTACTGTTTGCATAAAAGCATCCGAAGATTAAACATGCCATTAAACAGGATTTATACGTGTTATATTCATTTATTACTGTGCTAAGGTACCTGCATGAATAAAAATGATGGCATTATGCATTACACAAAAGGTGTTTTCAGGAATAAAAATGATGGTATCATTATGCCTAACGCAAAAGGTGCTTTCAGTTTTTCCTCCTCATGATATAAAAGTACTCACTGGAAAATTAGCAATAAAGCAGAGGGATAGATTATATCAATTTAAAAATAAAAGTTTTGGTGTGCTTCCAAACAGAGGCCACTCTGGGGATGGGAGAACACTGATCCCAGAGGTGAAGCATTTAAAAAAATTTCACACATGCAGGGAAATGAGAGCCTGGCTCATGTTCCCCCAACACAGCCGAGGAGTAATAAACGAAGAAACAACCGCGCTGTGCCAAAGATAATTGGATGAGACACTTAAGTATGTAATGAGCGACCTACTGTGTAAATATGATCCACTTCAAATGGCAGCTGGAACTCAGGTTAACAGACACCTGTTCAGTGATAAATGCTGGGTTGTGCCCTTCTTCTTAATGAGACTGCAGAGCTGTGCTCTTTTTTTATTTTTTATTTTTTCAAAAATGAATAGAAAATCATATTCACCAGTCTTTGCTGGGATTCTGACTTTGGATCATTGTGCGTAAGCCCTGGATTCAAAGGAAATGTGTCCTTCAGTAAATGGAAGAGCTGTTTTTTTTCCAGTTCAAACACTTTTTTCTACCAGTTTAGGTTATTGGTGAATTGTTTTTGGGACATTTCATTGTATGTCATGTCACTGAATTTGTCATGATACATATCAAAGATGATTTGACACATTCAAATTAATTTGAATTTGAGTAAAGTTTGAGAAAATAAGTACCACCATTTTATCTCTTTAGTTTGTTCCATTTACTCTTTTTTCTTATTTAATTGCCACCGACACACACACACACACACACACAAATGGAAACTGTTAAACTGAACACCTTGCTTAAAGAACAGTGTGTGATTTGCGATGAGTTCTCTGAATTGTGAAGCAGCTGTTGCATTTAATGTTGAGTGAATAAATGTCACTGACGTAGGTTGACAGGGAGATCAAGTGAAAAGAGTAAATGTGACAATTAAATCCTAAATACCATATGTCACTGTCCTTAGAGTGTACCAGTGACATCAATACGCATTACAGGGCAGACGGTGTGATGGCATTTTGATCGGGCTGGACTGTGTGACCTGAAACACTGTGAGAATGTGGCATCATTAAGAAACCCAGGGAGTCTCCATGTCAGCTCAATAATGCCACTGTGTTCTTTCTACAGTACTTCTTCCTCCACTGTGTTGAAGTGTACACAGAATATTCATGCCAAACAAGGTGTAAATGTGGCTTTCAATTATTTGTCTATGGCAGGTATAACACCTTCATAACAGACTCGTTCACCTAAGCACAAAAAAATCAGTGGTTAATTGAACTTTAACAGAGGATAAATGATGCAAGTGAGGTTAAATGGTCTGTAATGTATAAACTATAGTCACAAGCAGAAATACACACTCCCTGTCAGACTCAAATACACGCAAACAAATCCATATGCATGGACACATACACACGCGCATGCACACCCACACGCACACACACTCTTTTTTAGCCTGTGTCCAGTCTTCTGTCCGTAGCCTTGGCCTCTAGAGAAGTTCATCTGCTTGTTCATACCCCCCCGCATTCTACCGTGCACCCTTTTGGAACCCTGACAACGGCTATGCCAAATTAGATTCCAATTAGTGAATTCTGCATTAAATCAGTCTCTCCTGGCTCTGAGCTTCACTTACAGAAACAAACTGTCAGCCCATTTTTTCAGCCACAATAATTTAGCATCGCTGGAAACACTAGGCAAAAACGAAGCAGACCTCAGGGGAGAACGTATCCACGTTCACACACCATTTAATTAATGCATGATCATTAGCCTACATACCATGCCTGGCCCATGCATCCCAGCAACATATGTCTGAAGACGTTTCTTTGGAAATATGATGGTACCTTTATTACAAACTCACTAGCCCTATAGCTAATGAAAAATGCCATGACATGAGTAGATTCCTTGTCAGTAAGAAGAATAGGAAGTAGTCCTTTTAGGACTATTGATCTAGCAAAGCTATTTCTTTATTTAAAGAACACAGAATATTTCCAGGCTTGTTGCTTCCTTTGTTGAGTTGAAAATAAGGAGTCATACAGCTTAGCACTCTAGACATCATTGATTTACCTTTGGAACAATCTCTCAGAGATCCACTCAGCAACAGTCGCCAGATTTGAATGAAGCATGCCAGTACTATTTGCTGTCTGGCCCCTTTCCACCTCACAGTGTATGGCTACACAGCAGCATTTGTAGTGAGACAGCACTGGTAATACAGTACACCTAAATCTAATTGAGTATGACCACTTGCACAAACAATTGTTGACCTTAAAATTTTCATCTGAGCTCTCTTCAAGACCACTAACCCCAACATTCAATCAAATGCCCTTAGCCAGTTTAAGAGTATGTGCACTTCAATTCAATCCTTTTTTTTGTTGAAGTTATTTCAGATTCAATGAAACCAACCTTGTGCTCATAAGACTCAACCTTATTCTTAAAAGGACTGAAAAACAATAGATGTGGCCTGAAGGGAGGTACATCAGCATGGAGGCGGGATCTCTCTTAAAGGGACCGCACACACAATCAATTTCCAAATCATGGCCTCATAAAAAGGAAGAAAAATATCAAGGATGTTATGATCCTGCGTTGGACTGGGGGCCCACGCAGTGCCAGGCTCTTTGGCTGCCGGTGGGGCAGTGGAACAGCATCCCTGATTTGAGCCAGATCCTGAAAGCACACATCAAATTATACTACAGATTGTATACTATATGCTAGTGGAAGACATTTGGTGAAATTTTGCTGAAAAGTTTGCTGAAAGCTCGCTTTCCCCCTCCCTGTCAACCTCCCACCTCCCTCTCCCTGCCTCTTTTTGCTCTCCCCTTGCCACCTCTGTCAGCAGCATGCCAGGAACATGGTAGAAAATAAACACATTAGCTAACTAGTTTACTAATCCGTTGATTGTGATCAAATACCCCGCCCCCATCAACATGTACTGTACCAGAATTTCACATGCCACATTTATTATTCAAAATCAGGCCTACTCCTTATTTATTGCATTGTATATGTCTGTAGACTGGCTAACTGCATTTGATTGAATCTATCCTAAGTCTGGGCACTGTCTGACATTCTCCGTCTCAGTTTGGACACTTTAGGTGGCTTAGGTTGGAATACTTTCTCGTGTAACAATGCACCAATTTTGACTCCAGTCTCTGTGAAGTCTGCTTTGCTTGAAAAAAGCCTCCATAATGCCTTCCAGTAAAAGGCTTAGGATTTATATATTTTTTTTCACACCAGTTTTCATCCGACTGAGGTCTTTCATCAATTGTTGAATTTTGTGACCTTTTTACAATTTCCCCATTCTTCCATAAAGCATCTTTGTGACAATGCCTCTGTAAAAGTCATGTACAGATAAAATTAAATATTGAATGCGTTTCAGAGCTTGGGATCAACAATGTGAATTGCTCAGTGAATGTTGATAAGGATGTTTCTACATTTTTTTTATTGTTAGTCATACCTACTGTGAACCCGCAATGTTAATTGTTAACTTCAGAAAAGAGAGGTTTTTTTCTCCAGTCTCTCAAAGAGACAAGGCACAATCCATCACCTCAGTCTGTCGTCTATCCAGCCTGAATGTCAACATGTAAAAATTAAATAGTCTGTGAAACTGCACGAGGAGAAAAAAATAAATATACCTGAATATCTATGGTATTTGGAGATCTTTTGTCAGCCCTGTGCACGTGCGCACACACACACGCATGCACGCATGCTCACACACTTTCTCTATCGTTCAGAAAGGATAATGGAGTAAAGGAAGATGCTCTTTGAGAACGGGACCCTGGCTGCTGCAGAATGCAGCGCTGCTTCGCCGTACGAGGCAGCTGAGCCATGCCTCTGCACTGACAGCACAATTAAAGCTCATCCAGCTCAGCAGACCTCCATCTACCGTCCTCCGAGACCAATAAATCGCATCCATATTTGTCACAATGAAAATTTTATTACCACGAGGAGTAGGTGAGCCGGGTTCTCGATGTAAAACAGCTGCACAATTAAATGCGTGCCAGGCACATGACATCTTAGGCCAACCTCAGAGAACGCAGTCAGTCCTTCAGGAGTCCGGCATTCCTCCTGTACCACCACCGTCATTCTGCCACAGTGTGCAAACCAGGCAAGTCATCACAAATCTGCCTGTCTTTACATCGGCTTAGTTTATCCCTAAAGGGGCTACTCAGGACTGTCAATAATGATCATCTTTT
Organism: Anguilla anguilla; assembly: GCF_013347855.1. NCBI lineage: Eukaryota > Metazoa > Chordata > Actinopteri > Anguilliformes > Anguillidae > Anguilla > Anguilla anguilla. The sequence continues at coordinate 14,859,448 of NC_049215.1, forward strand.
CCAAAAATCTGCCTTGTATTCTTAGAGGAAGGTTTAACCTTGAAATGTTTGTGTTTGACTTAGTGCAAGATTTTATTTTTCTTCTCATACATGGTTTTGCAAGTTCAAGTAAGCTTAGAATTTATGAAAAAAGTGTGACTTTAAGTTTGGCAAGTTCATTAATTGGCAAATGTAAATCAAAGTTGCATTTGCATGTATTCATAATTCAGTTAATTAAACTTTCATTTGATTAACATTTTCTATTATTTTATTTGTGTGTGTGTGTGTGTGTGTGTGTGTGTGTGTGTGTGTGTGTGTGTGTGTGTGTGTTTTTATTCACTCGAGGAATAATGTAATCTAAAGTGTCCTTAGTCAAATAACCATACAGCACTGTACCAATCAAATTTGATTGATTAATGGAATATGTAGCAGGAACATCATTTGTTGTCTATTCAACACAGCAATGAATCTTTAAGACAGCATAATAGTTCACTTAAAATGTTTTGTCAAAGTGTACAACAAGCAGCAGAAACACTTAATTTACATTTCAGTTTCCATGGAGACATTCGAATGGATTGCTTTAAAATGGATTGTCGTGTTATTGCATTGTAATGTTAATGGAAGAAACATACCTTATTTTTATACCTTATTGTCAAATAAAAAAAAATTAAAAAACTGAACGCAGAGGTGTAATCTATAGTTTGACATAGATTTTTCTGTAGGTTTGAGGTGGGTTTATTTCCACCCTCTTAGAAAAAGATACCTTGGCAGCTAGAGTAAATAAAAAGTGATTCTTGCCGTTTCTGAATGTGCTCAGGTTGCTGCATCTCTCACTTTATTTGAGCAGTATCTTAAGTATGGGAATGTGAGGCTTGTAAGGACTCCTCTAATAAGATATGCCAAATTGGACAAGAGCGTGAGGGCTTGTGTTCTGAGGGTCCAAATTAAAATGGATTGCAGGTGATCGATACCAGCACTGGGGGGCATTTTGGCACCTTCCATTGTTTGTGCTGGGAATGTGTTCTTCTTCGTGACCGCTGCTATGGCATTGTATTTTCAGAGGGGGAGACATACAAGGTGTATGGTGGTGGTGGGGGGTAATGAGGGTGGAGAGGCCTGCTCTGCTCCAGAGAAAAAGACAGACAGGGGGGCGTTATTGGAGATGGGATATTTGGACAGTCGGGTAATTAACTCCTTATCCGGGTGCTCTCTGTGCATCAGATGCCTCCTGACTCTCTCACCTTCTACTCTGATTGATCAGTTCCTCTGCCAAGGTGACAAGTCAGCAGCAGGGGGGGGGGGGGGGGGGAGAAAAAAAAAAAAAAAAATCAGTCCTGTGACTGAGCACTGGCTAGGTTACCAGGGCTGTCAGTGGGCAAAGAAAAAAAAAAAGTATTTCAAATGTATGTTCATAATGTATTTGCCTGCAAACATGCATGTAATTTGTATGCAGCACATACACACATTGCCAGCAATCTATGGCACCACTATTTTGATTGCAGGAGGTAGTTTACTGCATTTTCACATATTTATTGCCCATGCTTATGTTGTGTGTACTACTTCATTTCTCTATCTGTTAGTTGTTTCAGTATATTCTCAAATACCTTCATTTTCTGTTAGGGAGGGCTTGCTTCACCAGCGCATGGGCTTTGCTACAGAGTTATGGACCTAGATCTTAGAAAAGCTGGACATATCTATGGTAACTTAGCCACAGGGCTTTTGCTGAGGGATCAGGAAAAGAAATCCTTGGGATGTTCAATACACATATGGCATTCTGGGAATTTAAACTCTTTTTTTTACAGTGTTCCTTACCCATCTGCAGGAACCCAGCTCTCATTCTGTTGGTATAAGGTTTAGCAGCTGGGCAGTGAAGAAAAAGTGTTGTAAGATGTTTGTGTTTACATGGGTAAATCCATGAGGACAAGTAAATAAATTGATTTGTGTGTTTAATTTGAAAATGTTTGTCCTTCTGGTTTTCAATCATGTCCTCGCCGACAGCACTGTTATTGGTCAAGTCATTTGGAGGACAATATGGAGGCAAAATGCATTCCTTTAAAAAAAAGCGAAAATAAAAAGATTATACATAAAGAAAATATTGATTCAGGTACATTCTGCTGCAGGGTTGATATTTACCAATGTCCCCTTTCTGATTCAGCAACAAAAGGAAGTGCCGATTTCAAAAAGAAGGAGAGGTACTCTGCTTGTTCTCCCCTGAGTTTCTCCACTTTATTCTGTCTTTCTTTTGTTGTTTTTATAACATCTGGGGTCTTTCCCCCTCCCGAGTGAAAATGTTTTGAAGAGATATCTCAGGAGATATGGCTGTGTCTTCCTGTCTTGGTTTCCATGCACAGCTCCATGTGAGTCTCACAGACTGCTGAACGGATCCAGGGAGGAAGTGCATCCAATGCAAATTTCATGCTGAAAGCAATTACCACGAACAATTACCACAACCGTGGTGATATTCTCAGTGGAACTTCAGGGGAAAGCACAGATTGTGACTGAGAAGTTTATATATACCCTCCTTTGGCACATACAGGATTCTGGATTACAGATTATTTTTCAAAGAGGAAATTCAGCAACTAAGAGGTAAAGTCCACAGGGGTAATTTCAATCATCAGTGACTTGCTTCATTAAGATCATCTTCATGTAACTAATGAGGTCTTCTATATTGTATATATACACAAGTCTCATGTATAGTACACAATGGAACTGGAGGACAATGACTATAGACTGCAAACACTTATAAATTAGCTGAAAGCAAATTATCTTCAGTTAACACGTAAACAATAAATGTTATGTGTTTACTGCTGAACCTGGGAGACATGTCCCAGACCTGACTGCCACCCGACACAGCTTCTATAATGTTTGATATAATGTAGCTCACTAGGATTCCTTTCCTCTTATGCTCTCTGTTACCATCCTGCCATTGTTCACAATAATCTATTTGTTCAGTGTTATTCTAAACATTTATATTTACACTGCTTTATTTGCCAAGTTTCATTTGGGACTTGGTTTTAAATATTTAAAAAATGGATGTATAAAAGGGATAGAAATAAAATAAAGACATTACACAATGCAATATGTGAAAGCCTGTTCTGGGTAGTGGGTATCACTGTCACCTCACAGCAAGAAGGTTGCTGGGTTCAAATCCCAGCCTGGGCCTTTCTGTATGGAGTTTGCATGTTCTCCCTGTGTCCCCTGTGGGTTTCTTCAGGGTACTCCAGTTTGGTCCACAGTCCAAAAACATGCAGGTAGTCGAAGATTCTAAATTTCCCATAGGTATGAGTGTGTGTGTGCGCCCTGTGATAGACTGGCGATCTGTCCAGGGTGTGTCCCTGCCTCTCGCCCAATGCACGCCGAGTTAGGCCCCAGCACCCCCCAGCAACACTAGCCAGGATAAGCAGGTATAGACAATGGATGGATGGATGTTCTGAGGAGGAGATGGAGAAGGTTGTTGAAAAAGCGGTACTTGACTAAATTTAATTTGAAGATGTAAATTAATCTGTTTATCTGTTGATGATGAGGGAAAATCCCCTTTCATAAGTCACATGTTGAATCTACAACTCTTGTTTAATAAGACATGCGGGAAATGGGCAGGCTAACCTTCACAGATGGAAGACCCACTGTGACTACTGAAGCTCCGCAGTTTAAAGAATTGGGAAAGTTTTAGTAGAAAAATAACTCTGGAAAGTTGAAATGTTCAGTTGGACGTGGTGTAACTCAGGTGCGCTGTACATATACGTGGCATTTAAAACATCACACAAAGATGGGTCAGACTTAGTTCTCCCACTTTTCAGGATGTTCTTAACTTTGGTAACAGAGTTCAGTGTTAACTTTTATTTTTCCTTACTTGTAGAACATCTTCAGCGGATTTCAAAAATTGTGGAAGACTCATTATTGCATTCTGGTGTTTCTGTGGAATCCCACAAATTCTCAGATTGAGAGTCTCAGAGCTAAATACACCAGTGATCTGTAGTGTAACTACAAAGTTATAGTGCATAGCTTTTTCAATGGACTTTGAGCCTCAGAAGCAGGGTTTAACAACAGAGCTGAAAGAACATTGTTATTATACATTTCCCCCCATCTCCACACCCACCCCCAAGGTGTTAACTGGATTGTTTTTCTTGGCTGTCATCTTTTTACCGCTAAAGTGGCTGTGGACCAGCCCAAAGGTTATTTAAAAATCAAGAAGGGGATCAATATTTCCTTTCCAGTGGTCACATGATATTTGCAACATCGAGGAGCCAACCTCTGGGGTACTGCTTCAGAGCAGAATGCTAATGCCTTTCCTACAACTTTCCTCTCTGCCCAAGATCAAAAAAAGAACATAAAGACAAGGAATAAAAAACTGTGTTCAAAAGTTTCACATAACTCAGCTTTTGGAGGGCTAGTCTGACTGCTCTTACCTCCTTGCCATGGAATAGAATAAATAAAAAAAGTTTACCACTGAAGAGTGTGCACAATTGCCCTACAAGATAAAGCAGTGGGCATTATGGTAAGCATTTAATCCCAGCTCATATCTTTATTTAACTCAATTCAGAATTAATATGTTTTTGGGAACCTGAGTAGCACAGTTGTAAATTGAACCCATCACAGAGACATTGCAGGTTTGAGCCGAGGCTGGGTTATTAGCCAACAATAACCATGGTGACTGGGCAAAACTGGCTCCCTCTAGCCAAAATTTGCTAGGGTTCCTCTGGTTACCATAGAACTAGAACTTCCCAATAGTCCTCCTGATGTGATCAGTGAGAGATCTGGCTCTCCTCTGATTGGTGCCCCCTCCTCTCTCTGTGGACTGAAGTACGTTAAATAGTTACTGGCTCTACTGTAGTACTGTGTGGCCAGCAGGGTGTAAAATACTCAATGGCTCTGCTTTATCGCCTGTAGCACGTAGAATGATCACTGGCTCTCTTGTATTTCTGTGTGGCCTGTAGGGTGTGAAATAGTCACTGGCTCTTCTGTAGTACTGTGCAGCCTGTAGGGTATAAAATAGTCACTGTCTTTCCTGTGGTACTGCATCATGTGTAGGATTTAGAATAGTGACTGGCTCTCTCTTGTATTTCTGTGTGGCTTGTGGGGTGTAAAATAGGCACTGGATCTCCTGTCATATTGTATTACCTGTAGGGTGTAGATTACTCACTGGCTCTTCCCTGTAGTACTGTGTGGCCTGAAGGATATAACAGACACTGTAACTCTCTTGCAGTACTGTGTGGCTTGAAGGATGTAAAATAGACACTGCTTCATCAGTGATTGCATCAAAGAAGTGCACTTCTCCTGGCACAAGGTTAACTCATGATGCACAATTAGTGGTTAAAAAACAAACTGGAGAGAAATTACTCATCCGATAGCAGTCTGTAATGAGAGCCATGCCGTAGATAAATGCCTTCGTCCATGTGCAGTAGGACAGATTAACACCCCAGTCATTTGGTTGCAGGGGGGGGTACACGTCTTCCATTACAGAAACGTGTTTGACATTTAGTCTGGACAGCCCATTCTTGTGCATGTTCAAATATGCATGGCCCACATATATCAGTTTAAATGAAATGTAGGCACCATATTTAGTTATGGTGAGTCAATAGTCTTGCTCTCCTCTCCCCCTCAGGCTTTCTTTCCATCTCATTATAGCAATTCATTCACTTTCTCTTGCTACCTACATAAATTACACAGTTTTGAATCCCTATATACATAACCTTACTGTCTCAGATTCCATGTTAGCAGAGGTAGTGCCATTGCATCTGCACACAGGTCTTTGCTGGTCTTGATTTTTAAACAGTTTGGAGAATGTGAGATAGATAAACCTGTACATTGTTTTGGGCGATAGCATCAGCACATAAAGGCAGAATTGTGTAAGATACCATTCGATACGGCAGCTCAGCAGACTCCTCTTTGACTTTGAGAGGATTTGTGTGTGGATGTTCGGAAAATTCCTACCGTCCTTCGAGGCAGGGAATGTACTCAATGCACTAATTCTTATTGAACCAGCGATTTATGCACAACATGTGCACATGAGAAACAGGCATATCTTTCTTGCTAATGAACATCACCTGCAAGCATATAAGCATGAGCTTTACTACCTACATTAACCAAAACTGAGAAAATACATGGAAACACAACCAATGGAATTGATTAAAATGAAGTTGGGCAGCCTTATTTGGCCAGTATGGCCTGATAATGCCACAGAATAGAATCTGCCAGCATGTGGAATTCTGCAGAAGGGAATAATGACAACACCCTTCAAGGAAAAAGTCAGTCAGCTCATGTCTGTTTTATGAAAGTGGAAACTGCAATCACCTACCATCTTGCAGGTTTTCATTTCAACCCTAATTTGGCACACCTGATTCTACTAATTAGCAGCTCAACAAGATCTTTAGCTGTTGAATGAGGTGTGCTTTCTTGGAGTTAGAGTGAAAACCTACAGGATGGTAGATCTCCTGGAACAGGATTGGTTACCACTATTCCAGAATATTCATGGAATAACATCAGTCTGATGCTCCTAAAGATTATAATTAGACTGGTGGTCTGTGGACAGGAAGAAAAAAAATCCATTATATGTATACATTGACCTGGCCTTTCCAGGGTATAGTGCACTTGAACCATGCCAAGAAGATGTGCCCCACACTATTACAGAGCCACAAAAACAATTGAAATTTAGCCATTTTACAAACACTATTATTTAGAACAACTTGCATAAGTGCATACAGGTTTAGCCAATAGCCTGAGCTGATGGCAAGTCACCTGTGTTATAGCCAATAGCAGTTAAGAGCCGCAGTAGGTGCCAGTGGGTAACTGAGCATAGAACGCTTTAAGTAGGAAATGGGTTTGGGGACGTAGTGTCAGATACAGCATAGGTACGGATGGTAAACCTTGAATTTCCAACAGGGCTGAGATATACTGAATACACTGTTCAAATTCAATTTAATCTGTTCAATGAACACACACAAAACAGAAGTCTGCTGTCCAGCAGAATGCATATAAATGAGCTTATGGGCCTATGACAACTGTAAATGCTATGCTAATATTTTGAATGTTGTCCAAAGGCTAACACTCAACACAAACCTGCAGCCTGACACAACCTGGGGTGCTATACATGTAAAAGCAACAGTTAATCTCCATTTTTAATTGCTATGAGCAGATGCTGCTCTGCTTCCATCTTTTGCTGCGATTCCACATGCAGTATCCCTTTTCCTTCGATCTTCGCTCTTCATTTTGATGGGCACTTGTTATATGGCACCCATCTTCATCTTTCTGCCAACCAAGTTACAGTCTCTAAGTAAGCAGAAAGCTTAACTCCAAACATTGTACTACTGCAAACATGAAGCTGCACATTTGCCAAACATGCCAACAAACCTTAGACTTCCGATAAAAAGTGACTCCTGTGTCATTAATTCATAGTTTACTGGAATGAATCCATTTTAATAATCCATACATTATCGATGAGCCTTTGCCCACAAATACACAAGACATGGACTGGAACAGTTGTGACTCAATCACTTAAGGGCTTTCCAAATCACATTTTCAGACTCACTCGAAATATGGTTTTCATATATGCTGTACTGTATTTGTGTGTGTGTCTGTGTGTGTGTGCGCATGTGTTGTTTGTACACATTTAAGGGTTGTTTCTTCAATAATTTATCAGTATATATTAAAAAAATAAATACAAAAAAGACCTTCAGGAGTGGCAGATTTAAATATATACATCTTTTACTAAAAAAAAAAAAAAAAAAACTCCATTACAGATGATCCATTATTTTTTTTCTCTTTTTTCCATCTTGAATAATTTGTACTACTTCCAACTGGTCATGATTCTAAAAAGCCTAATATTGAAAATAACTCACTATTTGGTAAAATAACATGTTGAGTTATTTTAAAAAATGCCCCTACACTCATGAAATCATACAAAGGTGGTGAACCAAACTGACACATTAAAAAATACATGAAGAAGAACTGTTGGTGATTGCAGAAGGGGCTAGCATGTAACATTTGTAACAGGTAAGGGTAGCGCCCACTGCCCAATGAGAAAACTTGAGATTGAGGTTGTGACCTTTGCACGCTGTTTTGTTGACAAGATATGATAGCATTTTAAAATGGCTGGAGAGGTGATATTTTTATACTGAAAGAAATTGACAAAATATATATTTCATATAGCAGTGTGTGTCAGTGCACGGTGATTGAGAGAGAGAGAAAAGAAAGAGAGAGGGAAGAAAGAATGAAAGTCTGTATTCCTCCATGAAAGGCAAAAAGCCTTGGTTTTCAGCAGAGGGTGAGAAAAATGTATATGTTGAAAAAATGAAAAATGCCAAAGGTTATGTATCCCTCCAATGTTTTATTTAACATGGTCAGAATTTGTTCAAAATAACAGTGCTTTGATATATACAGCATATGTGCATATAATATTTATGAGCATTAACATATAAAGTCCAAGAATCATGATGAGAAAAAATAGGCAGATAGTCCTGCTACTATTTGTTGGTTTGGCACACTGCCATTTAGAGAATTCACTGATGTCAGTATTACTTGTCATCGTGATTATAGTTAAATATTTTGGTAATTTCTGAACTAATTTGTTAAAATGAAAGGAAATAAACACTTGCACTTCATTTTGAAGATGCTGAAGAGGAATGCCGATCATCAAGTATCAGAGTGGAATAGTTTCTCTGATGGATGTCAATTTGTGTGATTCTGTGCATGGAAACGTGTGTGTGTGTGGGGGGGGCGGGGGGTGCTGAATTAACAACGTATTCTTTTACAAGTAGACTGGAAACAGAAAGGACACGCATGGGGAAGTGATCAGCGTTGATACAGTGCCTCTGATATAGTGCCGTTCCACCCTATTGTACCCTGGAGCTGTTACAGATTAATTAATGCTCTACAATACAAACACGTGATCCAGTTTGATATTTTCACATGGCTTGACTTTACTGGTGCTGCAGGCACAATCATTTTGAAGGGTGCACTTCTCATGCAGTCTCTGTTCATAGCCAAAGGCAATAAATGCTGAAAGCTTATTTGGCCCTATTAGAATTAGTCATGTGCACCTGCAAAGTCCGCAGCCTTGACAACCAGAACGAAACACCATTCCGAATTGGTGGGGAAATTAATTCTCTATTATGTCCCCTTCCTGAGTGTCCAAGCCATTGCTGCGGCACTGGGTAGGGATGGAAAGAAATGTGTTTCATTAAAATACATTCCTAATATGACGGTCATATCTCCCCCATATCTCCCCCCCCCCCTCGTCTCAGTCTCCCCCCCCGACAAATGGCGTAATGTCACAACCTCCAGAACTAAAAATAGAAATGAGAAGGGAGGGTGGTGGGTTGCAGAATTTGAATTGTTAAAAACAAAACTACATAAAAGTATGGTGCAAAGGTAAAATGACTATGGCTTGTTGCACATTTACTGTAGATGGGCTTTTTACATTCATTTTAAAGTGAACTCTTCCATGTTTCTCAATTTTAAAATGTAGGGATGCATTTTCCAGTGAGGGATTTTCGAACATGGGTAAAAACATGAACAGAATAAATGCGCATACGGGTTTACACAGTTTGTTTATTTTTACCCGCTTTTCTCTGCAGCGCTGGAGAAATATCCCAGTCTGGGACTTGAAGTCGAAGCTGAGTGAAAATGAAGGCCAGGTTCACACAGCACATTAAATTCAAGCTGGTCTCACACCAAGGGTCAAGGGTATTCACAGCCCTATCAAATCAAGGATGTTTTCCGTCTTATTTTCTGCAGAGCAGAGAGTATGTATTTCAAAATGATGTGTGATTTTGAAAAATAGAAGTAACACACACACACACACACACGGTCACACCTACACGCACCCACAAGGGCTATCCATTTTTTTTCTAAAATTTATGCTGTTGACATGGTGGGCATTTTGGTGCAAATTGCCTGCTGCCAATCACTCATGTGGGTGTGACACACTGGTGTTTGTTGAAGTGAGTCACAGCCATCACTTTCCATGAAAGGCACTATATAAAGACTGCCTGTTATTCCCCAAAGCCCTTTAAAAGTTCCTCTAAAACCTTGACAAGCTAGCAGTCTAAACAAATATTTTCCTTGAGGTTGTTACCAAGGTCAAGTACAATCTCAAACCATTCATCTGTAATTAATAAAAATTTCTGAATTAAAAATGTGTATAAAATGTTTTATAGGGGCAGGGTGTCAATTACTATTATTTTCAGGACTGACTGATTTGAAATAGAATTGACCATCATCCCTGATTGCTACCATACATCTTGTTCCTTTAGGGCTGTTTTCACCTGTTGAATAGAATGCTTACACAGACAGCAGAAGAAAATGTCTATATCGTTTCCATTTGTGGGAAAGAACAATACATAGAAGAAAACACTTGACTTCGGGGAGACTGTGCTTCAGGAGGATTCAGATGACAAGTTAACAAGACATGTTATCATATTCAAAGTCCACTGCGAAACAACTGTCAAATTCTCAGGAAAGTATCTGGTTGAGGGCCATTTTAAAATAGTGCAAAATGTGTCCTGTTGTCTCTGGGAACACTTGGCAGCTTCCTTGGTTGACATTACCCTCATGCTGGGGCGTGACAGAATTTCTCAATACATTCTAATACGTAACCCTGAAATAAAATGACTCTTCGGGGCTGGCAGCCACTTTCACCCATCTTGTTCCTTTATGACACAACATATTCCCATTATACCATGATGCTAAAGCTGCCAAGGTGGTTAGAGACTGTAAAAAAAAGAAGGGTTTTAAGAGGACTAAGACATCCTCTTGACCACAAGAAATGACTATAAAAAATGCCCCCATTTAACTACTCATTTTCAAAACTCAGTTCTGCCCTATTCATTCTGGATGAACAGCCCAGTGGTCAAAGGCCAGCTGCTTTGCAGGTCATTTTCCAGATTCAGATGTAGGTGAAGAACACAGTGTTTTGCTTGTGGCCATTCAAAATAGTTACAGCTTTCATAAAAATGCTGAGAATGAGAAATGGGTGAGAGCTGTGGCAAATTTCTCTTCTGTAAGTGCAAGAATAAATGGTGACACTTTCTATGAATGGTAATGCATAAGAGCTATATAATTCTGTCACAAGATACACAACACACTACACAACACCTTCAAAATGCCATAATGTGTATACACCTGCAGTAGTTTTGCTGTTAGTTAGGCCACTATGAGAAAGAGAGCAGATATAAAACATAACCATGGATTAGCTAATCTTGGACTGTAGGTTAATTTGAAAAAAACTACCTCCATTTCCTGGCTGGTGGGACTTTCACTCTGTGTAAAGAAAAAAATAACACTAACAAATCTCTTATCTCAAATCATTCTACATTCTGAGGAAGTCCAGTTTATATTAATCAGTACTGGATTGAACTCCTGTTCATGGGTGATCAGCATAGGACTTTTTATTGGTTCAACCTTCAGTCAATTAAAGATTGACAGGTTACTGAATGCTATGCAATATAGGCCAAAATGTGGGTCATATCCCGATATTGTGACCATTTGTATAAGCATTACCAAGTAATGCATCACAAGCTGAAAACAATTGAATATTTTAAAAAAACGAACATTTTTTTTGTCCAAGTGAATCGCAGGGCTACATGCTCTGCAAGTGACATAAGGCAATGGATCACTGCCCTTGTGTCTGTTTAATGCATTTGTTCATCTTGATATATTGTTATTGGTATTTTACTGGTTAAATTGGTGTACAATTTGTGAGGCTCACATTAGTTGTTGGTATTCAGTTTAACAGCTCAGTTTACCCTTGGGATCAGTATATGTGCAGCACTGACTCAAGTGCAAGGGATATGTTTTCTCTTCAAACACAGTTCAGTTCATTTCAGGAATTTTCTAAATAAAACAAATTGCTTTTGCACTGATAACAAAACACTTGCATTTATCAAGTTAATGTCATAAATACCGTTTGATGGAATTTATTCTGTATACTGGTAAGGGATTTTAATTTCTTTTCTTACATGTGTTTTAAACATGGTTTTACTCAACACTTAGGACATAATGTACCTTTACAGTATGTCCATAATTAGGCAATGTAATTTTAAAGGCCATTATTTACTTTCCCATGCTATTTCATGCTATAGAATTTATGTAATTTATGTATTGTGTGAACACACAGAGCTGTTTTATTACCTTTGATTTATTTATGCAGTTCTTAAATAAATTTTACAGGACACATTACAGTATATTCTTGGGTGAAATAAAACTAAATGGACTATCACAAAAAGTATCGCTGTAAACTTTCCTCTGACAGTAAACCACCTGGCAGATGAAATGAGTACAGTAATAGTTTTTTTATTAAACTCTATTATTTGTATTCACGGTGTTATGTTTGAGATTAGAAATATGTTTCTCAGGGTTTGCTAAGAGCACACCATGGCATAGAAGTGACTTGCTTCTCTCTTCATGTGGTCAGTAAGAAACACGGGCAAGTTTTTTGAACATGGTTACAGGAAAAAAGCTTTCCCATAATTTAATAATTTTCCTCCACATTCAAAGCCATACAAAAAAAATAAAAAATAAAAAAAACATCCAATGAAGCAAAACGGGAGATAGAGGGGGTCTCCCTACACTCCATTCCAAATGCTTCGTTAGCGCGCATGCATGCACCATCCTGCATCCTGAGAGTGTTTTTGGGTTAAAGGCTGCGCTCCTGTGTCATGGTGTGATTTATGAGAGGTTGGGCATTTACACCTCAGCTTTCCTTTACTCTCTGTCCGAGCCATTCATCACCAGTGACGGGTAATGAATGGACTTGTTCCGTCTTTCGCAGTTAACAAGGTGGTGGAGTCCAGAGAGTTCAGCCAAACCAGATTACGGCTGTGGTCCAGCCTCAAGGAAAGAAAGTAGTAGGAGGAGAAGAAAAAAATAGAATAAGTGCAATTTTCTCCCAGAGTCAAAAGCACAGATTTCCACGGAAAGCCGGAGATATCAATATTACGTCCCCATGTGCAAATACATCAGGACACTTTTTGGACCCCACCCAGACAAGACAGAAAACATCTCTTGGCCATTACATGAGCGTGAGGTTAAAAGTCTGTTCCTTGTTTGGGCTAATAAATCAGTGGTCACCAATCCTGGTCCTTGAGAGCTGCAGGGTCTGCTGGTTTTAGTTATTACTCAGCAATTAAGGAAGTGATCTCTTAAAGCAGTTTGTTTCACTTTACTTACCTCACCTGGTTTCTGGGGTGTTAATTGGTTGCTGATTTTAATTTGGAAAAACTAGCAGGCCCTGTGGCTCTCCGGGCCCACTCACTCCTGGTACACAACACATTAATCGCATCCTCAGTTTAGTTAGAGGCACACTAGTGACAGTGTCAGTAAGATAAGGACTAAAAGAAGAGCAGGGTGTACCAGTAATTTTCAGTAAAATTCAACATACAAAGAAATATACCATACAATTACTAACATACCATGAATGATATTTTCTGAAAAAAGTACAAATCCCTTGAGGACAACCAATTCAATTAAGCAAACAAATAATCTTTGAAAAGCATGCTGACTGAAAAACATTTTAAAAAAATTTGGAATTTGCCTGTCCAATCATCTTTCAGAATGTACTATGCTTTATTTATTACAGATGCCCCTTTACTTAGAAGCTCTACTGACTGATTTTTGTAGAGCCAGCAAATGAATCCCAAGACAATATGAAATTCTAAATTGATAAAGGTCAATTTTATTGACACTGGTATATTTTTTCAAAAAGAAACTGGTAAAACACTATCAAAACATTCAGATGAATGAAGTACAAGAAAACTTCAATTTTAAGTAAAATTATTACCATCTGCAAGACTGTTTTCCATGCTGCCTATTTTTAAAATGATCGTATAAGAATTATAGAAAAGGATGGTCTAGCAGCTGAAAATTCATCTCTTTGTAGCTTACGCTCTGCGTTCCATACATAGGGATAATTCCAATGTCTCTGGATGTCAGACGAGACTTTTACTCCCAAAAACACATTCCTCAACACTTACTGTACGAGAGGAAGTGACACATAAAAACCTTCAGCAAGACGAATCCATCCAAAGTATCCTGATGTATGGTCGTTATTAAAAGCTCCCAGAAAGTACTCTTAGGGCTGTAGTCCCCACATTCTTAATAGCTTTTCTCAAAGGGTCGTCCATGCAAAATTCATTTGGGCCCACGGAGAAATGGATCACAGTCACATAGTACAAGATAGCATGCAGTCTGCAGGATATTCTTTCAGGGTCACCAGAGTCCCAGTTTCCTTCTGGATACACAGTGCATTATTCAAGCAGAATTTTCAACTTTTTAATTCTCCATGATCATTGTTAATTTATGACCGCACTGGTGGGTAAAACAAAAATAAATAAAAAATACATATAGCATTGCCATGTCCTCAACCAGTCAAAAAAGCAGATTCACTGGTTATTTTCTGCAAACCTCTAAAACCCCTCCTTTATCTCATTGTAGTTACCTTCTCCCTTTGAAGGTCCTGAGGCATACACCTTAATGGTGGCATTTATTTGCTTATACCTTTGCCTATCTCTAGCTCTAGGGGTGTTCGCTTGCCATGTGAAATGTACTAAAAGCATCTGTTAAAGTTGTAAATGTTAGTAATGATTCAGAATGATCAGGACAAGACTTCCTCTTAAATACCACTGCATAATACAGTGGACAGACAGAGGAATGTAAACGTGTGTGGTTATATAATATAGGCTAAAACATCTGGCTTGACTGCCATTCAACTTGCACAAGACAGAGGGTATCATCATTTTGCTTACACATATTGAAATGATTATGTATACATGAGGCAGGAGTGTGGTTGAGTGGTTAGGGAACTATGTATGCGAGCAGAATTATGCATATTCTGCTATTAAGCATAGTTAGAACCTGCATCACATTGGCCTTGTGACCTTCTCCTTAATGCCTGACACTTATTTACATGGAAGATATGTTTTAAAGTGCTACATAAATGGCCTTGCTTAAGGGAGGCCTAACAATGCATCTTATTCTATTTCATCTTCTTTATATATGCAAGAGTACTTAACATTATTTAAATCAATTTACAGAGCAAATAGTGTAGGAAAAAAAAAAGCCTGACTTCAAAGTAAGAGTCTCAAATCTTGTGGTTGGCCGATAATGCAGAGTCTGACCCAAAATTTCCAGGGCTTTATGTCCAGGAAGATAAACAGAACCAAGGCTTTATGACTTCTGTAAGGTGAGAGCAACACAAAGTGCTGGCTGAACAAAAAAAAATCATCAGAAGTCAACCAGTTAGGGCAAAATGCTTTCACAGCATCTGCCATGCCCTGCCCCACAGGGTAACTTTGGGGTGTCACATACAAAATAAAACGAGGTTAATTTCTAACCTTCCACTAGAGAGGCAGCAGAACATTCTTTACATATAGAATATACCAAAATAATTATATAAAGAACTACCAAATAAAAGCTGGAGTAGAAAAGTTCCATCTGTCCTCTCCTAGGTATGTTGGGCACAAAGGTGGTGGCCCAATTACTCATTCTGACAGGTGAAGGAGGAACCTCATGGAGGTCAAAGGTGAAAGGTTGCATGTGGATGTGTGCTCTCTAATGGCCTACCACTCTGAGTTGTGCAGCCGTTCAACTGAACCGGCTGGGTTGGAAGAAGGTATTATACAGATAGAACAGCCTGTTCTTACAATAATGCTATAGTTGAATAACATTTGTAGCCAAAGTTACCGAACTAAAAAGAGACAAGCCATTCAAACAGTCTGTTTACACAATCCTATGTGTATGAGAGGCTTCAGTGTACTTAAGAAGACATCTTAAAATAATAATGTATCTTTAAACAATTTAATGCAAGAATGATTCAGTTTAATCAGGTGCATTTGTGATTTTTTGTTTTGAAAACTTGAAGATACAATTATAGATGCATAGGGGAAGTGTTATTCCAAAACCTCACAATTTAATTAAATTAAGCAATGAAATTCTTTGAAATAAAACTGAAAAATCCACGGTTTGAGGAAAAAAAATTGTGTATATGTAGTGCCATTGCATCCAGGGGTAAGAGGAAGCAAAATCGAATAGAATCATACTAGCTGAATTTATGTCCCTTTCATCTCCCCCATGGTAAGCTGCTAAAACAAATCAAACCAAATTTAAAACCTAAAAGCCATAAAACCACACTCAAGATTGGAAGGAACAAAAGAAAAGAAAAGAAAAAAAGGAAAGAAAGAAGGAAAAAAAAAAAATCCCACCAACTTGCCTGTGCTTTTATAAAGGGCTTGACAATGCAACTAGGAACACCTGGGCTGAGTACCAATGAGTCACAGCTGTGCATGCCTGTGAGTGAGCCTGGTGCTGTCCATGGTGCTGAAGGTCTGCTGGCAAGGCTGTTGCTCTCCATGGTACGGAAGGTATCCCAAAGGTGGAAGCTCAGATAAAAACTAAATAGGAGGAGAAACCTCTTTACAGCCCCAACTCAGTGTTACAGGTGGATAAGAATTAGCTTTACATATCCAGAGTAAAATAAGCTTGTGAAATTAAAAGACAATTTGCATATATAGTATATACAAGAGTAAACAACAAAATGTTCAATGCTAATTCAACTCAAATGAAGTACATTTAACTGTATTATAGTACATAGTATTATTGTCCCTATTGGAATTGGAATATAAACACTGTTAGATTATATTTAACAGTAGGAACTTTGCCGTGTACTTTCTGCTCACGAACATATGCCTTGTACTTCAACTTTATTGTATCCTTGGGGCAAGATATGAGAAATACACATTCAGTTTTAAAATTACTTAGGCAATTCTGTCAGGAGTATGAGTAAATGCCTAGATTAATTAATATGAAGCAACCTACATTTAATTTCCCCCATCCCTGCATTTGTGAAAATATGAAATAATAACTGAGTGGATGTTATGCATTTTAGAGAGTGTTATGAATGTGTATTTCTTTTTGTAAAACTCCCATTTGCTCCCGCTTACTCCCGTGATGGGGAAACGTTTTGTAAGAACCGAGACCAAAAAGCGTCTTTTTCCCTGGCCATCTGAACACATTCATGCAGAAAATGTGAAAGGAAGTGTAAGCCTGCCAGTCTCTTTTTAATTGGTTGGTCCATGTGTTCTATACCCCATGTTTTCTTCCTTGTTGTTAGATTCTCACATCCTGTCTGTCCACCTCTTTCTGAATGTTTTCCCAGTGGTTGAAAAGCCGAGTGCATTCAGGAGTAGTTGTACAAGACCAAATTCCGCCCCCACCCTCACCCACAGTACTCCCCAAAATTTGCTAAATTTTTTAAACATTTTTTAAAGCATGGATTTGAGTGAATTATATCCACAAGCTGATGCAAGCATCCTTGGTGAATGGTGAAATCTTTGCAAACAACAAATGATCTTCCCTCACCAAGGATTGAAAAGACATGGAGCAAGAATTGAAGGCAGACCTTTGTTATTTTCCCACAAAAGCCTGCATTACTTATGATGCTCAATGCCAACTTTGCAGCTGAAACTCTGACTTAATCGTTGCAAAACCTACAAAATGACTAAGCCAGGCTGTTCAGAACGAGGCCTAATGTAACGAACAGTTGAAAGACCTTAGAAAAACGTGTCACGTTGTTGAAACATGTGTGGCAGCCATTAAAACGAATGCAGCACTAATCTGAATGTGATTAGTGTCCCATGTCACAGACACAGATACTTTTTCCTCTCAGAACACCAGACTGCAACAGGGTAATGAAGGAAGTGATTAAGGACGACTGAACTACGGGGCTATTCTCAAACTGAGAAACGCAGAGCACACACTGAGCCCTACAAACAAAATGAAAGCACAGCGACTTTGAAATGTAGCAGACAGTGCAGGCCACAATGCGGGCTGCACGGCAAAGTTCACCGTCAAGAAGAATAAAGTAGGGCTGAGCAGGAGAACTTAAGGAGCAATCACAACAACCTAGTGATCTTACGAGGAGAAGGTAACATCAGGCCAAATTCAACGACGAGGGTTCGGAAAAGACTGTCTTCGGGGAGCAAGGCTTTATTTATTTCTGAAGGAGTATGAATGGCCTTGTATTTTTTCTTTTGATCATCGGAAAGTCTAACCTCTATGATTCAGTTCCTGTCTGGTCACAGTGTAATAGTTTGATTCGGTTACAGTAGTGTCACCCACATGGGTCCCTATAGCTAAATTGAGATATTTCAGAAAAAGGCAATGAGGGACTGAGAGGTCTTCAGCAATGTGCACACATTGTACTCACATCTTGCATCCAACTAGCACTCAGCACTCCGCACACTCCAAATAATTTTAGATATCCATTTCGTTTCATTTCAACAAATTCATTGTGGACAGTTTTCATAATAAAATGTCAGATGAAACAGACTTCTTCAAATGCTGGTGTTTTTGTTCTGTCTGAACTTTTCATTAAGGCAACAGTCTGTGATCAATCCTAGATAAATTGATGCAAGCTCTTGGTAAGTGCAAGGTCTAGATCAGTGAATGTTTACAGAAAAGGAGATGCCATGTGGCACTTATTTTAAACAGTTTTCATTCTGAAATGTCAGATGAAAGATTAAGACTACTGCAGGACTTTTCGGATACAAGTGCTTTTGTTTTGGCTGAACTTTTCATTAAGGGAACAGTCCATTATCAAACCTTAATAAATTAAGTGCTGTTTTCTCTATCCATTGAATCTATTTTAGTATCCCTCTCCCAGACTTAGTGTGGGAATCATGGGTAAAAGTTTCTTACTCTAACTTAAGGACAAAGCACTGTAGCATCTTAACCTGATTTAGTGATAAGTCAAAAAGCAAATGAGTTTCTTTGGTGATAAAATGAATGGGACGTGTAAGGGAGGGCATGCCTTTGGGGAAATTGTTGCCCCTGGATTCACAGGATGGCCAGGTAGGGAAGGATAAATGTAGGTCACTGAAATAGCAGAGAGAAATGGATGACTGACCGTTTAAGGGTAATATTTGAAGGCTGCCATGTAGCTTATCTTGCCGGGACTCCAGTGTGTGGGCAGGCCTTGCAGTTTGCTATCAGACCTGGCCTGTGCCAGCACCGACTTGTGGCCAGTGGCCCAGTGGGGTGGTGCACAGTGTCAGCCAGGGAGGGAGAGATTTCATCCGGTGAGACGTCCATGCCTCATTGCACACAAGCAACTCCCTTTGTTCAAATGAGTGCCAATCTGTCTGCCTATGCATGCCATGCATAAAGCCACCTCCTCCACCGCAGTGTCTGTACAAGCTCAACTGCTGAACTACAGAGTAAAAGAAACAGGGGCCTGACATCACATGATTTAAAGGAGAGAACGTGCTAGAATGCCCTGTCCCAAAATGACAGAGGAGGAGGCAACAGCAGTGCACCCAACTGAAAAACTCAGGGAATTCCAAATGGGCAGAAAAACCAGGGTACATGTTTTGTTTTTTTAAAAGGAGTAACATCCACATTTATTTGCTGAGGAGAAAGGGATGAGCTGGGTATCTCCATGGCCAAACTTCAGATACAGACCCCATGAGTGTTACACCTGTGTCAGGAAAATGTGTGTGCTTTCTGAGCAGATCTGTCACCCTGTCGTCTTCCCCAGTTTCAACCAGCTTCAGCCGGCTCTGTTCTGCAGGCCTGTGCTCTTCGCTCAGGTAAGGGACAAACTGCAACAATTTTCTTTAAGGGAAACAGCCACTGCTGTGGCTATTTTAAGACCAGTTTCATTCATTTTTTATCAGAGTTGGATGGCAAATGTCATCTGGATGCTTTTAGTGCCACAGTTTCCACCATTAATAGAGGACCAATCGTTTTTCTTCAAAAAAAAAAAAAGACAAATACTGCAGCACAGTTTCTCTCTATTGTTCTGTGAGCCAAAAAAGACAAAGATCTGCCCCTAAAATTTCCTCAATTGCTCTTTCGGAAGTGAAAGGGGTTAGGGGGGCATTCCCTCCTCATGCTTTTTGAGAGTTTGCTCCATCATTCACTTCAGAAAATGGCTGGAAGAGCACACCGAACAAAAGAGAAAAAAAAGAAAAGTGGAATATCTATCTGTTCTCCATTTGCCTGTGCTGTACATTGCCAGCCCTTGATTGGAGGGATTGGCTTAATTCTTCATCCCCCTGCTGAAAAGGAAAGCTAGTCACAGGCACCATCACTGCTAATGCATAAAAACTGAAATGTTCAGGGAATTTGCCAGCCAGCTGCACATACTAGCTGAGTAAATCAGTAATGTATGTCAGCATGTTTGAAATACCCTCATGTTTTAAGCTCACATAGAAAGAATCCGTCTTTTCCCCAATGGATTACAGAACATGCAGCTTGTCAGGCAGGTATTGGAAGTAACTCTAGGTGTTCATTATTTCCTCCTGGGACCAGTATATGACAAGTGTCCATTAACAAAGGGTTAATGAATCAAACAATTCAAATACAATCACAGACATTTTTCACAGGGTCAACCCAATTTATATGTTGCTAAGATTATTTGACTGATACATTGGGAGAAAAAATGATTTAATTTATAGCCTGAGCATGCTTTGTGGACGTTCTTTGGCTATGACCTAGCGAGCCTTGCCCAGGTCAATGAAAAATGTGCAATTGATTGTCCTGTTGCGGTTAGCACAATGGAAGAAGCCATTGTAAGTGTTTGATTATTGTATTATTCTCACCTTCAGCTGTAATACTTGAGAGCAACTTGTCAAACTGTAATTTCTCCCCTGGGACACACCAGCCAGAGCCATTTTGATTTTCTGTCAACACCGAGAAGGATAATGAAAACTAATGCTCACAGAGGGAAATGACTTGTTAAGGTTACCAGGGTAACATTGAAGACGGTAAGGAAATTTTTCTGGTCCCAGCATCCTTTGCACATCTGTCGACCCTCAGTTGTGCATCCGCCATTTTAGTTTGAATGTTTTGACAACCTTGTAAATTAGAATATTGATTATAAGAAACCACGTGGATAAAGACACAAAGTGTGATCATGCGCGCGTGTGCCTGTGGTGTTTTTTGTGAATAAAATGAACTGTGTTGTTGCCATGACATTTCAGAGCAGATAAGTCCAGCCAGTGTTAATTATTCAGGCGAGCTCCATGTATGCCCTATGCAGGCACAGAGCTCTGGGGCTGACTAAGGCACTTTGATTATAAGCACACCTTCCTGCAAAACGTTCTAAATACGTTTCGGCTGTAAAATCACCTTTTTATTAAACACCACTACGACAGCAGTGGTGAGAAGTGTGGGGATGAAAATGCCACAAGACAGAAAGCAATAACAGAGTACAGGTGCTGACAATGACAAAGCAAAAGAACTCTAGATCCTGGCAGACTTTTCTTTTTGAGCTAAAGAAAAGTCCTACCTGCAAGTTGTTTTCTTTTAACAAAAGTATAATAGTTCATTATACATTGGTAAGTATACTCAACAGCATTATTAAGAATATTAAATTGTAGAAGTTATGGACTTTTCCATAGTTTGATGAGGTCACTCGGTTTATAAAAAAAAAAAAAAAAAAAAAAAAAAAAGGAAAAAAGAATACAACCACGGAAAGGTAACTTTAATTATCCGTATTAAAATGCCACGTAAAAATGGCAATGAAATAAATTAGAATATTACAAAATGAAATCCACAGGCATTCCAAAATGTATAATGCCTTTAAAAATCATCTTAATGAAGCCATATGAACCCTTCTGCGGAATGCTACATTGCTGTTGTGACAGCTCGAAGAGAAGCCTCTCAGCAGCGGCCTGCGATTGTTTCCACGGAGACGCCTCCCCTCCCTCGATGAACCCTCCCAAGCAACGGAACGATTCCAGTTGAGCAATCTCAGATCAATTTAATCCAGCATTGGGGAGAACAAGGCCTGGGGATAGGGGTGCTCCTGTGGAAGCCTGAACCTCACTGTGGGGTGGTGGGGGGGTGGAATTATGCCAAAATGGTGAACTGGAAAAAGCCTGATTAGGGACAGAAGCACAAAGATGAGAATAGCTAAATAGCAGAGATGAATGATAAGAAGGGTTAGGGAATGATTTAAAAAGGGGGGGGGGGGGGGGTGTATGGAGAGAATGTGCTTGGCTTGCACTGCTTAACATGCGAGAACACCCAGCAAATTAAATTCACATCAGGCTTCAGCTGTTACTGAACTGTAAGAAGGGGCATGGCATGTTTGAGTGACTTGCAAAGAGTTTGGTAAGTTGCAAAGAGTTTGGTAAGTTGAAAAGAGGTGCAAGAGACTGAGCACATGTAATCACTCATTTGATTTCTGGTATATGTATTTATATATATATATATATATATATAATACATTATATACTAATACATACAATAAAATACGTATTATAGCATTGCATTATACATTAATACAATGCTATAATATGTATATTCATTCAGATGATTTAGCATTTTTATGGTTTTATGATTTTTATAGCTTGCAGAGATACGTGCTGTAGTGATGTTACATACACTCTCTGGTCTGGGAATGTTAGTAGCCACATCTGTACTATTGCCAATAGAACTCAGGGGAATAAACTTGTATTCCATTAGATTATATGGCTAAGAAATTTCTATTTTTAATGTAAGTTTGAGGGGCATATTTCCTCACTCTTGAGTCAAGTCTGAAATGGTCAGTGTGCCATGGACACATTTCTGTAGGTACTGTAGATTTGCATTAATTAGGTATCCACACACCCACAGACCCTCATTTTCAGCTGAGAATTTGATCTAGCTTAATTTTAGTAAACAGATTCTCTTGGGCAATTGATCGCTTTAAGAACCAGACATCAACTGTCAACTGCTGGGCAAAATTCCCAAACCGAGATGTTTTCCTGTATTTTTCTGTCTACTTATCAAGGTAGCAAGCTAGCTATCGATTCACCTAAGGTAGCTATAGATGTGTGCAATACATGTAAGCATGTATATGACTGCATTAAATTTAAAATTGCACTCCATCCAGCTGACCAAAGTTGCCAACCCTGGGATTGTCTTGAATTTGTGGTAAAGGATCTCTGAATGGATAGGGTGTAACATTATCATTTGTAATAGGTCATTGCTACAAATGATAATATTATCTGTCAATTTACCCATAGTAAATAAGATCTTAAGTAAATTTGTTTTGTCACTACCTGTCAACAATTTCTGTAAAATCTTAGTGGCCTTCTCGCATCCCTGTATACATACTAAAGCTGTATTCCAAATGCTGAATTAGAAAAGGAAGTTCAAAAACTGCTTCTCAAAAGATGTGACATCTAGTAATCTAGAGCCTTTGCGGTTTCCCCCTCATTTTTCTCACTGATATACTATCGTAATTGTAGGTCGGACTCATCGGTACATCGGTACCTCTGTCAATTTGGAAAGGTCAACCACCAGCATGTGTGCAGTCAACCACAGATTCTTCCTTCACTCTGTGGTCCACCAGCTGAGTTGCTGCAGTTACTGTGCAAGGGGCTACAGAACTGATGTTGGGGATCATTGCTATGAAAAAAATTGTATTTTTATTTTCAGTTTTTTCAGGTTTCCACGGTGTCATTTCCCCTGGTGCGTATGCACAAGAACGTTATGGAGGTGGGGATTACCTTTCGTTCAATGCGCCAAGCAGACACATTTATTTACGGAGCCTGTACTGCACTCAAGTAATCCAGAAGCCATCCCCAGTGGAAAAAGGCAATGTAGCGGACATTGTGTGGATGAAACACCTGTATGGAGATGCAGGCTGAGTGTAAGCTGATGAAAAACACAATTACGCTCTTTTGCTGACTGCTGTTCAGTTCCATGACATAATCACATTTAACACATCCACAGAGGACTTACACCACTTAAATATTTCTGCTTTTCAGACAGAACTGCACTCCTCTACAAGCTGATTTTGATTACATTAGATACACATTCTCTTGATCTCTTGAAACTGTAGCACTTGATATACAGACATCAGGCTGGTCTGTGGATTCTGTTACAGGAAACAAATTAATTCTATTAAAATATATTTTTTCATTGATTCATTTCATGGACCCATCATGTATGAACCCTTTACAGATCATTTTTCTTATTGTAAGTACTCTGAGTAAAGCAAGAGTTTGTTTAGCAAATGTGGTAAGGACCATGTAAGTAAAGTGAAAAAATGGAATAAAATACACATTTGTACAGACTCTGTTATCCCTGTCATTCCACTCAACTTTCATTCTAGTACTCAAACTTTCTCTGAAGTGTGAAAAAGTCTGTTTTTAATTTTCATCACTAGCTAGCCACTTACAAAATCTGGCACCAGTGAAACAGCCAAGCAGCTTTTCAGGGAAGTGTAAGATATAGTTCTGAGTTTAATAAATATTTGGCATTATACTGTACTTATGAAAAACAAGTAACGCAAGCTCCACTTTTTTTCTGTATATACACTCAAGTTTATTTTCAAATGTATAAAGAAAAAGGTTAATGCTTTCATTTAATTGTTGGTCAGAGCCAAAGGGAAAAGTTGATTGAACCTGGGAGGCTTTGAGTGTCACTCTGGCTTGGAATTAATGCTGGCCTTGCACCCCCCATGCACAGCAGCTCAAACTGTGACAGGGCCCTTTAGATAGATTACCCAATCAAATGTGAGGATGACATTGGAGCAAAGGACTCAGTCAAAGCTATTTTCCTTCTGGGCAAGATTAACACAAGGCATGACATTCCAATAAAATGACTCGGTTGTGAACAGCGCTGTGGCTGTAGGAGAAATAGTACTTTATTGATCCAGAAATGGTAAATTTCTGCATTCTTACATACTACAGTGACAACACACATCATATTTACAATGTATGCATCTACAAGTTATAATAGATGGCAAAATAAAACGTAAAACTTTATGCCCTATCAGAGCAAAGACGCCACGATTATTATAGACAAGTGTGCTGTGTGTCAATTGTAAAAGATCATGAAGTATTGTAGTATGTAAACTAAATCAGCATGTATGCATTTCACTTGTAAGTTGTCATTTTATTTGTCAGTTTAAGCACCACAATATGCAAAGTGTGAAACAAATTAAGATCAGTTTTAAGAACCATGCCGAGAATAAAACAAGATTTTAATTTGCTTGTGCAACAGGTCTTTACCGCAGTAAATGTGAGAAATATCACCCTCAATATTGCATTTTTGTGATGGTAATTCAACTTTGACAAGTCTTACATGGTGTACAAAAGAGTGCATGTAATCACTGCAGGCGTGTCAGCTCTCTCTTTCACACACACACACACAATAAATCAGCATCAGAATGTGAGTGGTAACATGACGCTTGACCTCCTGTACATTAGTATTGTTAAGACTGTACTGAACTAATATTCCTAAAGTGAAACCATAACTAACAGAAATTTTTTACCATCTAATCAAATCAAGCTCAGACAACCAGTATCTTTCGAAAGGAAACGCGTTAGGGATTCATGGAGTTGTCTATACGCACAGGTTCCCCCATCCTCCATGTAAACAAAAGTACTCTTTAGCTTTAAGGAACAAGGAGGCAGAATATTGCGTGGATGTGAATGGATGAACGCATGATTACGCTGTAATCAGCTAAACGGATTTTCACATTGCCCATAAACCATGCATTGTTCTTGTAATTTACTAATTATAGTACTCCATACTGCCTGTAATACCACTATATATGGAGTACGTGTGTGAGTATATAGATGTATGCAAAGCATGGTTTGTTTCAGACCAGAGGGTATTTTCATTGAAACAAAAACAAATCAGCCAAGCCCTAAAGGCCAAACATGTTTTCAAATATGAGGTTGCATGTGCATAAAAAAAATCTGATTGTCAACATCACTCTATGGAAGGAAAAACTGTATTTTGAGCAAGTGGGTTGAGTCTGCAGTGTTATGTTCTGGTGTCATTGTAGCAGATTGCCAGATTGGTGACTCTTCCAGGCTTCTACTGCACAATTTCTTCAAATGCATGAAATCTAGGCAGATGATTATCAACATGAAGAACTGGTACCATTTTATTTATGCCTATGTATACTGGTGAAACATTTGCCTGAATCTGAATCTGCCAGCAACAAAATTGAGCATGTTGAATTCATCAGTCCAGTCTGCTATTTGCAATTTTATTCTGTCCCCGAACTGTGCTATAAAACAATTTCTACTAAAATGACTCCGTGTAACTTCAAAGACCTACAACCCTTCTACCTCTGTATCCAGCCAGCAACACTGCAGACTAGCTGCCCACCGCTAGTCTGATTGCGTTTTGCAAATCCGTGCAACATTTAAAGCGAGGCAGTAGAGAGGAGGATCAACTGTTAAAAGAAAGCAAAATGGCGAATGGTCCAGCTGCAAGCAGACTGGTATAGTACAAATGTGCAACATACCGAGTAACAGAGTTGTTTGCTTGCTGGGTAAGTAAAGCTATGTGTGATATAAATGCCCAGAACAGGGGTTCTTTAAGCTATTCACCAGAGGTAGAATAACCACTAAGTCTCAAGAGACAAAAGGACAGGGGAAAAAGAACGAAAAGAAAAATACTCCTAAGGGAGAGTATCCCAAAGAAAAGCTCTAAACAACCCGCGTACTGGGTAACAAACAAAAGCTTAAGGAGTATGAACCTACTGAAAATAAACAAAACTGCCTGTGCAGAAAACGGGGTAACTTAAAGAAAACAGACCTTGAACCTAGACTGAAAAATAACCCCAATGAAGAATTCCGAGTTTTAGGTTGTGGCACTAACTTGTTGCCAACAAGCCATAAAGCTAAAGATTGTTGTGCTAACTTTGTAGCCGCAACAATTCACTACCGCAAACTCTCAATCTTTTACCTTACCACGCTTGCCAGAATACCGGCTCTAGTGAAACGTAAGTGACACTAAAGCAAAGCTTATCGGCTTGCTAGGGGTTTAAATAGAGAGTCAACAGGTGCAAATAGTTAAAGGTGATTTGCACACGTATAATTCAATCAAGGAAAAGAAGAAAACTAAAGGGCCGTAATAACTGAAGAAAAGGCGCAGAGAAAAACGATGGCCGTAATAACTGAAGAAAAGGCGCAGAAGGAAAATAAATGGTGGTATCAGCCAAAACCATGACAGTGAATCAGTACAGACGAAGCTACACTAGTGCACATTCGCAACTGATGGTGCCAGCCCTTAACTAGAAGTATAATCACAAAATGTTTTTAAATTTTTTAAATTCTTAAACATATTTCATTCATAGGTTGTGCACTGTGACTTGATTCACAATGTCTGTAGAACACACTGTATTTGAGGGAAATAACTGTTAATTCCAAAATTGGGAATTTTATCCAAAAATATGAGTAAATAAATAAAATAAAAAATACATTTTGCACATTTGCACAGGTTTGAGAGTAAGTATACCACCAGAATTCTTTTTTTTTTCTTCTTTTTTTTTACAAAAAAATGTTGGTCTTACAAAGTCTCTTTGTATTGAAACAGTACATACAGGGTGCTTCATTTTCTTTTCCACTAATTGAATGGTAAAATTCAGTGAGCCCACCAAAAATCATTCAATGGCTTGGCTTGCACATCGATTCCACTATTGACTACTGCCTAGATCCAACATTGTAAATAGATAATACATAAAGCACACGTTCCATAATCAAGACCAATGCATCATGCAATGAATTTTATTGAAGAAAATTTTGGGGAAAAATGACCTTCTCTGTAGAAATGGTCATCTGGCCATGTAGAAAAGGGTGCAACAGTCTTCAGTGACCCCCCCCCCCCCCCCCCCCAACACACACACACACATATTTTTCCCAAATCCACACCCCCCCCCCCCCAAAAAAAAAGAAGAAGAAAAAAACCCTCACTCCCCACCCCTGTGGCCACCCCAATACGCAATGCCACGTGCATTTATTTTTTTGCACAGGACTAATTTTACTAATTTTAACTGCAGCAGAGCATTTTTTTGCACCCAGTCACTGAGATGTTGAGCGACAGCCTGTATCTCCATTCTGTGAACAGGAACCCATGCAAACTCACCCACTCAAGTGCCATGCACTTTCATGGAAGTCACCCATTTATTTTGTCCTTTGTGTTTTTGTAACCCCTTCACAAAGATTTCATATGAGGTAAGTATGATCTAAGGACCTCTGTGGTTACCCAAAAAAACATTGGGTAATTTCAGTTTGAAGGTTTACTCTCCTATTCGGTACAAATTACAGACATGGACGAATGGTAGAGGATTTATATAACAGAAGTAATGGGTAATAATCACATGACTTGATGTCCTAGGGTAAAACTTGTCCTGTGCGAATAGGACTTTCGACTCAGGACTCTGGCTCACACACCTCCCACACTGGGGGTCTCTCACTGAACAATACTGTACATCCAGCATTTAGTCTTCACTGTTATTTAATGCTGTAGAAATATGGCGAGTTGGTTGTCTAATGAAAGCTAATTGATTTCTCATTGGTTTGGAAATCCCATCCTTCACAGACATAAACATTGATCAGAAATGAGATCGCAGGGCTCTAAATCGGTCCTAGCCGTATTTCTCCTTTATGGATACGCATTTTTCGATGTTCTTTGGGGTGACCTCCTAGGAACCCCCCCCCCCCCCCCCCCCCCCCACACACACACACACACACACCCCACCGTGATTAGACTGGCAAATGTCTGTTCCTGGGAAAATGCATTACCAGGATGAAGCTTTTGTGTCAAGAAATAATTTATACAAAGCCCCCCCCCGATACCCTCCCCTCCTTCGTAAATCCCCTGAGGTCTTTTATCTGCAAATCCAATGTCTTTCATTCCGAGACATGAAGGATGATATCCTTAATGTTTATGACAAATTAATCTGCCAGGGGAAAGCCGACGACACTAAGCCGCCAGTGGGTCACCCCTTTTATTCAAAACCTGTCATTTCCCATTTCCAGATCCGTTCACAGGGGTGGCGTGTCTGCGCACCGTATTTATAGAACTCTCATGTTTTCGGATTTGCAGTATGCAAAAGGGTTAATTGTGTACATGTTGTTTCACTCCAGTGGTAATAAAGGAGTTTGGACGGAAGTGAAGATGACATAATTATCTATAACGTAGTTTCAAAGTGAATCCCTCAGATCAACAACACGTAGGAGTGTAACTCACTGATCTTCTGAAAGGAAGTTTTT
This sequence comes from Anguilla anguilla, assembly GCF_013347855.1. Taxonomy (NCBI): domain Eukaryota; kingdom Metazoa; phylum Chordata; class Actinopteri; order Anguilliformes; family Anguillidae; genus Anguilla; species Anguilla anguilla. The sequence goes on from NC_049215.1 coordinate 14,888,427, forward strand.
TTTTCATTAATTTGATTAGATTTCTTGAGCATTAGTGGTCAATGAGGTGTTGTGAGCTATATTATTTTAAGCTTGGACATAACATTTATGAGGGCAATATATAGGCTAGAATAGTTTTAATGCAAAATCTACTATCTTGGTATATGAAAACATCAGTTTAATATTGTCCCAGAATAATATTATATAATTTGGTTTGATAAATGGTTCACAAAATGAGATTTTATGAAAACAAATGAATCATTTGCATTGAGGGCACTCTAAATTTAATGTATTTCCCCTCGAAATATATAAAGCATATTGTCAGTTACAGCTGCTGTGAAATTAGTCAGAAATGAAGGCACAGGATGTATTGCAAGACTATTTTTAGATGTCATACCATGAATAGGAAGAACAGTTTTCTTGTTGAAAGAACAACCAACAGCTGATAATATGCAGAGTTGATCCTCAAGGCACAAATATTTATTTACAAAAAGGCGCTGTTGATTTTGCATCAAAACAAATTATGCTGAAAATTATGAAGCAAAATGTATAATTTTATTTAAACCCTAAAGGAAAAGGAATTGGTAAGTAGGGTAAAGGTAATCAATAGAATGGTTGTGCAAACGTGCTTGGGCACTAGTGCAGTGGTTAATTTTTTCCAGCACAAATGGAATACTTTTTGCCTCAATCCAGTTTGCCTGTTTTGTGGTGGGCCCATAACAAGTATTTCAGACTTGAAACTACTCGCTCATGTTTGCATACGTTTGCTTTTGGTCTTTTAGCTAACTGGACAAAAATGACACCAAAGGGCCATATTTACTAAGCATGCCGCACATTACCGTCAGTGCTGCAAAATTCTGTCACAGTGTGGTGCTTTAACTGAATGAGCCATCTAGCAGCCCTCACATTAATTGCTTTAATTTCAGAAAAAAAAACAACAACATTTGATTTACAAATCCTGATTATAAAGTCTTATTTTCATGCATTTAAAATCCATATTTTTTTATGATCCATTTCATTTTCTAAATTATTGTTTTCTGTCATAACTGGAAAGTGATAGGGGTTTTACTGTGGGTGAAACTGCGGTTATATTTCACTTCTAAAATCTAAATGGCTAATTTAATGTCTAAATGTGACAGTTGCATTATCGTACTGGTAATTGGAGAAAATACAACATTTGACAAAGCATACAGAAAAACAACACAACAATCCCTTATAAATAAATTGGCTAATGGAATGTTTTCTACTCTGACATGGGTAAACACACAGTAAAGATTGACATGGCCATTGCTTGCTCCATATCAGATTTACACAACATTTATAATCTCTTGTCTGGAGTAATGTAAATCCCTGCTGGTCAGCCTGTCAGTCTGTGCCACCAGGCTACTCATCCAGGATGCAGCTGGCCACCTGGTCAAACCTGCCCAAATTCACACATACCTCTGCAATTCTGAACACCCTTCGTTAACGTCTGCTGGCTGCCCATGATTGAAACTTTTTGCATGTCTAGGTCTTGCGATATTTGCTTGCCATGTGAAATGAAGTCTTGGGAGCTGCTTTGGATAAAAGCATCTCCTAATGACCGGACTGTTAATTGTACAGTACATGGGACAACATAAGTTCACATGATCAGGGAATCAGAATCCTATCAGCCAATCAGACAGGAATGGCACTAGACATTGGGACACACAAATATGCAAAGGAAGTTCATTACAAAAAGACACTTCATATTCAATATAACAACAAGTACCAGTGTAGCTCAATATATCAAATCCTCAATTTAACAGATTAAAAGACTGCAGAATTTCAAAAATGGTTGTACATTCAAACTGCATCGATAACAGAGACAAAGATGGGTGGAAAAGGGTGGCAAAAAAAACAAATCCACCACTTCAATGCTTATCTGAATTGGATAATTATCGCTTAAGCCACAGTGCATGCATATGATGATGGAAGGGGAAATATACTAATATACAATATTGTATATACTGTACATACTCTTTACAGTTTGTAGTTCCCAGAATACCTGCAAATAATGGAGCCTGGATCAATAAGCAGGAAGTTCTCACCTGAGAATTAAAATCCAAGCCAATTCAGAGGTGCAGCTACAGAAGGCCATTTCAATCAGGGTCATTATTTATAAAGCATCGTCAGCAAGGAGCGCTGATCTAGGATCAGGATTTCACTGTCCACATCATAACCATGCCCATCATGTCGTAAAAGAATAAGAATCCTGGATCAGTGCCAATTTTGACAGTGTCTCAGAGGAGTCCGATCTAGGGCCAGGTTTCCTTTGTCCATATCTTAATGTTACCCATTATGGTCATAAAAGTAAAACTCATTCTAGATCAGCACACTTTATGAATTTGGGTCCAGGTCTTAATATTTAACCAGTTCTCATATGCCTATCAGTTCAGAGTAAAGAGTCATTTCCTTTTTTTTCAAATATATTTAAACACATAAAAACCACCACAAGGAATACAGGAGCTTGTGAAATTGTATTGAAATAACTCTTCCTGCATTATAGGGGGTAAAAGTTTCTCTGAGTTCAATTCCTCTGTTTATTTTATTGCCTTACCTGAGCTAAGTTTTTAATGTTCTCTGGACTAGAACTGGCCAAATGCTTCCTCAGACAGGACAATAAAATGAACAGAGATATTCCCACAGTTCAATTTTGGGTTTTGAAAATTGCTTCCAATGGGAGTGGTCATGTAGTCTATGGGTATAATTCTGTAATATTTCTGTAACGGAAGAAATGCTTCATGATAATTTGGCTGTTGTTTTCTTTTTTGTTTTTATAGCCTATATTAAAATGAAAAAACAAATATAAAATAGTTTTAAATTTTTTTTTTTTTTTTTTTGGCCTCGGAAACAGTATATTCAAACATGACATTTCAAGTATTACGTTGGTTTTTTCAATGTTCCTATTTTCCATTACCTGCTTAACCTGTCGCTATTCGTCAGAGCTTGTGTGGGAGTGGCTAGGCCTATAGATTTGGGTGCACTTGTTGTTTGTTGGAAAATGTGTTGTTCAAGTAGCCAACTCGTTGTCTCACCATTTGTCGAATATACTTTTATCTTCAATTTCTATAATTTGTTGGCAACCTCACTGGGTAGTTTAAAATGTAGGGGGGATACAACGCAAACTAACGCGGTGTATGTTGAAACGTGGACTTTTTTTGTAGTTGCACTGGAGCAAGAATTATTTGTTTTCACTTATGTATTATTATAGCCATACAGCATACATAGGAACTGGAGAGTTTCATAAGAGTTTCCTTATGTGTAGCAGTTTGTGAAACAATGGTTGTTTTGGCCCATAAGTCTTAGGAAATATTTATTAAAATGTACAAATTTTATTACATATTTTTACAATGTGCTTTCCATATGAAACGTAACGGTCATTAATCGAGTTTCAGAATACCATCGGATAAGTTTTGTTCACTTGCAAAAAAATGATATTCCCCATTAATTTTAATGGGAGCTCCAATGCTTTTCCCTCAGCATGTGCAGCAAATCACTGTCCTGTGGGTTATAAGATAGGATAGTTTTGACACATAACACAAGCAAACATAAACTGCGAGCCATGCAGGAGTAGGCCTACAACTAGCATATCACGGGGCATGTTGGTTGTGTTACAACATGTCCCTGCCTATAGCAGCTGCAGTAAATTTTATGTAAATGTAGGCATTGCCCTCCATAGGCTTTGACAAATGTGGGATGAGTCGGCTACCTAAACCAAAGAGCTTATCCACTCCCACACAAGCTCTGACGTATCGATACAGGTAAGAACAGGTCACGGAAAAAAGAAACATTAAAAACAAAATAATGACCAAGTAATCATGAAACATGAAAAGAGGTCTGGGTACATTATGACAGTACCCGGACCTCTTTTGATGTGGTCTACTATTTCCTCTATGTTAAACAGATTCGGTGATTCAAAAAAAGGTAGCAGTGATTTATCAATACACATGTGTAAGGTAATGGCACTAACAACAGTATTCTGATAATGTAATGTTCTCAGAAAATGATTTGATCTCTGAACATCCTGAGAAGCATACACACAGGAAGTGGTCTAGAAGGTACAGCATATTTGTTATATCCCGTTTAGCCTCTTACTGAATGTACAAGTGCTTCTGCCTTTCTTTTTCATACATTCACAATGGTGATGTTAGACTTTTCTTTATCATTTCATGTCAATTCTAGGAATTTCAAGAGTACCTGTAAGACCACCTTCCATATTTAGCTGTCACTAGGTAGATTGATGCTGCAGATGTTCCAATTCAGTAGCGGTGGGTTAGATCAGAGAGGAGACATCTGGGACATGGAAAATAGCAGAAGGATCTTTGAGTGCTCCGAGGTGGTAGCTCCAAGCAAATAACAATAGATAGCCATCCACTTTCTTCCAGGAACTGATGATATGTATTGTCACCCTGTCTGGAAGTCAAAAAAATAATACCTAAGGTTGTCTATGTGGGTTGGGTTGCTTCTCGGTTTGGCTCCTGAGTGCCTCAGACGCCTTGTTTGGAGTGCAGCTTTTGCATTGGACGTGCTTTTATTGATTTATTTTTCACAAAAAGACATTTTCAATATTGGAAATATAACATGAGATATTCAGCAGTGGAGTCTTTCTCTATCAGAAAATAATGGCATCCAAGGTAATGTCAGGATTTACTTGATGAATGAATAACTAAATCCAAGGGCTACAACTTTGATCAGGAGTTGTATATGCAAAAGGAATAGTATTCTACTTAGTCTGCCGAGCTTCTTCTATTTAAATGCCATCAGCTGGATTGCCATGACTAAAGAGAAATTATGAAACAATGGCATCCTCTCATATTTATGTGTTTAACTGAGAATTGCATGTTTCCAGTTTTACAATATTTACTTACTGTAAATTTGAATGTTGTGGTAGTAGGCATGGTTAAATGTGTCAACCTTTTGTTGGATATCTAGTTTTAGATTATGTCTTTGAGAGACAGGCAGTATGATTTGATCTGACAAACTTGCTCATAGTCCACAGTGTCATTTGTGATTGAGTAGCATGCTCTTTTTAACCACTCTGTCTCCCTTCACCTCCTCAAACATTAAAGGGACATCCTTGGGGTAATTAAGAGTTACACTGAGGTTCTGTTGCCCCCCCTCTCCTCGACAGACATAAAAGGTGTCCTGGAATTTTCTCTCCTTTGAAAGTTTTATTACTTCATTATGTGAAGACAGCACAGGGACTCTGCTTGGTCACAGAGATTTTGTTTCTTTTGATTTTAAGCATGAATGCAATCTGTGACATTTAATAGAAATAATTGATTGAAAATTTTGATGTTAATATAGATAATGGTCGTTGAGAAATCTACATTGGAATATTCTATAGTTTTTTGAATGAATGAACGAATATACCAAACCACAGCTTGTTATTCTATAGTTTTTTCGTTTTTTAACTTTGGACTTGGTTTTCGTGGGATAACTAAGAATAACAAGCTGTGGTTTGGTATATTCGTTCATTCATTTCTTTTGTGACTGTAACTTGTCTATGTCTAAAACATTAATTGATTTTTAAGGTAGTCAACTTTCATTTTAAGATTAGACATTGCAGACCTGTTGTAATTTAATAAATTCATTCATTTTAATCTGGCTGTGAGCTGTATTTTCATAAAGATTGCTCTGCCTATCAACACATTTGGCGATTTGACTGGTAATTTATAAATTTGTGCTACATGTTCGAGAAGGGAGGGAATTTAACTGTTGATGCACTTGTTCGATATTCAGTGCTGAACATTAAATGCGGGTATTAGCAGTTAAAGTGACAATCTCGAAGTTTTCAGTTTCGTTCTCTATGGCGGTGCCAATGGCGAGAAGCGGTAACTGCAGGTGTGTTTTTGGACCTCACTTCCCATAGATCCAACCGGATCCAACCAGCGTCGCCTGTGTGACGTCAGTCAGTTGGCACACCAACTATAGCACTTACTATTTACTGAATAAAAGACGGTTGTTATAAAAGTAACGTTATGTACATACTCATTCGTTGTCTAACATTAGGCTAACTCAAGATGTCTTTACACTGCCAAGCCAGGTTCAAATGCCGTAGCAAACCTGGGGTAGAATTAGTGATGATCAATTTCTGCAAACGTTCTTTATCCACCTTTTGCCCGGTATGAACGTCTTTACACTGCAGAGAAGAATTTGCGGGATTCGCTGTGGCTCGTGCAATTATGTATCTCATGCACAATAAGCAGTCTTTTTCGTGAATGATTGTTGTGTGGTATTTTTGAAACAACTGCCCTGCAAAATGTTACCCCTGGTGTTTCTGGTTTTGCTAGCTAAACTGTTTGAGAATAAAGCTGAGCTGGGTGTTAAATTAGCAATCAGAACAATAAAAGAATAAAAGAAAAACAAAGGAGATTTCATCAAAAAGGGCATAAAGGCTGAAGGAACATATGAGGAAGCGTAATAAAATAATAACAATGCTAATCCATACTGCCGTATTCTTTTATTTAGTTTTCTCCTGCATGACGTCATCAGAAATCAGACCCGGCTCTGTTCCACATACCCCGGCTTTATTCCGATCATTATAATATATTGATGAACCCGATGGCAATGTAAATAACGGTAACGTTAAGGCCAGTTCAGATCAATGATTCGCAACGAGGCGAAACGGTTTTAGAATGTTGCAGAGAAAATTGCAGCGGTGTGAACTGGCTAGTAGCAGAGCCGTTGCCTGCCCTGAGGTTTTAAAAGACCATCCTTGTCAAATCGCCAAGTGCAGTTTTAGAACGTTTACAATCAGACGTCTTGGAATTTTGCAAGTTGCACCCAGTCTCGTTGCGAATCATTGATCTGAACTGGCCTTAAGTTAGCTACACTGCAACGTTGCAACAAGGTAGCATTGCATTCGAGAGACGGTTTGTGAGGTCGGTACCGGTCGGTAGCCGAATTGTTAGCCGACATTAGATTGTGTTAATTACATTAGCTAGCTAGCTAACGCAACGTTACCTGATATGAGAGATGGATACTGTGCGCAACGTTGTCTAAACTAATGTTGTCTTTCTTGACATGGTCCGGTAGCTAGTGTTAGCTGTGCAAATAGCTATGTAATTTAGTCAAGTTACATTGTCATTAAACAAAATCTACATCAACAAATAATATGATCTCTCATGTTACATAAAAACTTTTTAGGGTTCCATAACTCCCCCAACCCCCCCTTTCTCTGTTATTGTAACGCATGCAGACACCGGAAAAAACAGTACGCCGCTCACACACTAGTGAGTTGAAGAGCGAGCCTGTTGCGTTAGTTCTGCCTACCCTCTCTGGCGGACCAACCACTGATGGGTGATGAAAAACGCGTCACTAACTGTGCGCCGCTTGTGATTTTTTCCCGGGAATGTCGCAACAGACACCAAGTTTTTAAATCATGAAATATGATAATAATAAAAGTATAAATTAATATAAAAATAGGCTCAATCACCATTGTGTTACCCATTGCAGCGATAGATAGTGACTTAAAAGACATTTATTTTAATGAAAATCCTAACTTCCCTGACACTTTGAAGCAGAAAAAAGAGCATTGTAGTTCCATGGGCTGTCTGAAGGTGTGGTTAAATGTGTCATTCACAGGTAGACATAAAGGCATTGCACAATAGTGCACCCTATTATATAATAATAATACGGCCTGGCTTTCTTTTCCCCCACAAAGCAAAGTTCCTGCAAAGCAAATAACCAAAAAAAAAAAAACATGCAACAAAATAGAAGTACTCCAGCTGAAAAGAGACTGTGCATTTCAGGAACCTCTATTAGGAGTCCCACGGCTGGCAAGGATTTTGTCATCATTTGGTCTTCTGTCTACCTGTGGCTCCACAACAGGAAACACAGGAAGGACACCTAAGTACAGAAGCTGCTATGCAGGTGGTGGGCTCTCATTTATCTGTCAAACTTCATGTTTATTGTCCTTTATTTGGCCTGGAAGGTCGATAGAAAGCCCATTTTGCAGAGGTATGACCTGTGGAAGCATGAGGGAAAGAGGTTGGTTGTGGGTGGGGGTGTACAATGGATTGTGCAGCCAAATACCTGTGGGGGGTGGGCGGGGGTGGTATGAGTAGATTGGCAAATAGGGAATCAAGCCAAGACACCTTGTAGACCTTCAACATGAAGGATTAATCACCAGATATGTAGGCACACAGTGCAGCAAAAGAATAAATGAACTGTTACGTTACTATTTTGCTACTTTTATGCATTATACAAGGTACATTTTATTGTGTTTAAACTGATATTTCGAAACAATGTCATTTCCCAGTCATTTAGGTGCCAATGTCATTCCCCAGTGCAAATGTGGGCATGTAGACAAGCACAGCCCAAGCCAACACAAGCCGAGCTTGCACAGATATGAGTTGGGGGAAGCCATTCATGTGCAGCTTTAGCTAGCAGCCCACAGTCCCCAGGGGTGATGGAGATGGCAGAAATTGGCTACTGCCAAATATGCGTCGTCCTGTGAGGCTACAAGTCAAATCTTCCACTTGGGTCCAGCCGCAAGGAAGATACAGAGGAAAGGTCTGTAGATACTTGTTCCTCAAAACAGCTGTCAATGGGAAATAAACCAGCTTGGTTTATTTTGCGGATGGTGGCAGGCCAACTCTGTCTCGATGATCAGATGAGATGCTTGTTAGGGCACGCAGATAAGTCCATGTATTACTGTTTTAATGTTTAAGCGTGTTAAATCGGGGTCCCCATTTTCTCCTGAAACAGGTGTTCCTGCCCCAAGCTGGTGGCTAATTGATCAAGCAGTGAGTTTATTGCGGAGTCACAAGAGGAAGGGGACAAGCATTTAATTATGCCTTAGTTGACCAGAATATGTTAATGGTGAATGTGACTCAGTGAAGGGTCAGGCCCATGGTCAAGAACTCAGAGACCACAAATGTTCCTGTGTATAGTTACTTCATTATGGCACTGTATAAAAAGTTAGAATTATTATTTATTATTGAACAATGAAGGCGGCACTCTGAAAAGCCATTGCAGGATGGTAACAGGAGACAGGTCTGCGTATCCCTGTATGGAAATGATGACTGATCGCATCTTCCAGCATGCCTTCCTGCCTCTCCGGAGCCCTAGCGGAAGTCTGCTAAGACCGAGCCCAGTGGTTTTCCCTGTCACCTGCTGCTTTGAGCCTCCTGATGGATTGCATTGTTATCTGATTGCGCTGTGGAAAAGAGTGAGGGGAGGGAAGTGAGATACAACAGATGTGCACACAACCCAGAGCCCTGAGTGATGAGTCCCTAACCACATTCCTCAAGGACTGCGAGATGATTACATTAATTCTAATCCTCTGTGGCGAATGCGAGAAAAGGATTGCTTTGCTCCTGCTTTTTAGCAAGATAGGTCACTTGTGGGAGTGCATCTACCTTGAAAATAGGAGGGAAGGCAAGGGGTGCATGGTCTGGAAACTTCCTCAGTACAATATAGACAGAATGGACATCGCATTGAAATGGACAAATCTGTAACCATTTCAATGGCCAGAAGCGATATAGATGTGCAGACATAGATGTGCCCATTGATTTGCAGCTGCTTGGTCAGTCATGTCTGGTGACAGCAGAGATAAGGTGAGGGCCAAGTCTGAATAAGACACAGCCAGTGATTTACCCACACAATTAGCATGCGGACAGCATTTTTCAATACATAGCAGCAATGAGAGCATAAAAGCAATTCTCCTTCTTATGGTTATAGGGAATCTTTAAATGCTAATCTCAATTAATTGCACAGTTGTCACTAGACCTAAGTAAAATAAGCCTGGTGGCTATATAAAGCAGCACCTGACGCATAGGAAGAGAGGCTACATCTATGCTAGCCCTTTTTTTGATAACAATTTGTTTTATCACGTCTGTTTTTTCCCAAGCCAACATACAGCAAGGAGTTAATGGTCTGCAAAATCAATTCTTCAAATATTACATGCTGCAAAAATCTTTGCCATCTCATCACCGATCCTACGAGAGTGGTAATTCATTTTCTGTCCGAAGTGGAAAAAAGAGGCAAAGTGCCTCCTAACAAGATAGCAGGGTGGTAATGTGTATTGATTGAATGCTGCTCCCTTTTTCTGGGAAAAAAATCCCCCCAAAAAATCCACACAAATACTTCTTATACAGAGAAAGAAAGAAAAAAGAAAAGAGAGAAAGACATCCAATGTGTTTTGTTTTTTGTGGGGGGAGTGGGAGGTGAACTTGTTGAAACCGATATTATTATTTTGGGCTAGTAATAGGCCAGCCATTGGCCAAAATTTTTGAAATTTTGATTACTGTTATGGATTTCAGAATGATTCAACAATAAACTGGGACTCTTATTGAATAATTTAAATGGCAAATTTTGTTGCATGCACCTTTAAGTTACAATGTAGTCCACAACTTTTTGGTGAAATAATAATAATAATCTGTGTGCCCATTACTTAGAAACACTATAAATACTATACTAGCAAACACAGTACTTGAGGTGTTACAATTTTCTCACTGCTCCAAAAAAAAAAAGGAATTCCATAACAAAAGCTGATAAGAATGTTTTAAACAGATAAGGCTGGCCACTGCCTAGACGCAGCAATTCTCAGCTCTGTTACAGCACTGAGATCCTTATCACCTTCATTTTGGACCATTTAAAGTATAGGTCCGCTACCATCGCTTGTGAAAACAGTTTTGCTCTCCCGAAGCAGTCTTTGAATAGAAATTCTCACCAGCCGTCGTAAACAAAACAAAAAAAACATTTCTACATAGCCATAAGGGGATCAGCCGCTCTTCTGTGGCTGTAGTCATGGACATACTACACAATATTTCTTCACTTCTGAGAGTTATTGTGACACTTCCTTTGTTGCATCTAAGATGGGTTGAGCTGTAACATACCCTATCCTTGTCCAAACAGAACAGTCGCTGTACCATGCATTTAGGTATGCTGAAAAACATGAAAAGTTAAAGTGATTTTAACTTAGCTGAAAAGAGTTGATATAACCGCAAATTATCAGCGAGGGATGTATCCACTTCCCATCCGCCCAATATCTATTCAAAGTAATGCCAATAACTGTAATAACAATTTCAAAATCAGGCATAAAATTTGTATTTAAAAAAAAAAAAAATTGTATGGGTGTGGTCAGGAGCGCCTCGCCACCCCATCTCCCCCTGCAAATTCTCCAACAATGTACCACCCACAGGTAAGCGAACACACATGGCTGGCGTGGCTACATCCATCTATCGAGAATGGCAGTTAGCTTCAGGGTTGCGAGTGCAATAAAACAGACAGTAAGCGCATCAGATGATGAAACAAAGAAATTCAGATCACTATAAAACAGTTAGCTAGCATAATAGCTACCAGGCATAATTTTTTACCGGACCTGGAGGTCCTGCAGTACAGTGGCAGCTACATCAAACATATACAGTACAATCCACTTAATTGAACAATAGCCTACATTATCGTATAATTCGGGTATTTGCACAGAATTGCCAAATCCAAACCATTTCCCATTCATTCCATTGTAAAGAGATCAGGCATTTGCATTAACCATTATAATCCTTAAACCACAACTATTTCTTGCAAATCTCAAATAAAACTGCAACGACTACAGACCTCTCGCACACCCAATTTTTGTCCTTGAAAACATTTCCTCTGATAGTGCAGAGACGGAGGCCAGACTTCCGAAAAAATCTTCTGTGATCGCGCGAGCCCACTCTTTAGAACAACAGAGATAATAAGATGATTGAATGATAGATTTCCACGGCCTGAAATATTACTTCTATGCTACATTTTTTTTGACAGAAATCCTAGGTCAATCAGTAACAAGAGCATGGCCTTATACCAGTCTCGCTTCAAGTGTCCCCTTTCAAAAAGTAGTACATAAACGTTTCTTTTTAAAACAGACTAGAGGCTACTCAAGAGCATCATTTATGTTTTAGTATATAAAGTAGAAAAGAAAGTGCACTTTAAGTAGCACCCTCTAGGATTTATTTCAGAATAAAAACGTACATATTTTTCTAAACTTCTTTTTTGTAAGGTTTGAGAGCTCTGCGCAACCAACAGCTTCCTTGCAACTGACATATTTCTCAGGGTTGCAAATTCAAATGGACATTGCAATGGGGTAAGCAAAGCCTCCATCCAGATGCGTCTGTAAAAGCAACAACGTGTTGTAAATACTCATTTCATTCAGTTTCCTGAGCCCCAACACAGGCTTCAAGTGAAATTTCAATGGACTATTTGATTTCTCAGAAGTCCTGGCTGCAATTGATAGTTTGCAAATTTCCATCAGGGCACTGGCTGAGAACAAACACACTTGTGTGTATAGAAAATGGATACTCCACTCTGTAGATGTAAAGGCTGTATGTGATGCCAGTTACAGAGGTTATTAGATTCTGTGGGCAGATACCCTGGGAGCACACACGACAGCTACATTTAGAGCAACTGTGATTTGTGTCGCCACTTCGTCACAGGTGACATTACTGTTGGATGGCTTCCAGGTGACAGCAAATAGGTTTAATTTGAATATTACAAATAGCAAAACCATTAATGATACTATAAAGGTTAGGCTATATTATGTCTACTGGGGCGAAGTAATAATTCAAATAAAATAAATGACTAAAATGACATTTATTTTACAATGTAGGCCTATAATTAAAATGTATTCTGACCACTAGCTGAATTTTTCCACCTTTCAGATACCCCTTAAATCCTTGGCTTCTGACACCCATGGTGAGGCCACGTGGAGCTCAGGAGCACTACAATGCTGTGCACAAAAGCAAAAGTATACAAATACATACTTTTCGAAACAAAACCGAAACGAGGCAGGCGAGTTCAAACGATAGCCGATTTACTGATTGCCTGCATGGATGCGTTTGCGACATGCGTTCATGGCATGCAATTTCTACGTGATAGACTCCAAAAAGAGCAGGAGCATGTCACCAACTTTCATGAAAGGAGCCCCTGGACTACTGCATCTAGGGCCATTGTGTGTGTGCTCCATCTGCACTATTTTGTTATAACTACACTGCACTGTTCAGGGATCATTTGGAAATACAAAAGGCAAAAACAAAAAACCTACCCCAAAGTGGTCTATTTCATCTTATGTTGATTTATGAACTCTTAATATCCAACCTGCTGGCTATCATCAGTGGAAAATGTGGTTAAAAAATATCAATTTTTAAATGCAAGCTGACTTCATAAACCAATATCTGCGCCACCATGAACTGTGGATGAAATGGGAATTATCGACAAATGTAGTTCATCTCAAATATTTGAAAGAAATGGGCAAACATTATGGTGGAGATGTTCAAACAAAAGAAAACTATACAAAAGCCCTGTATCCTGGTAGGAGTCCCATGGCTCTGCTCGTATGTAAGCCTCTATGGCTTACAAACACATGACTACCTTTTTCTGTTTTTTTATTTATTTATTTGGTAAACATTTGATGATGTGAAATGTACCATAAATAATCACCGGCTAATATAATTAAATCATCATTTGTGCTGAAGTTAATCCTCTCTTTACGTATACTGTCTTTAAGTGTGGCTTATTTTTCTATGGTCTTTTATAGTTGTTATTTTTGCATTAAAAATGAATAAATTATGATTTTTTTCAGTGATTTGAACACACCTGTAGCTGTCGGGGTTAAAGCTGCTGTGGCTTGTAAAACCAGAAACTGCTGTCCAAATTTTTGAACAATAAAAACGAAGAAATAAAAAAGAAAGAAAAGAAAGGATAAAAATAAATAAATCAATAAAAATGCTCTTTGTCTGACAGGAGTCTGAACCAATAAATGCTAGACATGATGGAGCAGCATGGTGTTGTTGGCCGGGATGATTGACAAATAATGGCCTGGGCGATGTGTTTTCTGGGGCGGGCCTGTGGCCATAATGGATGGACGTCTTGCTGGTGTGAGACGTTGGGGAATAATTAGAGCGGGCCGCCTGAGGTGAGCCCCGGTCTGAGGGTGTTCGTTAGCGAGGGGATTGTGGCGGTTTAGGAGGGGGGTGGGGTGCGGGGTGCCAAACCTGATGTCTGCACCTGAAAAGTACACGGAGGTGCAAGTACTCTTTTTCTCTCTCTCCTCTCACTCTCTTACGCTCTCTCATTCACACGCACACAGGAACACATACGGGCCCCTGGAGGCCTTCAGTAGCCCATTGCTTCTGTAGCACTGGTACTCTGTGGAAAAGCATGCTGACGGTGCTGCCTTCAGCGTACATTTACTTTCATAGATCCGGTCGCTGGGGTATTAGCTACACTGCCGCAGAGAGTGTGTGTTCCCGTCTGTCATCTTTTAACAAATCTTTACATTTATGGAAACTATGCTGTCATTATTTTTTTTGAGGATGAATTTTCAACACTAGGGTCAAAAGTGCTTGACAAAATGACTTTCCTTGGAATATTAAGTCGGGGGGTGTAGGACATTGCACTTTTGCAATAACAATGCACAAATACATATGATGAACACATCAATGAATGATTAGCATTCATTGAAGTGCCTCAAAAGATGGTATTAATTTAGCAGGCTTTCTAGGAATTGACTTTATTGAAAACATTGTTACAATATGAGTATTTGACTGTGTTCAATGGATATGTAATGAGTATGATTCTGAATGACATTGCAGCTTGTTGGGCTACCAGCATTGAGTGAAAAGTGTCAAAATAGTGAAGGATTCTGTTTTCTTCTGCAGCGATGTTGGACATATTTTCCCTCCAAGGTTAACCTGTACTTGTACCTTGAATAGTACAAAGCAATCAATTTCAAATATTAAAGCATTTCTTGCAGAGATAGTTGTCACAACACAATTTTCAAGGAAACAGTGATGCATGCTTCACCTGTAATGACCCCCGAAAAACCTTTTTTGTAAAGCACATCTGGTGGTAGTGTATGTTTAAAAAATAAAATAAAATAAAATAAAAATTAAATCATGCTTCATGAATCTATGTACTGGTTACATTACTGAAAAAAATGTAGTAAAATGCAAAAATATATTTCTCATATTTTATTATTTTACTACATTTTCTTCACTAACGTAGACAGTAGCATAATATATGTCAATATACCTTCACCTCACATGTTCTTCTCCAGTGGTTTGAGAAGCTTAACACTGATGTGAAACAGAATGTACTTCACAGCTTTGTCGTGACCAGATCTGAACCCAAATAAACCTTTAAGGAATATTATGGAACAATGTCAGAGGCAGCTTCTTACACTCCCATTAATTGCGAACAGTTTTTGACTGTTGTATTCCTCTTCCATAATTTCACATGCAGGTAGGCCACTGTGCATAAAGGGCCTACTGACCACACGTGGTGGACCAACACCCTATCCTTTTACTTCACATTGGTGTTTATACCTCTTTTTGCAGTACTTTAATATCAGGGTTATCCAGCTATGATGCCTGGCCAACATTACCATCAGCCTATTAAGCCCTCTGTAGAAAGGTCATGAGCGACGCCTTGTTTTTAAGCTAATCGTTATATCAGTTCCCCACACTGAAAATCTATTCTCACAATCTGCTTACGCTTTGACACTAAAAACACATGAATCAAATGCCTTGTCCTCCCAGGCCAGTACAGAGACAGACCTTGGCGCACTGATCATATATTTAGTCCAGCTCATTTGCAAGTTTATAGTGTGATACTGTAGCCCTCTTCAAATGGCAAATCGGCTCCATTATGCTGTTATCTGTATGTATTCTGTATTTGTATCTTGGTTCTTGGTTGTCATAGTGGACTTGCATCAGCACTTTAGTAATGTTGCTATCTGATACTGTTGGTCATATAACTTCTATGGATGCACTTATGTTCTTTTACGCTGTAAGTCACTCTGGATAAGAGTGTCTGCTGAATGAACGTAATGGTTTTACTTTGATCTTCATAGCACGTTACAGGCTATTTTTCCGTCTTTTTGTACGGAATCATTCCTAGAGTGAAAAGAAATAGAGTACATGGGTGAATGGGTTAACACTGGATTTATTCACAATTTCCAAGGAAACGGTCATGCATGCTTCACATCTAGTGACCCCTGAAAAACCTCAAGAAAATGTTTTGGCACGTGTATGAAATCTGCTCTTTCGTGGTGGTAGCATTTATGATTTTTAGACTATGTGTTATAAATCTATGTATGATAAATATTTTTTATTTAGCGGGCCAAGTTTCATACATAGTTTTTCATCCACAGACAGACTGCATTTTCTTCAGTAATGTAACTAGTAGCATAAAAATACCAACATATTTTCCACTTCATAGTAATAGAAAAATAATTACCTCTTGTTAGCCCCTGCCTGCACCGAGTACAGTAGAGAATTTATGTGTCCAGATAATTAGCAGTGTGATTTCTGAACTGTGTCCATTCCATGTGCAATTAATTTACTGCCTGGTTTTATCTGTCAACATATGTATTCCATTGACAGTCATGTTCCAATTAAATAAAGGCTCTCAGCTAATGTTTTCTATCTCTCTTTTCATATAAAGGAGATGCATACTGTTGATGAAAGGACTCTGTAAAAAAAAAAAGTGCATTTCATTTTGAGAGTTATTTATTCCTGTGAAGAAACAAATGTCATTGATATAAAAATATACTAGCCCTTGAATTACGGTACAATACAACATAGTACAAAATGAATATTAACTTACCATTAACAAACAAATCATTTAGCCTCCTGAAACAAAAGATATTATATACTGTAAATGTTCACACCGTAAATGAACATGACACAGTGCGTGCTGTCATTTTAAAAATAGTGTTAGAATAATGTAGTGTGTTTGCAAGCACTTAAACTGCATTGCCACCCAATAATCCATAAAACACAAATGTTTGTATCTTCATATATATTCTATACCATTAAAAAAAATAAGCATATATAAAATATGCAGGTATTGGCATACACTTTGTAATCTTTGCTGTATGGTCCTATGGCAACACAGAGTCTGCCTGCTCGCTGCTTCTCTCCCTACATTTCTCCCTTTCACAGTCTCCTCCCACACAGGGCTGGCAGGCATCTTGACCTTGTGTTCACAAGGAACAGCCATACTTCAGACTTCTCCAGTTGCTCTCCTTCAACCCCCGTATCGCCACATCATCTTCTCCTCATTTCCTTTATCACATGACCCTCTCCCTCCTTCCTGTATGCACACCCGCTGTCAAATTCTGTTCCAATTTTCATAACTCAATAATTCTCCAACATATCTCCCCCTTGCCTGAATCTCTCTCATGTCTGTCTGTCTTGTTGGTTGAAAGAAAAATGCGTCCAAAAATGAACACTGTATTTTACCATCTGCAGGTAATAATATAAACACACAGCCAGGTAGTGTTCACAAATTAAACTTGTAGCTTCAAAGAAGCTACAGGTTTGCCTTTGCTATTCAAAATCACTCATATATCACTCATATAAATGTGTGGGTACTTTGAGCAATCAATTTGAGCAAATAATAATAATAATCAACCTTGAAACTTAACAGGTGAGGTATAACACCTAACAGAGTGCAGCTGGAAAAAAAAAATTAACTGAACTCTGTGGTCGAAGGTTTCTCATTTGTAAATACAATACAATATATCTTTCAGGTTGAAAATGAATGGCTCCTATAAGCTAAGTTTATTTGGTTAGTTCTGTGAAACATTGATTTTGTAAAAATGTTTGCCTCTGCCTGCTGATCCAGCTTTCGTTTTCCCTGGAGCAGAGAAAAGAAAATGGTTCTGTATTTAATGAAGAAAAAAAATACAATTTACAACCATTTTTTACATAATAATTTGACCAAACACAAGCTTGAGATACATTGTTTACACTCGACCATTTCACAGGAGAGGCAAGAAAAGTAAAATCACTATCCGGTCAAAATGAATTCATTCCTGAACATCAAATCCACCATTCATCTACACTTAAAAATTCAAATCATTGCGTACATATGTGACTTTTAGCTAAATATTAGGACTAGTTGGTCCTCCAGTATCCAACAGATGTAAAATGTAACTTAGACTCACTGCATGTTGGAGTCCCAAGATCATCCCGAGGGCTTAGATCATCTCCATCCCCTTCTTATGATGCTGGCCTGCCTCTGCTTCCCTACTCTGATCTGACTAATTTAGGTACTCTAGTACTGTATTTTCTACAATGTAGCTTTTTTCTACAAAGGTATGTAATGAGTTAATTTCTACCATAATATCACTTCTAAAGCAAAATGCTGAACCAGTCAATTTGTTTTTTGAGGAGATGCTTCACCAAGCCCACACTATCTGGTACCCTCTTATCAAGAGAGATACAATGTGTAAACATTAACAAGCTAATGAGCTATAATATTTCCTCAGTATTAAGGCTAAATTTACCAGTTGAGTTGAAGGGAACGACATTAGCTTTACATTCAGAAAAGAAGGCCTCAGCCAAGTAGCTTGGCATTCCATGAGTGCCCTCTCCACTCTTATTGGAGAGGACAAGCAGCCTACTGTAGCGACTCCTCTTTGCTTTCACTTGCAGGTGCCATTTTTTAGCTGTCAGGCAGGTCTCACCACAAAACACGTTCATGTGCTCAGCTACCTTGTGCCAAGATATCCTTTTATTCTTAGATTAATTGTAGACATGAAGCAGTTCTTTAAAGCTGCCCTCTGTACACTTAAACTACCGACTGGATGGAGGTTTGAGGGGCCTGCTGAGACAACGCTAGGTGGGGTAGAAGAACACATAGGTATTTGGGTATGTGTTTCAAAGCTGCCTGTGTTTGGCCTGCACTTAAAACACCATTTTGGGAGTTGCCTGTTATGATACAGATTTCACAAAACTTTATAATGGATTGTCTCAATTGCCACTTATGTTTATTTTAACTAGCAAATGTATTTAGGCAAAGTTGACACATGTATCAGTTACTACTAAGCATAAAACCATAGCATTTCTCTTGAAAGAGGTGATAGGATTGTGCCATATGAGTTTTATTAGATAACAAGGTCCTATGAAGACAGGAAAGATTTGTTAACACTCTAGCAAAGTTGCGAATAGATTATTCCAACAGGAATTACTGTAGATGACATGACTTTTTGAAGTTTTATTCAAGACCATTTGCCATATAAAGGTCCTCACATATCAAGCTTGATAGAACACAATGACATCAGCTTTTACTGGGCTTTAATACTTTGGTGTGATAACTTATATAGCTCTCCTTTGCCATATAATATGTAAGATGAGGGTCAGTCACAAACACACACGCTCACACACACACATCTATATATTATTATGTATTAAATAATGTAATTCTGTGATATATTTTTAAATCTTAAAAATGTAGTAGATGCAATTCACAGATTAAGGAATAGAAATATATTGCTATTTCTATATGTCGACTGATGCAAGTCTTCCATTAAAGCAGTTATACCATGATGCATTGGAACCCACAAACCCTATAGTTTAAAACTATGAATGTTTCAACAAGACAGCAGACTTGGGCTTTATGAGACAGAGGCATGAAGAATTGGAACAACAGACAAAATCATGGCAGTTTCTTACATTATTCCTCTGTTTCTCCTGAAACTTCTATTACCACAATAAAACTTCATTTGGCGACCACTTAGCCATCCATGGGTGTGCAAAATGAAAATAAATGCTGATTGTCAAGTACAGATGCATTTTTCTTTTGCAATTTGCATCTTTGGCATTGTGGTACAAATGCCTGCTTCTTAAAGCTTTCTAAAATGAAGAAATGGCATCTGGTTTCACACGACAATATTGTTTAAAATGCCACAAGTCTTATTAAAATTTTGAGTCGAAAGACAGCCCAACCATGAGTTAAAAATTGATGCCACTTATAAAAATGTGTAATGTTTTCTTTGATCTATAATAAGCCCCTACAGTATTGCTTTGTGTTGAAGCAGGCAGCCAATGTTAATGTGTTGCACAATGCAGTTCTTTTACATTTTTTATTTATTTGTTTATTGTTTTACTGACGGTAATATGTTATGCGCTTTATTTCTTCTGCGTTTCAGTGTAAAGCTGCACAGTGATCCCGGTTGGCACCTGTTATTTCATTGTTAATGCTGAGCATACCATTATGTTCTACACAGTCCTGCGCCTGCCTGAGTTTTCTTGTTAACAGAAGTCTCTGGGTGCATTTTGATATACAGAGATGTAATTTAGTATTACAGTCAGGGTCAAACTATTTCTTTGGGGCTTTCTTGGCGTGAACCAAAAAACACAAAAGACCTTGTCAAGCACTCTGTATTATTCAGGGCTCAAAAAATGAATTTTGATCACACACTTGAACAGCTGGCAGAGTTCTGGAGGCAGTTTCAATAAATAAGTCAAAGCTATTGGGTGCACACCCCAGATTAGCTACAACCATTATATGCCACTGTATTTCAAAATAGCCCCATGTGGTTTGGGGTTAGGTTGACAATACCAACAAATAAATTAAGTATGCACATATGTTGCCAACAAGTATCCCTTCCACTGATTTGTCAGTAAATGAATAAAAATGAAAGCTTGTTTAACAATGAGTATGTGTAGTGGTAATGAATATGTCATTTTTTTTCTTTTGGCTGGAATATTTGAAAAAGAGGTTTCTTGTACATTATTACAGACCAATTTTACATGTGCACAACCCTCAGTGACCACCCAATTAATGATTCAGTCCAATCTCAGCATGACAGACAAACTCCACCATGTCCTGTTTGGTCTCAAGCTAGCTTGCCTCGACACCTTTGGGGAAAATGAGACGGGTGTTTTTGGGCTGCCAGTCCTGTGGATGGTGTCCATATTCACAAATCACTGCTGAACAGCTGCAGAGGCAATGGACATGATCACAGAGGCATCCCAGTTCCCATGTGAGGGGTGGGGCTAAAAACACAGGACGGTCCCTACTGGCTGCCTGGTTGAGAAAAGCTCAAAAGCTGGGCCGGATTTTACAGAGGGTGGTGGGGGTGTGCAGTGGGCGGGGGGGGGGGGGGGGGGGGGGGGGGGGGGGTAGCAGGGAGCATGGGGTGGGGGGGGGGAGCAGGGAGCATGGGGCGGGGGGAGGCTGACCAAAATCTCAGATAGTTCTGTTTCTGCAGGCGGCTGTACTCATTGCGATAAGGGCCTGAGGACGGGAGCCTGCTGTAGGAGAAGAAACATCTGAGGAGATGGGGCTGATCTGCGCAAACACAGCTGTGAAAACCCTTATCTGCCCCACGAGGGCCGCTGAGGACGCCAGAGGGGCCGGGCAACAGCGAGGGGCCCTATCAGATGGGCCATGAGCGGGTTAGGAATAACCCCCGACCCCCCCACCTCACCCCACCTCACCCCCCATGCCCCCAGAAAAGCTTCACACCGTAGCAACAGGAAATCTCCGCTGCATGGCACGATGAGATAACCGTGCCGTTCGGGGATCCAGATACAGGAAGTGCAGACGAGGCAAAGCAGCACGATGCGGGCCATCTGAACTGCTCTCACTCTAATCTTATTCAAAGCCCTTTGACATGCCAGGAAGTGGCACGTTATTGCAATATAAACTGCAGTGTACTCTTTAAGTACGCAGGTAGCAAGGCAACCTAAAATGCCCGAGGCTGTTCTAAACACATGCACACACAAACATGACTGTAGCATACTATGCACATTGTATTTCAGACAGTAAGCCAGACAGTAAGAGCTGACAGTCCTGAAAAGCTGGAAAATTCAAATAAGAACACCACAGGGCTCTTACTTAACCTATGGCATCCAATACACGCTGGCTTTCAAAGAAGTGCTGTTCCGTAAGTGACTATTTCACACAATTTGTTCTGACCACTTGGCAAGGCAGTGGGATTAGTTTCTTATGGTTCAGACGTTCTCCTAGAAAAAAAAAACAAAAAAACTTTCGAATCAGAGAAAACTTCAGAAATGAATGGGAGTCAAGTGATGGGTGGGTGCTGAAATAATACAAACAAAATGATGCGTGACTCTGCTGCCTCAATACCACATTTAACATAGAAACCGTCTGCGCTCTTTACTGCAAGACACCGCCATGCGGCTATAACACACAGCTGAAAATCACATCGAACATGGAAACCTGGATTTCAGGAGCCAGGATGTAACTGTGTAATGTCTTATAATAGATTCCCTTTACCCCTGCTGACAGCTGTGCACTCGCTGTGGAACAAAGCCTGGTGCAGGCCTCTGGTTTTCTAGTAGCACTGTCCCATCCAAGCCTTACTCTGGCTCCCAGACTTCTATTCGGGATCCTTGCTTGCAAATATGGCCCCGGAAGGTTCCCTGTGGGGATTAAATTTAGGTGACTGTGACTGTCAGCTCATGACTTCAATTCCCTCTCCTGCAAATCACCCTTTCACTTGCAGCGCAGTGACAAACGACATTATCCTGTTACCCCAGATCTCCAGAATCCTCTGCCTAGACAAATCCTAGGAAAAGGCTTATAATCCACAGTGGTAAATAAATAAGTAATTCCCAGTGTAGGCATATGTTTTTGGACGTGGCATGTAATTATTTTTAGCGTCAACGTGTATTTGAAAAATCAGGAAAAAACTACTGTTGCATCGATGATACAGGCCCCACCAGATTTCCTTCTGAACCCGCTGTGGTCATTAAGGCCATGGTTAACGTCCACCCCCACTGGTGGACGCCTGGTGCCACTCGCAGTGGAAAGCGACAGAGACACACTTAGACTGGCCGCTCGCCAGTTCCAGTTAATCAACAGCATATAACCAACCAGCAAGCAAGACGAAGGGATTTCCAAAGAGATCTGGAAACGCTCAGTCTCCACTAGAGGCTCAACCTTCCAATTAAAACAATGATTTTTATGACCTGCCCACCTTTTAAATAAATGAACTCTTCATTATGTGCGTTAAATTGTTTTAAAGTAGGGGTGGACAGAGAATAAAAAGGAACAACAAGATTAATGAGATTAATATGTTTTATATAACTGCTATTATTGGTTTTGGCTAGATTGTTGATTGCTGGTGTGCATATCCACAGTTAGTCTAATTTTGGGTAATTTGATTAGGATCACCATCACTTAAAGCAGATGTAATTATCTCTTGGCATAGGTGAAAATAGGCTTAAGAGAAAGACTATTACTAATTCAGCTATGACACTCCAGCTCTACTCACAACATTAAATTAACACCTGATTAAATGTGTTTCATAACGTAGTGTGTGAGAAAGGGAGTGAGTGGGAGACAGAGACCTGTGTGTGTGTGTGTGAGAGTGAGTGTGTCAGTGTGTATATGTCTATGCTTGCATGGGTGCATATGCTTGTGTTTTTATGACATAGGATTTTTAAATTAAATCTCATTTTTATGTAGAATTATTTAAACACGCATTTTTGTTTGAGATATAAAAATCATGTAACAACCCTGTAATACAAATATAGTTTACCCATGAAGAGGAGCGATATGATATACTCTAGATCAGACATCAGTGGCATATTTGTAGAGAACATGATGGCTTGTTGACTGCTGTGTAACATCTTTAGATTCCCTGGATAAAGAGGAATTGAAACAGGGGGTGCTATAAAATACATTATTCAGAGATAAAAATTATCCCTGATTCACAGAATACAGATGTGTAAAGCACAGCAAACAGAAGTGCTGCACTCATTTCTTCTCGCTTTGTGGGCTTCTGAGATGGGTTAGGAATTGGCTAAATGCATTGCAGTGACACTCCGATTGCTTTGCTCCACACAACAATGCCATGCTTCCTTTTTTTTGCCAGTTAAAATGTTTTATCTTCTCAGCCTGATTCACTGCTCATCCGCAAATGTGTTTCTAATGTTCTGTAATGTGTTCTGAGTATGATTCAGTGTGATTATGATTCAAGGAGGTAGCAAAAATAAATGCTATGGAAATAGATTGAGTAGCAATAAAACAATAAGCAAGAGATTGTAATTTGCTTATGTAAAATCTTAGGTATGCTCATACGATACATTGGATAAATGTAATACGAGTCATATACGAGTGGTACAAACAATGAAAACACAGCTAGTAGGCAGAATTAAAAACATGGCTAAACGAGACCCATGCAAGAGTAAAGAATACGGCTGCATTATTCAAACAGTGAGACTTCCAGTCAGACAAACTGCCCTGTCCCACATCAAGGTGTTTAGAGGGCACTACAGCAAGTCGCAGTAAGGAAGAAATTTCCAGAAATGTAAAGCCACACATTGTGACTGATCTGTAAGCACAGCATTTACACCATTTCAGGCCACACATTGGGATTGGATTGCTTGTGTCGGCACTTGGTATAAGACTCTGACATGCAGATGCTAGACTTTACTGCATCCCCAAAGTTCACTAAACAAGAACAGGTGAGGCTTCCTTTTCCTTTTATAATCCAATATCGTGGAAATAACAGCCTCTGCAGATCAGAGGTAACAGTAGCTAGTCCAATGAAAATATATTTTGACATTGGCTTTTAGTTGATTTGGGGGCTTTATACTTTTATTCTTACTTTACCTCTCATTTTGCTTTCTTTTCTGTTTTGTTATGTCTAATGTTTTCTTGGAATTGTTTTTTATTTATTTTTTCTCGATACCATCTTTGCATCAGTACTATGTTCTCTGTGAAATACCTGGGGCTAAAAATAAGTTGTATGAAAGGTGCTATATAATTTTTTTTATTATTATTATTATTATTATTATTATTAATAATAATAATAATAATAATAATAATAATAATAATATAATTCCAAGCTGGAAGTGTGACCAAGTGTGCCAGAATTTTTTTGTGATGTCAGAATTGCCTGTTTAGCCAGTAGACAGATGTTTTTCCATGATCCCCCACCTGGGAGCTCTCTTCTTCCCCAACTGGGGGCCTGTGTTACCTCAGTGGACCTGATATTTCAATTACTCACTCCCGGCTATGCGCACTAAATAAGGCCACTTTTTAAATAGGTACAAACTCGGCAAGTGGTCTCCTTCGGGAACGGGCAGTCTTCAGCCCAAGTCTCTCCTACGTGGGGCTTTTCCCCTCCAGTGATTTTTGTGTGGGTCTCTCTTTTTCCATCTCCCTCTGCTCTGATTGCAGTGGAGGTACTGCAGTCCCTCCCTCACCCGGTCATTGGCCCAGTGCCTTACAGAGTAGCTACTGCAGTGACTGTTTGTCACCACTAGAGGAAGGAGCAGCCTGTGGTCATTGTTCAGTCTTTGTTTTTCAATAGATTTCTAAACAACTTTGTTTTATGTACTTCTTTCAAGTTTGTCTTCCTAGAATACAGTCCTGAGGCTCCATTTCCTCTTTTGCTCATTCAGGCATTAGAACATTTTATCTGCTGTTTGGGTTACTAGATGCATTTCCCTTTTTTGCCACTGGTAGCTAATGCAGTTAGGTGGCCTGTTTTTTTTTTCACTTTAAGGGGAAACAGAGGCCATCTGACTGCCAGAGTAACCAGGGGCAACACAAGCTCAGCGCAACCAGAAGAAGATGCCAAACAAGGGAGCCATGAGAAAATCTGTAGGAATGGGGTTAACCTTCCCCAAGACATAGGGCACAGTCTATGTGGGCCACTCCTTCTGTGGAGCATCAGCTCTCCTCCAACATGTAGGAGAAAGAAATGTGGGGGAAAAAAAAAAAATCACATTTACGCTGAATTTACAGACTTACTTAAATTGGTGTCTAATACCTGCATGTTGTCTGTGTGTGTGTTTTCATGTGGATATTATGTGATACAGAACAGTGTACAAACACATTGTTAAGAGCAGTAAGATCTTGCTTAGTATCCAGTCAGGCTCGCTTTCTGAATAGAAAATAAAAGGACATCCATAGATAAAGAGAGAACAAGTGATGAGAGAGAGAAAGACAGAAAAAGTGTAAAGTATGAGAGAGAGAGAGAGAGAGAGAGAGAGAGTTTGTATCTGCATTTGAAAAGCATGGAGATGAGGAACAGGGTTTCAGAAAGGCTAAGTGGAAAGGAATAATTATTTTTATAGTCATTTCTTATACCTCTCTTTAGAACAGGGTTGTGCTTGCCCAGTTAATGAGCATCCAAATACATAATGTGTGCTGAGAAACGGGTGTGCAGGTAGGGGGCTGAACAGAGGTTACAGGAGAGTTTTTTTCCCCAGACATCGGAAGCTAAGAGGAAAAGCTAAGCAGCCAAGCAGAGTTTTCAAAGGTCAGTAAAGAGGAGTGAACAAGCTGGGTTGTGTAATATTCCATTTGGCAGTGAGGCACTGCATGTAAGAGAAGTGTGAGACTAAAGGCTACTCTTTCTATACCACCTCTTCAGTTTTCCCTTTCTTTGCTAATGAGTTTATGAGTGAAAACAAGTTTGACAAGTCTGCTGGTTTTCTTGGTCAATTTAGAATGTTAATAAAGTTCTAAATGTATTAAAAGCTTACTGTATTGGACAGAAAGTTGTATACTTACAACGTGATGAGAAAAAAAAACATAACGAGAGAACATAAACATGGGCTCAGTATCCATTAATATACCTCCATCAGAGTTAATACTGGAACAAAAAAAAAAAAAGAAACTAAATAAAATAAATTAATGAATACAATAATTGTAACAACACTGTAAAACAAGGGGCTTACCACTGAAAACTTAACGTTGATGAGTACAGTATGTTAACATATTTATTTAATTAACTGTGAGTTTTTGAAGATTACTGTGCCAATCTTCCTCCAAAAACAAGGAGCACCAATATATTGCAAACTTCATTTTTGCATCATCTCCATACTCTCTCAAATCAATCCAGTGCCATCTCCTGTTAAAAAGCCAGTAATAAAGATCAATTGGAAACTGACAAAACTTCATAGAACAGATACTGTTGCCAGTGATTGTATAGGACCGCTATTTATCAATGTGACCGAATGTCCAACAATAAAAGCGTCTGAAAAGCAAGACTAGTTACATGTTTGGAGGGCGCTTCATCATTCTGAGAGCTCGGGGCAATCAGCGCTCGCAATGCACGTCAGCCACATTCTGGGAAAAAAGTACAATCGATCACTTAGAAAAGACAATATTTTTCAACAGTTTACGCTAGGTTCCAAGAACCAGGCAACATCTTGTTTGTGTGGATCAGTACTACTTTAAAATGCTTCTTTAGATGAATACTTCAGTTTCTTTAAATGTTTTGATGCCCCATCTAGGATAATAATAAAAAAAATGTGCTCCAACTTTCTTCATACTTACTTATTTCATAATGCTAAAACACCTTTGTAAATAAATAATAATCAGTTATTAAGAGAAGAAGAAAATGTTATGAAAAGCAGATATTCTGATTGGCGTTCACAAACTACTTCCATCCTTTGTGAATTTTCTCAACAGTGCGTATGTAAATGAAGTCCATTCAGAATACTCCTGTGTCCAGTTGCATGTGATAATGGTCTGTCAAGGCTTAAGTATGAGTCAAGACACTACAGCTTCCCTTGGAATTTATACAACTGACTGTTATGGGAAACATAACAGTTTTCCATACCGTTTAATAAATGGTCATTCTGGTACAATCACTTTAGAGCTTAGTCAAGTCATAAAATATAAAACTTTTACTCTGTAAAAATCACATTGCTGAATAATGGTCATGAAAGATTGGCAATAATTGACAAAAAGTTGAACTGGTGACTGGGCATGGAAATTAACCATAGCAATAAATAAAAAAAAAAGTCAAAGCACTCCAAAAAATGTTCCATTAAATAAATATTACATTGGCGATGCAATATCAATTATGAGTGTGTTACAATTCATGGGTTGCAGTGACGATAGGAATGCAAACTGGTATAGGCAGTGGATGACCAGGCCTGAGTTTGGGAACCACTGGGGTATGGAGTCGCCCAGGAAGGAGGGGCTTCAGTCAGCAGGTTACCCTCATACCAGCACTCAAGAGTGACTCCTCTTGAGTGACTCAGTTGGGTGCCCACGGTCTACAGAATTCTTCTCTTTATCTACAATGGCTGCACAGCTAAAACTGTGGAGTGGTAAGAAGCAGCAGGCAGCACACCTTTCTGGGGACAGAGTGAGTGTTTTTCTCCAAAATTGATGGAGATGGTTGAACCAATGAGAAGTCGGTGAAGACAGTCTGGGATTCCAGATTTGGGGAGGAAGAAGATCAAGATTTTTTTTGGAGTGCTTCTTGGTGACTGCGCTGTTCTAGTGCACGGATTGACAGTCTGGTATCTGTTAAGGAACTGGTCGAGTGCATGAATGGGCCCCGCAGCCTGGTAGTGAATCTGGACAATAGCAATACTGATTGTGGCCTACAGTCCCACAGGAAGACGCACAAGTGGCTCTAGCATTAACCTGATGAGGGTTTCAGTCAGGTGGGATTATAACGAACCAGCAACCCCTGCTGGTCCATCAGACCCTTAAATCCTCCTGCTGAGCTGCACGTGAAGTGTCTTCATCTGACTCATGTCTGTGAGAGCCTGGCTTCTGAAATGCACTGCATTCAGAAGCAGCGGATGACATCGCTAGCTCCAGAGAGCACATGCTTGTCTGCTCTCTCATGAATTGAAGATATTTATAAGCTTTTTATATTGGCTGAATTTCTATTAAAAAAATCAGTTGGATGATTAGACTCTGACCACAGCCTTGAGTACACAGTTTGATAAAAGCGGCAGAACTGCAGGAAATGTTTGAAACAGGAGAACACACTGTTCCTCAATAAAAATGGTTAAAAAAATAAAATAAAATAAAATAAAAAATTAAAAAAGACTTTGGCTAACGGGCAGGTAAATACACCCAATTATTTACAATCAGAACTTGAGAGAGCTGTCAAAGCCAACTTAGTTACGGAAAATTTACCACACAATGCAAAACGGATAGAAGGGGAAAATAAAACAGCTTTTTAATGACAGTGATTGCCTCTGTAAAAGCAAATTGCAGATATTGTCCGAAAGTATTGTCCCCTGACGACCCATATTCAGGCATGCTTGACAGTGCCTCATTCAGCCATATTCTGGACAGGCAGAGGCAATTTTGCAGCCTCTGGGAAGGGACCATATACCCCTTCTCCATTTTGCACAGGATGGTCTAGATTAAGTCAACATTTGTTCATTTGACTCACAACTAAATGCAAAGGAAAGTAGCCACACTCTTACACTACAGCAATGACTACTAACTAATCAGTATTCACAGTGAATACTTGCATGTATTTATTTATGGATTTAGTTATCATGCCCTTTCAT
Source organism: Anguilla anguilla (assembly GCF_013347855.1). NCBI lineage: Eukaryota > Metazoa > Chordata > Actinopteri > Anguilliformes > Anguillidae > Anguilla > Anguilla anguilla. Next base: position 14,917,457 of record NC_049215.1, read on the forward strand.
CCTTGTCACCCAATTTGGAAGGCCCAGTTGTGTTTGTCTGTCAATTTGGAAGGCCCAATCATATTCATCATCAGCACTCATTGCTGAAACCTCAAATTATAACATTTGTAAAATGTTGTCCCATCCCGCATGCAACAAAAGATTACGTACTGTAGAGGATATAAAATCATACAAGAGTGAATGATTACATATTTAGGTATGTGTACCACAGTGTGTCACAATATTTTTGCATTATTTTTCACTGTGATATGTTTCATCTTAAACCATCCTAACCAACCATTTGATTTATTTTTGGCAAGATTTTGTGTAAGCTTTAGGATGCATAAGTGAGTTTTGTAGTGAAATAATTGATTAGGCACTTGGCCAGTGGACGTAACGGCAAAACTGTGCAAGGGGAATCTGTGAAAATAAAAGGCCCTGTTGGCAAGATTAAAGGGCGAGATGCCATTCATCCACAGCAGTAGCAGGAGGAGGTGTCTCCATGGGCTTGGAGGCGTGTCCTCACAGCCAGGGCTGCTCCTGTTCACAGAGCCCAATGCTATTTGCAGCACTGTAAATCTCCTGCTCCGTCTGAATTATATATTTTAAACTATTGATTGTTTTATAGAGACATGTTGCAGTTCTGGAGAAGGGAACAAGAAGTGAAATAACATTTTTAAAATGTATGTGGGAAAAATGCATTAAAAATGAATTGAATTGATGATCAGAGACTCCTATAATGCTGTGCAAGCCACAAAAATAGGTTCCAATGTGACCTCTGTAGCAAAAAAGGAAAATAAAGAAAATAAAAATTGCACCGAGTTCTGTTGTCACTAAAAACATATGACTCCATTTTGTATGGCAATCAATGTTGCACGGCGCATGGTGCACTGCGCATGGCTTGTGTTTGTTGGTATTTCTGGGAACAGAGGTGAGCAGTGCACAGCTGAAAGCACAGTGGTTCACCGAGAGACTGGGTTGGATAAGACTGAATATATTATTATACTGTATATTTTATACATTTGTTAATAGCCAATCAAATGAGCGCATTGCGCAGGGTGTGCTGGTCTACCACTGCAATGGAAGCTCAGGCTAATGATATACTAATGAGATGTTTCTCAAAAGACATTCTTTTGCGGGAGGTGCAGAGTTGGGCTGTCACTTTTTTTTTTTTTTTTTCAAAAATTGATTTCGCACGAATCTCATGAATAAGATAAATTTGTCTGAATTTGTTCAAATGTTCTGTTAGAATTAAAACATTGCCTAAATGTTTATTAGGAGTCCGTTTTAATTTCCCATTAAACCTGTAGCGAAAGAGCTTAAAGAAATATTGACAACTGTATCTTGAAGTTTTATTAAACAAAATAAAACCAAGGGAGGGACTCCGTGTTGCTCAAATGAAAGAAAGAACAAGCACGGAACCGTCCGGACCCATGGTGCAACTCACTTCCACTGACACATTTTAGCTGGCACCACCTGCCCATGTGCCGCACAAAACGTCCCTCAAAGGTCGTCAGTGAGTGAGTGAGTGAGTGAGTGACCGCAATTTGCCATGCATAACCCACGGCGGAAGTTCCTGCGCGCCGTGGGGAAAAGTATAATACATGAGTCCATCATGAATTCACAACAATAGCATGGCTTAACCAAACTGAGCCGGATTGCATGAGTGGTGGTTTAATCATCTTTTAAATACACTTATTTTGATTATTTATCTCCTGGTTCCAAATCAGCCTAAGATTGACTTATTAAGTTTAAAGTATTACAAACTTGTTGACATTGCTAAGGAAAAAAAAAAAAAGCAAGTCTATTCCCATACTTGGTGCTATGTACTGTAATGATCCCAACAGAATGGATAGCAGAGGTTATCAGGCCACTTGGGACTAGCGGTCATTCGGTTAGTTTGATGTGTTTTGGCAAATTAACAAGGCCTCCTCTATGGCCAGAATTCTTTACATTTTAGATGAGCCAATTTAAACAAGATGCAAGAAAATTTAAGTAATCTTGACTGGGTGCAACTTAACTGCAAGACTGTGAATGAAAAGTGGGACAGGTTCAAAAGGGTTATTCTTGAGGCACAATGTAAATTTATTCCAAAGGTAAGGAAAAGAGATATATTAACATTTTTTTGTTACCTCTGTTATAACTGTCCTGCACATACTTGTACGCAGTTGAAACATCGGACTTTGTTAACGTTTGTTTAAACTGTACACAAACCGTTTGTGATCACCTCAAACTTAATTTGACTTGTTGTGGCAGGCAAGTGTATGCTTGTAGTGTAATTTCACAGCTTTTGATTTCATTACTTCCAAGTATTTCAAGAAAAAGTGAAATTGTTACAGTTCTACCATATACAGTACATCTTCTTGACCATGTGTTGTAATGACATTCTATGACCATCAGTAATTTGAAATAAAGTATACATGCCAAAAATCATCTTTTTCTTTGCACAGATACTATTATTTTACTTCTACCTTTAAGATGCATTAGAGTGCTCAATTATGTAGGTATGAACTAATGCATGTAGGAGTCTGTAATGATTATTACAAATAGTCATTGTTTCACTCAAATGCTAATTATTTCTACATTCTTGTTTTATGTTGATATTATATTCATTACTTCTTACAGTTATTATGCCAGAAACAGAAGTTGTTGCAAAATACTGCATTAATCGTCAAACTCGGTTTATAAAAGCAGTATATCCATAATTTGTTCCAGTACTGTTGCTTTTTATTTTAACTACAGTCAATTAAAATGAAAAGGCTGACAATGAATGCAGCTTGAACATTATCATTACAGACAGGTGTGAGAGAAAGTATGAAATACAGGAGTATGATCCTGTAAAAGAACAGCCATAAACAATAAAAAAAATAGAAAGAAATACAGGAATACAATAAGAACAAATGAAAAGAAAATGAACAATAAATGAAAGCATGCATTTTTCCCACCCCTGGGATTTATATCAAAGTCAAATTGGACAGCACGTGATCCACAAAAAACACTCCCACATTTTGGCACACGGTGGGTCACAAAATTACCAAACTGCTCCGGTGCAAATACATGGCGAAAATACCAATTTGCCAGTGCAACGGCTAGCAACACACCATGCGCTGGCCAGGAAATTTGACTTAATCTCTCTTAATATACCTGGTTATACTGAACAAAACATAAATCCATCTCTCATTTGCCTAGACATTAAATACTTGGCATTATGTTATAATACGCTTTATAATATGTGGCCTACTACCACTGAATGTTTCAAGATTGGAATTTTTTCATTTATAAGCTTAACTGTTTGCAACATTGTACAGCCACGAGATGTGTAAACCTTTGTCTATGACGGAATGAGTCACTTGAGGATGCCCTGTTGCCTTCTCAGATGGAAATTGTAGCAGTGAGCAACAGCAGTCTTCATGAAAATTGAAAGGACATAATTTGGATTGGTAGCAAGCAAGCAATTTATAGAGTGGCTGGCTTTATTACAGCATTGACAGTTTCAGCAAGTCAGTGGGTTCATTTTGAATAGATAACATTGACTTTAGATTTAGAAAGGTATCTGTTAAGAAAAAACAGCACTTTTTGCAGTGTACAAACTTGCAAATCCCAACAAATAGAAACAAATGGGTTTTGTAAAAACAAAACAAACAAACAAAAAAAAACACCCCCCTTTATGGATGCCATTGCAAATAAGAAAACCTTCAGCGCATCAGTGGGGAGGAACAGCTTAGAAGTGCACGTGATCACAATGATGCTAATTTGAATTGTAGTTTCAGCTCAGGTCTTTAGCCCTCGAAGAAGTACGGCACCTAGGCTAGATAAGGCAGAGAAAAATTGAGGTGTACTGGTTCAGTACTGTATGACAACTGTAAGTCATGAAACGCACCTTGAATAATGGATGTGCTATGCATACTGTATGAGTAGTGATTCAAAAGAATGTAATTACATAAGTATTTGGTACAGGCTGTATACGGAGCTAAATTAGGTAGCAGTGTAGGTTGCCTGCTGGGAGACAAAGGGGGCTCGGTAAAACTGACTATTGGGACTGATGAGCCCCCTTCATGGGGTCCAGTGAATGAATTACTGAATCATTTCCTTTGCATGTAAAAAGCATGAGCCGGATACAATAGACCTGATGGCTGAAATGAAGTCTTAGTTGGTCTGCATTACTAATATTGCAAATATATACAAACTGGTAAATTGTTTGAAAAAGACAACCTGACTACACAAGAATTTCATTCTAGACCTGGGCCTTGCTGATATTCTGCCACATACTTTTAAGAGTTGGAAGAGTTTTTTCTTTACCCTCTTCCTCAGGGCGAACATACGAATGTATGAGGTAGGGACCTTGAATGAAAAATGCATTTAGAATATCTGCACACAGCACACAGTGGAACATCTCTTGCAACAGCCATGCCATTCAGTTCCACATTCAGAATTTCTTCAGGAAAAAGATTTCCTCAACTTTTCTCTCTTTTTGCACCCACACATAAAACATGCATTGTATTGCATGCAGGACTTTGCATTGGCCAAAGATACATTATGATATTAACTTTATCATATCATTTTGGACAGAACTAACATGTTCTGTCCAAAATCTCCCTTAGGTGTTCAATTGGGTTGAGATCTGATGACTGCGAAGGCCATAGCATATGATTAAATCATTTTCATACTCATCAAACCATTAAGTGACCCCTCGTGCCTTGTGGATTGAGGTGTTGTCATTCCGGTAGGGATCACTCCCATCAAGATAGAGATGTTTTATCATAGGACAAAGGTGATCACTCAGAATAACTTTGTATTGATTTGCAACAACCTTTCCCTCTAAGGGGACAAGTGGACCCAAACAAAGCTAGGAAAACACCCCCCACCGATCCCACATCCCACAGAGCCACCGAACCCCTTCACTGTAGGAGTCAAGCATTCAGGCCTGTTCTCTTGGTGTACGTCACACATGCACTCACCCACTTGTTTAGAATATGGTGAAAAATGATCTCATCTGACCAGATAACTTTTCCACATCTCTGTGGACCCATGCCTATGGTTTTTCCGCCTCTGAACTCACAAATGTGCATTCTTTGTAATGAGGGGTATATTCATTGCAACCCTACTATAATATACTGTCTATGTACTGTAGTTGGCAACAAACTGTTCTAGCTGACAGTCTGATCACATCCTGCATCGACATTCTCAGTCACCTGAGTTGCTTTTTCCTTACATATCACACTAATGATCAAGCATCACAGTCATCAAATGTGCACTTTTGACCACAATTTCCTAATGTCTTTCTCATAGATCTAAATGCAGATGTCAGTTTAGTCACGGTTCCTATTGAAACACTAGACAGTTGAGCAGTCTTTGTGACTGAAGCTTCTGCTATCCATGCCCCAATAATGAATCCTCTTTCAAAGTCACTTAGATTTTTTTCCTCTTGCCATCTTTTTCCAAAATCAAAATCACAGAGCATGATAGCATGCTAATTGCTTAATTGTTTCATGCAGTATACCTGCATGGAAGCGTTTGCATTCATTGTGTTTCTCTACTCATTTATTCAGGTTTTTTCTTTGTGTCACCTGTCTATGTATTTATACACTTTGTTGTTACTCCTTGTTTCAAGGGGTTGTTGTCTTAAGTTTTCTCTTCAGCTCTCATATACCTGCACTAAGGAAGCAATTGAACACACTTGACTAATTAGAGACACCTGGGTAGCCATTTGTGCCAAGGATTATGCTAAAAACGTGCACACTCTAATAAAAGCTGAGAAAATAATATTTAAATAAAATCTGCAGTTTAACTGCGGTGAACAGAGCCAAATCACAAAAAAAGTTTCTGTCCCAAACATTATGAATGTGTCCTAATAGCTTGTCCCATTGATCAGTACAAAAGCCAATGAAACAATTAAACTAAATTGATGGAATGTAGGGAAGGCCAAATATTTACATATCATGTTTTCATGTCATGGTCATTATATGCTGCAGTTCATTTGGAAGTTATCGCATTTCAAACCGTTTTGTGAAGTCCTGCAATTTTCCTTCTGGCAATCGAGTATGCTAAATAAAGCTTTAAAGACACGAGTTTCCAAACAAACCACTCCTTGGGGTAAACTTCAATGCCACTATGTGCCCTTCAGAATGGCCCTGACTTCCATGACAGAAGAGGCTTTTAGACCGAGCCACTAACACAAAAAGACAATAAATGTGCATCTTTTAAATATTTAATCTGCTAAAAGCTTGTGTTTAGGATGACAAAGTCTCAGATCCCCAAATTAAAGGGTTTCAGCTGCCTGTGTGCTGCCTGTGGAGACCAATTCATTTTAGAGGAGAAGCCTGCACTTACTGATCCATCAAGGAACAAGAGTCTTTTCTGGAGCCCTGAGTGCCTTATCTGTTACACTGTTGGGATTACTGCAAGGTCAGAGCTTCACCTTTGATTAGATTTGGTGTCAGCTGGGGATTACTGTGCATTGCTAATGGATCTAATGACGACTTTGGTGAAAATGCCGGGACCAACCTCCGGACAGTATAACCAAAAATTGATACCTATGTTTGCCATTGTGTAATGGCAAACAGACTTTGAAATCTGTGAACTGAAATTGTTTTTCTGGCTGAAAAATTTATAGCCCCAATAATTTATAAAAATAAATAAATCCTGCCTAATTGCCCTAGTCGGATACTGTTTCTGGTATCTGTAAGTACCCCTATGTTATACATATGTATCACATCTTAAGAACATTATCTCAATATGGGTTGAAAAGAAGTGAGTAACAGGACATGAGTGAATGTGTTGATAGAAGACATAACAAGGCCATGTGACTATATGAGAATGCACCCCAATGGAAAAAGAGTGACTTAATTGCATATAACTACAGATTTTGACGGTTCAGAAAACATCTCTTTCATCATAAAGAGTCACTATAGTGTGCACAACCTTACACTGTAACGCGTATTTTGAGGCAACAACACAGCTATGAGGCTTAGTGAGGTTTTATTCATGAGGCTAAAACCGGACCTGGGCAGAAAATGCCCCACCCTCAGAACAGTCCAGTCCCCGTTTTTTTTTTTTCTCACTCCCTTTTTCTGAGTGTTCCTGAAATATTTGGCTTGCTTTGTAATGCTGGCATCTCCCTCCCCTCCACTTCATTAAAATGTTCTTCTTCAGAGGAGAAAAATTGTCTCCCGAACGGCCAAAATCAATAAAATCAATGTGATTTAAAATCAGAGGTGAAACTTGTTTTTCCAGCGTGGTCTCGGCTCGGTAATGACTCAGGGCACTCTGGTGAAAGGGGCTTTCAGCAGTACAGGGGAGCCTTGTCAAGATGCAGCAATAAAACAGCTCCTGGAGGTGTAATTATTTTTAAAGGGGAGGAGGGCCGTTAGTCGGTAGCCTCACTTTTCTTTTTTACTCATAAAGAGATTTGATGACGCATGATTTTAGAGGTGTGTGAAGGTGAAGAACTAATTTCTCATCTTGTTGGTTTATAATAATAATAATAATAATAATTAATGGTGCATTAAAAATGTATTTCAGTGCAAATTAAGATTTTTTGGAGTAATCTTTAAAGAACACCAAACTGACTTTATAAGGACATAGAATTTAAATGAAATCCCTTTAATGCAATTCAAGTGAGAACCAGATGGTCAATGACCACTAGGGGGAAAATATGATTTTTTGATATGATTTGATAGCATGGAATTCACAAGAGATTTTCTTTTCTTTGGAAGCAGAAAATATGTGAACTAAAAAAACAGAGTGAGCATTGCATTTATTTTAGGTCTGTTTAATAGCTTACATGAAAATATTAGTCCTTTTTCATCCTTTCTGGTAAATGTTAAACTCATTAAGTAAACAAGCTTTTCATGCTGAGTTTAGCTTTTTTTGGCTGGACCGCAACAGCGGGGCCTGCCCTACAAACGCAAATGTCTGTGACTGAGTGAGTGATGAAGTTACACCATTAGTCGGCCGGAGAGGTCCAGCCATATACTAGGTTTTGACCTGGTCTTATCACAAAAAAACTAGTCATCCACATTCAGCATCGGTCATTCAAAATGATACTTGAGCAGTTCATACATTTTTATCAAAACTTGAATTGTTGATTTGGTGAATTTGCTCACAGGTACTGTGGGAGGTGTAGTGGATGCCAGAATGCACAGAATAAAAGCGAGTTGTCAGTCACAGACTGGACAAATAAAGACACAGCGCAATCTATCTGGTGCAAACTGGTGAGTCACTAATAGCTTATGGGTTCTCAGCCTATTTTTGGTCTCACTGTCCCATCACTACTCAAAGGCTAATTTAGTCCTGGTTTTCAAAGAAAAAAAATAAAATAAGAGTAATTTACAGAAAAATCAATCTCTAAGAAATGTACTTGCATTTTTATTTTAAGTCACCTTGATATGATCATTTACTAGACACCAATAAAGTTAACAAGAGCTGCATGATTGAATGAGGGTAAAGACACACATCATCCAATGAGAAGCAAATTTGTAATCGCCTCCATCCATTTTAATGAGAGTCGATTAGTTGCGTCCACAAGGCATGTGGGGATAGCTGGTTTTGCGAGGCAAGGATTGGGAAATGGCGTGATAACCAATCAGATTAAAGATCTGACGTGTAAACTGTCCCCCATTTAAAATTTTATTATGCCCACAAGTGACCAGTTATGGGAGGTGAGAGCGATGCCAGGTGATATTGTCGGAGGATGTGTGACTCTTCAAAATCTTCTCCCTTATATAATATAACTATAATAGGTCGGACAAAGGTAAACAGAAACATCTGGACTAATTACCAGTCTGCTTCAGGTGTGCATGCCTGTATGTGTGCTAGCTTTGCAGCAGAGGCCTTGCATTAAGTACCTATTAGCATGGATACTCAAATCAAGCTCTGAAGGCCAGCAGTCCTGCTGGGATATCTATTGTATCCCCCTTTCCTCCACTACCACCTTGTCTCCTCCGTGCCCCAGAAACAAATCTTTGTCTCCTCTGTCCCTCCAATGTCCCAATATTGGAGAAAGCGAGCAAAGCGGCTTCTAAATTGGATCCTCGCCTCCTTCTGGCGAAGGATACTTTGATGTATGCTACCACGGGAGCCCTTTCACATCCCTGAGTGACATCATTTTTCTCACAGCCACAGATATTGAAAGACTATCCCACAGAATTTGACATCCAAACTTCAGGAAGTGATAATGGCGGGGAACTTGAATTTCCCCGACTATGCAAGATATGTTGTCAATTTTTTGTGTATCTCAGAAGATTATCATCACACATAGCATCCTACCCAAACCATTGCCTACAAGGGACAATAAAATGTCAGTTCATTTTTGTGGCTCAAATACAACAGACAAATTCAGCGATTTAAGATTGGGAAGCAGGTTTTATTTATTTGCTTGTACATTAATGTTACTTAAAGTAATGAAGATTTTCATTAAAATAAAGTCAAGTAAAGTTAAGTCACTATCTATCGCTGAATTAGATAACACAATGGTGATTGAGCCTATTATTATATTAATTTATATTATTATTATTATAATAATTTATGATTAAAGAACTGGGTGTCTGTGGCGACATTTCCGGGAAAAAATCACAAGCGGCGCATAGTTAGTGACGCATTTTCCATCACCCATCAGTGGTTGGTCCGCCAGAGAGGGTAGGCGGAGCTAACGCAACAGGCTCGCTCTTGAACTCACTTGTGTGTGAGCGGCGTACTGTTTTTTTTCCGGTGTCTGCTAGCGTTACAGAGAAAGGGAGGAGGGGGGGATTAGGGAACCCTAATAAGTTTTTGTGTAACATGAGAGGTCATATTATTTGTTGACGTAGTTTTCATATTACATTTGATGACAATGTAATGTTACTAAATTACATAGCTATCTGCACAGCTAACGCTAGCTACCGGACCATGTCAAGAAAGGCAACATTAGTTTAGACAACGTTGCACACAGTATCCATCTCTCATATCAGGTAACGTTGCGTTAGCTAGCTAGCTAATGTAATTAACACAATCTAATGTCAGCTAACAATTAGAAAAAACGCTAGCTAACGCTACCGACCGGTACCGACCTCGCAAACCGTCACTGCAACGTTGCAGTGTAGCTAACTAAAGGCCAGTTCAGATCAATGATTTGCAACGAGACTGGATGCAACCTGCAAAATTCCAAGACGTCTTATTGTAAACGTCCTAAAACTGCACTCAGGGATTTGACAAGGTGGGTCTTTTGAGACCCCAGGCAACGGCTTCAGACGCTCTGCAACTAACCAGTTCACACTGCTGCAATTTTCTCTGCAACATTCTAAAACCACTTCGTCTCGTTGCGAATCATTGATCTGAACTGGCCTTAACGTTAACGTTATTTACATTGCCATCAAGTTCATCAATATATTGATCGGAATAAAGCCAGGGTATAGGTGAAGCAGAGCGGGTCTGATTTCTGTAGATGACAAGCCGGAGAAAACTAAATAAAAGAATATGGTAGTATGGATTAGCGTTGTTATTATTTTGTTACGCTTCCTCATGTTCCTTCAGCCTTGATGCCCTTTTTTGATGAAATCTCCTTTGTTTTTGTTTTATTCTTCTTGTTCTGATTGCTAATTTAACACCCAGCTCAGCTTTATTCTCAAACAGTTTAGCTAGCAAAACCAGAAACAACAAGGCAGTTGTTTCAAAAAATACCACACAACAATCATTCACGAGAAAGACTGTTTGTTGTGCATGAGATACATAATTGCACGAACCACAGCGAATCCCGCGAATTCTTCTCTGCAGTGTAAAGATGTTCATACCGAGCAAAAGGTGGATAAAGAACGTTTGTGGAAATTGATCATCACTAATTCTACTCCAGGCCTGCTACAGCATTTTAACCCGGCTCTGCAGTGTAAAGACAGCTTAAGTTAGCCTAATTTTAGACAATGAATGAGTATGTACATAACGTTACTTGTATAACAAAAGATTTATGGGAAGTGAGGTCCAAAAACACATCTGCAATTACCGCTTCTCGCCATTGGTACCGCCAAAGAGAACGAAACGGAAATCTTCGAGATAGTATCTTTAAACAAACATGACTATAAGCATTAATAATCATGGCAGCCATTATTTCAGCATGTGACTATGCATGACTGAATTTATTCAACCAACCGTTTCCAAAGGATGTATTTATTACCAGAAAGTTTGATTTCAGATGTTACAGTGGGAAATAATTGTTTTTCAAAATGAACTCTGAACATTGGGAAACAATAACTCAGATAATATGAAGTGACATATCCATTTCACTAACTTACAGAAATGTTTCTGAATTAACCTGTGTGAGCTGCTTTGGGCTGGAAATAGAATATGGTGGTCACAGTATAGCTAGTAGGCCTGTATGAGGTGCTCTGTACAATCAGACATCACGCACAGGATTCTGGAATTACAGTGATTATTATCATTATGTTTGTACACTGTGAGATGTTTACTTTGATCAAATGTTGCTAGTTACATATTAGCGTCTCGACATGACCCATAACGCCAGGTTCATGTTTATACAGGGCACTGTATATGCAACTGTTTGTACTTGAAACTAAGCTGTTTTGCAGCTTTAAATTGGCATACCATGTGTATGATCTGTGACTGGCTGAGGGACTATTTGTGGACTTGGAAAAAAAAACAAAAAAAGATAAATAGATAAATTAATTGTCAGGTAGAAAAGAAAACCAGAATAATACTGGCCTTGAAGGCCAGATTTCAGTATCCCTGTTCTATAGACCAGTGTGACCTAAACTTACTTGTCAGAATGTAGTTCTGTACATGCTGTCTTCTGCATCGGTGTCCTTTATTGCAAAGCACTTTGTGCGCTATAAATAGCACCCTGAAAATGTTCTGAAATAAAGTTATTTTAAAAGTTATAGTGCAAACATTTTGACTATAGAAGACATGACAATGTTTCCAAGGCTCTGTTTTGTGTAAGTTCATAGTAGGTAGTTTTTTTGAGCTGCAATTAACAAGGTAACAGGGGTTATGGGAAGATTAGAATGTGCAGAGTGTTTTTGTGAGATCCCCACAATTTTAGTTACACTTTACATCAGACTGAAAATTGCTTTCTGCACTGAATGTGTGTATGCACCAGGTGGTTCTCATCTGGTGGAAATCAGCAGGCTTTCCATCTGGGGTGTTGAGCGGGAGGAAGATAAGATGATAGAGAGGGAGTGAGGAGAGGGAAAGAAAGAGTGATAGAGATGCGGAGACAATTACACCCTCTGGAAACAGCAGGGATTGAGGCAGTGAGAAGAAATAAGATATCAGGTTTGGAAAGGTTAACTTCTTGATGGCTGGACCCAATGTCAGGCTATGAGCGATTGCAGAACAGGGATAAGACAGCTGTAATGGCACCTTAATAGTAGAAAACAGAGAGAAGTTCCACCAGTCATGGTTTGTATTGCTATAAACTAATAGATCAATGGCAACAGTGATTGGTGGATAGTTCCTGAATATTCTGCAACCCCTGTGAGAGTTACATGGGCATAGTCAGAAATTATTCACCTGTTACCACCAGAATTATTCTGTTGGTTATTATCAACAAATTCTGTGATTACTGGAAGCTCATCTGTTAAGGTGACATCACAGCCATCTTATCCCAGGTGGTGTCACTGGCATTTGAGAGGATGAGAGAGTCAGGCTGAGGGATTAAACATGAGGCAGTTGGCACACTAAAGCCCTGGCTCACAGTGTGGTGACACCCCGCAAAATCTGGTATAAGGTCCTAACCATGCCAGTGTTGAATGTGGCTGCCAGCCACACAGGAAGGCACACACATTTGACTGTGGTGCTGCCCAAGGCAGGGTGGCATTGATGGGATTTTCACCGCATTATCGAGGAAGAGTGACACCTCTGCCTGATTGGGAGCCTGCAGGGTGTGGTCCTGTTTCAGCGGACGTGTTTCTGAGTCCTCCTGCAAACTCGACTGGGCGTTCTAAATTGTGAGCAGAAGAAAATAAAGGAGTTTAAATTGGAAGAAGAAAAGCAAAGGGGGAGAGGAGAACGGCAGTGAAAGGATAAACGATGCAAGCAGACGGAAATATCTGGAAAGTGGTAGCACAGAGAAATGGTCACTAACTGGCCTCCAGGCCAGGAGGTGCTAGGTCACTACAAATACGATGATCTTGGCCAAAGACAATGGGATCCCGCCACTCCATAGAGTCTTTTATTTTATCCAGCTTCTATCGTTATGTTTTTTACTCACAATTTGGAAAAGAGGATGATAGACATTGGATGAATAGAAGAATGAGGGGTGAAAAGGAGGGAAAAAAGGGCACGTGATAGTATGACTGAAGTGAAGCCATGAAGGGCGATGGAAGGATCCGGAGAAGAGAATGACAGAGAAACCAGCGATGCGTCATGTTTACCACCATTTGAATATTTTAGTCAATGTAAAACTAATTAGGAAAGATTAAGAAACCAATCAGATTCACAGATAGCACACATCATATTCTAAATAACATCATTTGTCTTTTGTGACCAGTCTTTTCATTCTCAAATGAATGAGATTGCCACGTTGTAATGGAATTCTTCTATTTTTTTTATTATTTGTGCAATGATGCGTGCATTTCTAATGCATTAATTCTGGTGTTAATTATTGCTTACCATTTTGGTCTTCAGCTAATATTCTAACATCAATTAAACTGTGAAACTATAGACGTGTTTACATAGTTGTTACACTAAATTTGCTGCCTATGGTTCAATGCATTTCATTAAACTTTAGCATCGTCATTCAGTTAACAACTTCTGTCATTTATTGATTTTATGCTGTGATTTTGTGCTGTGGGAGCTTGTGGTAGATCCCCCCCATCCAGAAGTTTTTCAGGAAATATTATTTCGTTTTTTTCTTCTGAATAGAGTTATAAACTAATTTGCACTAAAGTCACTATGATTAGTTCCTCCTTTAATTTAATCAATCACATTTTTAAAAATTTTATTTTAGTTTTTACATCCATTTACAGTTTTACATGAAGCTACAGAGAAATGCAATGACTTTCAACTGTATTGCAGGCTACAAAACTGCACTTGCGTCCTATTCATTCTCTGTCCCCTGCAGTCAGAATCTGGGTCATCAGGAAGACTTCCCCCCTCCACCCCACCCCCGTCTCATCCATGCAGAAAGCCCGACCTCCAGCAATCAAAGTGAACCTCAAATCCACAAGGAAGCCCTGCGATTCTGCCCGTATCTCAGAGGCTGTGGCACCCGTCCAGCTCCGGGAGGGGGCCGGGGATGTGATCGCCATCTCTCAACGCACAGAGGCCACGCTCTCGCTGATGGGGGGGGGGGGGGGGGGGGGTGCTAAGGGCCCACCCTCTCCCCGACTGCCCATCGGGAGCTCGGGTCGCCTCCGGATCTTATCCAATCATCCGCCGGACCTCTCTCCAGAGGCGCGGGCGCTGATGAGCTCCCTCCCCGCCTGCCGGGCGCCAGGTCCTCTGGTCCGGCTGGCGGCGCGGACTCAGGGCTTCATCCCCTGGGCTGCCCGCTGCCCCCAATCTGAGACCTCCATCACGGACAGAGACCTGTGCACTTCCCTCTAACGCCGGAGGAGCCGGAGGGTCACGTCCCCCAGTCCGTCTGTTTCATCACCGCTGTGAAGCTGGCTGTCAGAAGATACAGTGAAGTAAGCCTAACCTGTGTAACTCCACGGGTCTGCTCTATTTCCCGGAGAAAAAGGCTTCCCCTTTTTGTGTTAATTCCAGTACCTGCTGCTTTCTCTTACGGCGACTGAAGAATGTAATACAGAACACAAATCAGTGTGTCTGTGCATGTCTGTGTGTGTGTGTCTGTGTGTGTGGGTATGATGAAACTTCTGTACCTTCATGACTGTATGTCTGTATGTGCTCGTATTTGTGTGTGTACGTACATGTATGCGTGTATGATAAAACCACCACCGCGATATTGCCCAATAATTTACCAGAAAATCAAAAGGTTCTTTGATAAGGAACCCGTTACTTTGGAGTGGCACATTTTGGGAAACACTCTGAAACAGTACTGACTGATTATGAAAGCATCCAGTCATGCAAAATCCATTCAAGGAAACTTGAAATTAATAAAATACCCTTCTGCTCCACCAACATCCTCCTCTCCACTTGCTTGGGAGCTGTCTCAGAAGCAAACGCACAGTCATTTACTCTCATGCGTTCATTAAAAGGTAATGTTTAATCAGTCATAACTTGTGCTCCAGTTGTCGCCGACGCTTTCCCAGGAAGCTCGGCACCTCCGCTAGGTTACATCACTTCCACGTCGCCTGCGACGCTTTGCTCTCTTCGTCTCGAGGAGAAAAAAGGGAATATAAATGAGGCGCGGGCGCCGCCGGAGCGCGGGCATTAGCGGCTGAGCGCTGGATCAGACGGCGGAGCTTTGAACTCGTTTTTCGCGGAACAGCGGCTGTCATTAGCTCCCGTTCCCTCCCGCCTCGGAGGGGAAGAAGCGGCGGAGCGAGGGGAGGTCTCATTCCCAGCTCTGGGGCGCTGCCTCAGCAGCAACGCACCTCACGTTTGAAGCCGTTTTAGTTCTTCTTTAATTTTTAGGTTTTACACGAGAAACATAGAAAGAGGCACTGCATGGTGCAATAACGATTTCCCCTATTTTGTATGCTTTCCAATGACATTAACCACCAATGAAAACGAACACGGCACTAGATGCAGACACTGTGCTACAAAATGCGCGTATGCAATTTTCACGTTATGTTAATAGTACTTTACATCCATATTTGACGGTATGCTACACCACATTTTAATGAAAATGTATTCACTCAATAAGTAGGCTGTGGTCTCAAGAAGTTTGGAGACCATGGAATTAGTTCAGCTGGCCACAGATTTGTTGGCCACATATTAATTTTAATGAGTATGCCCCTTTAGGTTTCTCTGTGGTTCTGATCCAAGCTAGAGGTGGTTTGATCCCAGATCAGAGTTTCTGGTGCTGTTATTACAATTCAGGTTCAAAGGTAAGGAGATAGCATTTCCAATATTAAGAATATGCAGCTGAGGGCCTGGGGAATCAACAGAATGTGTGGTTTGCTGTAATTTGTGTAGTGTCCCTACGAGGGGGGCAAGGGGGGGAGCACAAGGGAATCAAAATAAGAAAAAAGGTTCAGCGGTAATAGCATACTGTGGTAATCACCTTATTTGCTTATGTTGAAAATCAGTGGTGAGCTGAACCGTGGGTATTGTGAATTTACATAACTAGTAACAGGAATTATGAAACACAGTGGAATTCACACCATTAGATTTATTTTTTCTTTTATTTGTTGTGCATTGTTGTCTGATTATCCATACATTATGTGCACCACTATATATGTTTTTTAATATATATTTCCATCAAAAGGGTAAAACAAGAATTTTGTTGTGAATATATGAGCCCTTTTATTTCAATGTGGATGTAAAATTTTTAAATGGTGGGATATTAGCTCTGCAGTAACAAAGTAAAATTTTTAAAGCAACCCACGGTTAGAAAATAATTATGACTTGTCACATATTCTGGTGCTGAATAAATGTTTAAGGAACATATTTATTCATTAGAAGTGGTAAAGTTCCAACAGAAAGTATCCAAAATATGGCATACAGGAGTGGTTTTACGTTTTTGGGGCTTAGACAGTTAAAGACAGCCCCCTCCTAACTTCTTCATTGTGTCCCAATTTCCAAATATCCCTCTTGTTAGTGTGGGTCATGATAAAATCTGTAGATACGATAAACAAAACACAACAGCATGTGCACGTTTCCAAAGCTGTGTGTTTGTGTGTACGTGCATGTGTGCGTGTTTGAGTGTGTGACTGTGTGTCCAGAATTTATGAAAATTTAAGTCAATAAAGAGGAAGATAACAATAGTAAGCAAACATCTTGGATCTAAGCAGAGGGTGCAATGATACATTGATGCAATAAACAGGTCGATCACCCAAGATTTCACTGTATTGCAGAGTCAAAGTTTTCCGATAAGAAAAGGGGTGATACGATCATATGGCAGAGGATACAATGAAAGCACAGACATGAGTCAACTGCAGGAAACTGGAGTTTAAGTGCACTGCAACTCAACTCTCACCCTGCAGGGGTGCCTAGACGGTGGGTTAACAAAGTAAAGAACACAAGTATTTATCATTTTTGTGTAAACACCAACAGATTTGAGCTGATCTTGCTTATTATCTCTATATGGCTTTCTCCAGTAGAAGGATGCATTGTGGGTAATTGTCCTGTGACACTTCCGCTACCTCTCCAGGGTGTTATATGTTTTGTACTGAACTTCTGTATGCCACAGAAACTGGGACACACTCCGATCTCGACAAATTAGAGTCGGTCCAAGCCGTGGGTTCTTACAATCAATGGCTTTATAAACACATATTATAAACACAGCAGTGTGTGTGTGTGTGTGTGTGTGCGTGTGCATGTGTGCATGTGTGCATGTTCGTCTGTGTGTGTCTGCGCATGTGTGTGTGTGTGTGTGTGTGCGTGTGCATGTGTGCATGTGTGCATGTTCGTCTGTGTGTGTCTGCGCATGTGTGTGTGTGTGTGTGTGTGTGTGCGTGTGCATGTGTGCATGTTCGTCTGTGTGTCTGCGCATGTGTGTGTGCGTCTGTGTGTTTAGCACCATCATTTTCCATGGCTTGCATGGGGTGTTTAATTGGGGAGGGAAAAACGAAACCTTAATGCAGTTTTGATTACTTACCTTTTTTATTGCCTCTTCCCACTGTAGTTGGCAATCTTGCACATGGTGTCATTAACAGTTCATTTTCAAGCAATTTCAGCATGGCGTTAAGCCAAGACAGGGTGGTTTTTAAGCTTTCTGAAAGAAACAGCTGCACGCGGGGCCTCTCTCTGGCAGTTTGAGTGGCTGAGGGGGGCATTAGTAAATTGCTTTGTGACAAATCCTAATAGGTGTAATTATGTTCCTGCATTCAGTCTTTATACGGGATGTTAAAATGGTGAATGATGCCACTCCTTTTTTTAATCCTTAAACTGTACTAACTGTTCTTAATTCTGGTGAAACTGACTATTAAATGCAATTTGCCACAATCAGATTGGCCTCCACTAAATCGGCGGCTTGCTGCCAGAGTAGTATCGTTTGGTGATAGGTAAGCGTTGATTCAGTGTTTGATTTTGATCAGATCAAAACCGGGGGAGGGCAGAGGAGGTTATGGTTCTGGTCGACTTAAACTTCAGCAAACCAGCTTTTTTCTTTTGTTTTTTTTTTTACTTAAAAAACTAAAAAACAAAAAACAACTTTTAATTGATATCTTCAAATTTTTTATGAGTGTACTTCATCATTTGAATGGGAGTGGGGGGCTGGTGGTTGAAGAAATGAATTAGCTCATGGCAACTGCAAAGTATTAAAGGTTTTAGCACATTCAAGACATTTTTGCACACATCTTCACCGATAGAATTAGACGAGTCGGCTTTTCCCGATCTAACACCTTTAGCATATGCTTGTAAAGCCTTTAGTAAGTCTGACCTTATGACTGTACCGGTGTCACAGTGATCAGTGTCACAGGCCTGACAAGATCATTTGCAGTATCTTACAATAACACTTACAACACACGTCCATTTCGGCACCGCTCCGAGACACTCTGCCTACAGTAATAATTCATTTGCAGGAGTCCTCTGAGCAATACCTATTTAGCCCACTGGTGAGAGGGGCAAACAGAAAGAAATGTGTGTGTGTGTGTGTGTGTGTGTGCGTCAGTGCATGTGTTTGTGTTTGTTTGTAATAGGTAGGAACTTCCTTTCTGTTCAAGCAGCTACAAGCTTTCCAAAAAACACACTGAAGTCACTTGAGGTTAACTGATCTGTGTATATTTGATGACTATGCAGCAGTGGCAGTACAGTCTTGTTGTGATGTTCAATACAACTTTCAACTGTATTAGTTGAGTGTATAAAGCCACTTTAATTATGATGAATTAGACCATTTGGATCAGCCGAGAGGCGAGATTCAATGTTCCTTGATGTGTACAGGGTATTGACCTATAGGTAAAACAATAAATCTCTCTTTTCATTGAGAAGAGGCACTTTCTTTGGAACATCAAATATAATTAATATCTCTCCAAGTCTTAATATATAGAGTATTTTTACAGACAGCCGGCTTTTCTACCTATGTACATAACAGAAAAGGCATTGAGCTATACCACGATTCAACTTTCTTCGAATGTCCAAATTACACAAACATTTACCACTCTCTAACTTGTATCTGAATTGTCCTCTGTATAATAAAAATGAATAAATCATTACGGAGCTAAGTTGGTTGTGTTTTGATGGATATCTGTGCAAAATGCATCAATATATTGAAATAAAATGCATTGGTCAGAAACAGTGAGCAGAGCTAGAGAAGTAAATGGTGGGTTTGTCCGGATGCTACACGGAGCACACGGAGGTCACTCATACACAAATCTGCGTGGGCTTTCTTCCTTCCCAGCTTTGTTCATCAACTTTTTTTGGCACACGTTCAACTGCTTGTGAATCTGCATGCAAGCACACAATTAGAGAACCCACATTTTTCTTTAAAAAATTGCCGGACTTGCAAAAAATAGAAAAGAAAAAAAAAAGATTCTTTGTTTTTGAAATGTATTGCTTGCCTCCCCCCGCCCCCTACTTTTTTAATTAATACTACAGAGACCGCATAGAATGTGGGCAGGCATATTGAATGCTCATTTACCACCAATTCAGAGTTATGCATTTGTTGTTGGTTTAGTTTATTTCAACGAGGAAAATGAAAGACAGCGCAGTGCCTCTGTGGTGAGGCTTCAGTGTACAGGTCAAAGTTCACCCTAATTAGCTCATTAACCAATGAATGGGAAACATGCACATTTAATATCCCAGAATCCTTTTCTTCTCAGTAATCTAGAGAATACTAATTGTTTTTGGGGTTCCCATAGTAACTGGGTGCTCTCCTGTTTGTGTTATTTTATTGGATAAGCAAATAAATTAATTAATAGATAAATTTTTCCTTTGGTGTCTGGCTTCAAGGCATAGTCATAGCAGCTAAAACTTGTGATTGAATGTACATTGCATTGAAGTGCATGGTGCTCCCCGGTGTTTTCAGTAGTGTAAGCATGGCCAGGATTTGGTCAGGAGTGAGGCAGTGCATCACTACCCTGGATAGCAGTGTTTTAACTTTAAAGCACCACTGTCAACCTCACTGAGTGAATACTGTTGCAGTATTGCAATGGGATACGGGATTTATTTCATCATCCTCAGCTGATTTTTCACATTTTTAAACAGCAAGCATCATGGAAAAATTATGCTTCCATTTGGGTGATGCAACCTGATGCTCTCCTTAACAATAAATGCACAACAATAATTTGATCAAAGCAACAACATTGCTAAGACTTGAAAGCAAAACATATTATAGCATACTGTACATATAGTCAGAAACTCACGTCTCTAGTTTCAACTGCTAAATGAAACATTGATGTCAAAGGCCCTGTAATTTCTTGTTGGTTAAGGCATAAGTGTTTGTTGATATGGAGCATTTTTCACTGTATTTATGAATGCATCTGAGGATGCTGCTTGCTGAGTGCTTTATATTTCCATGCTCCGTGCTGAATGCCATGAATTTGTGAGAAGCACTTTTGGATGTTTGTGCAATTACTGAAATTGCAATAAAGTTATAATGGGCTGCTACTAAAGAAACCACATTGTAATTCAGCACGACACACATTTTTTAGACAGAGAACTAGAATTTCAGAGCTATTTGCACAGTGCAAGCCAATATATTCTGTTACAAAATGTATTTATTTATTTATTCATTTGCAATGCGTGAATATGCAATTGTCATATTTTGGTAATACAACATTTTCATTTCTCACAGGCTTGTTGAATTTGATTCAAAAGGTAATTCTGTTAATTGTTACAACATCTGCTCTTAATTATTTAATTAGCCTAATTTAATTTATCTGACATTATTTATAGAATCATGGGCTAAATTTAATGTTGAACAACAATTCTCCATGAAATATCTTTCTGTGGCCTGATATAGGAATGAATCAGCATTGGTGCATACATCTGTTCAGAAAATTAGACCAGAATAACTGTTGGAACAGACACTGACACACTGGGTTGTGCACCCCTGGTGTACATTAACCGTGGGCTTGCATGTTCTTCACTGTCCTGACCGGCTCCTGCCCAGGGCAATTTCTGGGAGAAGGTTATTCTGGAATAAGGTGGGACTCAGAACCTCCCTTCTATGGGGAAGTGCATCGATATTTCTGGAGAAGTTTGCATGGCAGCATCTGCCAGGAAGACGTGAGCTACTCTTGCTCTCCGTTTCCTACTGTTTCCCAGAAATATGAATTAAGCATTCCATGATTATACTGTCTGCTGGCCCTAACTGAATCTGTGGCAGGCTGGGAGCGCTGGCACTCTCCCTTGGGGGTGAGAAATCCCTGAGGATTAGGTCCAGGATTCTTATCAGCATAGCTTGCAATCCCATGTGAGGGATTAGTGTTATCTCTGAAATTTAAGATCTGTTATTTCTAATTTGTAATGATCCCGCTGTTTTCAAGGCCAACTGGTACCAAATCACGGTGGCAATCTTTATTGGCACAACGGTGGAGTACCTGGTGAGAGTAAAGGAGTCCCATCGTGGTGAAGGAAAGCAAATTTAATTCAAAATTTCATAATAGGTTTTAAATATTTTTTGTGGGTTACGATATTAGTTAATGAACCGCAAATCTAGAAAACAATTGGCCAAAGTCATCTTGTAATTCTGAAAAAAAAACATTAACTAAAAACTGAAAACACACAGGGGCGATTAAAAGTTAAATTAGGTAGTGCTCATGGTTTTCAGTAACTAGACTACTGAATGGATGACTGCGAGAGTAAGATTAGTAGAAATCTTAGAAATCATTTTTCCCAGCCTGTTGATGGATGACTACTGAAATGCAACCTTGGGGTTTCCAGCCAAATTGTTTCTCAATACAGTGGTGGTGAATTATCAGCTCATGTAGATCAGTCAATTTCTTTTTTAAATAACAGTTGTAATACTTCCGTATGTTTTTGCTGTGGAAAAATTAATTTTGCCCTGTATACAATCAACATGTGTCCCTTAGCAAGTAAACGCAAGTATTACACTATTTCTTCATAAACTCATTTTGTCATGTTAAATTTTGTGATCTCTGAACACACCAAATGTGCTTATTAGTCAAAGTTACAGTCAAATGTTGATTGGATCATACACTTACACACTGGTTTACTCATCAATTTAAAGTCCTGTACAGCTGATTTTTTTTTTGAACAACTAAAAGAACCGAAATATACTTCCCCTCTTATTGTGTCATCATCTATTAACTGAAACATTTTCCCTCACTCCATATATGACTGACAGGTGGGGTGTATGATCGGATGCCTTTTTTGGTGAAGCATCACTGTCCCTCCCGGATGCAGCAGTGTTCCGATATTAACCTCAAGTGCCAGTCCACCTCCTGGACACCAGACTCTGGCACAGGTTCAGGAAGGCTGTAATAGAGAGTGGTGGTACTGACAGCAATAATGACAGGACTGAGGAGCTCAGTCAGACCCACTGTTTCACTTATTTGCGTTTAGCACACTTGCTTGAGGAGTGCTCTCAGAATGTGGTCTTTTTTTCCAGAAAAAAAAGAAAGAAATAAATGCACCCTACTCTTTATTTCTGAAAAGTGTTGCTTGTTGCTTAGTTACTTGAAGCCAGTTGGGAAAGAAAAGCCTCTATTTGACCCACAGTGGTAAGAGAGGGAGGGAGGGAGGGAGGGAGGGAGAGAGAGAGAGAGAGAGAGAATGCAATTGGATCATATGTGTATTTTATGTTCCGTTTATGCTACAATAATTGAAATGGAATTTAGTGTGCTTCTCCCACTAGCCTTGCTTACATAAATGGTCCCATATGTCAACCCCATTGGGCTGTATCAGAACTGGGAGGGCTGAGGAATGTATCTGAATCACATTTACGGGGCTAAGTGACTATCAATGTATCTGTGTGACTGAGCAACCAGGGAGGCAATGTTTGTTCCTTTTGCTTTTTCCTTATTGATTCACATATATTCACATTTTCCTTGCAGAACACAATGTTCTATGAAACTGTGAAACTTCATTACATTGCAGTTCATTCTGTATTTATATCTTTGCAGCTGTAGGTATTGTTGTATATTAAAAAAACAATAATACTGAGACATGGTGAGAGAGAACAGAGAGGATAGACACAGCAAGGAACAAATAAACTCTGCACTGACAATGTTGAGTCCTTTAGTCTTATATCCAGCACTTTTAGCCTTTAAAAAAAATAAAAAAAAATAAAAAAGCCTTTTAAGAAACTATTTTAAAAAGTAGTTTTGCAATAAAGATCAGGTACAGGGCTTCTTGTTTCTCATTGGAGATTAGCCCCCCCCCCCTCAGTCCGCAGTCGCTATTTGTATGATGTCCGCACAGTGACGCATTAGCTAAAATGCATTTTATACACATTTTCTGTGGCATAAAATCAATATGACCTCTTTTTATTTTTAATTCAGCCTGACTATCTTTGCATTTGGCATGTTGTATGTTCATATTCATGCCTTCTGGAAAATCAATCTTATTTTCTATGGTGAGATTGTCACAGAGCACTTGAAAAAACTGATTATAATAGTATATATACATATATATATATATATATATAACAGATTATAAAAGTTTGAATTGTTTTATTGTTTGGCCTTTGAATTAGCTGCTGTTACGTAATATTGTTCAAATAAATGACTATACAGGAAAGATGAAAGTTTACTTCACAGTTCACTGTGATGAGTGATGGCTGGATCATAGTTGCATCAATACGAACTCATTTACATAATGTGAAATGCACAAAGAATATACACGATGATTGTTATTCTAATTCAAAATTCATAGAAGAAAATATATGTCTGTTTGCCTGTGAACAGGATAATTGGCAAACTATGGATACATTAGGAGGACACTCTGCAGTCATCGCCTTTATGAGAAGAAAATACATGCTAAGACCCTTGGACTGCGACAGGAACTTAAGAGTGAGCAGTGGAGGTAGGCACTCTGACTTCTTTGGTTACAAAAAAGTTAAACAGACCTAATTTCACCTTGCACATTTAGTGCTGACTAAGATGATGCATTTTCCTTAAGTCCCTTCACCTGTCTGTAGATCCTGATGATCCCTAAGTGTTTATGAAGCTTTCTGCTTGGTTTGGGAATAAAGTATGCTCGTCATGCCCTGTGTTGAGCTTATGTGGGTAAGTCTATAGTCTCTGCTTAACAGTTGCAATGGTAAGTAAAGCTAAGGTGAAGAAATTCTAGATCTAGAAATTCTAGAAATTTTAGATCTGAAGAGCTGCAATATTTGGGTTGAAGCCAGACCTGGGTAAATACTCAAACTCTTTAGCTGCACATCCTTGAGAATTGTTATGTTATTAATCCAAAAATGTATAACAAAATCAATTTTGTTTTCAATATTGTTGAAAATGGATTAGAAGACACACATGCACACACATACACACAATACAAGAGTACTTTAATGGAAAATGTAAATTAAATTGCACTTTGAATTGCGTACATAAACAATGACTTGAAATGAATGTGGGTGCTTATTAGGGTTGAGGAATTTGCAGATTGGGACATAATTACTGTGCTAAAATGGATGGACAGAAATGCAATGTTATTTTATTCATGGTGACATTTCAAAATGGGAACAGTAAAGTTTTTATCAATATTTCTCATTGATGATTCTGACAATTCTGTCAATTCCAGTAGATGGAATTCCCCCAGTAGCATTAACAACATTGTGTGCTACCATTCTTTCTTTCTTTCTTTCTTTATTTATTTTTGCCACCAGATCTGCTACAAGCACATGAAGATAAATGTAATTTTCTCTCCATATGCTTCAGTTTTTGGAATTGTTTTTTACATTAGCTGTGGTGTAGCAACCTTGGGTAGACTGGGGAACCTGCTGGATCAGCACAAAATTTATAGAAGGTAATACATCACATCAAACATTAAGAAGTGACAGGCCTCTTTCAGTCTGATGAGGTCAGAGGCAGCCGAGCTTCTCTTCACCTTAATCTGAGGGCTAAGGGATCCTGACAAAATCAACACAAGCAGCAGGTACCCCTGTCCTTTTCAGCAGCAGGCTTCTTTTCTGACTGAATGGTTTTCAGAGATTTATCCTGAACACACTCTTCAGACTGGTAGACCTCTTGTGATCCTATTTAAGCATTATGAAAGCATGATGCAGTCCAAGCTGGGTTCACTTTGTCTTAAACTCTGAGTGAGTCTTTTCCCCCTAATTCTCATTTAGAATAATTCAGTAGTTTCTGTGTGTACAAATCGCATGGTACTGGTTTCTGAAACTAACTGTATAGATCACATACTATATACTGTAGGTGTTTAGATGCACATACTGAACACTACACTATGTTTTCCAGGCACAGTATAAAATATTTGTGCCAAAAAGTGTGTTCAGTTCAGGTCAGAATCCACATTTTTGAATGCTGTCACACAGAGCTGTTTGATTATTGATTGAGGTCTTCAGCTAGTGGATTCTGCTCCAAGAGGAAAGAATAAAAAGCAGACACAATTACTCTCTGTGTATGGGAGGACCAGCCAATTGGAGGATAGCAATTGAGTCACCTGACTGCAGAAATGGAAGTCTGTCAACAGACATGCATGGCAGACTTATGAAGTTTCACCAGACACCTGTGTGATTACGAGAAACTGGTCAGAATTGTCAAAACTATGACAGAGCTCCCCACACCCTCAGATCATTTAGACTGACAGCTCAGAGTTCTTTAGCTTCCCTGTAATTGGGTGTTCCAAAAAAAAGGAACAACATGAGCAATGTTCAAACCAATGAAGTTGACACTTAAAGTGGCACCAACTCAGTGGTATCACTTTCAAACCGACCATGCAGAAAACCTTTTCAGAAATGTAAGTGTGGGCATGAAGATAAAAGAAGAAAACACAAATAAACAAATAAACACAAAAAAATAAAAGAAATGCAGCTTTGTCATTTATCCGTGATAAGCACAGAACACCTGACCAAACAATGCCTTTTACTGAGGTGATTTGCTGCATTATTAATCATCTGCAGCAATCTTGTCTCCAGCCTCTCCTCTGTCAGACATGTTCACTTTGTCCCACAGCATTCAGGCAATCAAGGAAGTAGAACAACTGAGTCGCTCTCCCCCCAACCTCCAACCCCCTGTCCTGTCCCTTTCTGTGGATGAGTCCTCAAGCCAGCACCTCCATCCTAATCAGAAGACTGGTGCTGGGAAGGCTGACAGAGAACATAATTTGATTCATCGGTTCCCGTTGTCCTAGAGACTCTTGGCCACGCCCCATGCACAGAGAAGTGAACCCCGGGACCCAGAAAGGCCCCATCTCCTTTGCCCATTTGCAATCCTCTCCATGTGCGCCCAATTGGCTATAGAGTTGATTTAATATTGTGGCCTGTGTCAACAAAACCAGCCAAGGATGGAGAAGGGGAATAGTGTGCGAGCGTGTGTGTGTGTGTGCGTGCACTTGCATTAAAGAGGTGAGTCGTTCAGACAAATGGCCCTGAGTTTAAGCCGCGCTGATCGTCGCCAGCGATGCCCTTGCGTTGACTGCGAGGATGGTTATTGTCTGCGAGCTCAATGAGCCGTCGCCCCTGGCGACAGAGAGTTTTAAATGCGCTTTAAAGGCGTCGGGCTTCATCACGACTCTCGCCTTGCTTCTCCCTGCCGAGTCGCAGCGTGATTATACCAGGCTCACTGGAGGACAACAGCGCGGCATCCCACCTTTTCTTTATATTTAAATCAGCTTGTCACTTGCGTGCTTTGGACATCAGCTTTCAGATATTTTTAGCTTTAAGTCTTGCATTTAGGTATTTGTTTATTTAATGATCTTCATCTCCTGGGTGGCTTCACAGCTGAGAACTCATCACATTATTTTATATCGGGAGTCCTTCAAGTCCTTTGTTGATCCTTCTGTAAAAGTGACAGCAAGCTACAGCACACTTCTGTTTGTCTCTCTGTTTTTGAGTTTTCCCCACATTTGCAGTATCCAACAGTTGCATTATGTGGCAAACAATTTCAGTCGTGAGCAAGCGAGACAGAGTGAGTTTAACTTCAGTGAAGACGGCACCAAAATTAATCACTGAAATCTGCATTGCAATTCTTTAAGGGTAGTCACCAGTTGGATGGGAGCTAGTGCCATAGAGCAATGGGGTTTTGGCACCCAACCCTATTCATAACTCTCATCAGCTACATGAGTTGGAATGACCACATTCTCTTCAGATGGTAAGACAAAAACAAAACAGGACCTAGTTACATTAAATAATTTAGAAAACATTGGGTAGCATTGCTTTGTAATAGAGCTTGTTTAATTTGTGCGAGCTAAGATAGCCAATATTGTTTGTTGTAACTTGGCCTCATTTTGATATCAACACTTTTAACAGCAGGCGTAGATTATGCAAGTTTTAACTGATGACTTATAGACAGTGCTTAGTATGTGTGAGTAACTTGCCATTTTTGTACATTGAAAACTTGTCTTTGTTGAGATGAAAATTACAGGAGAGTGATGTGGTAAACTGAAACCTTAGCACACAGAAAGCTGACTAGTTAGAAACATTGTTGTGACAGTTGGTGAGTTGAACATGTCAGACTGCACATTTTACGTGCAATCCCGAGGTAGGAACTTTCTAAAACAAAAATGGGTGGAATTTCTTTATAAAGACCGCATGGATGCACCTGACAGCATAGAGGGATTTCATGTTTATTCCACACATTTTACTGATGACTACTTCCAGAACCTCATGCAGAAATGGAAGGGTTTCATGATGAAACAGATTTTTAATCCAGAAGCCGTACTATATATCCTGGGACCACAGCAGCAAGCGTTTCTAATTTGCATATTCATAGATTCTGACATTATCCATGAGGGTAAAAGTGTAGAAATGCTACTAAGCCGTTTTCAGTAGTTTATTCAGCGTTTCCAACCATATTAAAGGAATTATTATTCAATATAGAATATTTTTAAGGTTTGAAGATACATCTGGAGGGGCACTTTAAACCCGTGTTCTGGTCTGGAGTTGATTCAGCTTCAAACGAGAAATCGCTCTAAATCACTGGTACTGGACCATGTTTTTGAGTGATTATCCATGCTTTTCATTTCTTTATGGATTTATCGTAAAAGTGTTTTTTATGAATTCCTACTCATCGGGCTGCATTACAGGCTGGGAAATTTTGGAATAGAATATAAAGTGAAAGAACATCTATAAATAAAACTTGAAGCATATCAGACTAAGTCTTTCATGCTGGGAGATACATGGACCCGTGTTGAGAGATTTATCTTTCCAAGTTCTGAAATCCAAGAAAGATAGGCAGTGAAAAATTTGACCTTAATTCTCCCTGCCAGACCTGTGCGTGCGTGTGTGCGTGCATGTGTGTGTGCACGTATGTAAACAACATACACACACAGGAACTATAGTCTAAATTTTGTCTTTTGACTAAAACTGACACATATAGTACTGTGCAAACCTAATGCACACAACATGTAATATGACCTTTGAGGATATGCATATGTAAGTTCTCTTTCATGCACTGAAATATTATTATATTGTTAATTCAATATTGACCTTCAATTACAGTAAAGAAGTTCAATAATATTTTCTTCATTTATCTTTATTGCAATTTTTCCATGCATTCCAAGGAAAACAATATTTCCATAATTAATAATTATTCCAATTTTTAAAACTGATTATTCAATTAATTCCTTTTAAATGACACCACATGGAATGGCCATATCAATAGAGCAGTACTACTTCTGGCCCAAACTGATTAATTGATTGATTTTATACTGGTTTTATTGACCAGCTTAAAATAGAACATTTCACACTTCAGTTTCTGAGGAATATCACCTAATTCCATGCACTTACAGATCCTTGGGAATCAGAATGTGGGACACAATCTGTGTGTGTTGAGGTTGGGGTTAAAAAGGGGGTTGAGTGTACGGGTTATGAGGCTTTTATAAGGATTGTTACATAAGAATAACTGTTTTAAAGCTCTCATGTTTCATATAAAAATTAGCTTTTATGCTTTATTGCTATCTTGCTTCATTTTGTTTCACTTTGTATTATTAAGTGTGAGAGTATAAAGGGACTAGCTTCCCCCAGTTCACGCTTGAGTTCAACCCTCAGGCAGCTCTAAGGTCTCTCTGAGTGATAACACTGCTTGTAGACTATGTATAACAAATGGAACTGAGTTCACATTTAAAATATTAAAATATATCACTAATTCCTGTGGAAGAACTCTAAATTCTCAGCAAAGTGCACCTTAGTGTCTGGCGGATCTTGCTGGGTTTTCCGTGTATAAACGAGTCACGGTGAGCTGCAAGAACAAGGGCTGAGCTGTTCCTATTCTCCGTCTTACAGTTTTTCTTTCATTCCGGGTGCCCACCTGCAACATTTATATAAACCTGACATCCCCGCCACCTTAAGTGCTGCCCCTCACTATCTCCCCGCTTTACATGGGCAATGAACCCTTGGGGTTTGCCACTCAAACCCATTAGTGCACTCTCTGGCGTAAAACTTGCATGATGCCATTAATCTTTCAATAAGTCCTTTTGAATCTGTGCTGGCAGAGGTTAGGTTCTGGATGAGCGGCATCACAGGCAAGGCTGCCTTACAGGGCTCAACATTTATTTAAGAGGTGAACACAAACACCACAACCGCCGTCCACAGAGGCCTTGTTACTCTGACATAACACTGGCTCCTCTTCAAACTCTCTGGACGAATTTATTTTTTAAAAGGCTGAAGAATTGATCTGATATGTCTCTGCAGTGTTCAGGGGGTGTTCATCTTCCGATTCATGGTTTGGGGGGGGCAGGTCCCTCTTTTCCACAACCTCAAGATGTCCGGCTCCTCCCCCACTCAGAGCCTACACTTCCTGATACTATCTGATATGCTATCTGTACTGGCCCCTTGCTGATTGAATGAGCTTCACGCAGCGGAACAGCAGAAATATTTCCCATCTTCCAATGCAGACAGAAGACCCAGCTCTTCAGGAGAAGCCTCATCCACACTGACCTTCTCTAGAACTTATCCCCCATATCTAATGAATTACTGCACTTTGATCCCCAATCTTTGCTTTTGTGTTTACATTTCTCATGATAAGACCATCTAAATGCTTGGGAAGATGGAATAGGAGTGTAAAGAGCGGGTGTAGTTGGGGAGGGGGGGGGGGGGGGGGGGGGGGTTCAGTATTTGGAAAAAACTACCTTTAAAAATCATAGTGAAATTTTTCATTCACATGCTAAACGGAGTACCTGCATTATTATTTTTTTTAAAGTTGTTTTGCACAAAGCAAACATTTTCCAGAGATTATCCATTGGAAGAGAATAGACAGGCATCACATGACAGGAAACCCATCATGTCACATCACAACACAACCAGCTAGCCAGGCAGGCAGGCAGCCACTCTGTTGTTTTGGGAATGAGAATAGGGGCCCGGCCAATAGAAGGAGATCTCCTTCTCTTTTCGATGAAGGAGATAGAGGGCCAGAAGAGAACAGACTGTGCCCAAACTGTTGAAGGGCAGTGGGAGGGGCCGCAGAAGGAGAAACAAGATCTCCACTGCAAGGGCAAGCTGTCTGACCTCAGAGACAAATTGATAAGAGCCTCTATCAATAGTCGAGGGTCATCTTGACACACAATATCAAAACCCCTGGCTCAGACAGCTAGTCCTTTGTGACTTGGTCCTGGACAAAAAAAAAACAAGCTGGGGGGGGGGGGGGGTGCCACACTGTCACTTAAGGTACCACAGCAGAATGAGAACAGTCGATGCTGTGATGTGATCCCAATGTCAGCAGACGGGCCGTTACACCATCTTTTCTGATTATCCAATCTATTTTCATTGATTAAACCATGTTCATTAGACCTGCTATCAACAAGAAATTCCTGCTGGTACATTTGCCTATCCATTAGATCATTTATTAAACACAATGAGGCCTTTTAGATCTTGCTAACTTAAGTCAGTCTGGCATACAGGCCCTTCGAGAGCAGGAAAAAAATCAGTGAGGATGACATTCTGGGTCGGGAACATAAAGACACTTTTACAGTCTGCAAATTGTGCTGCAGACAAAGCTATTCTATAGCTTCCTTCCTTTTTTAAAGTGATACTGTAGCTAAAAAATGCCTCAAGCTTTTACACTTTACGTCTAAGAAGCAGAACACAGTTGAGGACATTCACACCCTTCACAGATCACTCTCTTGCACTGGCACCTTTCCCCACTAACTGAGGGCTCCAAACACCCACACCTGTCATTTATCGCATAACAACCTTTTAACATGGATGCTTACTTGGAGCTGGAGATCAGGAGTTTTTAAAACTGGGCAGTCCTTCTGCCATAAATACTTGATCTGTTCAACCATCCACGTCGCCTTTTCAAACTTATTTTTCTGGAATAAATTATACAAAATGCCTTTGCAATAATAAACTTGAGTTTCTTGCCCTTCAGCTAGTTGCGAATACTTACAATTGCAAGGAGAACGTATAAACAGCAGAGGACCAATTTTAGTCTCATCTGACCATAATAACTGCTTCCCATCAAAGTGCCAATGCTGAAAAAAAGCGGTAGGAAACCCAACACACATGGCTGTTTTTGTGTGTTGCTTGTTTGGGGTATAATGAGTGTAGGGAGCCCATGTGTGGAGCTCCTAACTGTACGGTTTGTGCCAAGCTCACATTCTCATTCTCTGATGTCACTTTGCCAAATCATTATAATAAATAACATTTTGATTGAGGTACAGTTTTTGATTCAATATTTTGTAGGCAGTTTACCCCGTCTTGTGAGTGGTTCAAATGTTATTTATTTTTATCCTTTTTTTATTTTATTTTTACTTTTGCATATAGTACAGGCACTTCTCATTTCCATGATTATCCATCTTGTTTTTCCACCTTCACACAAACTGCTGTTCCTCAAGATGGAGTCATTATTTATGGCGGCCAAGTACTTTTTAAAATTTGTTTTGGAGTGCAAATCCCTGCACATTCAGTGTGTGCATATGCTTTCTGTTTCTATACACGGGTTCATTGAGTTTGTTCGAGGGTACAGTGCATAGACACAGTCAATTGCCTTCAGCATGCTTGGGAAGCTGGGGATGATGAAAAATATTTGGCTTAATTTGTTTAGTTCTTTTCAGGTTTTTGGGGACTTGAATGTGTTTGTGCACTTTTTGGTGTTCAGTACAGTGGAAAATAACCTGGAATATATGACTGTAAATGTCATATTCAAGTTTTTCAGCATTTCCAGCTGCCATATGCACCTAATATGGGGTGTATAAAGTTTTTTTTTTTTTTTTTTGATAATTACTAAATGGTACATTTAAAATGTGTTGCTCAGTTTAGCCCTTTTAATTCAGTTATGTAAATTACTTGGTAAGTACAGTGATAACTAATAAAAAATACATAAAGTGGTAACTAACTAATGAAAACTAAGTACCTGTACAAAAGGGCTGATCTTTTGATTTGACAGTGGAGGTTCAGAGAGCTCAAGTGTGGCAAATATCCTCATCTGCCATTATGTGCAAGCCAATCAGCAGGGTGCTATGAAGCCATGAAAAATGTATGATATGGGTTATGGTGGGTTTACTCTGTGGGATGAGTTGGTGGGAGGGGGAACATGTTCAATTTAAATACACATTTAATTCAGTCCAGTAAAAAACTCATACACTAAACAATTATGCTTGCTGTTTGGCTGAGGTTAGCCGTTTGTAAGCAAAATGAAACATTCTGTGTTGAAGAAGGATTAACCATAAAATTATTAGCCAGACATGATAGAAAAATGATAGCAAAGCCCTGCCTCCATAATACAGAAGGCTATTTTTCTCCCAATCTGTCATGCATTGGAAGTCATATGAAGTTAATTTGTTATTCTGTGGTTCTAGCCATGACCTGCAAGGCTACGGTCTCTGGGTTTTCCAATAGTAATAAACCCATATGTAGGAATCACCTTCATTGTTGGTGATTGAGTTAACGAGGTCAAAGTGACAAATTATTTAGGGCTATGGTCTCATTTCCTGATTGTTATGATGTTTGTATGATGTAATATAAAATTATATCTTTCATTTGGCAGGATTACTGAATCTCTCAAAACCAAGACCATCTCTTCTGTCCTATTAAAAGCTATACACTGTAGAGCTGCTGGGTGGCTCTGGGCTCGGTGTTGCGTGGATGAGCCCCACAGTCACTGTATCTGGACCAGGTCAGTGTCAACTAGCTCCTTAGGGCGATGTGCAATTGCCGTTTACTTTACCCAGAGTACCGGAGGTTTCAGTCTGTTAGGGATCTGCATGAGTGTGAGACAGATTGCAATTGTGAATGGGAGGGAATGACCAATAACACAGACCTGTCCACCTTGGTTACTGCTGCTATGTTGAACAAACAATGCATTGAGGAAACATTGCTGAAATCATACACCTTAGAGCCAGCTATCAAAAGAGAGAACTGATCATTTTTGGCGATCAAAAAATATAGAGTAAAAAAAAGCCATCAGCAAGGCCCACAATATAATATAACATAACATAACATAATACAATGACAAGAACGGGCCATTCAGCCCAACAATGCTCACCATATTACAAACTAAATTAGTGCTCTGATTACTTACAGACTAGATAGTATCTAAATGCGGTGGAAGAAAATATACAGGCTGTGAAAATATCGGAAAAAAAAAATTCAGATGATTACAAAACAGAGAAATAGAGGCTAAGTCATCTTGCCACGCAAGAGAGAGAAGCCCCGTCAGCTGTCAGCTGTCCTGTAGGCTGGGCGTGCTGTCCAGTGGGTCGGGCCCTATTAGCATGTGTGCAGTTTACATTATGTGCAGTTTAACCTTTTTCTGCCTGAGATGCTCTGGTTAAGAGCACATCACATTGCTTTTAATGCTGTCTTCCAAGGTGTTCTTTCCTTTATGTAATTGTACATGCCAATACAGAGATGGAGCACTGGCAGTAGCATGCTACTTTAACTCCAAAAATGCATTTAATGACAATCTTAATAACATGTATTAAATAACAAATGTTTTATCTCTGACAAAGGCACAGAAGTGCCAAAACAACTTTTCATTCATAATCATAGTTTTAGAGTCATTAACTGGCAAACCATTATGTGTATAAAATACTTTCTCCAATAACGAATACATGCATTGGATTACCAGAGATTGTTTTTGATAGGCCAGAGCTGAGTTGGGGCCAGATCCGGAAGCCAGTAGTCAAGACTGTGGTCACAGTTGAGGGGGTTTGGAGAACAGAATGCAGCAGCCAGCTCTATGCGGCTGACATTTATTGTTTCTGGTGTTGTCTTGCTTGTAAAATGGCACATGAACATTGATATAAAGATCCAAGAGTGAAGAAGAGGAAACAATAAATTCACCATTCTGTAAGTGCTTCGCAGCACCGGAGGGAGGGAGTTAAACACAAAGCAGACGGACAATGTGCTGCTCCATCACACCAGTATGTAAGTACCACATTCAATTCAGCTCATGCCTTTTGTACTTTGCTTAACTGATTTTAATCCTTAATTAATTTGCTAGATTGTTCTTATAGGCAGCCAACCAGTAATAAAGGCGCATGCACGCATGGATCATTAGGTATATACTGTAGATGGCAAGCGCACAAGACACAGGCATCTGGCAAGAAGAAGTGGCGACATCACAATGCATATAATGGTATTTATAGAGGGGAGGGACCTTGGCTAGCCTATCACGCAACAGCTTTAAGAACCATTTAACACTGCATACAATCAGCTGATATGGATTTAATTAAAAAATGCTATGTGTTAAGCTGACCAAATATTGGTCCATAGCAGTCAAACAGCAGCCCTATCCGGAAAAAAAACAACAAAAAAAACCCCACAATATCTGTAATGGACAGTTGGATTTTCCAACTAGTCGCCTCATCTCTAGTTTTCAATATTCTCGTCGGTATTGCAGTACAGAGTGAGGACACACTTGCTTGGAACACGTTAAAGCCTTGAAAATAAACTGAAAAAAATGATCTCAAGATCTGCTCAAGAATTTATATTTGTTCATGCCCTTAAAATTTTGATCAGTGTGACAAGTATTCTATTCAAGTTGATTTTATGTATTTTGCTGCATATCCAACCTTATCTCCATTTGCCATGTCTTTTGTTTTTAATGCATACTTGTCTCCCAATCACCATAGCAATGGTTCTGTGTATACTGTTTTTTGGCCTTTACATGTCAATCATATTATTTCCGTACACCCCACAGTTCCATTAGAGCTATAAGTAAAACAACATCAATATGGAGATTAGCAGTTCAAAGCTAAAGCAGTTTAGAGGCTTACATTGTTACGCACTTAATGGTGACAACCTGCATGAATAAAGCATTATCTTTTCTTTTTTCCTGGAATTTTGAGACAAACAAAGGAGAAGTGAGCCTTTTGTGAGCTCTGCGGAATACAGTCCTTTGGTAAAATCCCATTAGAGAACAGGGATCCCTGACAGAGTGAAACCGATTGACTTGTAAGATGTGTACTAAGTGCATTTCAGATCATTTTAGTTCTTTGTTCATACTGTTTCACTTTTGGGAAAAAAATGGGAGCCTGAAATGTTAAGTATTGATCAATGTACCATTTGAGTTTTGGTCAGCCATTATTTATTTATTTTTTTTAAGCAGGAAAAGTGGGGAAAAAACAAGAAAAAAACAAAACAAATGAGATTATCTAGCAGCATTGTTTTTTGATCGACAGAAAACAAGTTATGAAAAGATACAAACTTGCAATGCTGAGACAAGTGCTACACTTTTCCTCCCACACTGAACATATTATGTCTATTAAGAATATTATGAGCATTAACATCACTTTTTTTATTATTCTCTCCAAGAGTATAGTCAATGAAAATGAAATAATATTCTCTAATTTTCTTGTACTGTACACTTACTGAAATTGTATACGACTAGGGGGAGGGTATGTAGAAAAATCTATTGAGAAAGGAACAGAAATGAAGGGCAAATGCAAAGTTGTACTTGAATTACAGATTACACACACCCATCCATTCGAAAGTTCAATTTTCCATCTAGTTGCACTGTTAGGGCTTGCACTTGTGCTGTAGGCAATGGTAGACTTTCAGTGTGAGAGAACAGAAATGGCAGCCATGTTGAGTTTGTTACGTGTACCTGAAAGGTAGATGAGCACAGAAAGGCTTTTGATATGCCTGAAGAGTGTAACTGTTTGATAACACATTATATTGTTTATAACACATTTTGACATTTGGTGGGTTCCTGGGTAACTTGTCCTGCTTACTTGTATCTGGTAGTGCAACTGGCTATGGTATGCTATTAACCAGGCTTTGAACCAGTAGGGTTTTCCTAAACCCTCATCACAACTCAATCCTCTGGTCAACTGCAATCCAACTGCACCAGCTGCCCA
Source organism: Anguilla anguilla (assembly GCF_013347855.1). Taxonomy (NCBI): domain Eukaryota; kingdom Metazoa; phylum Chordata; class Actinopteri; order Anguilliformes; family Anguillidae; genus Anguilla; species Anguilla anguilla. The sequence goes on from NC_049215.1 coordinate 14,953,814, forward strand.
GGACGTTTACTCCTCCAAGGTTATGCCTGGACAGCTGAGTCACTGTACGACAGGAAGAAACAAACAACAACCGAAAAAGCCTGTGGCTTTGTGGAACGCTCTGGGAAGGGAGAATGTGTGCTTACCTGCACTCGGCCAAATACATGCAACAGTGGAGGAAGCTAGTTATGATAGGGCCCCTCTGCAAGAGTTCTTACCGGACCCCGCACACCCTGAGAATCACGCAAACATGTGCACACACTGCACTGTGAGGTCTAGTTAGTTAGGTTAGGTGTACAGTGGACAATGTGTTGGGTTGTATGAGCAATTGGGAAAGTACGTCAAGGTAGACATCACAACCCTTTATGCTGTGGTAGCTCTCCACGAGAGGATCACGGGTCCTCCCAGAGAACTAGATTAACTCCTTGAATCTGTCAATCTGGAAGTTCCATTGACAAAACGGACTATACCTGGGGAGGGAGGGTTTCAGCAGGCTGCTTGTGAGTGCAAACTCTGGTTGACTGTACCCCTGCTACCTTCAGCTTTATTGAAGGATGGTACCACTGCAGCAGTTTCACTGAAGGATTTCAGTGGGAAATAATTACTTGTCTGACTGCATGAATGCTTGTATGTTGGCGTGTGAGTGGCCCTGTTGAATTTATGGGCATTTAACATTGGGGGATAGTATAAAATAATATAGTAATATAATATAAAATCCAAAAATCTTGATCTGGAAACTCAAATTGGTATGGTTGAATTTACCCAAAATTAAAAATTGATTTGGTGCAATTTGGAATGCACTAATCAAAGATCATTTGTACACGCTTATCTGAACGTATCTTTATCTCATCCATGCTATTTTTTCACTTGAGAAATATACAAACCGAGACACATTTTGTCAAAATGCAAAAAATAAAAAGGAGAAGTAAAATCACATATTTTGTCTCGTTAAAATGGAAAGATTGCTCAGTTTCGCTGACAGGCCTCTATAGCAGTGCCTTAATCTTCATTCAACTATTTCAATACATTATAGTGTTGATCCTATGTAAAAGAATGCCTCATTAAAGTTTTAGCTTCACTTTATTGGTTACTCATAAAATTCAAGTGATGTTTAAAGTGCTAATCCAACATCCAAGCATTAACGGAGTTGCTTCATTGCATTTATGACCTCTAGAACACCTATAACCATAGCAATACATCTATTCATGAGGGGCTAGATATCTCATTTATATATATATATATATATATATATATATATATATATATATATACTGACACAGCTAAAATGTGGGGCACCCATTTTTACAGTATCTTAGAATTACTTTCCATAGTTTGCACAAAAATCAGAGACTATTTCAGTATTTGTCTGGATAAAAAGATATAAAATCTACTCTATCGAGATATCATGGCTGACTGAGCCAGATAGAACCCTGGTCTACCCAATGGCAAGGCCCATTGATCATATAAAAATGGGTAACTTCGAGGTAGTACCCCCCAACATATCCCTGGACAGGCCAGTTCATCATAAAATATGCCTCTTAGCCAAGGAGTGCAGTTGGCTAAGCTCAGGCAAAAGCCATTGATCTTATAACATGGTTATAGATAGAAAACCCCAATGGCTAATCCTGGAAAAAAGCCATTCAATCACTCAGTATAGCTCATAGCAAAGGAGTCCACTTGGCTATATTGAGGTAAAAGCCATTGATCTTATAATATAGGTTAAATATAGAAAAACCCCTATGGCTAATCTCTGGAAGGGTCCCGGATTTTAGGTCTTTCATTCGGGAATTTGCCTTCGCCACTCTCTGTTAAAACCTGCCAACGTCTGAATATATTTATGAGAAACAGGAGTACCCTAGCCAGAAGAAGTCAGCTGTTTGTATCCCCCCCCCCCCTCTCTGTCAGACTGTCTCTCTCTCTTTCCTCTATGAGGCCTAACTTGTGCACTTGTTAAACACAAATAACATACTCCTGTCACTCAGTGTCTGCACTTGGTCAGCACATACAGTAGAATCTTAATGTTAAGGAGTTCACCTGAGCTCAATGATCTCCACCTCTTTCTGTATTCATGCTCACATTCTTGGTGTGATCACATGAAGCAGCTGTGTGCATGCTCTAGATATGTACAGTACATTTTCCATGTGATGCAAGCATGCACACATTTGTTGTGATTACATGATGCTGCCATGCACGCATTCTCAAAGTATTCATGTGATGTGATCATTTGAATGCGTTTCATGTGCATATTTGAAATGTGATCATGTGATGTGTACTGTATACCTTTGATGTAACCATAACAATTCAGTCTGGACCAGTCACCGGAATGTCTGTTGTCTGAGGGTAGTTTTTCCCCTGTGAAGAAGGGGTCCCTTATCTTAGGCTTCTTTGGTGTTTTCTCTGAAGGTATTTGGACTTGCCTCTTCAAAGGGCTGCGCTGCTGAATTAGCCATTAACTTTTTACTCTTAATCAGTTCCATATAAGGCAGCAGGCCTAATGGATGAGCTGACTATGATAATTTAACCCGACACCTCTGCTGTTTATTAAATTTCAGTTTCATTCATGCTACTCATTATTAAATAAATACACAATATTGCTTTATAATTCTTATGTATTGTGATCAAATTAATATATTTAATATCATTTTTATTTATTGTTGGGGAGCAGCAGGATGAGGGAGTTCTCATTCTGTTATCGTCTCACCCCTTGGGTATCTATATATCTATATCCCTTTTTTATCTCCCCATCACTTTCTCCTCTGTGACAATGGTGTTTTGAAGGGCATTACACGGGGAACAATGGGAAGCAGATTTATACCTGGCTCTGTCCTCACAAGGTTTTAAAGCGGAGGTCAGACTCATTAAAGCAGGGATGGAATTACTGTGGTTTACAAGAAAGCATTCAAAGGTCTGTCTAGCAATCACCATGCTATCGTGTGTGTGTGTGTGTGTGTGCCTGCCTGAGAGAGAGAGAGAAAAAAGTACAATGGAATAATTAGAGAAGAATGAACTTGGGAGTCTGTAGAAAATGTAATCAGGAAACAAAAGCAAAAACATAACCTGAACTCAATAATCATTCATGCTTAACATCTTTAATTGCACATTTAATTGTGTAAGTCAAGTTAATTGCCAAAGTTACAGAAAAATTACACTTGAATCAAAAATGAAAATCAAAACTCTAATCTGATTCTCGACCTAGTTATCAGGTGGGCTGACCAAGATATCTTGTTTCCCTTGATGGCCTTCATTTTAGTTTTTGCTCCATAAGACTAGGCTGATTTATTGTTCAGCAGACTGCTGAATCTTAGCATAAAACAGTCAAACCATCTAGCTTCTGTGGAGACAGTAACTAAGAGCAGAAGCAGGCATCTTTACTCTGTCAACTCTTTCAGAACAACATGTAATTCTGAACTGTACAAGACTGAAACAATTGCTGGTTCAGAAAAGAAAGGGCAATATATTGAAATGAACTGAATTAATTTGTCTCCTCTTTCAGACAATAACACAGAGGAGCGAGGGGAATCGTACTCTTTACGTGTTATTACAGCATCTCAGTGCAAGACTACATATCAGGCTTGGAATGGCTGTGCTTCCATTTTTTATTCACCACCTGTGGATACTTGTAAGATCACAGGTAAATGATGATGATGATGATGACCCACAGTAGATGAGTTGAATGGCCAGTCTATTGTTAAATGTTATTATTCTGAAGACAGACCTTTTAAAGAGGCACCTCGCAAGATTGACCACTTTCTTCAAACGTCGGCCCTCTTGTTGAAGCCTCTCACGCTACCAAGCTCTGTAATCAAGCCCATTATGGGCTGCACTATTACGTCCATTTGTGTAAAGGGCTTTCCCATAACATTTAAAGTTCTTAATGGACTGACATTATTTTCACTAAATCCTTTCATTGGTTTGAAAATTAACTTGCTAGAGTACATTTGGATGCTTTATAATGCATTTGCTTGCCATGCTGTCTTTCTGGCTTGTTGTCCAGCTCTGAGGCAACCTTCAATTTCCCCTTATTTGGGAATGAAAATTCACCTTCATCTTAACTCCATAATTTTTCCTGCTTCTAATGTCAAGACTGGTTCATTTAATTGCTCACCCTTACAATTCACCTTTACATGGCATTATCTTTGATGAACATTAGTATCATTAGTATCTAGTAAGTGTTCAAATGATATTTTCTATGATTATGCTATAGCCTTACCAGCTTCTTATATGTTTAGTGAAGTCAATATAGTTTGCAAAAGTAAATAAATTAATAAATATAGACATGGAACAGGATGCATTTTTCAACCTCCCATGCTAATTGCTATAATTGACCTAAAATTGACCTTAAAACTAAGCATGGATATAAGGTGCCTTAAAATATGCAAAGTAGCGGGCGACAACACGTCTACATTTCTATGTGTAATGAAGCACCCTCTTGAGCTCTGTTCTCTTGGTTCACTTTGAAGAACGGCCTGGAAAACAAAAAGGGTGGTTGAGTTGCAGCTTTGTGCAGCTAAATGCAGTGGAGGCCAGAATTAATTCCTCTAGGTATCGATTAATGGTAACCCGCTAGCTTGGCAAAGTGGCAGGTGCCAGACTGCGCTGAGTTCGAGATCAATCCAAGACCACATTTAGCAAACAATTATAGCCATTATACCAGTGCTCTAATGTGGCATCTCTTACAAGGTGCACAGCCATTCTGCTGCTCTTCCTCTCGCTAATTTTCTATGCTGAGCATAAAGAACTAACACTTCATCAACATTTCCATCAATGCCCTGTACGTAAAACTGTGGCAAATCTAGGGCTGGGCATGTTGTCTACCCCATCGTGTGCAATAAAATACCTAACACAGGATGCAAGATATGCTACAAAAAACAGTGTTTCCTGTATTGTCTGTTGTTCTGGAGGGCACACTGAAGGAACAACAGAAAAAGATCTGGAAAAGAAATACCTAGCTCCTTTGTTGGAGCCCACCTACTAATCCCCACCAGCTCTTCCAAACCATCACTTCTCTCTGGCTCATTCTCTCGTCTCAGTTGCTTCTGGCTGATTTTAAACTTGATTGCTGACAGTATTCAGGTGTGCTGATTTAGACACTAAACGCAGTACTGCCAGTGACCAGTGATTGGAGCCAGCAGCAAAGCACACACCCTCCCTCCACTACCATTCTCTTGCTTCCACAGAACTCGGATGGATCGGATGGCCCTGCTTGACTAGTGCACATCTGCAGTATTTTCCACGAACGTGTAATTATTGGACAAACCATCCCCGCATTTTGTACAGCACATTATTTAAAATAAAAGCTGAATACATAGCTTTCAGTTGGCATAGAGGATATCTCAGGGGTAAGGACTTCCAGTGACTTTAGTTATTAAAGCAGGCTTAAATGTCTCCAGGTCCTTTTGTGTCTTTTCTTTTAATTCCCGGGATGTAAAAAAGCCTGGACTCCTATCCTAATTGGTAGGGACACACACATTCTGACACCATGTTTCCTGCTTGTGAATGACCGTCCCCCTTGTTCTACAGCAGCCCACGACCCACATATCACTTAATACTGACACACATTCCCCCTCTCAGTTTCCAGATACAGCCAGAGAGGCCCAAATCCAAGTGCTGTCCCAATAAATCCGCACCACCCCGCCGTTACCTGGGTATCAGCTCTCGGGTTGCCAACTGTCCTATATTAGCCAGGACACCCCATGTTTCAGCCAAAAATGGTGTGTCCCAGTGAGAAGTGTCGAGCTGTGTATGAGTCCCTGCGTGTTGGAGGGCGTTTGATTCCCTGCCATGGCACCTTCTGAGCTGTTGAGCGCTACCCTCTCTGCTTTCTCCCTGTCTGAATTAAGCACAAAATATCTCCTTATAAAAAAAAAAACATAAAATAATTTTGGTTCTTTTGCACTTTTTGGACTTCCTGGTAGATGTATGCTAAATCACCATTACACAGAATATCAACATACGAGTCAACATACGAGTAAATCTGATAAGCATGACTATTTACCTTGCATATGTTCAAGTACCATATTCTATATGTATTGGATTAAGATTAAAAAAGGATTGTGTTTTCAAAATGCTGTAATGATGCAATCATACACAGGAATGTTTGGGGCCTCTGGTTCCCTGACCACCAGACTGACCCTCTGTTGAGTCTCATTCTCCATTAACTTTTTCTGGTCAATCATGGTATGCAAAACCAAGTGCCTGTCCCCTTCCTCTTGTGACCCTGCAATAAACTCACTGCTTGATCAATTGAAGCACCATCTTGGGGCAGGAACACCCCTTTTAGAAGGAAACGAGGAGCCCAATTTAGCATGCTTGCTTTAGAATTAAAGCAGTAATAAGTGGTTAATCTATCCATGTTTTATTGACCGGTCCAATACCAATCAAGCCAATCAAATGTTTGTGCACCCAAAATAAAACACCAATCATGTTACAGTAATCACACATGGGATTCCGTTGCATCAGTGACTTTTTGCGCATAAACACTCATCAAATACCAAAAAAATTTGCTCTGAGGTAAGGCATTGTCTAACCGACCAGACACATCTCCTTAAGGACATTGCCAGACTTTGCTGTGCCTCTGTGTTCGCACCTCGCTCCAGACCTGCCTGAGTTGGCCTGCCACTGCCTGCAAAATAAACTAAGCTGGTTTATTTCCCATTGACAGCTGTTTTGAGGAACAAGTGTCTACAGGCTTTTCCTCCATATCTCCCTTGTGGCCGGACCCAAGTGGAAGATTTGTGCACATCCCATGTGGTCTTGACTGGAACCTGTCGCGACCCAGACTTCAAGGAAGTAGTTTACCAAGTCTCCGCGTGCCTGCCACGGACTCTGCGACCAGATGAGGAGCTGACACATCACCTAACGGACTTAAGGACTGCCCTCCCTTATTATCACCGTTAAGTATTGCTTTTAATGTTTTTATGCTTTTATGTTTTTCGATTGTTATTGTTGTCAGTTGTTTTACTTGTGATTTAATGCTTGGCTGAAACCCAATTTCCTTAGGGACAATAATAAAGCTGAAGTTGCATTGAAACGCATCAAACCATAGGATAGCTTAAAACTTGCAATACATGATTAGGTTATTTTACTGCTGTTTGTTGTTGTGTTTTGTTTGTTATGCGTGTGTTGGTCTGGAATAGCAAATTCCATGACCTTGTTGTTTTACATTGTTAAAACTTCATTTTATGAGACTGATTAAACAAACTAACCATATAATATAGAGTAGTGTGTCACTAACAAATAACACGAAATAACCTTTGTTAAATGGTAGTAGTGCCAACCATCGCAGAATGATCAATTTCTCTGAATAGAATTGTATAATATTATTCCTCATATTATGCAAATTATTGTTTCAATTAGCCTATTAACATATTCATTATTATAGCCAAGAAATATACATCCTTCATTTCCAAAACATTGTTGTGAATGTTATTTCACTAAGCTCTACAGACGATACAGAATTCTGATTTGTTGTTGACCTTAATTGGTTCTGAATAAACCTGACCACCTCTCACTTCAATGCCCATGTCTGTTTACCATCTGCTACAGAATTTGAACTGGAGTGCTGTGGACCTTGGCCAAAAAATAACTTCTATTGGTCAAGGAGACGAGGAAGATATTGGGTGACTTATAACATTGGCTTATACAAGCTACCTAGTAGTGTTGTCGACAGCTATCTGAGACACATGCACTTAAGGAAGCAATACATTGGTGGCTGCCAGAGGCACACTTGCTGACAACGAGAGCGACGAGGACCGCGGAGGCACCGGCCTTTCCCTGGAAAGTGTCCGAAAAGTCTCCCCGGGCTGAGCGCAGGGGAAGAATTTCTCAGAGGCAAGCTGGGTCAGACCAAGAACACGGTCTCCAATCTGACCAAATCCTCCCCAGGGCACTGTGGTAAGCAGGGGAAATCCAGCATGCTGCGGATATGGTGTGTGTGGGGGGGGGGGTGGAGGTGGAGTCCGGTGGTTAAATATTCCCCCGACCACTCATCCCACCTCGGGGAGCATGCTCTCTGTCTAACGGGTTATCCCAAAAGTGTGGCGGTTTTAAAAAGGACACAATAGCCATCTCAGGAATTATTCAATTAGAGTCAAGGGGCTATGCGGTGTCAACAATGAGAAAATACTCTCCCTCATCTTTTCATCAAAGGCACAAATATAGCAAAGACAAACTGTATATTATACTGTCGCTGCCACAGTCCCACCCCCACCACCCCCCCCCCAGTTTTAAAAAATGTGCACAGTTTGTCAAAAAAATAAAAAAAATAGCTGAACTGGAGAAGTATTTTCAGTGAGTGGGTGTCAGTATATCTTACTGCATGCATTTGGGAAGGATCTAAATTGATTTCACTCTAGGGTCTGGTAGTATTAGCTCAACCTTCAGCTGTAAACTGAGCTTGCTGCAGGACGTCCTTGACTGACCTTGGGGCTTTAACAGCCCATTTAGGGAGCATATAAATAATATTGATGGCTTCTTCAGAAAAGCTGTCGGTTTTACAGGCGTTTTTTTTTTTTTTTTCCATTTTTATTTATTATATTTTTTTAACCAGATTTACAAAGCAGAGAGTGCCGATGCTTTATACAGTTTCATTAGAGATTTGCATTCCACTCCACCGACACTGGAACCATGTCAAAAAAAAATATATATATATATTCTTCAGTTCCTAATGTATACATACAACATGTTATTAACAAAATGTAAACATAATAGAAATAGTGGAGTGTCAGCAGGAGTACAGGTGAAATACAGACATGTTATCATATGCTGGACAAAAGGAAAGTATTACCAATGAAGGTCAATGTACAGAAAGGAGTTTCTGGAGTTTGAATGCTAATGCAGTGGTTTGGAATGCTGTACAGCTGTGGTGGCAAAAATGGTGGCATAATATACCTGTCAGTTTGAAGTATGTAGTGTGCTTCAGCACGTCCGCTGATTCTCAAATGCTAAGCTATTATTTTTCCTCTAACACTACAAATGAAGCCATTATTTATAAAGCAGAGTATCCAAAATGCACATGGTTGGAGAAACACATAGAAATATCCTTTTTTGTTCCTGCAAAAGGAATTGTGTGGAGCATCCCAAAAGAAAGCACCTAAGTTTGTGAAGACAAGACTTGGTAAAGAACATGCTGTGCCATCATTAACATAATTGCAGATTCTTTTTTTTTCCTTGCAAAGAGAGAGAACTGGGCTTTTTCCCACAGATGGGTTTGGGTTCTACACACAGGTGCGCATGGAGCAAATGCATGGACTTGTTTTTGGGAGAATGGGAGCAGGTGCGATTTTAATTTAATTGGACTGTTCAACCCCCTCCCATCCCCTCTCCCCCAAAAGACTGCAGTGAAGTGTTCAATTCTATTTTCTAAAGCTATCACCCCCTTCCCCCCTCCCCCCTCCCCCCAGGTACTTCACACTCACTTGGCTAATATCTAATATAAAATATGGCTCCTTTTTATTAAACAAATAAATAAATACACACACACACACACACACACACACTATGGTTGTTTCACTGGCCGCAGTCAAGTCATTAATATGGCTAGCTTAAATATTGCTCTTTTGAAATGGTACCAACTCAAAGCCTTAATTTATTACACCTCCACCTTGCAATTGCACCTCTACATCAGTGGGATATTGCAGCCGACCCAACAGATCCATGTTTTTCTTCTTTTACATGATATACTACTATTTATGTACGATAAACTTTATTTTTGGGCTATATTTTAAAGACTGCAATCCATCTATGGAAAGTACTTCATGGATCACTGTTCACTTGTTTATCATTTATTTGATAGGGATAGATACATTTTGACACGATACATTCTTTAAAACACATTCTTTTATTATTATTATTATTATTATTATTATTATTATTATGAATAATAATAATAATAATAATATTACTACTACTACTACTACTACTACTACTACTACTACTACTACTACTACTACTAATAATAATAATAGTAATAATTATAATAAAAGTCTCCATTCCAGCCCCACAGTCTTCAATAAAGTCCATGGGTCCCTGTTGTCTGTGGAAGGGTCTGAACAGGACTTGTTCTGCTCCAGTCCAAACAGGCTGTCTGGGTGAACAGATGATCACTGCTAAAGGTCAGAGGTCACACAGGAGAGGAATGAGCAGAGAGGATCAGACCCATCTAGCCAATTGGCCATGACCTCTTGTCAATCACCCACAGCCTTGGGGCTAACCTTCATTATGAAGTGCTACCACTGCAGAAAAAGGACTGTTTGTTTGTGGCTGTCTGGGACGGCCCTGAGCAGGGAGCGTGAGCACTGGTCTTCTGACCCGGTGAGCGATAGAGTGGGCAGCAGGTTCAGAGCACTCATGAGACTGCCCCAGCTCTGGAATTAACACTTAATATATTCAGTCAGCTAAGCAGGCCGGTAAAGTATTATTTTTATTCATCACATGCCAGAGAATTCTTCTAATCTACACACACACACACACACACACATACACACGTACACGGTGCATGCAAGTTTGTTTTGGTTTATTTCAGTGATTTCAACAACTGAAGCAGCCAGAAGAATCCGTTGGATAATCCACAAGGCAACACAAAACAATACCAAAGAGTACACCCCCTACACCATAACCCCCTTCTCCCCCGCCACACAGATACACATTTTTTTTTTTTAAAGGAGGCTTGCCATTGCTGCCTGAATAACACCATACACACACATCCTTATATGCAGTATCTGCCACTAGTGGGCACTGTGAGTCCACATGCGTGACACTGCTGCTCGCCTGCAGCAAAGAGCTGCGTCTCAGTAAGGACGGTAAAAGGAAATGTCACTCCGGTGAAGGTTGCAAGGTGGCGATGTAATTAATTAATGTTTTGATTTGGTGCCGTTCCAATTTCAAAAGAGCGTCATTTAAACTGGGCATATTTATGACTCGACTGTGGCAAGTGAAACCATCATAGTGTGTGTATTTTATTGTATTCTTATTTTATACTTTTTATGTGCATTTAAAAAAAAAAAGGAACAGTAGTTTATCGAGGATAAGCCAAGGCAGCGAGAAGTACTTGGGGGGCCTTTCTTCAGCGCTGTTTTTTAAAATATTGAGGGGGGTTGGGCTGGGAATAGGTATTGAGTGTTCTCTGTAGGTTTACCTGCAAGAACAACGCCGCGCTCCTGGCTCATGGAAATAAATGTATACTTTTTTCGTAGCAAAAGCGATAATCCCATATAATAACCTGAGGCACACTCACAGCCTGGAACGAGGAAGTCGGAGGCTGGCGAGTTGTCAGGGAAGTGAACGGTAATGGAGAATCATCTGTTCCTGGATGATTATACTGCCCCATTTCTAACATCATCCGCAAGCACCCCCTACCCCCCACCCTCCCCCAACGGTGCCGGTGCCGTTGCGTTGATTTAAATTGTGCTCCTGCATTTTTATATCAGACTGTAAATGTCTGCAAGCCTCATCCACTCTCAATTACCAAACGATAGCAATCTATTCACATAATTAGAAACTTTCCAGGTGTCTACCCCCAAGGACGGAAGCGCGCGAGGCTTTTTGCGAGCGCAGTCGGAGCCCGGTGCCTGGAACAATGCGTCAGGCGGATTATGGCCTCCACAGCCCGGCCTGCGGGGAGGAAAAAGCCTGGGGGGGGGGGATTGGGAGGAGAGAGCCGCTCTTTACGAGACGAGGCATAACCTTGAGTCGGGCTCCTGGCGGTCTTCTTTCACCACGCATCACCGTCGCCTTTACCCCGCCGCTCTCTGCCAGGCCATTTTCACCGTGGCAGCAGTGTCAGGGAAATTGCACGAGGTGGCACCGAAATACGTTTTAGAAAATTGCTCCGCTGCCGGTTCAGTGGGTCAAGGCCCAGAGGAATTCAGGGAGAGATGCTGGAGCACAAGTTGTCCGCAGTCTGTCTCAGCCCAACAAACGAAGTGGTGTCGCCGTAAAACGCAATCCTGTATCCCCCCCCCCCCAAAAAAAAATAAATAAATAAATAAAAAAAGCCAGTGACCTGCTCTGTCTTCAGCTTGATTCATCATAGCCACATGCAAAAAACAAAGACTGCATCAACTTTAGTTAAATGTGCATCAATGGAATTATAGAAACATGAATATTATGCTCTATTGCTGATACTTCCAAACACTGCATTATTTTGCTGGCGCAGTGTTAAGGGTGGATGACTGGTTTGCATGTGAATTAGAATAATGTATATTCAAAAATCCTTAGGTTGGTTTGGATGAATATTTATTGGAGTAAGTCAGTAGCATGAATGGAATGGAAACAATCCATCTGCAACACCAAAACTTCTTAATGTAACTTTTTGCCCCACTTGTATCCATAAAATCAATGTCACATTGTAATTGCGTATTAATTGCATTATAAATTGAAATGAAATAGCCTGGTGTCATTATTTGGTAATTGCTATTGTAAGGTTATGATTAGATCATTCATTTTCATCTTTCGTTGTGTCTAGTTATTTAGCAGTATTTAATTTGTAATCTTGGTTTTTTTTTTCTTTTCTTGAGATGCTGTATTTAAAATGTTTTAAATGGCATTGAATAAAATTAAAAAGCTCCAATGGATTGTGATCTGAGTGTCTATCCTGATGTCAGTATGGCATATTTTTATGTTGGTTTCCCACAAGGAATTGCTGGACATTGCTCACAAGTGCATGCATTACATAAAACACAAATAAATTCAGGTAAGTTGGCTTTGCAATGGTTATTCAATATAACCAATGTGCATTGCAAACATTGTAACTAGTAAACATTACAACATTATAATGCTGGATGATTCCCTGGGAGATTATACCCCATACTGGTTTAATACTGTAGTGGATATACAGTATGTAGTTTACTTTACTAATACCATGTCTTCAACTCATATACACTGAATGGAATATTTTAAACAAAGAATCCAGGCACCTGAGGCAGAAGTAAGGTAACAGACTGGCAATAAACTGCAGACTCACTTCTACTCAGGCCCAAAGGCAGGGGTCAATTGGTATTAATTGTACTGAATGCGTCTACTAAATGATTCCTAGTTATACTGCTGACCCAGAGGAAATCAACAAATGAGATTTAGAATAGAATTTAGGCAAATTAGCTGGAATAAGATCACATGCTTATTATTTTCTTGATGAAAAATTTAAGCGGTTTGCACGTGTGTGTATGGGTGTGTGTGTGTGTTTATGTTTCAGGGTGTGAAAGGGTAGGGGCATTGGAGTGACAAAAAACCTGAACAGATCACATATTTTATGAGATTAACTGGACTAATTTCTCTCTAATACAATACATTGGCTTAGGCTATTCTTTTATTTGTATCTGATTAATTGAACAAAATTTCCATTTAGCAGATAACCTCCCTCTTCCAGTCCTGCCTCATTCTATTTACCGTGAAGAAACTCCAAAAAAAACAAAAAAAAAACCTAAGTACTGGTGCTGTGGGCTCCAAAGGGATGTGTTTCTCGGCCTTCGATGCTTCAGAAAGAGTACAATAGGAGCTGGCATTACAAGTTGAAGGCCTTGTTCAGGCAGCAATCAATATGCTGCGTCCCTCTGTGCTTTGACACACTTGTAGGGAAAATTGAAATCCAGTGATCTCATTAAACTAAAATAAAGTTATACACTTACCCGCCCTGCTTAATGATTTTAAGTAGTCGTGGATTGCCGAGGACAGGATTGACGCGACGATAGAGGTCGGCTGGAGAACGTGACAGGAAGAGGCTCTTTGGTAACAAGAGGAGTTGCAGAAAGCTACAACGGCTTTGATTTATTGAATCTGCCTTCAACTTGTGCCCCCTCAGGAGATGAATACAAGAACGGAATTAATTTAGGTTTTTCTACCGGCTGGAAGAGTGTCATTTTGAAGGCTCCACATTACGTTACGTATGCAGGGTGCGTGCCATACAGTTAAAATGGCACTTATATATACAGGGGTTGACATAAGTGGTACGATAGTATGCAGGTACGGCAAAAATATTAAGATGTGCAACAATTTTATTGTATCTATTGTAGGATATGTGTCTATTTTAGGTAAGCATTTTGTTCAGTTACACACACGCAATTATGCAAAAGAGAAACTATGGTGCATGAAAATTTTCAGGTGCTAAAGTGACACTCAGATCAATGTACTGTTTAACAATGTACATTGTACATTCATTTGGTCTATTTGAAAAGAAATTATGAAGTATTATTACAACCCAGGAAGTGAAACATAGTTCACAACATTTCTTTCACTTGTAACTTTATAATTGATTTTTGAGAGCTTTCATTTTCTGCACAATCATCCCGGTGAGAATGTAATACTCCCAACAAAAGGCTTTTATTCAGGAGTAAAATGTTTCAAAGCAGGGGGCTTTCTGAACAAGACAATGAGAACTAATGGAATAAGACTGAAAAGGCCTGCACAGTAGACTCACCAGACCAGCAAGTCTCTTTCAGAGCAACACAGATCCAAACATGAACATTTTATGGTTGGAAGGAATAAAAACCTGATTAGAATGAATGCAACACTTTTTCTTAAGGCTATTAGTAACCCTAGAGTGATGCCTTTACAACTTCAATTGCACATAGCGAGTATTTCACAGTTATGCCTGGTTGTGCTGGTTTGCCAAATTCTGTAGATGGGATATATGTGAACAGAATGCATTTCATAATTCTCTAGCTCAATGCTGTAGAATAACAAGATTACTGTGCTAATTCATCACAATAACCCCTGGGCATTGGCAGGTGTTCTGAGCTTTCCTTTTGATAACAAGACATATAAATTCCAGTTCACCAGCTCTGCTGCCAATATAAAGGATCATTTCTGACACTGAGTTGTGTGCATACAGTCATTTTCTGCTGTAAGCATGCTAATTTTTGCAAGTCACACAAGTATTTTTTTTGTTGTTTTTTATTTCTTCCCTTGTCAACAAAGCTGTAGATAAATAATGTTCTTGGCAAGCAAAATGACACAATGTTGGTCACAATGATCAACAAATCTGGCATTTCATTACTTACACTGGAAACATTCTTAAAATGTTATGGAAGTGCACCCTGTATGTTTTCTCATCATTAAATGCTAGTAAATGTGTATGTGACAAGTCTGGAATTAAATAAATATGTGACATTGATACGATCTGTTTGGAACAATACATATTAAAACAACACTTACTGAAATGTTTTCACAGAACCAAAGAGGAATCTAATCTAATGCGCCTCAAATATTGTTACAATGTTTTGAGTATTTAACACACATTAAAACGTCAATGATCAAATTAGTATCAGTGCCTTCAGGTGGTTTCTTATAAAGTAGTACCCAGTGGGTTTTCTTATGATGTGACGAGTGCTTACTGTCAGTGATCACCCATAGTACATCAGCAAGGTAAGGTAAGTACTGTCAAAGCCAGTCATAGCATTTAATGGGCCTGAAGCAGGATTTTATTTGAGGACATTTGGCATGATGGTAACCCAGTCAATACAGGGTTAATCCTACTGTCAGTCTGCTTTCCATAACAAAATACATACAGGCCTATGTATGTAGGCCTATGTTTTGTGTGAAAGCAAAAAAGTAACAGTAATAGGGAACTAATACTGAATTAATTTAATTAATAATGTTAAAGTGGACATGTGGCCTCAACTTAGACATTCAGTGCTCCTGCAACCAAACTATGAATGAAAAAAGCCTGAAAAAAGATTGATAATTTGATTACCTGATTATACATGACAACTATGCAAAATATGGAGTTTCTAAGTGCCGCCATTGTTGTGTAGTTTGTCCATTTATCAACCCTCGCCGAGTCTCATTTGAAACTAGTGT
Source organism: Anguilla anguilla (assembly GCF_013347855.1). Taxonomy (NCBI): domain Eukaryota; kingdom Metazoa; phylum Chordata; class Actinopteri; order Anguilliformes; family Anguillidae; genus Anguilla; species Anguilla anguilla. The sequence goes on from NC_049215.1 coordinate 14,969,585, forward strand.
GACACATTGGACAGGGGTGTCTATTTGGGAGTTCAAACAATATTCTTTCACCGCCAAAAATTTGTATTCCGTCATAGCACCAAGATAAATCCAACAATATGCCAAAGGTGTGCCAATACATTGGTGAAATATGCTGCACACTGAATAGTGAAATAAGAGGAATTCTTGTGTAATTATACCACATCATTCTATTATCAATATCTGTGACTAAATGTGGAATAAATATACAATCTTATCAGTGGTTTTACAGTACATGTCGCGATGTCTCTCTCAATATTCAGTCGTCATGTATCGTCTAAAAGAATCTGTTTAAGAAATAAACACACAAATAGAAAGCAGGGCTAGGTATTTACAATGACCACACGCTTGCTATTCATTGTAACTCTATTGAGTTAATTCTGGTTTGATTGATAACTTATCAAGTAGAAGACAATATAAGCTTTCCAGCAGTGTGTGGCATGTCACATTGCAAGCTTATAACTATGATTGAAAGGCGAGCGAAACAGCTGCAGGTTCCTAAAAAGGGTCTTATGTTGCCAGGACAACTTTGTGTACAGTCAGTAACGTCCACATTATTCATGTAAGATCAAAAAATCTATTAAGAGTTACTATTGAAAGACTGAAAACATGGGGATTTACACCTTTCTTTAACCATATACCGAAAGTGCCACTGTGCTGGTGACATTTTGACTGTCTGGCAGAAGAATTAATTTATTATTTTGTATTCTCAGAGTTGAGGTCAATACAGCCTATTTGTATTCTGAAGCTTTTTTTTTCAAATAATGTCAGATGTCTGTTGTTCCGTAAAAGAAAAATTCAATGTTTGCGGAATGCTTCAGCAGCAACGACAAGGCCTGCTGGGACACTTGCGTCAAAATTGCAACCACATCTGTCTGCCTTGATAATCATTTTTCTCAAGCAAAAACAGAAAAGCAGAGTGTTTCAATAATGGGCAGACAGCAGAACTAGGAAAATTTCAGACTTTTATAATATAATATATATAATATACTTTTATAATATACTGTATATATATATATATATATATAAAACTTGAACAAACTGATGAAAAAAGAACATGCTATAAAGAACGACCTTAATAAGTCTATGCAAAAACATATGTTGCTCCTTCCATTGTGTTTTATTGCATCACTAGAGAAGAAGTGTCAAACTGTAAATCTGACTTTTGCATTTGTTCGGGAGCACTGGGGCTACACAGACCCACATCTGAGAAAAAAGTGGAATGTCACAATTATAAAAATTAAGAGAGCTGCCCTAAGGCATATAAGCCAGTGACAGACAACTGAGTTTGAATTCACCTGACAACTTTAATAACTGATGACCAGAATTTGAAAAAAAGAGAGCCAATGCAAAATCCAATTGGGTTCTTCATTCGGTGGATGAGACAAGGATGAGTGCAGCCGTAAGCCAAGCATGAAAGGGGATTATCTCCACCAGAGAGGGAAAGAATGCATATGTTATCAGAGACAGCTACTCATCAATAGGAATGAGCCTCTAATAGCAGGAAATGTGGAAGAGGAAGTGTTCAAGAGGTAAAATGGAAGTGACAGGTGTTTGCAATCTTTGGTCAGATAGCGGATGGCAATAGGGCACTTTGGGAAGGAAGGAGATGGCTGCAAAAGCAGCACTTATAAATTGGCCGTGGATACCAGCTCTCGATAGGTTCCTGGGCCCGTATTCATAAAGTGTTTCACATTCCCGATGAACATCCTTTTCTACATGTCCACCTTGAATGCTTAGTTTACTCTAAATGTTTAGTAACTTTAGAAATGAGCTCACATTCTTAGCTCCCATAGTTGCAGTGCTATAGAGCTGGATATCAAATGCAGAACTCTTTCAGTTTATCAAACAGTTGCAATGTTTCACCCATCCTGGACATAGCCCAAGTGTGTGAAGTCTGATAATAGGCTACACGTAGGAAGGAGCTATGCCCTCAAGGTATCTGGGAAGGCTACAGGATAGAGAGAATAAAAACAGCTGGCTACTTCTGGCTAAGGTACTCCTGGTTCTCATAAATATATTCAGACATTGGCAGGTCTTAACAGAGGGTGGCTAAGGTGAATTCCTGGAGTCATCAATAAGGGGCCATGTTTGCCTCCTTGTGTCACACTGAGTTGGATTAAACTTTCAGCTTTGGGACATTAAAAAGGCAAAGAAAACTGGCCCATGGGTGGTGTAAGAGTCTAGAGTGAAAAGGAAGGAGTTTGTGCCAGAATTAGTTTCAACACTGTTACGCTGTAACCCCCTTCTTGTGTTGACTAGGCAGATGTACTCCAGATCCTGGGAAAGTTGGGGGAACGTAAAGGGCAACATTGTTTGGTCTTGTGAATCAGAGCAACCCTATTTGTCCACAATACTGATGGGAGAATGCGGCATCATGCAACCAAAAATGGGTGGAGCAACATATCCTATTAGTCACTCTGTTTTGAACCAATAATTGTATATTGCATGGATGCTCAAGTATGACCCTCAAATCCAAATCTGGCATGGGTTTTCTTTTCTACCAGCTAATTAACTGAACAGTTAGTGCTACTGTTGCTCATGTGTGATTCATATGGTCTTTTGTTATACTTTTGAGTGCAAGCAGGCATAGGCATTTCTTATTTATTGTCCTTGTTCTCTATCTGTTTGGAGTGTCAACTTTTACATTGTGCCATGCTTAGTTATTATTATAATAAACCGTAGTCTTGTTTCATCAAATACACATTACACCTTTCTTAAATAGGTTTTTATTTGAATAAGTATGGAAAATGCAATAATTCCATGAGCCCTTAAATTCATGAATGATCACTGGCATTTTAACATTGGACTATCGACCACCATAAACTATTTTATTAAAACAGAGGTGTCCTGTCCCGAAGGGCTGGAGTGCCTCTTGGTTTTTGGTGCATTTCATTACTAAGCAATTCATTTCAGTCATTGATTGGCTAGGGATTTCACACACCTTGTTTCCAAGGCTGCTGAGCCCGGAGATACTATAGCCCCTACTGATTTGGATGGACTTGTATTAAAATTAACTTGTGACCCTACATATTAAGGTCCAGTGAATTATGAATTAATATAATGCTCTCACAAATTATTCATTTGTAAATAACAAAGCATGAGTTGACCTCACCCATTTTGTATCGCCCATTCTACAGACATTCATGAAGAGTGTTTAATGTCTTCTTTAAGACTGGCACTGCAATGAAGGGTAATAATGTACACATTAGTGGTTAACAAATGGGAGCTTAATATACTGTGTGGATAAAATTGTCTAATGGAACAAAGTTTTCTTTCGTCATATATATTTGAATCATGTATCTGCTTGATTGTATCTTTGCAATTATGCAAGAATGTGCCCTTTTAAAGAAAATGCATGATATTTACAATAGCAATTTCCCTCCGCCTGTCCTGTCTGAGTAACTCGCAAAGAACATTGCTTCTTGCAATTGGCCAGGCAAGTAAATCTCAAGAAGTGCCAGGCAACAAAGAGATGATATTTTTGATCTGGTTACAATTTCAATCCTTCAACCTGACGTTGTATAATGGTACAAATAAAGCCTGTTGAACATGGAAGGCCTCCAACAAAGCAGGGGGCTGGAGTGAGTTGCATCCCCAGAGGAGGCGAATGACTGATGGGTGGGAACTGGGCCGAAAAACAGCGTGGGACCACATCACAGAGCGGCTTCATTAAGTGATAAACTCTTCCACACACTTCCTCTTATACATAAATCATGTCACTGAACATTTGATGTGACTTTGTGCTGTTCATTTAATACTGCACTGTAAATTTAAACTTACAACAGAACTCTCTGCCGAATCTTAATTGAAGATTAAATATCTGATCTCTCAAATACAGCAGCTCAGTCAGGTGTGATGACACTACTTGCAAAAAGCCTTTCTGATGTTAGATGAAACTCCACACTGAACAAATAAATAATGTTGCAGCTCTATCTGTTAAATTTCTTTGATAATTATGTTTTGAGTTGCAAAATACTATATTTAGTTTTATCTGTTTTTTTTTCTAGGAGAGCAACTAATAGCTGACACAGTGTGTGTGTGTGTGTGTGTGTGTGTGTGCGTGTTTTATGCCCAGCTTAACTATTTGTATACAGCAAAATATAAAGTCTATACAGTTTCATGTATTTATCAGCATGATGCCATATTCATATTTCATATTCATACGTATACCATATGAAACTGAAATGCAGTATCTAATACAACTGAAGTTTAACATGCAACGAATGCTTGCATGGTCGTCACGATCGCCATTTCAAACCACAGATTAATGATTTGTTCATGCACATGACATCAAGTGATACATTCTCAGATTATGAGATGCTTTGTAGTTTTATTACAAACAGTCTAAGAGTCAGAAAGTACAAAATGAATTTCCTTCAGAGGAAATTATAGATTACATTTAAATGTAGTGAAGGTTGTCTTCTCCTCTCATAGAACTAATCACGGATGGTTTCAGTGCAAATATCAATGCATCTAATCCTGGCTGGATATAAATGGATCAATCTCACTAAGTCTGCTCCCTGCTACACATTGAGCTGAGCAAATTGGAGACATTATGGGTAATAAAACACAATTCAGTACTGTAGTCAGTTTCTAAACTCTCCCCAGCCAGTTTGTTTGCATCTGTTGGGTGAGATCTACTGTATGTGTTTAAACAACACTGATATATTCTAGTAAAATGCTTTCAACGTGAGTGAAAATAAATTGATCATAAAAATAAATTTTAAAAAATTGAAGAAAAAAAAAACACTTTGAAAAAGCTACACTATATTTTTTTGCACATATGGTTCCTAAAATAACAAATCAATAAATCCAAAATCCATCATCATCATTATGATTTCACTGATAATGTTCCAGTGAAAGCATTCATGAAATGATTTACTATCGATAATAAATGAGTAATTTACAGTGGTTGAATCCAGGTGCAAGGCAGTTGTATTGCTGGACAAACCCTTCCGAGTAGAATGTATTTTTAGGGTTTTTTTTTATTTTTATATTTTTGTTGCCAGTGGGCCACTGTCACTTTGACATTTTTTTATTTTTGTCCTCTTGAATTTTCCTATATATTTCATACCACCGACTTAAGCTGAAATCTAATCAACAGACACTACTAGACTTCAAATGTAAGTGGTGCATGAGGCTATGCAGGATGCTTATGAATGGGTTCCCTATATTAATCAACATTTTATAATAAAGCCAATTGTGCTTTATTTGATCTATTCCCCATTTTTTACTACTAGTCATAGTCAACCATTTTTGTCCCCATACTCCATTTGAATTGCTCGATTGTTGTTAGGACCATCTCATCGCAGCAATGTTACCTCTCAGTTCAGGAGGGGGATGCAATAGTGGTCCAATAGAAAAGCTGAGGGTGAGACTGAGACTGTCCACCCCAGGGTGAGTCAGCGAGCTGGATTCCAGTCAGGAGCCCCGTCTTGATTCATATCTTAGATGGATGGGCGGAGAACAGCACAGAGCTACCAGCTACTGATATCACACCATACTGTATGTGGATGATGGTGTCCATCAATGAAGATGCATGCCGAAGTGACCAGTTACATTCTGCTGTCTGTGAGCAAATTCAGGCCTGGATTCAATAAACATTTCACTTGGGACAACATTTACTGTGACATCCCTAAATGACCAAAAAGCATTTCTGCTTACTGCTCTGAGTGAAAGTAACTACAGGCATTAACTGTTTGTTCAGTATCCATCTGTATATAGCACTGATCATACAGTTTTTTCATGCAGGCTATAATGAAAATTACAGTCTTGTTTCACATAATACTGGATAATCACATTTTGTATTCGCAATGGTACAATAGGTTTTCAAGCAACCACAAATGGCAGAACTACAGTACACTTCTTGCTTTAACCAGTCATTGTTTTGATGTGGTAAAACAAGCCTTTGATCTGTTCAAGTCAGTGATTGACAGCATGTTACAATCCATATAAATGTAACTCCACCCATTATAGATTTCATGAAATGTTATGAAACTCCTCCAGTGCTAGTTCATACATATGAGCCACTTACAAGACAATCTACACCATTTTGCCCATACTTACGTTGCTGGAGAGTCCATGTCAGATTTCAGATGGAACTCTCACCTTGTTATAGAGTTAGCCAGCCAGGCAAGCTGCACTGAGGTCTACAGGATCATTGCCAGCTCATTATTTTAATAACAGACTTAAAACCAGTTATCTTTTTCAGTTTTTTTAAACAAATGAGATTTTCTGTGCTTGTAGGTGATTCAGTACCTGCAAACATTTCATACAATGTATTCCCATATCCCATTAAAAGTATTGGAACACCATTCGAGAGAAAAAAGGATTAGTGTCTGCAAGGGCCACGAGCCATGACTGACCATGGCTTTAAAAACCAACCAATCCTTTGTGAGGAAAAAAAAAATGTGCCACTTCACATTGTCCAAATCATCTGGAAGAAGATCAGTCAGAAACTCCCAAAGGCTCCCCCCCCCCCCAAATGAACAAAGGAAACCATTTTCTTTTCTTGTACCTCTCGGAGAAACGCATGTGGCAACAATGATAAGCATATGTTTAACAATGTGTTGTAATAAGGATTACAGGCAGCTCCTGCAGTCGGGATATCACCTCCACTCCACAGTGATGGAGGACAGGCTAAACCTGAAAAGACAGGAAAGGTTTGATGGCTGTCAGGCACAGAACGCACTTTCCTTCTCAACACACTGCTCCCTTTCAGGAGGACAGAAAACAAAATTACACACAAACACAAGAAGAAGAAAAAATAGACCATAATATCAAAAAAAAATGTATGCACTTCAGTGATTTAGGAGGACATATTTGATTAAATAAATTTAAAAAAGTAATAGTTTTGAAAATGGAAAGGGAACTGAAAATAAAATGAACCTAAATCAAATAAAAACAGCAAGGAAAAGACATTTGTTAAGTGAAAGACCCAGGGCTCCTTTCACTGAGAAACAATTATACCCTGCAAAATAGATTTGTGCAAGCTCAAAACGTGCAAATTCTGAACGATTCAAAAAGGATCTAACAATCCATGTGATGTTCCCCTTTCTATGGCCTGAGAAAAGTTAAACAAGTCACTTGACAGCCATTTAAAAGACTGCAGCTGCCAGTAACCCACACTTATGTTTTCCTGAATGTGCTGATTCCCCAGCAAAGAATTTAATGCAGACACCTCAAATATAAATAAGATTCTTCAGCAACATGATGCTAAACTTAAAATAAGTCTCATTGGTACCATATGTACTCTTTTAATGTGTAAGGTTAACCAAATCATGAAATAAATGGATGAATGAGGTTTCATGGACACAATAATGGCTGTAGTTAGGTTGTAGCCAATCGACTGCCAAAATGTTTAAACAAACTATAACATTTTGCTTTCCACAGAGAACCATTTGGTTCAAATTAAAAGTTGACATCGATAGCATGCAGTAAGATATGTGCGATGTTTCGTGTGTTTCATGAAGCCTCATTCAACATCACAACATGGCTTAAATTTTTTTCTGTTTTTCCACACTATTCATTTATACAGCTGGTTATTTTCTAAGGGAATTATCACATTATGTACGTTGCTGCACAAAGGTACAGCGATGGTGCCCCACCACAGAATCAAACCTGAGATACAAGTCCAGTTACCTCACCAATACACTGCACTACCAGCCTGATTCCTTCTCCAGTGTTTTTCATTCAAAGAATACATTCCATTTCATTCTACAAATCACAGTTAACATCAGCACTCTCAGAAGAGATTTAAAAGTTATAAAAAAAGAATTAAATTTAAAATACCTTGCTTTTGCTAGGTTTTATTCATTTCCTTTTCAGTTCATTTAATTCAGTTCCGCTTCATTAGTTTTGTTTAAAATTCATAGGCGGTAATGGATGACGTGTTTCTGCTCTTGAGCCTTTATCAGTGTATAACCCCAGGCTCCTATGCTACAGTTGTATGGCACAATAGAGTAGGATAAATGCATTTGAATTAACAGGCTTTATTAATACTTTAATACCTTTAATTACTCTTAGTCTTTGTATATGCTTGTGGAAATGAAAGGTGTACTGTGATATACAGCAAGTATAATGCAGTCTGTTATGAAGCATATGTGCTTACCCACACTCTCAATAGCCAGCTGTAATCAGTGTCATAACTGAAAGATGATAAGTGATAAGTGATCTACAGTATGGCGTAGATTCCCACTGTTCATGATTCACTTTTGAGGATACCATTTAAATGTATTGTCTATGTGTTTAGGTGTGTGTGTGTGTGTGTGTGTGTGCAGGTGTGTGTGCATGTGTGTAAGGACAGCGTGCCTCTGAAAAAAGCAGGACTTCTTAGACTTCCCGCAAGATGAATCAAACAGCTTTGAGAATTCTGTTTTAATAGGGCAGGTTTTGAGAAAAGGAGTTTCTTCCCAAGTTGGCAAAACAACGGCCTCCTCGCAGATCACAACACACACATTTTCCACTTTCATGTTTCCATTATTCAAAGTGAGCTCCAATTTGTCAATGACTGAACCAATTTCCCAGACTGGGCCCTGATGAATAAAGCATTGATGAAGACGGAAACTCAAGGTGCCATCGTCCTCCATGGTGATCCATTGGAGGTGACATCAGTGCTTGTGTTGCTTTACACTCAGAGCAGTCCGAATGGCCGCCGCAGCCAATCTGGGCTTTATCAGTCTGGGCTTGTCCAGATCGCTTGTGTGCCTCACTGGCCGGGATTCGGCTGTATCAGGAAAGAGCAGAAGGAGGCTCGGGCCGGGTGGTAAAACAGTTCTTAATGTATGTTTAACGATTAAAACCGCCCGCCAGTTTCTCATTCAGATCAATGATTGTACTTAATCAAGCGCTTATAAAAACAAATCAGAAAATAAAAAAATAAAAAAGCATGAAATTTTGTGGAGTTTCTTAGCCATCAAGGGAAGTGAATTTCGAAGTGAATTGAAAGTTTTATTGCGTGTGGTTTGTTCGCATACAAGGTCATTGTTGCTCGGGTAAGGCTGTAGCTTTTGCTACTGACAAGGCCTCATGTGTTCACATAATGTCCACCAGTATCTATGTGGTCTCTGTCAGCCACACCTTTACAAATGTACATATGACCATAACCAGTCACCTCAATTAATCAATCACATTTTATTTATGATAGAACAGCTATTTCACAGGTTCACCTTAAACTGAGATTCACGAGATGTCCAATAAGTGCACATTATTTTGGCTACAAATAAAACTCAACACCGGTGTACATCGTAGTGATCTAGATCTGATCAACTATACTAACTTTGCTAGACCCTACAGGGCAATCTGAGGTCCAGTTTGTTCATTGAAATTTTGAAAGTGTTTGCAGGTAGACAGCAGTGTGCTTCCCTGAAATGCCTGCGGTGGGGCAGAATAAGGTTTAGTGTCTCATCATGTTGTTTCCCAAGACTCTTTTATAGATTTTATACTCAGTGAAATGTACTGTTTGCAGTTTCCCTTTTCTGCTAGCTGTACTTGCATGCCCAGTTTTGCTGGCTCAGTAGGTATTTCATTCAATGGCTAAATTATAAGAGGGAGGGGTTAGTGATATAACAGCTCTGCCAACATTCTCAACTAGTAAGTCATTAACCAGCTTCATTTGCTGTGAAATTGTGTTTTGATGCATCTATGAGACGATTTGGCTTAATTTAACATCATTTAAGTAAGATTTATCTACGTGCGGTTGCTACCAATAGCGGTACTGAAATCGCATGTTGAAACGACGCAGCTATTTCAAAACAATGTCAAGACGTTAATAGCCTCATTTGTTCCAATGACTCTTTATCACACACAAATGTCCCTGTAAGCGTTATTTTTTCTTTCTTTTGCTGTGTTGTTAAAAAACACATGACAAGTTAAGCAAAACACTGAAATTAAATTTGGGTACACACACAACTAAAAAATAATGTGTGCTTTAATTTGTAAATAAAAGGTGCCAGTGATTCTCAGTGGTCTCAACGTGATTATCTATAGGTAAAATACTTAGCCCAGCATGATGTAAATGTTTATTTACAAATCGTCCTAGAGGTTTTGATGCATGAAATTATTCCCCATATTCTCAAAATAACTTATATATATATATATATATATATATAGATATAATATGTAGTGTGGATGATAAATATTTCCATATGGCAAAACGGCCATTGGAGTTTTCTTTTTTGGGAGGTCCTTTGTCAAACATTACCTTTGAGGTTACAGGTTTAAGACATCATTATTTGTGCTGAGAAACCAAAAAATCATTACTTTCACTCGCACGCACTAGGAGAGGAAATCTGGCCCAGTTTGATACAAAGGACAAGCGTGTGCGTGCACACACACATGCACACTCACACACAAACTCTCATACCTTCCCCTACTTAGCTTTCCCGGTTAGATTAGTTTGTTATTCTTTCATACATTGATTTATATTCCCTACATTAAAACTTTGGCTACCTAATGTGAAGAGGTCCTTGATGCTGTGTAGAGTTTATCATTTATTTTTAGAGAAACTCTGATTAAATAAAAGGTATTGAAAGTACCAGTGTCTTATTGTAGAACTGTCCCATAATTTCCATACTACGACTTCAATTCTAAAAGAGAAACTCATCCTCTAGGAATATATAGCATCCATGTTGGCTCTCCTTAACTGTTAGTGGGTAGCCATGTTCAATTCTAACATAGCATTACACAATCTTTCAGATTCAAAACCAGGGGTGATTCACTCAGTGGTCAATTAAGTAATGTCTATTGACTGCTTTTATTATTTTAAAATTATTTCTCAGTCAGGAGTCTCATTCGGTCAGATGCAGGAGGCCATGTTAAAGGCTTTGCTACCGGGGCTTCTGCCTGTGTGACCTTTATTTCTGAGTGTCACTGTGTGTACAGGCAGAGATAATGTCTGTAGGTCACCCACTGAGGAAAGCACCACTGTTCTTCCTCCCTCTTTGTCCAAAAAAAAGAAGAAAAAAAAAGTCAGAATGGTTAAAAAAAAAAAAAAAAAAAAAAGAAAAGGAAGTATTCAGATATTGAGCCCCAGGCTGTGCTGAAACCAGGCCATGCTGACTGGGGTTGTTAATCTCAGAACTGAGAAAGGTCATATTTATAATGACTCATTGCAGGAACTCGTACGTTTGGGCTCTATCTCAGGAACCTGTGTACTGATCCACATTCCATGACCGCGGGATACCAGTATCTGATCTGTTGACCTGTTGACACAGTGGATAGGCACTTGACACCTTTATCTTTTATTTTTGTATATTGAGCTGTAAAGTAGTGATTGTTAAAAGCACTACAATGTTCGAGCATGAAGTTCTGCATTATGGATGAGGGTGGCGATGACTACTTTGACCACTGCTATGGCTACAACATATAATGTCTGTCACAACACGTATAATACTGTATAAATGCTTCTCCAAAGTATATGCATCTCAAAAACTGATACATGTAAACAATTTTAAGAAATTTAAATGTGGTAAAATATGTACAAACATTATTTTTTTGTTAGTTCTCATTATATATGTGCTGATTTAAAATGACAGCTTTTACCTATGGTAACATGGAAATGCGTCTCAATACAAACCACTTGCTCACATACGTTCTGGAAGTTTTGCTATAAGCTAAACTCCCTGTACTATGGAAAGCCTTTTTGTTGACTTTATCACTGTACCTTGAGCTACGTCTCTGTGTTACACTCACAGGGTTTGACACTTCTCTCATGTTCATTATTTATGCACAGAAATAATTTTAAAAAAGATTAAAGACAATGCTGGAAGTGAGATGCAACGTGAAGCACACTCCTCAGATCAGCGTGTCATCACCAAGCAGCAAAACTATAACTCAAGCCCACTGATTATTCAAAATATGTTTCACAGTGGAGTCCAAGGACAGAGCTCCGTCGTGCACCCCAAGGAAAAGGGGAGGGGTGAGAGAAGAATAAGAGGAGGAGAGGGAGATCTGAATTAATGAGGGAATCAAACTGCCATGACTTCCCTGAAACTGGGACAAAGACTCCGCTGTGTCCACTGTTCAGTTCCTCCTTTTCTTGCAAACCGCACACCCCAGCGTTGCCCAACTCGTACCCTTTGACCTCACAACCCCCGAAGGCCTCCCATAGGCAAGTGATCCATTAATGGATGAGCTTTTGCCTTTAATGTGTGCAAGTTATAGGATTCATGCTTCCTTATTCTCACCTCTGGTGTACGGCCGTTGCACCACACATGTGCGTATGTGAGAATACGAAGTATGATCCTATTGTCATGCATGAGATCACTCATTGGATGAAGGAGATACAGCAGTTAAAATAATTTTATAAGCAAAGATTTCTACTGATGATCTCACTCTGCCGAACCCAGAGGTACACATATACCTTTAAACCGTATATATGCACTGAAGCAATTCATGTTATGGTACTCATTGCTCAAGGATACAACAGCAGTGCCCAGCTTTCGTTTGAACTGGCTGCCTCCCAGGTTAAATTCCTTCTCCCAGGCCACATCACCAGCTTTGATGAATCACAAAGGCAGTGCAGACAACCTGCACTGTCCTGCATCTCTCCTGTGGAAATGGTCTGTGACCCGAAGCAAGGATTCACAGATTTTGATTGTGTTTCACAATTTTTTATCTGTCTTGGTGTCCAGTCCCCTGGGAACAAATGATATTCTTCCAAAGTATCAGAAGTTTTACTCTGAAAGAAATACACCGCATCCACTAGTAATGTGACAACCATTCTGGCTCTGCTTAACCCCATTGTGCAGACGCAAAATCTGCCCAATCCTCACCCATTTAGGAGGTACTATTAAAGGCTTTATAGCTCCAAATGTGAGCATCACAGAGACTTGGAAATGGTCTTAATTAGATTAAGTCGTATTCATAATTTAGGTAGAAATGAAATGCCACAAATGCAATTATCCTGGCAAACGTAATTGTTCTCCTTCAGTTTGAAAAGATATACTTAGAGATCACATGTACTAAAGCTATACTTCCTGTTCCTATTTCCTGGATCATAAACTTCTTGACCACAAGTATGCAAAATTTAAGTGTGATATGCGGAACTACTAATGATATAGGAGGCACAAAGTAAGCCCAGAGTGCCCAGGTGTCCCTTAGTGCCTCCAAATCTATTAAAATATCTAAATTGTGCATTGCTGCAAATAAAATAATCATATAATAAAATAATCCTTTTTCACTACAGATCAACTGTTGAAACTGTTGATTCCTGAAACTATCATTTTCAAGTGAGAATTACTATATTTTAATCAATATAGGGGTCTAAGATATTTAGGGGTCCAAAAACCTATCCAAAACCACTCCAAAAATGAAGGAAATTCTTTTCATCCATTATGAAGCATATACATTTGCCCCTTAATGATGCTTTAAGATGATACAAATATCCCATTGAAAAATAATTCAAAAACAGTGACACACTGTAGTACACATACCTAAATATCTTTTAGCTATGATGAATACACATTTTTGGTGGTGAAAGAATAGTTTTATGATCTCCCAGATATACTCTATAGTTCAGTGCATAATGCTTAGGGGGTATAGTTGCAGGGAGGGGGGTGCTTGATAAGTGGACGACCTACACAACAATGGTGGCACTTAAAAACTCCACATTTAGCATTGTTGCAGTGCATCCTATACTAACACAGAGTTTGTCGTTTCCACTCATACTTTGGTTGCAGGAACACTGAGTTGAGAAATCTGGGGATGTCTGTGTGCCAGCCACTAGGGGCTTGCACAAAAGGGTTAAAACATCCAGAGGTAGCTGTGTGCCATCCTAAACTGGTATTATGTAATTAAGGGGATGATTTGGTCAGGGATCTGTTAATTGAAGCATAACAAAGGCTAAATTTTCCTTCTCTTGTACAAATGGTCTGTGACCCAATACATGGTGTCACATGCCAGGGTGTCACCCCTGGGTGGGAGATGCGGCAGTTCCGGAAAACACCGATGTTTGCCGCATGGAGAGAGAGCACACCCACACCAACACAAAATCAAATAAACATCTCCACCCCATCCCCCTGACGGGTTCTGGGCAAATAAACTAAAACAAATTAAAATAAAGATATAAGAAACACCGAGTGGCTGCCTTTTGGCTCACTGTTCTTAGCTGGCTCGTATTTCAGCTGACCAGCTCCTCCAGCTTTTCAGCGGCGGCCTTAACTTTCTTGTTGTGCTGGGACAAAAAGCTGAAACTAAAAACAAAAATCAAAACTCGCTCTCGGTGTGTGCTCCCAGTCTCAGCCCTGAACTGTGGAGGGGAACACCTTTAAGCACCTGGGCTGATTAGTTAACGCAACACAGGTGCGTGGGGGCTCTTCACCAGCTGGCACAGCAGAGATCAATCCGGTTCACTTGACCGAATGGCACACACCTCCAACCCCAGAATTCAGCTGAAGGCTGATTTGGCTTATGCCGAGACTGCTCCCTCCTGGGTTTTGGCACCAAAAATGTCACATGCCACCGTGACACCCCTGGGAGGGAGATGCAGCAGTTCCGGGAAACACTGTTGGCTGCCGCATGGAGAGAAAGAGAGAGAGCGCACCCACACGAACACAAAATCAAATAAACTAACATCTTCACCCCTCCCCCTCATGGGTTCAGAGTGAAAACGATGAACTAAGACAACAACTAAAATAACAAATACAAAAGAAAGCAAAACAAAGCAGCAACTTTTCAGTTCCCTGCTCATAGCTGGCCAGATTTACAGCAGACCCACTCCTCCTACTTTTCAGCAGCAGTTAACTTCCCGTTTTGTCGTGCTCAAACACGCAAACACATACTAAATGAAGAAACGTGCTTCCAGTCTCAGCCACAAACTGTGGAGAGCAGCACACCTTTAAGCACCTGGGCTGATTAGCTAACGCAACCCAGGTGCGTGTGCTCTCTCCACCAGCCGGCGCAGCAGAGACCAATCTGCTGCTCCGATTTTGATTGCATCTCTCAATTTTTTTGCCATCCTTGAATCTTTTCCCTCCAATGTCAGCACAAACTGTACATGGATCCTGCCACTTCAGTGAAAGAAGAGCATAGGCACATCCAGTTATTACTACAGCAGGGTGGGAGAAAGTCATTCAAACTGTGGAGAAAAATATACCTAGCTTTTCACACTGTTCAAATGCTTCCGTCATTTGACTGCAAATGAACCTTGTTCTGACCTACACAGCCTTCAGTCTTCATCCTATATCTGATGAGTAGCTATTTCAAGAAAAATTGTTTTTGAGATACTGTTAATTGAAGTAATGATATCTTTCAGAATGTATATCTATAATTCCTGTGATAACACTTTGATGAAGATACATTTTTATGGTGAGGTTTTTTGACATTTTATGCAATATTTTCAAAATGTTACCCTTCACATTATTTCCTAATTCCAGGTTACTGATATCAAGGTGTCTGCTAAGATTTTCCTTTGAATTTTCTAACATTAGCAAACATACAAATTTAAATAATTAACAATTTGCATTGTTAAAATGTATCACCTTATCTCTTATTAGCAAACATAATGCAGTTTTTGTAGGATTTATCTTTGATGTATAATTCATATTGTTGACACATGACATAGACAACTTAAATAGAACTACTTAAACATTTTAAGCTTTAAAATAAGAGTGAACAGCTAGTTTGACAGATAACTAGATACCCTCAGCTTCTTTTTTTGACTTTGGCTCTGGCTTAAGCATTACATTCAGAATATAATACATACAACTGCTTATTTATATTTTCAATAATAATTTTCATTTAAACAGGCTGTTCTGAGCTAACTAAACAGAAGTGACACATTAAAACTTGACAGCACATCAGAGCAGAACTTTGCAATAAGTGTTAGCAGCTTCTCTCCGTCGCAAGCTGTGCAGAAGGCTTTAACAATTCTCCAATTAATTAACACTGATTCTCATCTCGCTTCAGCCTGCAATGAGGTTCAAGCTATAACAACACCCGGCTGTTCAAACAAAGCAAGACATTTCTCTCTCCCTTATTAATTAATGCTCTTATTAATGGATCCCCTTATAAAAATCAAATGTACAATAAATTCAGGTAAAATTGAATTCTAACAAAATCCTAATGGAGATCAAGTGTGTTTACACTGTTTTTTCCTTCTTAAATAAGCCTTCAGATTGCTGATGAGGTACTGTTTGATTCTAGGTTAAATTAAGATTAAGGTTGATTTACTCCATTTAAATAGTTCTGTAGGGCCAAACACAAACAGCCAAGCTCGGTGTCCTCTCCTCTTACTAATGGGTGTTGATTCCAAACCGTTTCCTTGTGTGCACTTGAAATTCTTGAACTGTTTTATGGTAGAGACAATTGTGCTGTGTTTGCTCAAAGGTATTCACCAACAGAGCTAATTGCCTACCTGTGGAATAGCATCAGCTACACTTAAAGGCGTGTGATGGAAATATTCAAAAATCCAAACAAACATTTGTGTGAAAATAAATTTCTCCATGCTTTTGTCTCCATGCCAAGTGAAGACCATTTTGTCTTAAAAAAAAAATAAAAATTAAGGAAACTTATGAAAGAAGCATCTTAGAAAATAGAAAATGCAACGCTTTGGGTCTGCACCTTTCCCTGAGGTTCAGACTAATTTTTAGAGATTTATTTCTTAAAAACTAACATGCATTTAAACTCCCATTCAAAGCACCCGCAAGCCTCATACTGAGGTTTCCCAATGTTTACAGAAGAACTAGAAAAATGTATTCCCCATCTTTCAGATATTGGCTTGCCCATGACACCCATTTATTCACTGATGTATTATTTAGCTACTGAAATAAACTAGTTAGGGCATGGGGTAAAATAACTGTGAAAACACCCTGAAGGCTTTCTCTATAGCCTTAAAGACCCTCATTGTACTTTTCAGCAATTGTGGGTGTGCATACTCTTATTCCCCCAAAAACTTCACAAAACACATTACTGCCAGTTCTGAGTGTGGCTGGCAGTCCTGCAGGGTACCAAAAAAACAGCTCTAGTGTTGCCCAGAGATGTGAGGGTTTTCCTTTGGCCAGGATGATGGTCTCATCATGCACCAGTGACCCCTGCTGGTTGATTGAGTGTCCACCATCTTCCACATTAAGCTGAGCAGGAATTGACTTCTGACTCGTGTCTGGGGGACCCTACTTGGGAATTGCTGTGTCATAAGTCATGGCTGACATCACATAGTTTGGTACAGGGAGTTTGTTAGCGGAGTTGAAGTATTGAGAAAATACGATTAGGCATTGCAAGTTGGGGAGAAGAGAAACAAAGAGTGTTGGGGAAATAATTCCAAACATGGCTCAAAGATCCTTCTGTTCCAATAACACGAGAACCACCTTAAGAATGCTACATTCACTCAGAATAGTTTTGCAGCAATAATTGAGTTATGTCTATTGTACACTGGACATGCCTGCTGAATTGTGTGAGTTTTTGAGCATTGGTGAAAATTGAGATGCACAAGAAGAAAATAATAATAATAAGAATAATCCCAGCAAAAAGAAGGGGTCTATGTCCCCCTGAATTTACACAAGACTCCTTGAACTGTATATTTGACAATATTTAATTTTGCACACTTTAGTGAGGGGAATATTCCCTCTCAAAAGTGTGAGGGGAATTTAACCAAAGTGTATATTTTTTCAGTACCATGATATAGAATATAAAAAACAAAACAAAAAAAACATTACAAAATGCCATTGATTCCAATGAATTGACATAACAGTAGAGATCATCATGGTAAAACAATAGGTGATGCTAAAGCCTGTTGAACAGCTATGAGATTACTTCTTCTGTAACATGTATTAATCACAAGTTTGCTCACTCTTAAAGTTGAACTAAAGCTTGAGGGCAACCACTGGAATCTGGTGATAGACTGAAAGAGTACATAGCAAGTTTTTTGGATGTCAGCAAGGCTGGAGAGCTTTATTGGGTTTTCAGGGAGCCATGGGTATGGACACTTGGAATCAATACACCAACACTTACAGTTGACACAGCGGTAGCAGGCAAGCACAAAATGACCAATGGCTAAATGCTCCTTTTACTGCCTTCTTTCAGATAAACTGGCAAAAATGATGAACTTTGAGTGGCTGAGTGATCATTATCATCATCAACAAATGCATATTTCCTTACTGCAATAGACAGATGTGACATTTTTTTTAACTGTGTTTCACAGGTCCTTATTGTCTGTAATCAAAGGCTAAATTTCACTTTTGGACAAAATACTTGCATTCAGTCAGGCAAGTAGAATGAATATCAAAGCTGAATGTGAATTTAACTATACTCTCTTAATGATCATTGTGGTGCCATCATTGCACCATAAACGCAAAGGTCCATGTGTTCATCTGCTACAGCCAGGGATTTGCTGTAGCTGAAGATGGCTCAGTCAGAGAGTCAATCATTTCCACATAAGTAGCTGGAGAGCTTTATTATGGTAGCTTCAAACAGCTTTTCCCTTGTTTTTACATTTCACACTGCACTCTGTGTCATTATAGCAAGTAGCTTAGAAAAAAATAATAATAATGAAGTGTTGTTCCAAATGCAGAATAACAGTTTTTATTTTTGTCTAAAGTCCTGTTGAGGGCAAGCTGGTGTCTATCGTTTATGGAATTACGTGTCCTATCCCCACTCCCCTCACTACATTTTGGGAATGCTTGGCTGACTCTTAGGATGACTGACCAATTCAATAAACTGAAAATGTTCAGATTTGTGACTAACCAAAATAACAACCTTCAGGCCTGCTAAATGGGTTCAAGCGATCCTCTGTCCTGCCTGCTTCAAGGTCGCAGACACATTTAAATGCCTGGGAAGAGAGGGGAAGGAGATTGATTGAAGGGATCCAGTGTCCCGCTCGTCTCATTAGACCCCATTCCTCAGCTGCCCCAGGTTAATCGCCGCTCACACACACACGCGTGCGCGCACACACACCTCACGCTGTTGTTCCAGTTATATCATAATTAGAGCAGTGGGAAGAGCGATAGAGAGCTTATGAAACCATGTCCCTCACTATCCTCCCCCCAGGAGCCAGATGTGGCGCTTTGCCTTTTTTATTATTATTATTTTTTTTTTGTTTGACTAATTTCATTTATTAATGACAGCTGTGCTAATGACCGTCTTTGGAGCACCGGTGGTGTCATCCACTCTGGGCGGTGTGGAAATTAAGACGAGACAAAGCCAAATAGTTTTCCCCTGGCTGTCTCAGAGACACAAGGACGTGTGGACGGACAAAGACAATCTGCTTTATTTGGAAAAAATATATCCACCGCTAAAAAAGTACAAAAATAACAAAATAAAAATGACTGCCAAAAAGAGTAGATGAGGTAAATCACAAATCAGTGCTTTATAACAAATCCGTGCATGTGCTTAACCTTGCCTTCAATAATAAATGCATTTTAAAAAATATTAACACATATTTGACAAACCATTAATTTTTATATTCAGAAAAGTCTTAAGAAAAAAACCACACAAAGGCACAAATTTTGAAATTGTTGTTAATTTTCCCACACATTTGACAAGGTGTTATTCTTTTTTACTCAGAAAAGTGTGTTAAGAAAAAAAAGCACAAAGACATGATATTTTGTAAATCCCCCAGGTATTATAATGCAGAAAGTAGCCGATATTCTTGTGTCCTTTTATCTTTCTTATTACTATTTTCAGCCTTAAAAAAGCCTGGGGGCAAATGCACTTTGGTAAGGTGGTATCATCAATAAATCAACTCTTCTCATTTATAATTTCTCACTTGATTTTTTGATAAAAACCACAAGAAGTATCTATGAATTCTTGTTTTAAATTGAAATACGGTTTGTCAAATGATGTCAGAAGATTTGTGGTGAACTCGACTGTCTGGATACGAGAGTAGCAATTTCATGTCATAAAGAATGGAAAAACAAAGACCTTTAAATTTATGAAATTTTATTAACTTTAAGAAATAAATACATTTTTAAGAAATACAAACATATTTTTTTATGCCTCCACAAAGGCACAGCCGTGGTCGGAGGCATTATGTTTTCGGGTTGTCCGTCCGTCCTTCCGTCCGTCCGTCCGTCCGTCCGGATTCTCGTGAATGTGATATCTCAGGAATTCCTTGAGGGAATTCAAATTTGACACAAATGTCCACTTGGACTCAAGGAAGAACTGATCAGATTTTGGTGGTCAAAGGTCAAGGTCAAGGTCACTGTGACCTCACAAAACACATTTTTGTCCATAAGTCAATAATTCATATGCCAATTATGACAAAGTTTCACACAAATGCCTAATAGGACATTTTATATCCAAACTGGCTACTGGTTGGTGGAGGCATACAACCGCGAGGCGGTATTTCTAGTTTAAAATAATACATTTTAAAATTAAGCAAAAAATGGCGTACAGGGAGGACAGACGCATTTCAGGATTCCATTATTATTTAATTAGCCCGATAATTCATTTAATCTGACAGTTTTAATAAAGTCATGAGCTACAGCTGTAGACTGCATACATATTCTTCGTGAAAATGACTGTGGTCATATATAATATACATGTATATAGTATCTGGACACCCCTTGGTCTGGGGCTGTTTTTCATGGTTTGAGCTAGGCCGCTTAGTTACAGTGAAGGCAAATTTTAATGCTAAGACATACAACAGCATTCCAGAGAATTCTGTGTTTTCGCCACACGTTTGGGGATGACCCTTTCCCATTTCAGCATGACAATGCCACCGGGCACACATGGTCCATATAGAAATGGTTTTGAGAAAAATGGTATGGAAGAACTTGACTGGCCTGCACAGAGCCCTGACCTCAACCCCATCCAACAAATTTGGGAATAATTGGCCAACTGAAAGCCAGGCCAAATTGCCCAATCAGAGCTCAACCTCGGTAATGCTCTTCTTGCTGAATGGAAGCAAATTCCTGCAGCAATGCTCCAATATCTAGTATAAAGCTATAGCAGCAAAGGGTGGACCAGCTCCATATTAATGCCCATAATTTTGGATGAGATGTTGGATGTCAGATGTCCACATACTTTTGGCCCTGTGGTGTATGAATATGAAGCAGCATTACTGTATACAGCAATTTGGATTTTAAATTAAAGGCCAAAATATAAACCTTTCTGGTGTACAAACTTTGGTGTAAAATAAATAAATAAACAAACAAATACATACATAAATAAAATAACTGGGCCACCAATGTATTTCATACTAATGGTTACAGTTGTGACTTCATGATTTATGCATATTACATGTACATTTTTATAATTACTGTAAACACAATATTAGTGTCATAACGAATGGTAAGTATCATTGCATATTATTCATCTAGCCTACAACATGACATTATGTTCCATAGTACGCACAAACAGAAAGTTACCATTTTCGCCTTACTGTACTAATAACCATGTACAACAGAGTATGAAATGTAACAAAGGGATTAGGTTTTGGATTTATAGATTTATCTATGGAATATGACATTTCTTTTCATATTTTATTAATCTTTGTGTAGAAATCACACAATTCAATAAGCGGCCATGTTTACCTCCTCGTGTCATCCTGTATTGGAGTTATATCTTGGCTTTAGGACACTAAACAGGACATAAATCTAATCAGGTAAAGCAAACTGGCCCGCAGGTGGTGCAGTAATGTACATTCATGTGCATGAGCACAGACTGAAGAGGAAGGAGTTAATGCTGGAATCAGTTGCAGGGCAACGTTTTTGATCCAACAGCTTTGAAATAAATTGCTGACATTTTGACCACAGGGCCTTAATCACATTCAATATCACAGCACTAGGCTGTTTACTTATTAAAGCATGTTTACATAATTATGGATATCAAAGACTTCAGTAAGATACATTAACACAGCTGCAACTCATTTAAATTAGAATTTTGCACATGAAAGCATCCCTCAATTTATTAGTGAAAGGAACTTAAAAATGAATGACTAAAATATTTAAATCTGGTAATCTGGCAAACAATTGGATGTGATAAGAACATCAGCTCTTAGAAGATATTCTGTCAAATATCTCACTTAAACAGGCACCAGGCACTGAGGTCCTCAGCCATGAGAAAAGATTGTCTGTGGGAAGGGAATGATGAAACCCACAAATCGGTACTGGACCGCTGGTTTACTAGTGGGGAATTCTAACAGCCAGATGCCTCTGATGTACCTCATGCTAACCCATTCTCTATGAACATTCAGGCACACTACAGAACACACATGTCCAAATGAATGTTGAATATGAGGTTAGTTAAAGACACATGATGCATATCTTTGACTTGGTAGCCAGTCAGTAGCAGCTGAATTAGAAATTCATAAATAATGTGATCCTTCAGAAATATGCAAACTGAATTTGACAGTAGGATGGGAGCACAGTGAGGAATGCTTTGTAATTGAAGAAAATGCCACTTTTACCCATTAAAATGAATCCAAGTTGGCATTAAACAAAGTTACACTCTTCATCGCTTATGATTTTGTGTCTCTTGCAAAGGGCCTATTCATACCATAACTTCAGTTGGGGTTTCGGTGTAAAAGCATGCCATTGATCAAGCCTTTATCGTTTAGATTGAGAACATATTTATTCTAAACCTCTCATTTGAATGCCATGCAAGTCTAGTTGGGCCTCCTGCAAAAGGGGAGGATAAGAAATCATTTTTCTTTGCGTGCCAATGTGGCTGGGGGGGAAAAAAGAAAAAGAAAAAAAAAACCTTCAGACAGTTCATTAAATTGTGCAGGCATGAGCAGAACACCCTGGAGTGACATGAAATAGCTCATTACATAATCTTTCAGACAGATATTATTTTCCACGGTAATTTCTGAAACTGATCAAAAAAATTTGGCTTCTTCAGCCTCAGACAAAGATGTTCTTCTCTAACAGAGGTTAGAAAAATCTGTTTGAATGCATCCTGCCTGTTACTTTTCAATCTGAGCTTCCAAAATTCAGTATGACCCAAGGAATTGTGGGAGGACCTTGATAATTTACAAGCAGAAAAGTAATACCATTTAATTTGGAACTTGCTTGACAAAACTATGTAAAGATAGATCTTAAACAAAATGTCAATATTTGGATTTAACAACATTCAGGGTTATCAGGACTAAATTACCCAGGGGAAAGGAAACTGCAGGTTTTGCATTTTTTAGAATCTAATAGAATGACTATCGAAGCTAACTGACTTTAAACACAATATCGATTGTTGATCGTCAGCTGTCTAATTTTGTTGTTTCATGCCAGGCCCTTGTAAAAGAGTATTCCCAGTTGTCATCTGTGGGGCAAAAAGTAGTAGTGAAACCAAAGGTTTCGGGGGAGAACCGTGGATGCCTGTACTCAGCAGAGGTAATTGGACATTCCAAAATTAGGGTGGGAATAGGATACATGCAGCCCGAATTAGATAATAAATAAAGAAATATATAGATAAATAAATGCATTGAAAATATATACACTCAAAGTATTTTAGTATTGTTCTCATATACTGATAGAAACATTTTATACACAGATTCTGAAAGGTCACCACAAGTGTTATAATTAATTAAACAGACACTGGCAAAAGAGTCTCCATTTTCATGTAGGCTACAAACAGGTAAACTTTATGGCAGTTCATAAAGTAATATACCTTCTAAAGAGAGGTGGGTTGTGCTCATATTTGCATTTTGGTTAAGCACAACATAATTAAATTACTATGTAAACTGATAATCGTATAACACCATCGTGCTGCTGAAGCCAGTGTGCAAAAATGTTTGCATCTTTAGTTTGATCTTCACTGGCCAAAACAAATCTGTGCAGTGCTGATCTTTTGTGAAAGCAGTTATTGAAATATTTTAACAGATGCACCTCTGTTTTTAAGCCTAAAAACAGTGAAAGAATGAACATAGCATATTGTGGAGTTCATCTAGTACAAATGATGATGCCACCCTTGAGGTGAGCTTCAATAGGAGTGTAATTAGTTCCTTTTGATGTGGACCTTTAGCTCACCCGGTGATCCTATCACTATTTGTCGCAGCAGACCTGCCCCGGTTGCATATATGGAATGGTTGCTGAACTCCTATGTCACTAATTCCTTATGTATGCATTGTAATGCTTCAAGATTTTTAGCCAATATTAGAAATCATTGTGGTCTCTTGTATGCAATTAATGCACACACATAAATGCTTTGAATAAATAACTGATAATGTAATGAGTTGAATATATAGCATTTATTTTCATGGCAGACGAAGCCATATTTAGCATTTCTCACAGACGCTTTGCTCCAGTGCAGTGTTAATTGAATGAAGCACAATGTGAAATTAAACAGCATGTTAAACAAAATCTGGAGAGCTTGTCCAATTTTTTATTTATTTATTTATTTATTTATTTATTTTGTTGGTACTTACACTGGTAAATTCACAAAGTCTTGGCTGAGACAGAAAGGTCAGGGGAAATATATGTAAATATCACTCCTTAGCTGTTGGGTTTAAGGCTGCCTTCCTTTTAAAAGCCCAATCAAGAATGACAATCTCATTAAATAGTAATTTCTCTCCTGTGAGCCTCTTCTTTCTTTTTTTTTAATCCCGTCCTCTGTAAAGTCCTAATTGAAATGCCCAGGCACTATGACCTTGAAATGTTAATCTAAACACAGACATTTATCTCTGCCTTGTCGCCAGTTTAGCTTCTGTCTTCTGATCAAACACCTTGGGAAACTAGGCATCCATCACCTCACTGCTGTGGTGCAAATTTGATTTATGGAGGAGATCTCACGGCAGTGTTATTTTAAACTATTTAAGGCATTGTAATGCACTTTGAAGGTGGTGGGGGGGACCTGATTGTGTTGGAAAGGATATCAACCACTCACACGCTGGGTACAAGTCTCTTTGATTCAATTTGGCTAATCTTTAACTGCTTCTTTTGCTCTAAAACTATTTACTTTTGGGGTAGAACACACCTAGAATCAGATTCTGAATTTCTAAAGTTATGCTCATAGATTTGTATCTGTCATAAGGGAACATTAACTTTAACCCTTTCAATAAAAACCAGAAAGTATATGCGATTTGTGTGTATTTGTGTGTGAGCGTAGCGTGTGTGTGTGCATGTGTGTAGTGTGTCGTGTGGGTGTGTGTGTGTGTGTGTGTGGGTGCGTACATGCATGTGTGTGTGCGCGTATGTCTGTGCATGAACATGTATGTGTGAATGTGTCTCTGTGTGTGTTTTATGGTTTTATATATAGCAACGCATTATAGAGTCCCTGGCATAAACAACTGTTATAACTTAAATATATCACATTCTTTTTATACTACTATCCTGGGTGATTTGTTCTGGTTGTCCTTTTATAATGGCCTTGTTTTCCCATCCGTACTCCTTATAATGTTTATAGTTTGTCCATAATACATTATATGTGGCCGTTTGTTTTACTATAGCAATTACATGGCTCAAAATGTGTTTATATGTGGCAGTTCAAGGAGTAATATTGTTCTTTACATGCATGTTCAGTAGCACATCTTCATGTAAAAAGAAAAAAGTACTGCAAATATGGGTATAACTTTTAATGATTTAATAAATCCAGTAATTTATTATGACAGGTGAAGATTTTCTTACGTCCCTACATGGAACATTTTTCTGTGGTCTAATTCCACCAGTGATCCAGTGCCATGTACACAACTTATTAGCTACCTGAGCCAGGGTAACTGGTTACAGTGAAAACACAAGAACGTTGCCCAACCTTGGTGTAGCATCTTCATCCCTGCTAATCAATTATTCATTATTAATGTTAGTCTAATATTAACCAGTGTCCCCATGATTGGAGGAAATCTTAGCTCCCACTTATGACTCAGAAGGAAAGGATTATAACAGCCAAAACCATTAAGTTATTTGGTGGGAAAAAAGCCTAAGTAGGCCAAGGATCCGCCCGCTCATGCAAAGAAACTGCGACAATTAAAAGAACAGCTGCAAGGCATTGTGGGTTGGCAAATAGTCCATAGATGCCTCAGCGAGGACCCCATGAGAAATTAGTGATGGCATTCTCATGTTATTTGTGCAATGTTTCTGCAAATCCTATGGGAAAATCCTCCCTTGGAATAACCTGTCATTCCCAGCGGAACCCATGTGAAACCCCCGATCATTTTAAAAAGATGCCTTTTTAAGACAAAGAACTACAAATGCCCTAAATCCCACGGAACTCCGTGTTCTTCCCATTTCGCTTATTCAACGGAACTCACTTCAGTTCGACCATGATTCTCATGAAAACAAAAAACCCTACTGAATTAAATAAGTCAACCAGATAAAACAATACACACAAACAAACAACCAAAAAAAAAAAAAAAAATGGTAAAAAGGCTGAATGATATATATATACAGTTAGCTCCATAATGCTTGGGACAAAGCATTTTTTTTTTCTTGATTAGGCTCTTAGATGTGCAACTGAACAACCTGAAGAGTGTTTCATCAGAAACACCTGTGAAGCCATTTGACATAAAGGGACCCATGTCATCCAAGAAGTTCCACGTTTGACTCGTATGCTTCACTTCGCTGTTAATTGCACACCATCCTTTATGGAAATAAACATTCTTGTTCTCAGAATGTGTGCTTTCACTACCTCTATACTACTGCGCCACTTGTCAGGTTTTTTAAACTGTTTGTATTACATTTTCGCATGACCATGTTTGACCTATGCCTGCTTATTGCCTTCTAACCCAACTATAATTCATATGGAAACTCGAATAAAAGGAAAATGCCAAAAAAGTACTACATAAAAATGCAATACTGCAAATTATTGAAATTATTATTATATTCATTACCTCTGTCTTTATAAAAGCCAATAATATTTTAATTGGAGAACTGTAGCTTTAGTTTCAGATGACAATCTTCTATCCAAGATCATTAGAATAATTTGAATCTGACAATCACCCCTGATTACACATTGTCTGTAAAATAATAAGCTTTATTGAACTGACGCAAACCATGTTGCATCGTTTAACAAAAAGAAATCAGCTGCATTAACATAATCTCCAATTTTTCCCCCATTATTTCCTTCTGTTTCCTCCCTGTAATGCTGAGTATCTGCTTCCTGTGTTGATTTAGTGACACTAGTGTATGTATTATATAATCGCAACAATCTCATGGTTTATTCATATTCATTATTATTTTTTATTTTTTTTACAAGCAAGAGCACAAAAGCATGTTCACTTCTAATACAAGTTATCACCATTTTCATTACAGTCAGTTTAGAGGAACAGCTTGTCTTCTCACTCGCTATATTGTTCTATCTAAGTGGCTGACAGAGGAAAATGATATTCGCTCTGAAAGAACAAAATGGAAGAGGGGGGAAAAGTCAACCCAAATTTGCAGCGTGAAATCAGTCACGCAAAAATGCTTTCAATTTATTTTCCGGAAAATGAAGGAGTCGGACATGCTCTGTGTTTAAAGTATCACTGTTGTGCTTTCGGTCCCAGCTTAACAGGAAATATAAATGTGGCTTAAGAAGATTTATTTGTGCATGTCAACCCGCAGCACCGACTGATAGTCAAGTATCTGAGCATTTATAATGAAGAATATGAAATGTGACATACATACATATATATACACACACACACACATATTGCATGGAATGACTGTACACCTGAATAATATGAAGTGGAACATGAAAAAAACGATAACCATAATTCATGCAGTTCGGCGCTTGCTTGTTGTGGTGGGATTTTCACACAGACAACTTTGAGAAAAATAGGGAAAATAAAGTACTCCAGCATGACATTCAGTGTAGCGCACATCACTGCCATCCCTTAAGGATGCTTCAGCAGCCGTAAAATTGGATCATTTCTTTTTTTTTTTGTCAACATTTTCCTTTTCTTTTTCTCCAAGATTTTTGAGATTACCCCTGGTTACTGTAACAGGTCCCACACTGCACCCCACATTCCATGGTCAGAGTACTGAAACTGCTCTAAATTGTGCATATTATCCTCCAGTGCCCCCATCAAAGCACAGGGTATTTCCCAGCTATAGGCCACTCAGCAGCACCAGGGAGCCAGTACCAATTGGAGAAGAATCATTAAGGAAAAGGCTGAGATGGACATAGAAACCTCCACACTCAATGGGAGTACATGCATCACAGCAAAATTTGTCAGAATTCCTGGAATTCCTCTGTCTGGGAACCATGGTAACCATCCAATTTCATATTTATTTTTTTGCACAGTTAATATAAATATTTGACTAAAATCAGTAATGTTTTTTTTTTTAAAGAAGCACAAACACTGTTCTAGGAAGTAGCATTCCAGGTTAGCAGGTTTTTGTTTTCACCTTAAAATCAGTAACCCGAATCACATTAAAAAAAAAATTTAAAAAAACTATTTGGTGAGTTGAGTGCATGCCCCAGCTTTAATTGTTCAATTAATTGTGAAAGAATGAGTTAATTAAGAAACCTGCATACCCTGTGGCTCTCCAAGGGCACATGCTTCATAGTTCATTAACATGACATTGTTGATTGTTGATTTCATTAATAAATATTAATTAATTTGTTATGAAAACAATAGCCATGGTCTGAAAACATTTCAGGCTTACAATGTGTACTGTTTTGTTGAGATCTGTCCATGGCTCAGCTCGCTCTTAAAGACAGACAGACAAACATGATAATATCCTTTGCTCCACCTACTGGTTGTGAAGACAGTAAATATAAACAGTGATGATTACAGTGCACATGTCCCTTTAAGCATCTCAGACACTCTGTGAATAGGCTCGGAAAGATGAATGTGTAATGCACTAAATTAATTGGGCATGTAATAAGTCCAAGGGATTTATCATCAGAAGACAAGGATCATAAATGAAATAAATATTGTTGCACACATGTGCACCTTAAATCCTGTTTACTGGAAAATATTAAACGCGATGTTGCCAACGTGAAGCAACTAGATGAATGATACAAGCTGATTCTTGATGCAATTACATTATGTGTTGACCTTAATCTGTAAGTCTAGTCATGGGACATTATTCATTCTCCAAGATGGGATTTCTAAGAACCATTATTCTCTGCTTTGAATGGCTGCTGATGTTATTTACCTATTCCACAGAAAACAATCAATGTTTTCACCCTGGTGTTTTACGATTATTAATATTCTTCATAGAATATCCTCTATATATTTACATTTCCAGCTCTCTTGGCAAATGTGTGAGCTGCTATGCTGGAAAAATTGGATGCTCTAAAGACAATTAATTTAATGCTCAACAATCTGAATACAAAACACTCAGTCAATTAGTGTTGAGCAAAATCACAGCAGTTCTTGTTTTAATGGGCCTGGAGTATTTATGCAAAGGAGGCCAAAGTTTATCCGAAGTTTGTTGTAAACAAGGTTTATTTTTTTGTATTTCAAAAAAGACTTTGGTATGCTCATTTTGGGTAATTGCTAAACTTGGTCAACTGCTTGTGGATAATTAAATTTTTTTACTTGCGTCAAAACTAAAGACAAACGTTAAACTGAATGCAGATCAAAGTATTCTTATGGCCCTGTGTCACAGGGAGGGACGGGAAGGGGGAGGAGCAAAGAGAAAAATCCTCCCCCTTTGGCTGCTGTCAGCTGTTTGTGCTCCCTTCCACAGCCTGGGAGGCCTGGATAGCAGTGGCCTCATTTACAGGGATACACAGCTGAGGTATTTTGGATACACACTTGAGGTTGATTGACAGTGGGCCAGGTGTGGTCCACTGTAAACCTACATGCTTGTGCCTTAGAGGGAGGGTCTTCTGGCGACCTTCCGATGTGATAGAAAGTATCTGTTATTTATTTATATTTTTAAATTTGGTTTTCATTGTATAACTTTACAATAAAAATTGTCCTTTGGCCAGCAGTGCTTTAAAGATTTGTTTGTGAACATGCTCAGTCCCCAGTCTGCTTCTAGCCCACTGCTCCAAGCCCTTTCCTCTTAAATAAAGATCAGGGCTTATGAAATCATTATTGGCAGCTGTTATAATCCTACTCAACTCGCTGAAGACTGATATGTGACATTTAAGACTCTGTGCAAGTTGTGTTCTGACATTGACAGCGCTAAAATAAATAGATTTTAAAACAAATCTAGGTCCTCAAATGCTCCTGCAGTTCTGTCTACAAATGTCATGGTGTATAAAGGCACAGCTGTGGATGATTTAACATTGTAGCCTTGGGTCTAATGGTAGCCATTATCTCCTATTAACTAATCACACAATTGGGCATGTTAAATACTTGCAGGGAGTCGGAGCTGAGCTGATTCGGAGTGACAACATTGTCACTTTATGGCATGTCAAGCGCCTTACGGGACAGGCACTGGCTCGTTAAATGGCCAGGACTTCCACGCCATCGCTGTCTCTTCAGGGGACACACCAAATATGATTCCGTTTGACTTTGTGTCAATGTAAGGGTGGATTCAGTGAAATATCTTCCTTTCAATGTGCAGAGAAACCACAGGCTAAGCTGGGACACTGACAATTCCAAATTCCAGGCCAAGATTTTGAACCCACCCCGGTTGTGCCTTGTGGGTAAATGCACAATCAACACTTCCTTCATTTTGACTTTGTAATAACTGTGTTCTATTTTTCATTGTGAGAAATTATTGCTTTTTCTGACTTACTTCATTTTTGTGGTAGCTGAGCTCATCCAAACCGTGTTTGTGAAGAAAAGTCTGACACTAAATCATTCAGCTGAGAGGCAAGGTTAAGGACAGACGTTTACTGAATGCAAGTCTTTGCTGGAATTCAATAGCTTGTGTTTGTGAAGAGAGTTTACACTTGGAGTTAAGTCAAGGGCAAATGTTGATTGAATCTTGGCCTTCGTTCAGAGGTCAGTGCTCTCTTTTATCACCGCCATAAACCACCTTAAAAATACACTACATTGCAATATTTTACATGTTAATATCTTAATATTTTAAACAATAAAGTTTACTGTGTAAGAGTACGTAAAGCCTAATGCTAAAATGTATATAAAAATGATTTCAGAAAACATGTACAGGTACTATTTATTGTACTGTTGGAAAAAAAAGAAAAAAAGAAACAGAAACAGATTATAATGAAGTGTGAACATACACATATTTAACATTTTTCTATGACTGAGATGAATAGGGCTTGACATTCTGGCACAAAAATATGAAAAAAAAAAAAATGCACAGTCCACTCCCAACACAGCAGCTGGTGGAACGACAGGAAGTCAAGCTCTGCTGTCGAAACTTTTGCCTGGAAGCTGTTTGGAATGCCCAAACTGTGCGTACAACTGAATAAATCCTCCATGCTTACAAAGCAATGGAATCTTTTCATTTTTAAATCTTGTATATAGCTTACACTGTCATACAAAATACATTCCATATAGCAGAATGTCAGAACTGGAAAGCAATGCTTCGTGCTATTGATTGACTTTCTTTCGAAACAAGTGTTTTGTTTTGTGTGTGTGAGGGGTGTGTGTGTGGTATGTTTGTTTGTTTGTTTATTTATTTATTTGATTTTTTGCACTGGGGCACCCTGCTTTGTTGTGGTGATGAATGATGTTCCCTCATAAAATGAAGGAGACATGTTCATCCCTGTCCGTGCTGTAAGATGTGTTTCGGATCGGCTGGGCGAGTCTCACACTTGAAGACCGTGTCATTTGTGATTGATTAGGCCGACAGGGCTCCAACTCATCACGTCCACTGCGCCGAGTGCATTCTTAAATGAGGAGTAAGGGTGCAGCCTTAATGAGCCAAAGAAATCAATGTTCAATGAGGTGGCTTTGATCGATGCTTTGAAAACCATAAAATGTCAAGAAAGCCCAGCCCCGAAAACTGATGAGTGCATCTCGCC
Source organism: Anguilla anguilla (assembly GCF_013347855.1). Taxonomy (NCBI): domain Eukaryota; kingdom Metazoa; phylum Chordata; class Actinopteri; order Anguilliformes; family Anguillidae; genus Anguilla; species Anguilla anguilla. The sequence continues at coordinate 15,001,289 of NC_049215.1, forward strand.
TAAAAAAAAATAAAATAAAAAACCAAATAAAAATCATAATTAATAAATAACATAAAAATGGGCCATCTGTAAATGTTGGTGTGACTTAAAATCTTCCCCCCCCAAATACAAATGCAAATCCACCTTCAAATTTGATTCATTGGCCAGCCAATAAAAATAGCACGGTGTTGCCAAGGGAAGCCTTTCGTTTTTTTTTTTTGTTTTTTTTTGTGTGTAATACTTCAAGCTTGAGGGCCGGAGAATTTTGGCTGTAATTTGCTGCCCTGCCTGTGAGCACTCCCTGTCCCTTCACTCCGGTCCTCTTGACACTGTGACCGAGCCGCATGGATCACCTGCTCTCATTACAAATGCATCATTTAGGGGGGCCGTCACTCTCCAGCACAGGGAACTGCAGAGCATTTCTGGGTTTTTTTCCCCCCTCTTTGACGGGGTGACAAGAAAAAAAAGAAAAGAAAAATTAGATAAAGATGAACCATACTTTCCTTGAGTTCCCCTAAAAACACTGGAAAGCCTATTAATACATATTAAACTGAGGCCAATAGGCATTGGTCCTGCATGAAGTGAAGTAACAGTATGTAATACTGTATAGTAGTAATAGGTGATAATAGTATGTTTTAAACGATGATGTTATGAATAGTTAATGACACCCTAATTACATAAATGCTATAACCCATGCTCCCCATCGACAATTATGGAAATCAATGGCATATTTCATAAAACAATACAGACCACTATGAGACAAAGATATGACAAAAGCATCATGGAAATTCATTTTTAACAAATATGCAATTGTGTAATAGACCAAGTAAATACCAATGGCAACCAAAAATACAGCATTTTAGAACCAGTAAACACAAATATTATGTGAGAAGCTGAAGAAATTACTGTGGAAAGAATGGCTTCCCTGTTATTTGTGTATGAACGCACATTTTTCTCTAGTTTTTGCATGTTTTAAAAAAATAAAAATAAAAAAAAAATTTCCAAAGAAACTTTCTGGATCTCTGTTGTAGTTTTCCTTGCTGATTCTTCTGTCCAGCTCGTTTCTTGAGCTGGAAGCTGTGCGGATTTGTTGTCGCAGGAAGTTATGTAGGCTAAGCATGTTTACTTGTTGCTATGTTACAGAACGATAGCGGTGGATGCAGTTCCTTTAGCTTACTTGCAGTACAACACATTTGCTAGTTATAACCCGCTGGCTGTGTCTATATAAGGCCTTAGTTTGTTCTCTTTTCCCAGTGGGGTTAGGACTTATTGTACTTCTAGAGGCTGTGCTTGGTGCACGTCCTCCAGGCACCCTGGTGATCAGCAAAGAGAGTGTACGGAACTCACATACTGTATATAATACAGTAAGTGGCTTATTGTACCCAGTCACCATGTGATCAGTCTTTCCAGCTGTGCCCATGTGATTGTGAGTGTGACCTGTTGGCTCAGAATGACGCATGGATGGCATATGGTGTATCTTTGGAAAGCTTTGTGGTTCACAGCTAATAATTGTAAACTTCTGGGTTGGCAGCGCTTACATGAGAAAGGTCCATTGATTCACACGATACATGGCACCATTGTAATGGAAACCTAAGGAGAGCCACAGGGTGGTGCAGGTTTTCATTGTCACTCAGCACTTAATTGATTAATTAAAGCAACCGATTATACAGTTTCCTCGCTTGCTTTCTCGTCTGAATTGGCGGCTGATTCTGAATGAAAAGAAAAAGCAGACACCCTACAGCTCTCAGAGGGCCAGAGTGGATACCACTGTTTTGGCGGGCCTTTCCCCAGGTGCAGGTGGCAGGGTTCTATTAGGCACAATCACTGACTCCAAATGGATAGACAGAAAGGGAATACAGAGACACAATGTAGCCCACAGACACGACAAAAGAGTGTGAAGGTTTGTTAACAATGAAATGACAGCTTTCTATTGGATGTGTTATTACAATGTAGAATGAAGGGTCATTTAAAATAATTATAATTTGATATGTCAATTTCTAGTATCTTAATACAGGAACTTTTTTTTTCTTTTGTAATAATACATGACACAAATCAATTCCATAGTCAGCACAGCAGAGAGGCAATTACTTTGCAAAGCATGTGGCATGGCTAATCTCTATCTTATGCAAGTTTAATAGCTAACCTTGCACAAGTTAATAGGTAGCACGCTGTGGTAAAAGAAATTGCTTTTTAGTGCAAGATGTACAGATGATACAACAGTCATTTATATTTTTTTGTTGGTCTGTAGATTTTGTCAACCTCCATATTCCGCTTTAAAAGAAATCATATAAAGTGCCTGACTTGGTTATTGTTTGCAGTGCAATTGATTGCACTCAGTTTTATTTAGATAAATAAGGACTAATGGCTCATAAATTTTACAAAATTTCCATCAGGTTTTTAATCATGAGATTCTCTCGCATAACCTTACTGTGCCATGGCATACCTGTTTATCAGCTGGATATTATACAGGGGTTCCTCCCGATATGATGCAGTTACATTACAAAAAATGACGACGTTGCATGAAACGATGTATCGAGGATAATTTCCTCCCATTAGAATTAATGTAACTTAGAGGGTCTGTATTTCAGTGAGTGCTTAAACGTCCTCTTGGGGTGGATAACCAGCCATTTAATACCATATGTATTAATAGTTATATGTTGCCCTTTATGCAAACCAGTAATCACTAGCCCAAGCTCATGATACAGTATGTTGTTTCAAACACACAAACACATACGCCCATACATCCAGCTGCTTCACTGCATTTTTTTGTTGTTACTGTATTCTTAATCTGTAATCACAAACACATATTTGAATTACCTTTTTGTAGCGTAGACTATGTTCTTGCACATTTAACAATAATTTATATTTAGAAAACGTCATCTATTGTTGCAAACTGCATATGTCATTTTGAGGTGCCTCAAAAATGGAAATTATTTACATTGCCTGAAACGTTTGGGAACCACTAAACTATGGATTAGAGTGCTCACATTTGCCACCTGGTGGGGTAGTTTTGCAAACAACAAGCAGTTACTGTGGAAAAAAAAATGCTAATTTGCCTCTGTCGAGAAGATCTCTCAGGGAGGCAGCCCCAAATGAAACCCTAAAACACTGTGAGTGTGAAATTATGGATCCCCCGATATAGCAACACACTTGCTGATCACAAATGTCCCCTTAATTGATTGATATGTTTTGTTTTGCTGTGGGTTTCCACCTTTAGAATTGGTTTCAAAGGCACAGATAGTCCTGGATTAAATTGAGTTTTTAATGGAGAATCTCCATTCAAAAAATAATTTAGACTAGGGCTGCACTTAATCTGTGTCTGTGAAACTTAACTTAACATTTTCTTCAACTGTTTACAGGGATAAACTTAATTTATTTAAAATTATTTATTTTTCTGTGTTATTTGGATCCCTAAGAATAAGAGCAGAACAACAAAACAAACAACAGCACTCCTGGTACTTGTTACATTCAACCAAATCATATATTTTTTGTCTTGTTCAATACAGAAAAATTGGCATTTTAGAGTACTTATTTTTCATATGCATATTTTAATACCTGAGAGGCCAGAGTATGCATATTGTGACAAATTGTTAAAAAGTGCAATATAAATAAAATTAGATTTCATGAACATTAACTAACTAATTTCAAAGACTAGAGTCTGGATTCCACACATTTGTTTACCAATTAAATTACGATATTATTCATTTTCTTAAAGAATCATTTAGATTATTGCTGAACTCAAAATGTTATTATATTATTTAATTCTACCTTGTTTGACTGTACACTTTTTTGACCATTTTCACAAATACATTTTGTTTTATCCCAATATGGAATGCCCAGTTGTCTTTCAAATCACTGAAACCATCTTCATACATCAAAAGACACTCGCTGGGAGATGTCATGGCTAATTAGATGCTTCAATGTGGGCGGAGTACGGGGGCGGTCACATTTGGCAATGCCACAGTATGGGTTCCATAGCATTCCACGTGTGGCCCCGTCCACACACTGGAAGGCTTCCATTAACAGGATGGGCCACCCAGCAGTTCTATCCGACTGTATTGGAATTCACATGAAATTCTCTGAAACATATTGCTCCGTTTAATCAAAGCCATGCTGTTGTCCTGCACAAGCATTGTATGCAAATACACAATTAAATATATAAAGAACTGGTAATTATAAAACCGCACACAAATATAAAATGTACATATGAAGAAATGTAGTACAAAGTAATTTGGAATTTAATCATCTAAAGTCCCTGATGTCCACATACCAAAATCCAAGTTTGTCATAAGAGGTAAAAGGAGTAATACTTGACTTCCACCTGGGTAATGTTGAGAAGGAAAGGATTTTAATTAGGCTATTAGAAAGGGAGATGATTAATTGGGCTGAACGAGACAACCAGGCTGGAAACTTGGGCAGTACACTGGGGATGACACCTCCCTTACTCTTTTCAATGGCGTCCATGAGCTGCTTAATGATGACAGTCAGACTGGGTCTTATCACAAAACTACAGTACATGTAAGTGGTTCATTTCCAATACAGACTTCTAATTTATTAGTTACAATTAAACATGTTTTTCTTTTCTTCACAGAGTTCAGTGAATCAGCATTAATTAAATATTTTCAGTCAGAAGTCAGATAGATAAATAGATAGGAGAGAGAGAGAGAGAGAGAGAGAGAGAGAATGCACATGCATAAAGATAATTCTAATCAGAACAAAAGCAGTCAAAACAATACAAGTCAGCCTGGAGCTCTCCATGGTGCTGCACCTGTGGGTGTTCCACTGACATCACACTCCATACAGAAGCAGCCCTTTCAGTTTTGTATCACACTTGTACACACTGCACACTGGGCATGTGCATATATAATTAATATAATTTCATAAAACATATATAAAAAATTCTGCAAATATACCACTATCATCATATTTTATTCAGTTTTTATATTATACTTTATTATATTATATATTATATTATCAGCAAGTATAACATCAAAACACCTTGATAATGAAATAAAATCCAATCATTATACTTTTTAGGGACATAATGCTACCAAAAAAGAAACCTAAGGTTATTATATATCTTGATTGAATCCAATTCATCGCTACAATTGCCACAGTCTGACCCCAATCCTAAAAAAAACTCCTTTATATAGCACTTGATATGTTTTTTTATACTTCATTTCTTTCATTTATTGTGATTTCGTTCAAATGTGAATTCTTCTGAGCACAAAATGTTCTACCAGACTGTTCGAAGGGGAATTGTCTCCTAAACGATAACATTAATGGTTTTTTATGTCTTTTTTTTTGAAGTGTTGAAGCTGAAGTCTTTTTAGCAAGGCAGGGGGAACAAGGACAACTTGTTCAGATCTTCTCTAATACAAGGCACACAGGATATCTATGCCATGCGTTTACCTCATGAGGATTTGGAGATGACTGGCAGTGCACACTGCTGTGGTGCATGCACCTGACAGCATGACAATGCCAAGCAATTGAAGACATTTAAAATGGCATCACGTGCATCCTTTCCTGAACCTGTACAGTTTAACATCTGTTGAATTCTAAAATGGCTACCTCACATTCGTATAAATGTTAAAGACTTCAGGCTGTTTCCGTGCCTTAATTGCTTGACATTTGCATACTGAGATGCTATCAGATGCATGCTAGCCTAAGCCGCACATTATAACATTCAATCCGCTGGAGGGGGGATCCTGTCCATTTCTGAGTAGCACACAGAATACTAATTAAAGTTTCAGAACCGCTAATTTACTGTCTCTCCCTTCCTGGCCTCTCCTGTGAAGCCCTAATCTCATACCAGCCAGGCAGACATTGCACATTTGGCAGGTCATTCCTCCTTGTAATCACATCAGGGATCGATTCCACTTCTAGTTCACATCCAATTCAATTCAGTTTGGTCACATCCAATGCGGGTTTCCACGCCCATTTGCTGTTCCAACTAAACCAGAACTTGCTGCTCCCTCCTGAATCCATTCAGTGTGTAAAGGGGTATGTGATATATGAAATATTATAACATGCATGGATTATGGAAATCTGGAATGAATTCTAATAAATTCTTTGTGTTGTGGAGGATACATATTCATTCATCTACCCCCTCTCTCAACTTCTGTTGCTTTTTTTCCCCTTTTACTCATGGCAGGGGCTCGACAGTTTGTTCACAGATGCTCAATTCCCCGAGACCGAGGGGGTCCTCTCTCTCTAAAGTCATGAGTACAACACCATTTTTAGAAGCTCTTCCAAGCATTTGCACTTTCATCATGCAAGGGCTGTTATTCCGTTATTTTTACCAACCCTACTGATACTGAGCGGTCAAGATTCCGACTTATGTTGAGTGAAGACTTTATGATATTTAATTAAAAAAATAAAATGATGTATTCCCACAGAGTGCCTGAGGGAGTTAAAGAACAGCGAGCACCTCACAGGACCAAACATCAAGCATCATTTGTATTTTACTACGATTACTGTTTATTATAAAACTATGATCACTCTCATAAAATGCTACAGTTTTTTTTCTGACCCTCTGACCTCAAACACATGGATCACCCCAGGGCCAACAGACTGGCCAGATAAATATTAATATATTATAATGCATATTAAATGAAAACAAGATACACCTGCTTGGATTACAAGTTTGTTTTCATCTAAGAAAAAAAGACATACACAATACTAGACATTGTAGCCTTGAATCATAATAAAAGAAAAATATGAATGCGTTTTGGAAGTCCCTCTCCTTGCCACAGTCAGGCTATTAGTCCTTCCACAGTCGTACACATAGACTTACAAGCCTTCCTCTCTCAGTGTGTTCATGCAAATCTCTACCTTTGCAGTGCAATCATTACATTACATTACATTTTACATTATAGGCATTTAGCAGATGCTCTTATCCAGAGCAACTTACACAACTTTTACATATTTTACATTGTATCCATTTATACAGCTGGATATATACTGAAGCAATTTCGGTTAAGTACCTTGCTCAAGGGTACAACAGCAGTGTCCTACCCGGGAATCGAACCTGCAACCTTTCGGTTACAAGCCCAGTTCCTTACCCACTGTTCTACACTCCGTTCCAATCTGTACAGAACTTATTTCTGGTGTCATTGTTTAAATTTATTTATTTATTTATTCATGGCTGGACAAACCATAGCTGTTTATTTGACAATAGGTATAAGTGCGTTGCACGTGGGTATCACTGCTGTAAATCAGGATCAGGATATTAGCAGTGATATCGATTTAATCCTGGCCCATAACTTTATACACCTGCTACTAGCCTAGAAGACAGTGAATGGGAGAATTCCACCACACCTCCAGTCAATCTTCAAACATTATACACCAGCAAGATCTCTACTTCAGGTGACTGACAATCCTCTCCCAGCATGGTAGCTTTTCTAAGCTGATACCTGTGTTTACTGGCTCTCCAGTGGTGTAATGAACTTCACAAAGTGGCCAGGGCAGCGGATGCACTGTAAATCATCTGATGCAAGCTGAAGACCCACCTTTTCACTCTGTGTCTTAACTCCCTTCCCATTCAGACCTCATAGTACCACTTACTTATATACTTAAATAAGCTATAAGTTAGCTTATTGTAGCATGTTTTTTTATACACTGTCCATTAAAAAGTAAATGAATGGCAACATTGCTGAGTTTGCATCTAGTCTAAAGTCTATAAGGCCGTCACTGGAGATCATGTGCAGAAACCAATTTCAAGTAATTTCGATTTCACCAGAAAGAGATCAGATCTAATTGAAGATATTCACCCCAGTGTATTTTAAAGCCAGCATTTAAATATATATAGGGCCTTGCATTTTTTCTGCTTTCCTCTACTCAGTAATCAGCATTTCACTAAAACAAACAAATAAATAAATGAATAAATTAATCATTTAACTAGAGTTGTCATATTTATATATACTCATGGACTGAGGCACCTAATAATATTTTGAATTCAGTATAAAATCTGTTTCATTATGGTTTTAATTGGAGGACTTATAGTCAGTATTCTAGAAAATATGACTGTGAAAATGCAACTTTATACCGTATATGCTAAATTTTAAGTTGCTTTGTCATTGTATGTGATTTCAAAACAATTGTTAATTGTGTCCTTGCCAAAATAAAAGACCTAAAAACGTGCTTTTGCAGTCAGGCAGTCTGTAACCACCTAAGCAGAATGATCACTCTGAATGTAGCCATCTCATCACAAGCTGAAAGGATGATTGTCACAGCCTTGCTGATCATGAGCAATTGCTGCCATTCAGAGGAAAAAAAGGTTTTAAAGACAGGGAGACAGTCATCACAGACCTGTACATTGTGTGGCAGCTACTTTTGAGAAAATATTGATTAGTAAATGAATTTGTTCTGCCTTATGAGTCTGTAAAGATTAGTAAATGAATTAGTTCTGCCTTATGAGTTTGAGAATGAACAGGCCCTGTTCAGTGTCCTGGCAAACCGTGGACACTGAACACAACGGATTCATTTTTTATCCCATTTATTCATTTTTTTTAAAATAGAAAGACTGTATATAACAGAACTGAGATACAAGTCTAGGTATCTTCCTCAGCACTGCCGATACCAGGGCTACTCATTGCTAGAATTAGAAGGTTGTATGGGTCTCAGAAATGGTGAGAGAAGGATTATAGATTAAATCAGGACAATGATTAGCTGGATCAGGTGGCTAGGAGCCTGATTGGAGCAAAAAGCAGGGGACACAGTGGCCCTTCACAGCAGCCCTGGGGCACGAGGTGGTTGTGGAAGCAAATAACTGTGGATCCCAAATGGGGGTTGAACCTCAAGTTTCAGAAGAAAGGGGGAATTTAATCAAAACTACGAAGTTATCATAAGGAAAAGTGATGTTTGGTCAACAGTAGAAAAAAAAAAAAAAGCCTTAACCCTGATTGATCTATGTTTGTGTTACTATTATGGAACCCCTTGATTCAATGAAAGCACAAAGCCAGCTTACCATTTAGTGATTTGGATGATGCTTTTAGCCAAAGCAACTTACATCAACTACCAATATCACACAGACAACCAAAGCTGCAAATGGCACATATCCACAAAGTTTTAAGTTTCACTGGTATACATTCCACTGTCAAGACGCATACCTCAAGACCTAAAAGTTAATGGGAGAGCAAGCTTAGTTTATTTTATTTTATTTATTTAAATACAAAAATACAAAAAAAAGGTCTGAAAATGAGTTTAGACTACACTTCACCATTGTCGGAAGATAAGAAAGAGCAGCACCTTTCAAGCTTGGTATGCCAGTTTGAGGGCCAGTGAACGGTGTTGTAAAGTTGTATGACATGTGTAACGTTAGGTAGGTTGAGGACTAGGTGGAAAGAGCATTATGGAGTACTTGCAGTAGCATGATGGCATATCTCAGTAGGCTGGCTGGCAATGCACTTCAGTAGTCAAGAGGAGGGATCAACAGAGATTGTACAAGTAGCTGTGTAGCCTCTTGGGTGAGAGAGTGTGGATTCTTATGATTTCCTTCTTAGAACCTACAGGATTGGGCGCTGCAGTTTGTATTGAGAAGCTTAGCAGATCATCCAGAATCACACCAAGGTTTTTAGCTGAGTGAGTGGGAGGCATCACAAAGCTGTCAACAGTGATTGAAGCATCAATCCATCCTTTCCTGGGAGTTCTGCTTTCCCCAGGTTGAGCCTCAGGTGGTGACTGGACATGCAGGCAGCGAGCAGAGATGTGAGTGTCAGGGGAAGAAAATGAGAAAAAAGGCTTGATTGTCATCAACAAAGCAATGAAATGACACATGCCATGAGCAGAGATAACTGGACCAAATGAGTTCATGTAAAGAGAGAAGAAGAGAGGACCAATCTATCAGCCATGCGGGACACTGGGCAAGCGAGGGCAGGGGGAGGAGAGAGATCTTCTCCAGGCCACCTGTTCGGATCAGCCTGCATGGACAGAGCCTGAGAATCCCATCACTGCAAAGGCATGAGGAGGATTTGGTGATTGGTTGTCAAATGCAGCAGGCGAGTCAAGCAGGATGTTGGCAGAGCTGAGTGACTTAGCTTTCATCAAGTGAAGAGCCTCTGTGACTGTGAGGAGAGCAGTCTCAGTGGAGCGGCCAGACCTGAACCCCGATTGGTCGGGGTCAGGGAGGTTATTCTGTTGGAGATGGAAAGACAGTCGATTGCAGACTGGACCCTCGAGAGTTTTAGACAAAAATGAAAAGAGGGAGACAGGTCAGTAATTGTGTACATTGGCTGGGTTCAGAGAGTGGTTTTTGAGGAAAGGAATGACACAGGTTCCCTTAAGAGCAACAGGGACAGTGCTGGTTGAAAAAGAAAAGTTGGAAAGAAAGGAGATGAAAGGGGGAATGGAATATGGTCAGCAGAACAGGTAGTAGGGTGGTGGAAGAGGTTTTGAATTAGGAGGAGGATAGGCATGTCGGAGGTTATGCAGGTGGGGAAACATGTAGGAGAGGAGGCGATAAAGTGCTGCAGATGACTATGACCTTTTCAAAGAAAGTTTAACAATCATCTTTGGCTAGGGGGGAGGGGTGAAGGTGGGGTAAGGAGATTTTTAAATTTTGAGAATATAATCTTAAATAAAAGTGATGTTTGATCATAAATGTGGGAAAAAAAAAACAACTATGGTCAAACAAAATTCAACATTGTATTACACTAACGGAACCTCTATTTAATCAAAACTGCTAAATTCAATGTGCAGAGTACAGAGCCAAAACAAAAATGAAATAAAAGACCTCAAAAAAATCTGAATTAAGACTTAACACACAAGCAGTTATAATGATAAGGCACATCACTATATCATTGCATTGGTGTCACTGTTACTCTCACTTTATTCACTTTTGCTTGTCCTCCACAAGCATTGTCTCCACTAGCAACATAACGATGTATAACTATACACAAGAATGTTTGTGGCCTCTGGATTCCTGACCACGGAACTGACCCTCCCACTGAGTCACATTAACCGTTACATTTTTTCTGGTCAACTAAGGCATAATTAAGTGCCTGTCCCCTTCCTCTTGTGACCCTGCAATAAACTCACTGCCTGACCATTTAGCTACCAGCCTGGGGCAGGAACACCCCTTTCAGGAGGAACTGGGAGCTTGATTTAACATGCTTAAACGTTAAAGCAGTAATCAATGGTTTATCTATCCATGTTTATTGACAGCTCCAATACCATAAACTAAAGAAATGTTTGTGCACCCAAAATAATACACCAATCCTGTTATAGTGAATACACATGGGATTATGGCTTGTCAGTGACTTTTGTTAATTCGACCAGTCACCACTAAGGAAATTGATGAACTTCCTAACCCATAACACCAATTAACCTTCGTTAGGCGGTAGTACTGTTATCCATCGCAGAATTATCATTTCCTGTGATTAAAAATGGTATTATTAGCCTATTCACATATTCATTGTCATATTCAATAAATATGTATCCTTTATTTACAAACCACTGTCTGTTATTTGACTAAGTTGGGCTCTACCGACGTACATAATTCTGACTGTTGAGTTCATATCTTCTGAATAAATCTGACCAAACTTCACTACATGAGTCAAGTCATTCAAATAAAGAGTAACTCCCCCACTTATGCCATCTGAAAAGTGTTCTAATTTCTTATGATGCATCAAGTCAACTGCTGACAATAATCTGTTACTTTTCACAAAGTGTTCAATATTTTTCATGAAGTACAGGATTTAAATGGGCAGGCTAGGGTAAAACTTCATTTTTGACCAAAAAATTTTTTTTTTTCATGTTTGTCTGCCATTTGCCAAAAATGTAATGTCTGCAATGTCCAATGAGTTTCTCCAGACCTGCCCCCTCAGTCCTCCAACTCGCCCCTTCAGACGATTTTTATTATTTACATAAGAAGAAATAAGAAATGCTATCATTTTCACATTTATACATTTGGAAAAGGTAAGTGTAATTTCATTATGGCATATTGAAAATTTTATATGAAAAACAAAACAAAACCAAAAACAAACAAAAAAAAAAAAAAAAACACCTTTAACCACTCTGAGGGAAAAAAAGCCCTTGTGGAGCTGTTTTAGTGCTCAAGGTTTTTTGTATTATTTATCATTGTTTAATTGCACTTTGCCTTAACATGGCTTCTTGGTTTCGATAAGAACCTGCCGAGGTGTTGGCAAGGATTAATAGGGCATTTGTGTCCCCTCCACTGCACATGACTGTACCGCCAGGGGAAACATTGTCTATGCTGTTTTGGGAACACAGAGAAGCAGGGATACTTTACGGATTACAACCAAAATAAGAGCTTGGCAGACACCACAGAGGAGCTGCCCAGTTTCGCCAGCTGCGGTAAAGAAGAGGCTTTTGTTTTTTTTAGGCATTGTCATTCCTGGCAATAGTGTCCTCACATTTCCAAAAAGGAAAAAAAATTGTAAAAATCAAAACCTCAATTTTAGAACAAACATGTAGACAAAGACGACATAAAGCTCATGCTACTCTCGGTAGAAAGGAAATGGTAAACTGTGTAAAGCTCTGTTTGCTTTTGATCTTTAAGGTGGAAAGAGAGGAGGTGGAGTGAATGGGGGAGAAAGACAGTAAGTCTAGGATTCTCTTGATAAAACAGCTGAGCAGAAATTTTAAAAGAAGATACAAGATAATAATAAAACCAGCTGGTAAAACTAAATGAAGACACAGACACAAAGATTTAAGCACATTTCAAAATAGAAGTGAAATTGATCCAAAACATAAAAATTCCATACCGTACATAATAAGATGACATGGTGAACTGTTCCTTACAGTAAATGATCTTAAACTAATACAGGAACTTCTCATCTCTCTGGAACTACTGCTGGCAGCGTATTTGTAATTTTACATTAAAATAACCACAGTTAAAAATAGTGCAATTTTATTTCTGGTTAAAAAATGCAGACATTGACCTAATGTAGACATTGAAGTGTACAGTGGGGAGACAGAACATATGTCCAAATAGCCACACAATCTGATGTGAACTGAGTCTGAAAATAATGATAGCTAAATTATATGTCATAGACATTGAAGGTGTTTTTTGCTAATGGTATTAAATAGAAATAAAAAATCATAGACAAAATGAGTTGTCGTATACTGATATAGTGCAAGTACATACAGGGATGGTGATGTAATATGCTGTAATGAAGAAACTGGAATTGTAACTCAGAAGTTGCAGGTTTGACATTGCCAGTTTATTCTTGAGCAAGACACTTAATCGGAACTGCTTCAGTAAATATTCAGCTGTATAAATGGATTGCATGTAAAAAAAAAAAAAAGTCAGCTGTGTAATTTGCTCTGGAAAAGAGCGTCTGCTAAATCCCCATGTATAATGTGTAATTAGAGTCACCTTTGAGCCTATAGATGGGATTGCAATGGATATTATGGGGATTATGACCTACCCTCATCATGACACAAATACACAGCATTGAAGAAGGTGTGAATAGGAATGAGTGGAAAGGTAGCAGGTATGGGTGTCTTACACCTCTATGATTGACAGAAAGAAAACCTTGTTTAGTTGGAACTCTTCTCTTCCGTGTGTACTGCCTAAGATGCGTATGATGTAAGAAAAAAAAAAGTGCAACGATTTTTCATTTTGCGAAAACAGAGTTGGTTGTTGTTAATTTCTCTCTAATTTCTCAATGCAGGTTCAAATTGTTTTGCTTGGCACTTGGATAAAGAGCAGGAACAGTTTCAGTCTCATTACCCATTGGATTAAGACACAGCAGGAGCCCTGGATTGCTTAAAGCTAAAATATGGCTTGTAGAGCAAGTTCTGGTGAATATCTCCATATGTTTTTCCTCCTTAATGTCATTTTCATGTTCATGCTTAAAGCTATCTAGCTAACTGATTGATGTTAAGTGGAGACAATACATAGACATACATAGTCTCTAAATTAATTCCCAGGTGTCATGACTGAGTTAGATTCTCTTTTTGTCGCTTATCATTTCCAATTTATTTATTTTATTATTATTACTATTTTTATCACTCAAACAGATGGCTGCTATTGTGCACAAAAAAAAATTATTTGTGGCCTTTTTATGTCACCTTTATATCACTTTATGAATTGCCTTGGCTGTAATGGTGTAGCACAGTGTTTGGTCAGGACCCAAAATGAGCCATTAGAGTCTATGAGGTGGGTCCCGAAATCAATCTTAAGTTCACTATGTTATGCAAGTATGTGTATTTAATGGGTCCCTGAAAGGTACTAAATGTCTACTTTGGGTCTTGATATTAAAAAGTTCAAGAACCAATGACTTGAATTGTATAAAAATGCAAATAAATAAATAAATAAATACATTTTCCTGTAGCACTTCAATTTGCACTATTTGTAGAACCATACCATCTGTCTTATGTAATATACATGCCAGTGCTCAGTGGGAATAGGCAGGTAAAAATAAGCTTCAGGTATGAATAATGGACGTGGTCCTCCAGCTGTGAGTACTGCCCTTAAAATGTTTTGTTTTTCGCTAAACAGCAGCACACGGCTTTAGCGATAAAAGAGTATTGACGTGTAGGTTCCGCAATGCTGTTGTGAACATCGATTTGACCAGCTGCGAAATCTAAGACCCTGAATTTTACATCAAGCTTGACAACAGCCCTATGCTCAGGGTACACCTTAAAACCTTTGCTGATGTCTTTATTTATTTATTTTATTTGTTTGGATGTGCAAACATATAAGCACGCACGAGTGTGAGCGAGACTTTGACAACTGACTGGCGGAGAGTCAAATGGAACTTTGGAGCCAAAAGCTGAAGCACAGAAAATATACCTTAGCTACATTCACAGATTTACACAATTAATAAATAAAGATATATTACATAAACATCAAAAGATATTCACAATGTTTAGTGAAGATGCTTCATGAATGTAGATTCTCTGAAATGTGTTTTCTCTTTTTACCTGAAATGAGGGCAGCTTATTTCTATTTAAAACCATAATTTGCATAGAAGAGAAGCCAATCTGAGTTTATAATGATCGCAAAGCTGGCCAAGAACAAAGCCTTTCCAATTATCCTGTCTTAAAATTGCACAGCTATGGAATGCTTGGAAATATAGCATGATTAAATATATTGAGCTGTTATCATCAACAACAACAACAACAATAATAATTCTTCCAAAACAAATTAAGCAATTATTGCAGAAATACTATTACAGTTGCACCAGAGTAGGAGTTGTCTCATACGTGTTATTTAAATGTGCTGATGTATTCAGCCAATGTTCCTGTTTCACATTCAGACTGGCAAGTCTGCCAAGCTCCATATTTTCTCTTTTCTTTAGTATTTAATTGATAAAGAAAACACAAGAGCCACATTAGTATACATCAATAGCCAGCCACAGCAAGCCTTTCATTCTTAGAAATAACAGCAGCCATAAAAAACAACAACAAAAGTAGCCTACATCTAGCCACTGGCATGGTGATAATGCAATTGCAATAATTAGATATTCCTTTTCTCAAAGTGATTAGCAAGTGTTGCTGTTTGTGTGTGGGGGTGGGAGTGGGTGTCTCTTTTTAATATTCCATATGAAGACAATATTGTACATAAGAACATAACAGTACATCATGATGGGAACAGGCCATTCACTATTTAAACGATTTACAGACATCGCATTTACATGCAAACGATTTATACAGTCAGACATCCGCTGAAGAAATTCAGGTTGAGTGCCTTGCTCAAGGGTACAGCGGTAATGCCCCACCCAGGAATGGAACACACATCCTCTGTGGTCACAGGCCCAGATGTTTAACTGTTCCACTGAACTGCCTCCCGTAGGCTTAGTGTTATTTGGGGTTTGGCTCAGAGCTGTTGGCACAGCAGGAGCCACACGGGTATGAGGAGCGAAGGAAGAAGAGGGAATAAAAGCACGTGCTGACACGGAGTCAGCATTATCGAGAATACGAGCCAGGTATCTCAACGGCCTTCCAGACCCTCACTTTTATCCACAAGACTCCTCGGCACGCACAGGCCAATATTTGTTTTTACAAACCGAATATGGATTTTTAAAAAATGTTATCTGACAACGAATTGTGTCACGGCCCTTCTCCTGGGGTTCAGAATTATTTTTATCGACCGTGTTCTGTGTTGCATCAAGGTACGGTTATAGTTTGAGGAATAGAAGGAGTGATTATTCATTTATTCATATATTTACTTAATTGAGGGAAGAGACTTGTGTGATATTGAGCACACTGGGTTCACCTTTTTTTTCTTTTGTTTTTTTTTGTCTCCACTCAGAAGCACAATATTGCTGCCAATTTTCTCTTATAGGTTACTGCTTATTACTGCTATTTATGAAATAAACTTTCCTTTTAAACTTTTTTGCTTCAGACTCTAATCGTTTTTACTCTGAGTATTGGAGCACAAATGACTGCATATCAGAATTGGATGAAATGTCATCTTCATTGTGCGACAGTACATTAATGGGCAGAAGATAGTCCTGTTATGAATCGCTAGGTATTTTAATGAAGGGTTTTTGCTCAAATGCCCTAAACCTCTAATGAGCTCCCCTGGGAAGGCAGACACCTCTACAGGTAACACTGTCAACCTTCCCTTTTTATTTAAAAAAAAAAGTTTTATAAAACTTTGAGAAATTACACATCAGAATTATCATTCTCACTATATTGTACCAATGTGGCATCTCTAACTGGAAGCAGTAACATAATTTGCTACATTTTTTTGCCATAGATTTTTCCACAGGTAATGCTATTAGACCTTCTCATTATGGATTTTATTAACGATATATTTTGGTGTACTCCCAGTACTGCAGAAACATGTTTCCATCCACAGGATTTGCTGCTACAAGTCTCTGTAAAGTTTTGTCATCTTGTTTACGGAATTTTATTGATGTGTATTTTACGGCAAAATAATATGAAAACCTTCCTTGTATCTCAGTAAAACGGCATATCATGCTCTCATGTTATTTGGTTGTTCTTTTGAAAGTGAAACACTGAAATTTTGGTAAAATGAGATTTCTGGGAGATGTAGGCACCTCTTTTTTACCTCTCAAATTGATTTTATCAGGCGGTTTGTCAAAGAAAAAAAGAGAAATAAGAAGCCTTGCACCCCATTTGGATTGTTTTAACTTTGAATAGTCTCATCTTGATCTGGGAGAGTCGCAGCTGAAATCTCAATGTTATTCCTGCTATCCTCTGGGTACTCTCTTGGGCTCATAATTGTATTTTCTGTGTCTGGTTTTGATCCCCTACTTTGATTAAAAGCTTGTCTGGCTTTTCAGATGAGCATGTTCTCTAAACTACAGGGAACACTATATTGCTGGACCTTTATCTGTGAACCTGAGGGGACTGATTTCTCTCATTCATTATTGAATGTATATGGAAGTTTCACAACAATCAGCTGTAGCGCAAAGCATGTGAGTATTTAGACAGCAGATGAGCTTCTGCTGTGGGTCATGGTGCTAAGCCAGCAGTCCTGTGTTGGGACGGGCCCCAGGTTTAAGGAATGTGACATTGCTGACCGTGACTGGGTGCCCTGCAGGGCAATGCACAATCAATGAAAATTGCATCTTCCTCCGACTCATGTCTGTGCATACTTGACATCACATTTCTGGGAGGAAAACTGTGATCTCTGTGTCAGCAGAGAGCACTCCTGGTGAATTCAATAGGCCATTTCCACACTGGGGCAAAATGGGTGGTGGTGGGGGGAGTGTTGGGCTTAGAGGGGCACTGAAAACAGCTGATCAATAACTAAAAAACTTTCCACCTCTACTTTTAACCCTTTAAGTGTAAGATCACAAAGAGGTCATTAGAATGTCCTTTATAATGCTGATATGACAATCATTACTGAACTGAAAGCAATGGTGTTCTAAAACACTGACTTTGAATTTTGAAGAAACATTCCAAAAAAAAAAAACTACTCTTCAAAGGGGAAAGGGAGGGAAAATCAGTTCTGTTTGCCTCTACTACCTGAGAATGGTGGTCATCCTGGAAAGAACAAATGCATGCTTTGTACATTATTTACAAAGACACACATAGCCATAGGTGCACGTGTGTGCACACACACATAGAAATATCTGTGTTTTTATCAAATATCTGCAGGTGTGTGTGTGTGTGTGTGTGTGTGTACTTTAACATTATTCTCTATTTTTGCAGAGTATGACATCAGCTTCCCGGAGATGGGCTCACGATCAGGAGGTTGCTGGGTTGATTCCCTTGTGAGGAAGTGTGCATTTTACCCTTGAGTGAGGGAGCCACTTACCCTGAACTACTTCAGTAAATATCGAGCTTATATAAATTGAAAATATGCAAAATGGAAGCGGTGGATGTCAGCGCAGATAAGGGTATTCGCAGAGTAAACGCATGCATCCCAGACCGGTGACGGGAGGCTGTGGTCTCATTACAACAGGCAGCGTCCCATGTGTGTTCTCACTTACTCCAGCCTGCACCCATGCTCCTGACAAACAGGGTCACATTCTTAAAGGACATGTGGCTAATTGCATTTCATAAACAGGCCATTTAATGTAAATTTAATGTTAAATGTCTCGTAATTTTACAGTGAAGGCCCACATTTTTGATTTATAGTAACATTAACCAATATTTACAGAATCAAATTGAATTCTGTCCAGTAACTGTGTAAATAATTAGTAACTTGCCAAGGGCACAAAGCATAAGTGTGTGGTGCCTTCGGGGTAAACAGTTTGTTGTATGAATTTCAAGAATGTCATTACGTGATACACGACAAGCAGAATTTTAAATGATTTAAGTATTTATAGAGGACTCGATGAAATATATAAATAATTCTGATTAAGAAATACATTTTTTATTTCTGCCATGAGTTAAGAGTGTTTTCTTCAACTGAACCCTTTCACAGCTTATATTGATGCAATTTCAATGACAAAAAATAAATAAATAAATAAATGAAAACATCCAGTCTTTTCCATTTCTGTATTAGTTTGTTCATCTCAGTCCATTTTCAGAATTGCTTTGGAAGCATTCACAGTGACCCCGTGCTTAAGACTGTCACTCTCTCAAATGGGAACCACCAAGGTGACCTTCAGAGACTTTTTTTTTCTTCTTTTCATCAAGAGTGGAATCCTAGTTTAGGTTACTCCACTTCCAAAAGCTTTGGGATGATGTGATATACTTCCTTATACTAGATTTCAAATGTGCAATCAAAGAATTGACCCTATTTCAAGACTTGATCGATGCCTGCCCTGGTAAGCAATCTTTCACACAGGGGAATTCTCCAGGTTTGACCTTTTAACCAATAGGAAAAATCCAGGAAACTATCTTTAACAATGGTGGCAGATGCCAAGTTATGTCACAGACAGAGACTATTGACACGATATACTGCTTCTAATTCCAAAGAAGTACTCGAATAAACATTAAAATAACCTGCTAAATGGCTGTAGTTTTTTCATATTTCAAAAATCCAAACATGTAGTGACTGAAATTATTATGTATTTGTTTAATCTATAAAAGCAGAATTCTCTCTTCTTTCTGAAGGAAGACCTTCAAACCCATTTTCTTTTTATGACCTTGGCTTTCTTCCCCCATTTCTATGGGTCTTTAACACTCATATTTTTTACAAGCTGATGACTATTAATAAAGATAAATTAAAACAATTTCCATAGATCCGCCCCATCACCCTCTCTAAAATCACAGAACAAACCCTGATAATTAGACAACAGAAGAAATTTTCTTTTCTTGTGGTTTCTCTTCTGTGTTTCAGCCAATAACAATACATTCCCTGTCATTCCCCCTCTTTCTCTGAAAGGTGTCAACTTTTTGAATTGTTCTTTTATCCTGATAATATTTAAACATCCAAATCAATAATGTGACTTGAAATAGAAAATTAAATTTTAATTACATGTTCCCCAAGACATTCATTCACAGGAGAAATTTCGGGATGTGCGGGGGTAAAAAAAAAAAAATAAATAAAACAATAATAAATGAAGCACTTAATCATTTTCATTGAGTTAAATATATATTTTTGCTCATCAGCTGTAATGTATGACTGCACTCTCATATGCAACTTTAACTGCTATTAAAGAAATGATTTCTCCACTTGAGAAGTAAGCACTTAATGGCCTGATAATATATTAATAGACACACTCAATAAGTGAAGTGGTGTCAGTCCATGCCATTAGTTTCAGACAATGAAAGAATCTGTTTCCACGGCTACGGAAACAGCACAGTTAAAAACATACCTGCAAGGAGCCATTACAGCGCTCAAGATAAACTAAGCTTTGCTCAGACTGAAGCAACAGCTAATATTTAAGCATTAATTTGATGGTCTACTGATTGTGAGGCAATACAAATAATTGTGTAAATTAAAAAGAAAAAAAAAGTAATTGTTATGGAATTGCATGTATTACAGTAGGCAGATCAAACATACACTATATGCCCAAAAGTATCTGGACACCCCTTGCTCTGGGTAGCTCCAGTGAAGTCGAATCTTAACGTTACAGCATACAATCACATTCTAGACTATGCTGCACTTTACCAACAGTTTTGGGAAGGCTCTTTCCTGTTCCAGCATGACAATGCCCCCAGGCACACAGCAAGGTCCATATAGAAATGGTTTTGTCAAGAATGGTGAGGAAAAACTTGACAGGCCTACACAGAGCCCTGACCTCAACCCCATCCAACACCTTTGGGTTCAATTGGAAAGCCAACCGCGAGCCAGGCCTAATTGTCCAATCAGTCTAATAACCCAATCAGTGTCCGATCTCACTAATGCTCTTCTGGCTGAATGGAAGCAAATCCCTGCAGCAATGCTCCAACATCTAGTATAAAGCTTTCCCAGAAGAGATGGGCCTGTTGCTGTATGGCAGCAAAGGGTGGACCAACTCCATATTATACAAATGTACATACATACGAGCAAACAAAAACAATTAAATATATTCCAAAAATAAAATTCAAACTTGTATATGAAAGCCTGCCACTCACTCACCAAACAAATAATGCTTTTCTTGTGTCCTGGGCTCCTGCAAATGATTTAACCACTCAATTTCCATAAGGAATGATTTTACATGCTAACTATAAGCCATTATGTATTTATTTATTTATTCATTTATTTATTAAATATTACATATTAAAAAAAAAAAAAAAATGCGGCCTGAATTATATGCTTTCTTTTCCAAAGGGTTCCAGATTTATTTCCTTGACTGGCACAGCCCTTTTGTTACCTCTGGAACCACTTGATTTAACTGAAATGACAGCTGACTTACAGGTTCCTTAAAAAGCCAATTAGGAACACTACCATGGCAAAATGTCATTGAAAATGAAACAGCCAGAAGATCATGTAGAGATGTCACAAAGTTTGAACCAAAAAAGAAGACATTTTCATCAGCTGGAGTTGCAGTTTTGGTTGACAAAGTTCATAGGTCTGTTTTTATAAGTCTGTAGCTTCATGCATATTACACATTAAATCTATGTAAAATAGTACATAGAGATTAATGGAAACAGATGATCTTTTCATACATGAGACATCCAAAAGATTTTGGAACCTGAAGCAAAACATTTGGCAGGGTTGAGCAATTAGTGCAGTCTTCTCTTCTGACCCCCTAGAAGTAGCCACATATTCAATATTCAAAATATTCTCTGGAGTTGGTTACATTCAAGGCATCAGTGGTCAAACTTTAAAGCTTTCTCCTGGTTTTAATATGCATCAGTATCGCACAACACTGCATTTTGTTGATTCAGTGAGAAAACAACTTTTTTTTATTGCACTCTGTGGGTCACCATTACAGTTTACCATTGAATGGTTAATGCTGCC
The DNA here is from genome assembly GCF_013347855.1 of Anguilla anguilla. Classification (NCBI taxonomy): domain Eukaryota; kingdom Metazoa; phylum Chordata; class Actinopteri; order Anguilliformes; family Anguillidae; genus Anguilla; species Anguilla anguilla. The sequence continues at coordinate 15,022,992 of NC_049215.1, forward strand.
ATATATAACCGGCAGTCAGTTGAATGTGTATGCAGCATTGCCCTTGTTCTGTCAGGGGTAATGCACTCACAGATACAGCACCACATGCTGTACACTTAATTGAACACACTCATCCAGGCTGACTTAAAACATTGCATTCTATCCATGTACACAACTGGATATTTACCTATACCTTCATTTACCTTCAGGTTAAGCACTTAGCTTAAGGGCATAATGGTAGAATCTCACCTGGGAAATGAAGCTGTAAACTAAGTTTCTCAGTCTAGTCTGTCAGCTATTGCACAGTTGTTCCTAGGCAGGTCTATAATTTGCTGAAGACTCAAAAAATATGATATAGAAAATGTATAACTTTTTTGGAAACTATCAAGAAACTAAAAAAGTTACTGAACTGAAAAAATCTTAAATCCTACAATTGTCAGAATGTAGACAGTAGATGTTAAGATAGAATGATATGCTTGTGGGTGGATCATTGAGGAAATAGCATATTAATTTATTCATATTTAGGCCCTGTGAAATTGTGTTGGCAGGAGGTGTGGGGGGTGGGTTTGTTTTGGGTTATAGACCGAGATGGTGGAAGAGAGTGAAAACAATCAAATCTTTGTCTCAGCTCACATACTTATTTTCTTCATGTTGCATACGATGCTAATCGCACTACACATTACACACTTACTGCAAAATCAAGCATTATGTATTAAGCTGTCATTCCCCTGGGTTGCTCGAAAATTGTTATTATTTTTTAAATTAAAATAATTTAAAAAAAATCTTATAAATCAGCTTCCATTAAAAAGAAAAAAGATGCCCTTCTCCAGTTCCCAATGCATGATGGGATATAGCCAGTATGATGATTGAGACCTGCTGGAGGAGGGAGATGAGGAGGTTGAGCATCACGAGTGAGCAGCCTGGCCCAACACTGCCCATGTCATGCCCTCCTCTCTGTAATTAGGAGAGAAGACAGCTGGGTGACATGCAGATAGGATGCAACTGCTGCTACTGTTTGACACGGGATGGCCCCCGTTCTCATCCTCAGGGTCGTTGTGGTTCTCACGTGAGAAGCTGACTGTGGTCCGGCCAATGCCTGCCCTGCATGGCAAACACGGCACTGTGCTTGTGCCCATTCATGCTCTGTTCATTCAAACAAGTCTGAAACTTTGCTGATTAAATGTTCATGAGCATGAAACAAAAGCAGAGAGGTCCTAAAGCACAGTACTTGAACTGAAGTACATCTCAAAGCTACTCTGAGCCACCTGGGATTTTTTACACACCACCTCCAAGTCACGAGCGGTCCCTCAGCATTCTACTACACTGCCACCGATTGATTTCCATTGAGGAAGCATCACAGTTTTTGTACTAGACCACCAAGAAAAAATACAAATGACATCTGGACATAGCTCAGAGGACTGGTCCACCCTTAGCACAGAGTACACAGATAATAACGGCAACCACAGAAACCCGGCTGAACCTTTCCTACATTCTGCTCAGCACTTTTTCCCCCTTTCAAGTTTCTTCAGAGAAAAATGTTGACAGGAGCTATGAAGCATTCATCTCAAAGCTGGAGGAAAAGCACCGGAAATCAATGTGTAAAATTCCACCGATGATCTGAAAAATAATTTTAAATATCTTTTTATTTATTTATTTTTTTAAATGAAACCCATTTGTATATTTTGTTGTTTTGCCAGCTGGTTAAAACATTGCTATTGGTGACATGACTTGGATAGCAGGAGCACTCATTACAAAGGTAAAAGCATTGTATACTTACAGCTTACTTAGATAAATAAATAAATAAATAAATAAATAAATAAATAAATAAAATGGGCAGAACCATGCAAAGCATCAGTCTCATAAAGCGATTAGGCTTGTTTTCCCTGCAGTAGTCTATGGCTGCCAAAGTCAGTGTTCGTTCACATTTTTCTCCCCAGCCTTTGCTTCGCTGACACCCTTATCCGGTGTGATTTAAGCAGCTCATGTGCACTACATGCATTTGTTTATTTGTACAGCTGGATATTTAAGCAGTCCAAGCAATTAAAAGTATCCAGCTGAAGGGTACAATATCAGTGGGCAATTTGGGATTATCATCAGTAACCTTAGAGGCAAAAGCACATTTCCCTAAAAACTGCTCCATGCTGTGACACACAATTATGAATAATGTGTGTGTGTGTGTCTGTGTGTGCGCAGGCGTGTGTGTGTTAGAGTATTGTTTTCAAATAATGTGATATGAAATGATAAGTTGCGCCTGCCAATTTTATCTGTCTTCTGGCCAATTGCTTTTTTTCCCCATCCTCCTCCCCCCGCCCCTTGATACGCATCCATGGTGTGAAAATAAGAGCAGCTGTAAGGGTTAAAGGCCCAGTGCATGTTCTCCAAGTAGCAGTCCCAGAGCGCAGGAAGCATACTGTCGTAATGCCATAACGCCACGGCAATCTGGTGCATCCTATCTCCTCTCAGATTGCACAGAAACAATGTTTTATTTGCCACTTTTAGTCTTAACAAGTGGAACACAGACGGAATACTCCAGAGAAAATCTCCTGATTTTTCAATTTCATGAGAACAAAAAAAAAACTGAAAAAAGGAAACATCTTTAAATCTCCTTTGGGAATTTAGCTACATTCAGATTGGACCAAAATATACTGCGTTGTGTTTATATACAGTGAACCATTCTGGATCATCTCAGCTGGAATGAAAATATAAATGTTTTTTTTTTGTTTTATTTATAGATTTTAAAAATTGATTACTGAATGTAATAATACTCCATTGTAATATGATGCTAGGGAGATTAAAATAGATTTTATTTGTAAGTCAGATACCAAGTAGAGAATATTTTTATAAATCACAGAACCTTCATTACCCTGTATGGTTATGCTTTGTATAATAATAATAATAATAATAATAATACTAGCTGGGCGCATTCACCCTGTAGGTTCAGGCTTGGCACCGCATGTGAGATTCCAAAGGCGGTTCAACTGTGCGCCTGAATTTGTGACCAGAGGATGGCTCACCACGAGCCTCTGCCTGCATGCCTCACCTTCACCGAGGTCTGTGCTAGCCAACCGCTGCTGCTGCTATGGCAACTTTCATTTCCTTTCCCCCGGTCAGTCCTTTTTCATACCCTATTTTCTTATTTTTCACCCAGTTGGCCAGGTATATCAGCGTGCTGGCCTCCCATTGCTGTGCTGCAATGCGGTGAGTGCAGATGGACGCATGGGTTCTTCAGAAGGCCATGCTGCCGGCTACTGTTCCTGTTCACTGTGCAGTCCGTCAGCCGAGCCGCGCGGACGCTGCTATGGAGGGCCTCACTGCATGTGCAGCTGCTACGAGCAGGCCGCTTCTCACCAGATGAGTCGCTCTCGCACAATGAAACACGGAGAATGTCACTGACTGAAACCCTCCCTGGGGATGCTGTGGCCAACTGCGTGTCTCCTCACTAGACATCCAGCCACAGCTGCTGTTTTGGATGGTCAGGATTTTATTATAGAGCATAGGGCACATCAAGATACAGAAAAAAAATAGTGCTCGTCATTCCATCTGGGAGTCTGACTGCAAATATTGTCTCTTGTACTATTGGAACAGTGGGACCTGGAGCACGTGGACAGGCCAGTATAGGCTGTCTCATGTTAGGTGTCCTAGTCGAGGATCAGTGTTGCCTTTTAGCTCATAATGGATCACATTACAATAGGGACAGGGGAAAGCTGGTCTCAGATCAGCATTCTTACTCTCAGACACTTTGAATACGGGCCTTGATCAGTTTTCTATTTAAATCCTAATGGATGAGGCTGAGGGAAATATAACCCTGGATCAGTACTCCTACTTTCAGACTCTCTGCACAGAAGCCCAGGAGCCTGGCGGGAGGCTGCTTTAGTACCCTATTTTTAGCGGCTCGCGGAGATTGCCGGCGCGGTCGTTCACAAGAGGGATGGCAATGTCATGGACATGAGGAGGGAGCAATAATAAACTGTCATTTGGGGCACCTTTGGTGTAAAATAACCGGGGGCTGAAGCAGGAGGCTTAGACAGCGTGGTCCTGAGAGGTCACTGGACACCAGAATCTTAATTTGACTGCAGCACAACTCCGCCACTGACAAATGCTCTGACTTTATGACAGGTCTCATTTAAGAATATGCTTATAGTATAGTGCTAAAACAAAGGACTTTATGGCAAGCTTAGTGCAATAATATCCTAAGGATATGATTAAAAGACGTAGTTAATTTAAAACTATACTAGAGTAAAACAGTGAAATTATAATACATTACTTAAACATGTTTAAACAATATGCTTATGGTATTAATATTGGACATTGTGATAATTTAAGGAAGTTTAAGAGCATGTTTAGGATATGAATATGGGGTTATGCCTCATGTATAGCCTAAATATTTCCAGAATCCTAGAGTCTTGTCTAATATTGTCCACACAAGCTGAATTTTGTGACTATGATGTTCATAGATGTTATCAAATATCAAATATAAGATATGGTTAAATCCATTCAGATAAAAAAAGAACATTTGAAAGAGATTTTTCTGCTAATTAGCTGCACAATGTCATGTGGATGCAAGTAATTCCCAAATCTATTTGGAATTGTCCAAACTCATCTAATTGTTACCAACAACAACACACGCACCATAGATGTGAACCTTCAACCATAAAAAAATTCAAATAAATACGAGTGTTACCTTTTCTCTTCACATGCAACATTTGCTGAGTCAATTTTGGTTAATTGGTAAACTCATTAATGCGTGTTTGTGAAAATAAACAACTTTCAGAATTTACTTTTCTGCCAAAGTTAAGGAGAAATGTTCATTGAAACCAGGCCAAAGAAAGCTAAGAATTGTGTGAAGTGCTTATGAATATTTTATAATGCATATATTTCACATAATGGCTACTGAATCTAAACATGCCCTAAAGCAGCTTGGTATAAATGGTTACCACATTAATACAGGGAGTGGTTTGGGACATTAACACCATTGCTGGTGTTATCAATTAAGCATTGGACAAAAAAAAAAAAAAAAATTGCTGTGTCTTTTCTTACCGATTGGAATGCATATCCACAATAGCATGACATGACATCTAGCAATTGATCCTTCCAGTTTCTCATGTATCCTTTTTTTTTTTAAACAGGAACATACAGAGGTCAAAATCTCATTTACAAGGAGGCCCTGCCATAGAAGCCAAAAAGACGAAGAGGCAGCCAGCAATCGAAATGACCGGAACGAAGAGATGAGTGAGTAGAACCGTTGTGTTAAACAGGAATTAACAGCAGGGATAAAAAGCGGGAGCATACTTCAAAGCGTCCTGATTTACACACTTAAAATCAGTAAATGAAACTGAGGTTTAAACCGGACCTGACTAAAATGCAGGCAAGACATCGACTTGCTTAGTGGCATGGTAGTACATACACAGGCACAGGGTCGGTGATGTGTTTCAAGGGGTTAGATGTGCATCTGTTCATAACATGTAGGGAGATATACATGAAACGTTACGTAGAGATAACTGCATCATTTACAAGCAGGACCTAGAAAAATACAATATGATAAATACACTGTGAAAATGCAGGTACTCTATATGGCCAAAATTATGTGGACACCGGACACCCAACATCTGGGCATTAATATGGAGTTGGTCCACCCTTTGCTGCTATAACAACCTCTACATTACTCTTCTGGGAAGTCTTTATACTAAATGTTGGAGCATTGCTGCAGGGATTTCATGATTGCGTTGATTGGGCGATTAGGCCTAGCTTGCAGTTGGCTTTTCAATTTTTCCCAAAGGTGTTGGATGGGATTGAGGTCAGGGCACTGTGCAGGCCAGTCAAGTTCTTCCACACCGTTCTCGACAAAACCATTTCTGTATAGACGTTGCTGTGTACTAAAACAGGAAAGGGCCTTTCCCAAACCAAAGGCCGTCTAGAATGTGATTGTATGCTGTAGATACCTTGCGATTTGCTTTTATTGGAACTAATGGGCCAAGCCCAAAGCAGACACATTTGGTCATATTGTGTACTAGCCTTAAAATACATGACAAAGGTAAAACAACATGCGTTCACAGTACAAGGAAAGGGAAAAAGCTACAATTCATACAGCAGCCATTATGCTAAATGTGTTATATATTACAGCAACCAGTGAGCTGCACTCTATTGTGAACACCAATATTCTGTTTCTGTGTCCCATACTACCATAAAGCTTGTGAGCCACTTAATATTCAGTGTGTGTTGCATATGAATACTTATGTAAGAGGAACAAGGGCCCGGTCTGTTGAAAGGCATCAAACCATGTGTGAGATTCCACCTGGAACATGTGAACTTAATCTTGAATGTTGCACTACAGTGAGAAATGGTAAACAAGTTGAGACTACTGTATATAAAAATACATTCTAGAGCACAATTTCAAACCATCTACACAAGAGGAGGTAAGGTGTAACAATGATTACCTGACAATTTCTGTTGATAATCAGATAGGGAACCTTATGACAAAATGAATAATCTTGTAATGATTAAACATAACCACTATCCTAAACAACTATGATATGAATCATGTTATGATAAGCCTTATGACATTAGAGGACCGAAACATATCATATGAGAGCAGGAGAGCAATTATAAGCTGTTGTTATAGGTGTGTAGTACCATTACTATTCAAGTATGGATATACTGTATGTGTGTTTGTATGTATGTGTGTGTGTGTGTGTGTGATTGTGTATGTGTACTGTAGGTGACTTGAACCAAAACTGACTGTGCTAGGCCTAAGCAAAATTTCAGGTATGCAACAGGATGGCTTTATCGATTGAAAAATAAATGTCGATGGACATTTTATTGAAGCATCTATGCTCTCTGGAAGAAAAATAAATCAACAGCACTTTGAGAGATTTTTTATTGTTAGTAAATGTACTGGTTTTGCACAGATCTGTTCAATACCTCTCCACTCACATTATGAGTGCTGACTGCTGGCTAGCTGTTACTCTGTAGCAGTTCCCTGTGGGCCTTTGCTACTATGTTTTTTATGTGTTATGGTTGATACTGTGCCAGTACACCAAACAGACTCATGCAGTGAATGCATTTGAAATGAGGCACCTACACTTAGCTGAAGTGGGAAATAACATTTCACATTATTGCATTTTCAAAATTGTGGTGTAAAATTTAAGCAGATGCAATGAAGCTCTCTTGTTGATTTATTTGCATATGGTATGAAGGGTTGCCAGGCCAAACTACATTTGAAAACAGTGGAGTTGTTCTCCAGTTGCAGATTTGATCTTATAGGTACACTCTGAAGAAAACTGGGAAAATAGAAAAACATTCTCTTGTTGTCCCCCTTGTTTTTTCATCTGCCAAAGTATAGATGCTTTTCTATGTTTTTTTTTTGTGTCACATTCTGTAAACAGTGTTTGATTGACCGTGCCATTGAGCCATTGTGCATGGGCTCACTTGACCCCTTCTCAGTCTGACATTAGTTATGTCTTGAATTAATATAACTGTGCTTGTTGGCACAGTGAAAAAGCTAGTTACCAAGCTAGCTTCACAGAATCATAATACTCAGTATTAGCTTATTAGCTAGCTAGCAAGTTGGCCATCTAACCACCAAATGCAAGCCAGTTTAGCTACAATTATATCAAAACCCTTAGCTAGCTAGTGAGCTCTACTAACTGGCTAAGCTGCCACTTAGTAGAAAAAAAAAAATAAAATAAAAAAAAAAATAAAACAGTAACATATAATAACAAAATCTAAGTAACTTCATTCGTACTTCATCACATAATCTTGCAATTATTGCAAAGTCCATGAGTGTACTTCTCTGCCATTGCATTCAAATTACTTCCTGGCTATTTCTCCATTTTGTAAGAATTTGTTTTTGGTCCCCCTGACATTTGACAGTGACCCCTTAAAAATAGCATGGGGCCAATTTGGCCCCTTCTAAATTAATCCTTGATCATGCACTGTGTAAACGAACACTCAACTGGAGTAACAAAATTACCTTCCACAATTTCTGAAGGACTGAAGGACTTAACTTTTTGAGTAAATTGACATGACCACGCAGCGGACTCCAACTCAGGCACTGTGTATCCATTAGAAAGAGGATGGTTACTTAGCACTGGGAGAATTACAGTCTTTTAAAAAAGGGGTTGCAACAGAAGCAGATGAGGAGATATTTGAGAGAGAGAGAGACTTGGCCCCGTCTGCCTCCCCAAGCGCACTGGTCTGTTTCTACTCATCATCTGACAATGACAGACACTCATGGAGAAAGAAGCGGAAACCTCACGTCAGTGTTTGGCAGCTGGTCGGCGGGAACGGCACAGCCAACCTGAAGTCTTCTTCTCGCGACAGCGGCAGATGACAGGACGAGACTGACAGGGCGAGCTTTGAAGCAGCTGGCCCGCCGCAGCCCGGCACCCTCGTTAAAGCCAGCCTCCACGCTTCGCTCGTGAACCCCCCGCTCCCGAGGTTCCCAATTTAGTCTTCAGGACATCCTCTGCACTCTGGCAGAGAATGTGGCCCTGGCAACCAGATCAAACCTGCCTTCTTCCTCGCTTGCCGAGTTGACGGATTGATAGATCTAAGCATAATTCGGCTGCACGCCGACGAATCCCACGTCAGCGCCTTCAAATGTGTTTTTTTATTTCTGCGTGATTTTGTAATTAAGTTCCTCACTTAATCACATGTTGTAAAGCTGAAAACCAAAGGGAGAGATACATGCTTTGATTGCTGCATGTTGGTCCTGTGAATTTAATAACACCTCACTTAAGTTTTTTTTAAAGCTTTAATGTGCTAATATTTCAGCAGGGCTTGGGACCCATTTTCTCTGGTGGGGTACCGCCATTGTGCCCTAGAGCCAGAAACGGAATGTGAAAGGCTTTGGTAAATATCCAGCTGTGAGTTGATAATGCTGCGGGGAAGTCTTTGTATTACCTTGGTTTATGATACACATCATTATTAACATCCGTATTTGGCTCAGGTTTGCTTCACGGTTCTCTCGTCCCTTTATGAAAGCGTCTTCATGAAACCAGTTCTCCAAACTCAATGAAATTCAAACCCTTGACTTAATAAATGAAAAAAAAAAAAAAAAACAACCAAAAAAAAAACAACATTTTGTTTCGTGTCAATGAATAATGAGAATTATGAATTTTCACCTAGCAAAGAGATAGAGGAGCCTTGGACTGCCATCTTCTGCATGTTTTCTCCCCCTGCCTTTCTGGGCGGTTTACGCAAATACAAAAAAAAAAAAAAAAAGCCTTCGCAATGGATTAGAGGAAATGACAGTGCTAAAAAAAAATATGCATCACTCATTCGGAAAACAACCTGCCAGACGATAAAAAAACAAGTAGCTTTATTCTGCCAGGAATTGGGCCTGACACTCAATTTCTGATCCCAACATTGCAGTTCAGTATGACAGCGGAACCCACTTCAAATGAAACCATTTAAGGAGGACTTGAAATTATATGAAAACTTTCCAGGTGCATGTATGTCTTGAGATAAAAAGGAATAGTACACATGCTGCTAAAAAGTGCACACTGTTGTAGCATTGTTTATTTTGTATTTTTTGCCTAGAGTCTGAGGGAAATTAATTTCTGCTGTCACAACCCTCCGCTCTTTAGGTTTTTAAGAAATGTTTACTTTTAATTGGCACCAAGTGTACTAGCATAATGTTTCAGTGCTATGCACTGTCTGAAGGTGGTGGTGCAATCACTCACTCACTCTCTGGTTAATACCAATTCGTATACTGTACTTGGCACTTGGCTATTCATTTGACTGGTTCAAGTAGAAAGGAATTTACAGAAAAATGGTATTTCAAAACATAGTTTCCATTACTGGATTAGAATCCGCATCTATCGTGATTAACCTAATCATGGAAGTCTCATGTCATCCTTTAAATCTTTCACTTTTGTCACCCATCTTTTAAAAGTTATCATCACATACCAGATTACCACAGCATGGTAAGATTTCCCTATTAGAAAGTCAAACAGTCACAAGCTTTCAGATCATGAAGGGCCATATACTCACAGTGATTTAAAAAAGGAAACAAAGAAGAAGAAGAAAAAATCCCACAAGACATTGCAGATCAGGAAATGGCTTGTGAGAGAGCATTGTTTGTGCTGTACCTGGGCATTGGTGCGGTACGATAACAAGTAAAAAGACATTTTATACCAAGCTGTATCCTACAAAATATTGACATCTGAGAAATATGTAGACCCATTTTAGATGCGAGCGCTGGTCCCTCTCCTGGGACACTGCCGCATGTGAGGAGGAGAAGAAAACTCAACAGGCGAACAGCTGAGACAATTGGAGGCAAACGCATGAATTATTCTCTGAGAAGGACTGCACAGTCTGTAGCAGAGAGGACAGTTTGGAGGAAGTTACATATGCAAGGATTTTTTTCTCAAGTTTTGTGTGAACATAATAATAATAATAACAATAATAATAACAATAAAAAATAATAATAATAATAATAATATCACTTGTTTGCTTGAATCAAAAGGGCTTGCCTGGAATGAAACTGACACTTGTCCCCCAAAGAGTGTTACTTTCTGAGTTGTGTCAGTTATTTCAGAATCTAGTACACCAGGAAGCACAGCTAAGTACATGCCATACCCCACTTCAGTTGCTCAAAATAACTCAATACGGATGAGTGCACCAGATGGTGGCCGTTTTATTAGGTTCAAGATTGGAAAAATGTTGCCTGGTCTGATAAATTTCGATTTCTGTTATGGCATACAGATGGTAGGGTCAGAATCTGGTGTAAACAGCATGAATCCATGGATCCTTCCTTCCTTGTGTCAACTGTGCAGGCTGTTGGTCATGGTGTAATGGTGTGGGAAATGTTTTTTTGGCAAACATTAGGCCCATTAATAATGCCACAACCATACCTAAGTATTGTTGCTTAGCATGTGCTTCCTGTTATGGTCACATATACCCTTTTTCAAACAGATACTTCCAGTACAATAATGTGCCATGTCACAAAGCATGCATCACCTCAAGTTCCATGAACATGACAGTGACTTCAGTTTACTCCAACGCTCACAGTCCCCAGAGCATCATTGGGAGGAGGTGGAACGGGGGATTTGCAGTATGAATGTGTAGCTGAAAAATCTGCTGGAACTGTGCAATGCCATTGAATCAGCTTTGGCTGAAATCCCAAAGGAATGTTTCCAACACTGTATTTAATCCATGCATGAAGAATTCAGGCTGTTCTGGAGGCAAAAGTGAGCCCTATTCGGTATTAGATTGGTACACCTAATAAAGTGATCACTGAGTGTGTGTATATACTCCATTTGTTAAATTTCTTTCTTTTCTTAAGCCAGATAAATAAAACGGCATACAGAACACACACACACACACATGCACACGCACGTAAGTGCACAAAACACAGGTATTCCGGTGATGATGTTGTGTTGGCTCAAGTCTTTCCTCCAGTAACGGTGTACTGAATTAGCATTAACCTTTAAGTAATTTAGGAGGTATTTTAGAAGGAAACTATCAATACCTTCAATCTGAGTTTGGACCACTTATTTGAATAAAAAGATAAAAAAACAAAATATTTATGTACAATTTAGGCCTACTGGAGACAAAGTGAAAAATGACAAAAAAAAGTTATCATTTGCCCCCAATGATGGCTATACAATTGCTATACACTCGCTTTCTTGATAATCTGAGGTTTTTATACTCAGTGTCTACTGCCACCCTTCCAGATGTTGTATATATTTTTGAGAGGGTGGCTAACAGAAATCTATTACCATTTAAAATATTACAGTGAGCTGCAAAGGCAAATGGCAAATATCTGTTTGTTAAATGGACCAGTGTGTCTGGCTGTAATTTGTCTGAGTATTTCTATGAATTTTAGAGTGAACTAAATTAGCACTAAAACCTTAATTCAGATGTGAATATACATTGCTTTTCCAGGTGTGCATTTTGTTGGCAACACCATCTTGATTATTGGCGTACAGCTGTATAATAGTCACAATATCCATTATTCACCTTGAATATCAAATCAAAAGCATTTGGATAATGCTGGTTGAGAGAGAATGCTTGGGGATGGGGGTGGTTGGGTGCAGGCAGAGGATGTGGTTTTTGAGCCACGTCTGTAATGTATAGTTCTTGAACAATAACATGAAAAGGTTTGAGAAGCTGAAGACATACAGTGGCAGGGGAGAAAGTATCTTTTCCTTCTCAAATGCACTTCAGGAGGGTCAGCCGAGCAAATGCAGGTTTGCGCATTTCATTTTCTCAGTCATCGGCCACCAAATGTACTATCCGAAATCAGCTGCAGTTTTAAGTATAGCCACTATTATGCCGCCATTAAAAAAAAGAAAAAATTTAATTGTAGAACTACATGATTACACTCGCTAGGCAACAAAGGTAAGACCAGGCCTTGTATGCGTTTTTGAGGATTTACAATAAATTTCATTAAAAGCTTTATATGAATATTCATAATTGATATACATTTTTTGATTTACCCAAATTTTTACTTTTGGTGATCACAATTTCCATAAAATAATGACTCAATGCTTGAGACTCTGGGGTAATTCCCCTCTCCTGCTCTCCCTGCAGTGATCATGCCCTGCTGCTCTGAAAGTGGCTGTTTCTGAGCTGATGTCCTGCATGTTTGTAATGCTTATACACAATATTCTATGGCAGTGGTCACCAACACTGTCCCCTGAGATCTACTCCCCTGTAGGATTTCGCTCCAACCCTAACAAAGCACACCTCCTTCTACGGCTAAAGAGCTGCACTGAGCTGCAAAGTAGAGACAGTTGTGTCAAATTAGGGTTGAAATGAAAACCTACTGGATGGTACAGTATATCTCCAGAAGCAGGACTGGTTACCACTGGCTTACAATTAGCCTTTTTTTGTGCCTCTTTATACTATGGCCCTTTTCATCTCTTATAACAATATTACACTCATAGTCTTGATTTTTCTTTTAAGAATTTCAATTTTGTTTTTAGAATTCCACTATATTCCTTTTACAAAAACTGCACAACAAGGAAGAGAAGGGTTAGGTCTTATAGAGTTAAACAAAATATTCATTTAAATTTGTGAGGCTTCTGTCTCTTGCAGCCTATTGTAGTTTTAACATTTTTTGTTCTCATGGCATATTTAGATTTTTATTTTTCTCAGAATGGAGCAATGGAATTCAATTTTTTGCACCTTGCTCAAGGGTAAAAAACAAACCTGAGAATTGGCGCTTCAGTTCTATAGCTACCAGTTTGGTGTCTCTTAGCCAGTGCTGGGTCAGTGTATAACACGGTTACATTTACAGAGCTGAGCATGAGTAATCCCTGCCGTGGGGGAAAAGAAGAGAAAAGAAAAAAAAAATGTACTGGGGCTTGATATTTTAAGCCACACCCAATTAATTCACAATTTAACTAAATGAAGTAATTTCACAGTCTGATGAACAGTCACAACTCTTAACTGGAAACAAAATATAAATTGTCGAGCAGCTGGAGGAAGATGTAAACTAGAATTTGTACAGACTTATAAAATGTTCCAGAAGGTCAAATAGCCAGACCTCATGAGAGGGGAACTCATAGTTGGAAATTCAGAAGCAAAAGCAGACCGCACTGTTTCACAATGCTTGTTCTGAAATGAGACCAATAGGGGATCTGCTTTTAGTTTTGTCTCATCATAATTCAGGGCTGGGACCCGTTTCACAAGTGTGACAAGTGTATTAACAAAAAATATTGATTGATAAAGGTAATATATTTTACTTACTGATAAAAAAGTAGAAATTAGACAATTAAACCTTAGTTTTATGTTTTTCCTCTCCAAGCTGTTCATCTCTCATTCTCAGTGTTAATTGGTATAAGTCCTTCCCAGCAAATATAACAATGGAGATCTGAATCACACCATTCACCTTCATTTCCAATGAAACTGCAGTGAAATGAGATTTGCTACAGAGTAGCACTTTGTGGATCAAACCTCGGTTTTAGGTTAATTATGTTATTACCATCACTAAATGCTCTGCTTATAATGTATGCGATATGCACTGTACATTTTGTTTTGTTTTGTGAGTGATATGCATGTACATGTGTATGTGCATATGCAACATGCATTTATTTTACCAGTAAAGCAAGAATACAAACAATTATTTTAACTTCAAAACCAAGCACATACATTTATATGTACATTTTTACCCATTCAACTCCTCAGTAAGTGGTCATTTTGTCCAAAGCTTCTGATGTTCCTGACCAATTTATATCTAGCTGTTGTGCCTTAATTAAGCAAACAATGTATGCATCCTAATCCTCTCCTTCTCCTTCTCCTTCTCCTTCTCCTTTTCTTTCTTCTTTCTATTGTTATTGACCACTGATAGGTCAACACTGACTGTGAACACTTCTTTTTTTGCAGTGAGGACTTGGGAAATCTAAATGGATAGGAATGCAGGGGATTGTGTAGTCAGCCAATCAGGTAAAGAGCCAGTTTTTTTACAGAAAATTGGCCAGGTTCTTTGTTGCAAATTCTTTGCATGTAATGACTGCTTTAAGTCTGTGACCCATAGAATAGGCATACAGAATGTGTGCCAAGAATGTGGCTAGCTTTCCAAACAGTTAATTTTGCCATTATTTTAATATTAAATAAATACTGAAATTGTAATTCAATACATAGACTCAAGCAGGATATAATACAGTCTTACATGCCATTTTTTGACACGTGGATACTATTTTTAAAAATTTTGAGTCTTATAAATGCAGCTTTGTAACCATGGTCACATGCTTAAATGAGATGCTTTGGTGCTTTTTGCATCTTTGACACAATTATTATTATTGATTTTTAATTCTTTACCACAGATGATACAGTTTAGTCAAGGTTAAACATGTTCCTAGAGATATTACAATTGCAGATATTTATGATAACTTCCACGGTATTACCAAACATAACTTGTTAGGGGTATTGGTTTATCTTAAACTTCAAAGTACATTCAACTGCATAATTCTCTCTCTCTCTCTCTCTCTCTCTATGAGAAAATACAGGAATCCACAAACAATAGACCCACAGAAAAGGACAAATCACCAAGGTAAGCAGTTATGAGGAAACATGATGTCTGATGAAGGCCATGTAGCTGAAACGCATTGGAGTATTTTATTGTTTCTATTTTGAACCTGGCAATGTAATAAAAACATTTCAACTTGATATGGGCAGAGTACCTTGGTTCCTGTTTTGCTTTTTGGTTCATGGTACATTTAGTGTCTAGTAACACGTAATACAATTCACATGCACACATACAGGCACGACCGAGACACACAAACACAAGTCCTTTCTCTCTCTCTCTCTCTCTCTCTCCTCTCGTCATTGCACAAGTGGGAGCAAAAATATTTACTTAACTGAAAGACCTTTGCTGTATTAGGGAGAACTCTGGGTAATGTATGGGGGCTACAGTGTAGCATAATTGTAAGGGAACTGGGCTTTTAACTCAAAGTACTGCCATTGTACCCTTGAGCAAGGTGCTTAACCTGAGCTGCTTCGGTACACATATCCTGGTGTATAAATGGAAAATGTGTAAAAATGTAATCTGTGCAAGTCCCTCTAGTTAAGAGTGTCGGCTAAATGCCAGAAAGGCAATGCAATAATGCAGCTCAATAAAGATATCATTCATAAAGGGCTGCTGGGAGGCTTGACCTGTTAAGGCACCATTCTAGCGCATGGGTGGATCTTGTGGGCTGGTACTGAATCTGGACCATGCCAGTGCTGACAGTGATGAGCAGTCTCGCAGGGGGTGTGAAGCTGGTTCTAGCATTTACATTTTATGGTATGGTGTGATACGAAGTGGTGGCTGACATTGGAGGAGAGTGCTTGCTTGTTTGCACTCTTCTAAATTGATAGCACAGGTTGTAGCAATGAGTGCTTATACTGATGAGTATTTTACCTTGTTAACCAAGGAACCAAACCAAGATAAATGGCCAACAATAGAGCTTAAATTTGCAAGGTGTCCAATTTATTATTATTTTTTTTTTTTTAGAACTGCCACATTTTAGCCTTGGCTTTTTACCTGCCCAGATTGAGAAAATGTGTATACCAAAGCACATTCATTTTTCAACTTGTCGTGTAAGATGAAGAGGTAGCCATCTTTTTAAATTTGAGTACAGTAATCCATAGTGTCCAAGAAATTGTTTTTAAAACAAGCCATTGTTTAACAAGGTCTTTGGTTTGTATAAGCTATATGTTAAATTACCATTGGTTAGCTCTTGGTAGCATAGGATGGATGCTTAAGGAGTAAATAATAGTGGCATGGTCAGGGGTTCAGAAAGGGTTAACATAAGTCGTTGCAATCAGTGAAAGAATATAAGGTCAGTAGATGAATGGATATTGAGCCTTAAATAAAATGTTTTTTTTTTGTATTCTTGTGTCAAACATGCCCTCCATCTGTGCAATGGAGTCATATCCTACCCATAAAATTATTCAGAATAAATTGTATTTTCTGTCCTGAAGGTTGATCGGTCAAGATTAATATTCAATACTGCATTAACATCCCAACCCACAATTAAATAATGTCTTAATAATTTTTTCAGATACACTATTCTAGAACAGAGGTTCAAATGTGTTAGGGGCATATAATGAAGGAAGTCAAAATTGATTATTTGAAGCAAGCTGTGCCTCCCTCATCAGCTCCTGTCCTGTGAACATCTATGGTCAGTGCCCTTTTGGCAAGAATTACCATCTGTTTTGTACTGGTAGATTGTACACCATCCAAACAACATTACCATCATACCTTAATATTATATATCTATAACACAAAATAAAAAGCCCATACACTTGAATGACAGCTGCTGGTTTCCACTTGCTACGCAAAAAAATAAAAAAATAAATAAAAATAATAATTGACTGTCGACAGCAGATTCAATATGATCTTTCTCTGCAAGTGCAATTTCGAGTCCCCAGTATCTGTCAATATCCCTTGCAAGGCAAGTCAGTTATAGCAAGCTGGTCAACTACACTTAGTTTCAGTTTTTCAAAAGTCACAGTTCTGACAGATGAACTGCAAACAAACCTACACCTATTTTTCAGGATCTTCAATTTTTGAGGAGACAGAAAATATTTCTGCATCAACAGTTCCTTCAGCTTCTTCTGGGACCTTTGCATCATGGTGGCTGAGAAATCTGGAGAAAATACAGGCTTATTGTTATGAGAAACTGCATAGAGGAGTTTGATGAACTCTTGTGACCACTTGTTCTGTTGGGGTGATGTTTATCATTCCACAGAATTAACTGCCGCTGTGGGAAACCATATTGAAATGTGCTATTGTAGCAATTCAATGCAATCTGACCCTTCTGCACCACCCATTAGCCTGGCAATCCTAACTTTGAAATGGTTCTTTCTGGACTGGATCATCATGATGTGATTCTCCAACGGAAAAACTTTGTCCATCCTGTATTGGCTCCTATTATTTTCTTCTTGCAAGATCTCCACTATGTTGTCTTGCATTAATTCATTCAAACCTGTCTGAATTGCAGTATAAAGTAAATTGAAAGGTTTTTCAGGAACAACTTAGCTTTCTGCAATAGTGGTAGCAGGGCACTCACTTAGCTATGGTGAGGCAGCTAAGCTATCAGCTAGAGACTCTTTTTGCTGGAGTCTCCATGATGAATGAGCTCTCGGATTCATTTAAAATGACAATATCAATGAAATATTTTCAAAAATATACTCTCGCAGAGGGAGCTCTAGGTTCATGCGGCCTTCTTAAAGCCAGCAGAGGTCCCATTAGACAACATATGATACAAATCATAACTGTGATTTATAGTTCACCCTCATATTATTGAGCAAGGCCTGGAGACAGCTCTGTGGAAGAATGCCCCTTGCAGTCTTTCCTGGTGTCCAGAGTTCCCCGTAGTTTCTCGGAGTACTGCTCTGGATCCCTACATTTTAGAAGCCAGTGCACATCGCAGCATATCGCTGACTGTTTTAAAAATTAAACCAATATAATTGTACACTTTGATTAGTACGTCTCATTTAAGTATTTGAACAAGATCTTCTTTGGTTTCAGTTTTGACCTGAAGGTTCCAAAGGTAGGTATCTTCACCCTGCCAGAACTGTGCCTTTAAGGTGTCTCCTTTTTTGATTGGTATTTTGATTACACGCAGTTTTTCTACAGTGTGATGGACTGGTTTAAAGTACATATTACATTTGCTTCAATGTTACTGAAGTAGAGATTGTCATTCCTATGCAAGTCGATTTGAGCAATTAAAATGTTCTGACAGTGACGCCAGAAATTACTGACGGTTAAACAATGAAATGTGAGGTTCAATGGCATATAGCCTAAACTATGCAGCGAAGATTTATATTTACATGTGCTTTTAAAAACCTTTATTGTAGTAATTGCAACTCAAATAAGGATTTTCCCAGTCTTTCAGGCAGTCATATTCTCACGTCAATATTTTCTGAAGTGGACTAATCCATTTTTTATTAGCTCTGGGATGATGATGTCATATGATCTTTGCTTTGAATCAGAACTCTTTAGCCTTGCTCCCTGAGAGCTGTAATGTGGCCCCACTGTACTTTTTAAATCACTGGCACTACAATCTAGAGAGAAAATGCGCTGGTTCAATCAAGGCAATGATTACTTTAATCAGGTCATAATTACCTGTGCGGAAATAATAGCACTTGAATCTAACCATGTCCACTCAGGGCAAAGTAATCCTTTCTCAATATGTTATTGATCTTGTGCTGATGTAGTTCAGATACGTGAGTGAGAACGTGAATGTCAGCCACAGCCAGCCACACTACCCCTGGAGAAGCAATAAAAAGTATGATTAGTTTCCTTAGCTGGGGATCATTGGTTTTTAGCTTGGTGGTATAATAGCGTCTCTTGTTGCACTGAGCAACTGCAATTTGGAACAGTGTATTCCCATTACACTAAAAAATGCTAAAATTATTTTCACCATATTTTACTGAATTATTATATTCAGAATACATTATGAATGAAACTTAATTGAGTGGTAGTGAGGGGGCTGACATTCAGACAATCTTGGCTGAGTAAACTGTTTACTGCACTGTACTCTTTGTGAGCGAGCATGAGCGTGAAAGGATTGGCGATGCTGTAATACTTGGATGAAATGGAGCCATACATCCGCACCTGTTTATTTCCATATTGTGCTATTGTTATCATAACATAGCTATTTTATTAGGCTGTTCCCAGCAGGAACACACACATACATATTTATATACATCACAAACTGACCGAAGCCGGATAAACTTGTATTTTAAAGCTTCGGTATGCTTTAGACAAAATTAATTTGGCGTCATTCAGTGTAATCCTTAAAAATCATTGAAAATGTTGTAATATTTTAAAATCTTTTATTTTATCCATTGTGTTAAAGTGGTCACTGCAGGCCTGTTACCCCACGGTCTCACAGGTAGATGCTGCCATTTCAGAGCAGCCAGCCAGCGGTGCAATACCTGTGGTCTTATCAGAGGAATTTTGTGAAAATGATTATGTTTTGTTTGGTAATACTCATTTGAGCATCCCGGGGGAAATACAAAATGCATGTCAGTAGGAGAGCATTGTATTCATTTGAGTAATATTTAATTGCAGTCACACATTTGATCGTGAAAGAGTAAAATTTTTAATGGAAATTTCGGCTGGCATCACTCAAAGCGTGCCTATGAGCCAAACTACATCAGAAAAACAAGCATGCCAGATCAATACACAAGGAAGGATATGTGAGGGCAAACATTAAGCACTTTCATTTTTAGAATGTCTGCGATAGATTGGTGTATTCCTGCCTCTTGCCCAATGTATGCTGGGATGGGCTCCAGTACCCCCCGCAACCCTGCCCAGGAATAAGTGATCCTAAATATTATGTTTAACGTAGTAAAAAGTGCAAGGTACCAGAGGCAAAGTCTGGAACTGCCACCAGTGCAAAAACCGTGTGGTTACAGACTGAACATTTCCGCTTACACTTTTTTTATATTTACATTGAGTCATTCTGCTGGCTCTTACTCAGACCAATTTGCTAAAGGGCATACATAAGTGTTATGCACAGAGCAGGGGCAGTGGGAGGAGGTAGTGTTTAAGAAAATTAGAAATGAAATGTCCTGAATGAATTGTATTGTCTCGACTGCCCCCTCCCCCATTAGACATTATGTTGAATCTTGACACATATTTTTATCCGTTTGTTTCACAACTGGTAATATGAGTCATTACATAAACCTACAGCATACGATTCAGTGCTATTGTAGGCACAAGAATGATATCTAGGTTATTATGCTTTAAGTGGAAAATATATTTTATTTTGCAGTGTGAAATGTAGCATAAGTGTGAGTATTCAACCAAGAATAAATACTTGTTCACAGAAGAGCACCTATTCAAAAATCTTTCCTCAAAAAACTCTAAACTTCGAGGGCTTATTTATTATTTTGGCATTTGTCCTCAGTCCTGCTGTGTATTGATATTGGCTCATTTTTCTCATTGGCTCAGCTCTATGTACATGGGACCCAGAAACTGTTTGACACTTAAGGTGTGGCTTCACAGCAACAATCAAGTCAATGTGAAGGACGCACACTGATTGAGTCCTGGTCAATGTCCCTGGCATGCCATTATAAATGTGACTGTGAGAGACCACATGCACACAATCACTTTTTTATCACTAAAACCCTGCAAAGGAATGCCAAGGATAAAGTTGCTAGAAGTGCCTGAGCTTTTCCTTCTCCTTTTGATACTGCTGGTTATTAGCGTTTGTGTGTGTGTGTGTGTATGGGTGTGTGTGCATGAGTGAGTGAGAGAGTGTGAGAGAGAGAGAGAGAGAGAGAGAGAGAGAGGGAGAAAGAGAGAGAGAGCCCACTTCCCTGAAGAAGCCAAGCTGAATGCTACTCTCAGATCAGCCGTAGATAATCTCATGATCAATGGTGCTCTGTCTGTCACTGCAGATGGGCAACACTGAAATCCTGAAATGGTTCCATCTGCTCATATTTCTGAACCCTCCCTCCTTGGACATATTTGTTATTTCCCTGATCTTCTTCTGCCCCAGCAGGAGCCGATTCTGGCAACGTCATACATCGACTTTTCCCCCCTGTCAGAAGAAAGCATTCTAAAATAGTATGGCAGTACATTCTGGAGCTAATGGCAAGTATTGTACACTAGATTGAAATATCTTGCCAACACTCTGGATGACAAATTAAAATTCAGTCATGCAGTGATTCTCTTATTATAATTGCCTTCAGGGAAATAAGCTATTCAGGAAAAAAAAATCAAATTGAGTCTTAACCTCCTAGATAAACTGACAGCGGTAAGGAGAAGAGATCTTTCTCCACAGGATTAACACAAAAGCCACTATATAGTTTTTTTTTTTTTTTTTAATTGACAAGGCCAATACACTATAACATGATTGAAACATGGTATTCAAATGTAGTGCACAGCAGAACACAGCAAATAAATGAAATAAAATGAAATAAATAAATACTCCATGGCTGGAATCACAACTCTAGATAACAGCAGACAAGTTTATTTAGAAACCATCATACTGACCTCTGACCCTTCATATAAAGGAGTCCATTATGAAACATGAAGTTCTCATATGGTATTTCTTGTCTGAAAAAGGAAAAATATGTCACGTCAAATTGATAATCATTGATGGTAGGAATTACGGATTATGCTTCCATTTCCATCATTTTAGATTGAGCCATAAATGGAGGTGGACAGCCATATTAGTTATTAACGAAGTGCATGTTAACTCCTCACATCACATGATCTTTACATCAATCAGGTTTTTAATATTTAATATCAGCCTTACTTCCTTTTCCTCTTGCTCACTTCATCTTAAAAAAAAAAAAAAAATGGTTTAATGTGCTTTAATTTAACAAAGTCTCTCTCTCATCACAAAACAGCTCCAAGAAATGACGGAAGTACTGAGTGATTGTCAAACAATTGTCAGTTTTGAGGTGCATGTATGGCAGAGCTGCACAGCTGTTGGGTTTTGTTGCACAGCTGTTTGTTTTGTATACCCATAATTATTGCTGATACTGAAATGATCATTATTGTACACGTATCCTCCACCCCTTCCTGTGCACTTCCATTTTTAGACTGGGAAATGGACCCCTTATGTCTCAATTTCCCACCTAAAATATTCATAGATCATAAAAGGAATAAGAAATGTCTCCAAATGCTCTGAACGTGCCTCAATGTGCAACAGCAAACAAAGTGACTCCTCCTCATTTGCAAGCTCAAACAATGCCCAAGGGCTCAATTTTGGCCAATGATGCTATGCGCACATTCAAACTATTTTCCTATAAACTATGGAAGATCTTTTTTTTTATTTTTAAGCAACCATCATACATTCCATGACCATACCCATATGTCACATTTGTTCTCATGTGGACGCTATGCACATTAGCAAGATTTACCCCACCCCCCCTCCCCCAGCAGTGTTCCAATAAAAAGTGTTTTTGGGTTTCTCTCGCTGATTGCTCATTGGATTGTTTGTTTCTACTAAGTTTAAAAAATGTTTACACATGGATTTGTTGTTTACATCCCTTTTTTAATGTTCCACTATAAATGTGCTATTTCTACGGCCATATTAATTGGCCTGGTCTTCCTATCCAATGACTCAGGGTGGTCCGTTGGCTACGTCTCCCTGTGCAATGATGCAAGCTGGTCCAGCCATGCAGGGCAAATGGATCTCACAGAGCCCTCTTGGCTGCGAGGGGCTGGGTTGCAGATGGTGTAAGGGACAGAACAGAGTGAAAAATGATGAGAAGGGGGAAAGGAGAAAATGAGTGGTCAGAATAAGAAAGGGGTGATTCAGCACAGTATGTTATGGGAAGCACAAAAATAAGCTTAACAAAACAATGCTTTCTCCTTAATTGTGATTCCATTGATAGTAAGAAATTGTCACTCTTTTATTAAAATTTTTCCACCCTCTTTCGGTTGTTCCCGTTCGGGGTCGCCACAGCGGATCATCCTGATCTGCATATTTGATCTGGCATGTGTTTTACACCGGATGCCCTTCCTGACGCAACCCTCCCATTTATCTGGGCTTGGGACCCGCACTACGAATGCACTGACTTGTGCATCCCCAGTGGCTAGGGTTTTTGGGGCATTGGCTGGGATACGAACCCGTTTTGGGGCATTGGCTGGGATACGAGCTCTACCACTGGGCCACCAATGACCCCTCACTGTTTAATTCAATTAAACATATAAAAAATGAGAATTTAAAAAAAAATGAATAAAATTAAATTCCCACGTTAGATACACCAGCTGTATGGTGTACCGGCTTTTCAGAGGAAGCAGGATGTTGCTTTTGTCTGGCTTATATTACTTACAATGTTTAAATGCATATAATGTGTTCACTTAGGGTTAAATTCTTTTATATTGTTTTTTATGTGTTAACACAGTACAGTAATAAGCTACGACGCAATATGACAATACATGAATATGTATGATTTTTTTGTCCTCCTGTGGACGAATGCAGTGTCCACACACTTGCTGACATTTGTCATCTGTCTCAGAAAAAAAAGAAGGAGAAGAAAGGTCAAACACATAGATTGTCTTTATGCAGTAATGAGCTTACAGAATGAAGTGAGAAAGGTCAAGCATTTTGATCTGCCTGTAGTCCCTCCCGTGGTCCCTAATTATTCAATCAATGAGGATGACTAGCAACCGTGAGCGGCTAAAGTCCCACTCCAAGCCTCTGCTCTGATCCTCTGACCTTCACCAAGTTTGTTTTCAAGTGGGAAAAAGTACATGTTTGCCTAGTATTAATGAGCCATGTGTGCCTGCCAATTCCTCTTCTCCTTCTGAGATGAGGGGAAGGGGAAGGGGGGGGGGGTGTAAGCACCGTACAGCCTTGCAAACTGTTCGCCATTTACAATTCTGTCACAAACATTCCCCAGTTCCCCTCTCCACTGCGGAGTGCATGGCAGTGTGCACAGGGCTTTTTAAAAATACACGATTAAGTGATTAGCTTGTTTCATCAGCATGTGGAGGATAGTGAACAGATGAAAGTGGAGCAAATGTCTTTAAATAAAAAATAAATAAAAGCAACAACCCTCTCGGTCATATTCCCCAGACGCATCCAGGGCGATATTAACATAAAATGGCTGCTTGAATTGTGTCTGCGTTTGGAAAGTGAATGCATTTTAAAAAAAAGGTTTAATTCCTGAAAATTAATCTTGGACATAAACAGTAAACATGGTTACGGACCCAATGGCCATGTTTCCTGTTTGTGTCTGCGGTGTGTGTGTGTGCGTGCGTGTGTGTGTGCGTGTGTGTGTGTGTGTGCGTGTATGTGCATGTGTAGCTGTTGTCTGGTTCTGAGAGAAAAGGATTTTTTCCCCTTCTTGAGCTGCCCATTTGTCTTCATCTAGGGTGACCTACATCTCCAGACATCTTCAGCTAGAGCATCTGCTCCTTTAAAAGAGCCTTGCATTGGATCCATATTTCCGGCACCTGTCTCTTAACTGTAATTGATCACTGTGACCTTTCAATTGTCCCACATGTTCAGTGATTCAGTAAAAGACTGCTCCATGCCGCCAGTTGCACAGAGATAAATTATTACTTAAGAATAATGTGCAATGCTGAAATTAAATAAAAAGGTGGAAATTAAAGCAGCATGAAAGAGAGAGGTAGTTCAATTCAAATTTAAACTACTAACTGAGGTTTCCATTAACTTCAAGGTAAACCAAATCATCATCTGTGGCCCCCAGGAAAGAGTGTGAAAATAGAGCAATAACAATTCAAATTGTAATGTCCAAAATTATAATGCAAATGGAAACAGAATCAAGGCTGAACCTGGGAACTGAAAATAAACAGCAGAAGTCAGTTGTCCTGAAAGTGGTCAAAATTTTATGAGATTTCAAAAAATTTACTTTGAAGCTGGCACATGCATTTCTCGCAGATGAGCACACATTTCAACCATTAACACACTTCCTTTAGTTCCCAAAAGCACATTTGGCATATATATTTTTGCGAAATATTTTTTTTTTCTCCAAAATATATCCATACAATCAGATGACTGACTGACCAAAGACATCTGATTTTGTGCAACATACCTGTTATTAATATCCCCCAATTGAATATACTAGAAGAAAAAAAAAAAAAAAAAAGCACAAACTGTACTCCATTTCTGCAATTGATGACGGCTAAAGATCCCTAGATCCTGATCATAAACATGCAATACATCTTTTTGCCAGAAGGGGCTCCCTGGCATATCAGAGAGGATAAATCTGACCCATACACACTAAAGCTTACAGGTCTGTTTGGATCCAATGTGAGGGGAGGTATGTTCTATTCAATTTTGTGCAAATTTATATCAGACTGCTTTTTATAGCTCGCAGTCTGCGGAGAGAGATAAAAAGCAAATGAACAATGAAAACCCCTTGAGTGGAAGGAGGTCTGTGAATTGGCCATCTTAAATGAATGGCCGGCCCCCTAAAATCTAATCGTTTCTGGTCCAGGGCCATGTTCCTGGACATATGAGGAACAGCGTCCAGGCTTGTCAGCCATTACACAAAGCCTCTCGAAGCTCTCTGCATTTGACACATCCTGGCAAAGCAGAGCAGAGACTGAAGAACCAGGAAATCCCTGGTATGGTCCAGGAGAGATGAAGCTGGGATGTGGCCTTGCTACCAGAATACTTCCCTCTCAAGGAGAAGGGACAAGTGGGTGATGACACAGATGGTACTGATAGCCTTGGGCATGTGCTGACCAGGTCCGCAGGCCTCAGAGGGGGCGGGGTGGAGGTGAGCCATGACATCGGGGACAAACGGGCAGGAAGAAATGCAGCCGGACACGAGGGATGAAACAAACTCAAAAATCCATGGCAACCTGTACTGGTCAGAGATGAAAAGAGCTTTGGGTGAAGAGAAAAAAAAAGAGAGGGAAGAGGGGAAATTGGGTTTGCAGGAGGAGGACAGGCAACACATGGGCGAGTTGTATGCTGTGATTGACTGGCCAGCAAACGTGACTGGCGTGGGATGCCATCAACTGACGACCAGCTTAGATCCCAGGGGCCTGTCAGTCAACAGCACATTATGCTGTCGATGCAGAGTTGACCTTGCAACCGGTTATGGCACAGTGCTACACAAAAGCACACTCCCTAAGCAGGTGACTTAATTTTCAGCAGACTTGACAATCTGTAGGTGTTGTGCCATACAGAAGCACATACTCATTGTATCAGACCTTTAATTTGAAGCATTGAGAGAGAAAACAAAATAATCCTTGACTTTCATGGAGAATGAAACTTTGCCATGCATGTAAATTATTAATTCTTTATGCAAATTAAATCTCTTGAGTGCGGACAGAAATCCAGATTTTATAGTACACAGTTCAACAATTCTTACAACAAATCGTGGATGAATTAAGTGATTACCAGCCACATTTTCTATGTTTTCATAGTCTAAACGTATTATGTATGATAAATGTAATTGAAGTAGCATGCATCTTGATTTTGTGTATAAAGACATATACTGAACTGTTCCATAGACGTGGAATGAAATCCCACTATCAATGAGTGGGGATGCTGAGAATGTTTTGTGATTGAAGGTCAGCGTAGTGAAAATCTTAAATGCTCAAAGCTATCTATCATGAAAGCTTTCAAATGTTTCCCATTACGTTATTCAGTTTTATGAAACAGAGTTTATTCATGTTTGTTGGACTTTTATATCTTCAAATTAAGAAAGTTATTTACTGTGATATATAACGCACTTTTATGGCATCCAACAGCGTCAATCTTGGAAGATGTGCAAGTCTCCACTATCATCTATTGCATCACACAGAATCTGTGCATGGGTAGTTTTTACACTAAAAGGCAACTATGTATTGGCAAGTGATACTAGCCATTCCACAGAATGCATGGGTAGCTTTCTAAACAGATGACCAATGAACAATCAACAGCTGTATCTATGGCACTCAATGTGGTATGTGACCAGTCTGGTCTAATTCAGGGTTTTCTGAAATAATGTTTCAAAGATGCTACAGTATGTGGAATATATACCATTAATTCTATATATAAAAAATAAAAATGAAATATAGAAGTATATAGTTTAAATAATATAGTTTTTATAGGATGTAATACATCAGTTTTATTAATGCCAAAATGGCATAAACTTCTTAAAGTAAACTCAATAGTTCTATATTGTAAATTCTGCCACTATGGATAGTTATTCTGCACAGAACAGTGATCGTTGTAGTATTGCAGCACACCAAAATAAATTAAAATAAAATCTGGTGTACACAAAAATTTTAAAATACAAAACATCAAAAAACACTATTGCAGTTTTTGATGTTTGTATTACAATTGTGTTGAAGGAAACATTTCCCTGATTAAATATAGAAAAGAAATTTCATAGAAACCCTCATGACTTGTGGGAGTGTCAGGGCTTGCCACAATGCAGGGCATTGTTTGAATTGAAAGTACCCAACTATGAATTTAAGAAATTGAAAGTGAATAACAAAAACATCCCGAATCTGAAAATAAGACAGAAAACGATATGAAAAGAAATACCCTCTTGTAAATGCAGATTACTTAAATAGGGTTCTGTGAGACAAAACAAGCTGTTCAAAAAGATCTCTCTCAAATACACAGCAGGCTGTGCCTTTATAACGGGCCTAATGGAGGCAATTAGCAACACCCGAGCTGATTGCTGATCAGCCTCAGGTGAGCCTTCCTGTATGTGGGGTTCCTGCTGGTCTCCCTGGCTGCGGGAAGCCCTGCCCTCATCCTCCTCCTCCTCCTCCTCCTCCTCCCACTCCTCCAGACATCACAGCTTACTTTCCAATTCTGTCAATGCCAAAGGCAGCTTATGCTGTCACACGGTGGTTATACTGAACTTGTTATTTTTAATAATGTCATACTGCCATAGCCATCTATCGTATATTCCAATTGAAATAAATAAATAAATGCATTTGTCAGAATGGTAATTCTGTTTGTACTTATTGATATGCTAATTGGAATGTAGAAGCAAAACGTGTGTTTTGCAAAAAAATAATAATAATTGAATTACATGAAAAACACAAAAGCCATGTTAGCTCTTCATCCTTTAGAGTACATTTTGTAAATGCAATTTTTCTATAAATCATATTTTTAGTAACCCTTTAAGGTCAACAGAAAGCCCAGTATTCATTTGCAGAGCTGACCTGGGGAATCAGGGTGGGTAGGGAATGCTACATGCAAGCATACAGCCATGCAATCTCCTCAGACAAACACTACCGGTAGAATGGGTCGTACTGAAGAGCTCAGTGACTTTCAGCACTCATTACCCAGTTCCAAACCACCTCTGGAAGTTCCAGTGAAGATAAATCTTAATGCTACAGCATACAATGCCATTAAAGAGAATTGCGTGTTTCCAACTTTGCGGCAAAAGTTTGAGGAAGGCCCTTTCCTGTTTCAGCATGACAATGCCCCCATGCACGAAGCGAGGTACATAAAGAAATGGTTTTCTGAGTTTGATGTGGAAGAACTTGACTGGCCCGCATAGAGCTCTTACCTCAACCCCATCCAACACCTTTGGGATGAATTGGAACACTGCGAGCCGGGCCTCATCTCCAAACACCAGTGACCGACCTCACTAATACTCTTGTGGCTGAATGAAAGCGAATCCCCACAGCCATGTTCCAAATTCTAGTATAAAGACTTCCCAGAAGAGTGGAGGCTGTTATAGCAGCAAAGGGGGGAACAACTGCATTTTAATGCCCATGGTTTTGGAATGAGATGTTCAACAATTACACATAGGTGTGATGTTCAAGTGACGGCACACCTTTGGTCATACATACATACCTTTATTTAAACTCTCTGATGGTCAGTGTTTTCACACTGGTTGAGATAAATACATTGAAGAGATGACTGTCCATTTGAAGGCCCAGTTTAATTATACCGGTATATTAAAAATATATATTTTTTAAATTATGTCAGAGAGTCCGTTTGCTATATGCATATATGCACCAGACATTGCTACTCTGAGATTTCCTTAAAAATGTTCTTCCACTTCTTAGTGACAGTATACTCTACAGGAGGCAATGTGGGGAAAAGTAGGAAAAGTTATCCTTGTTAGATCACTACTTTACTGCAAGGCCCTGCAGCAGACACAGCTACTCTGGGTAACTTATAATTACATCTGGAAACTGCATGGAGTCTGTAGGCACTGGTACTGTTAATAGTGCCGTTCAAGTGCACTCCCCAGTAAAGAAACATGACAATGAATTCTGTAAAATGTCAAATCCTAGCACATTTTTAAATGATTCTGTTCAGAGATTTCTCAGTAAACAAACCGTTGTGCAAACCTTTCAACTGTCATTCTTGCAATCGCGTACCCATGGCCTGTCTTATTCACATTTTTTCACATTATCATCAAGTGCACAGTGTGCTCATTCCATGAGAGATGATGGTGATTATCCAAATATTTGTTTTAACTAAAATTGGCATATATTTCAATATTTACCTTTATATTTTAACCCCACAGTTTAAGGGTTGTGACAGCAGTGGCCTTACCTAACAAAGAGAGAGTGTGTGCCTGTGTATGTGTGTGTGTTAAAGGAGTACCATGGTGCTATTTGCACAAGAGGCATTGAAGAAACACAATGAGTAAAGTATTAAATATGTCCGTTCTGTATTTTTGGAGAAATATGCGTTTTAAATTTATCGTCCTATTTTCAACCGGTTGAGAAAGTTGTCAACTTGGTGCGTCACGAACACAGTAACCACTCCCTTTTCCACGCCCCCTAAACCCATGGATAACTCGAGACCCATAGTTTGCGCCGCTGGCTTACAGGCAAGACAATGCAAATATTTGACTAACGTTAGGTTCACTTAAATTAGACTGCCTTTTAAGGACTATTAGATTATTTCTGGTTATATTCATTTAGCTAGCTAGCTAACGTTAGCTAGCTAGGTAGTTTGCTTTCATAAGGCAATGTTATCGATAACGTTAGCTAGCTAGTTTGCTTTTATGAGGACGTTATAGTTGTGCTTTTATCTTAACTTGGCTAGCTAGATAGCAAAAATTATAATTGGATATAAGTCAACGTCCTTATCTTAGCTATCTATCGATACTTGATATACTACTAAGCTAGCTAGCTTGTGAAAAGTCTCCCAAAAAGAGCGCTTATCATGGGGGTAGCTATGGTAACGGGGCACGGTCTGTCAATCATAGCTAACTGACAGTTCTTATTACCACGCCCAGACGGTTCGGGTGAACTTTTATAGTGGGAAATTTAGGCTTAGAAAAATATGTTTTAAAGTACATTGAAATGACTGAATAATAAGAAAATTATGCACATTTGTTTTGTTGTTGCCTAAAGACAACTGGGAAGTGTCACGTTCAACCACCATGTTACTCCTTTAAGGCAGGTGTTAGACCCCAGTATTCGCCTTCCTAAACAAATATGCTTATGGTTCTGTTGCCCTGTCTCAATACGAAAATCGCTTTACTATTCTACTTAATGCAGAATTACACAATACAATACACAATTACGTTGATTGCAGTTGTGGCCTGGATTGATGGTAGGATCATTTTCAACCATCACCATAGCTCTTTATACATATTACACAACATGTGAAATTGTAGGTTTTGAAAGGAGTGCCACTTTAAGCTTGGGACCAAAATAAAATAAGTGGATAGATAAAAATAAAGTCAGTGGAGGCTAAAGAATATAATGCATTTTTTTTTTATTTGTATTTTTTCTATGTCCATGTCGTGACTTAAGATTTTTTCAGGAGCTTCCAACACTTTAACACTTTATTGTGCAGTATTTCTTGACCCTTTATGCATAATTCATGCAGAGAGAGGAAAGTTTAGCCAAGGCAACACTCTGTTTAATCCTGTCAATGTCTCTTATTGCCTGGAGAATTATCATGAAAGGACAAAAGGGAAACAGATCTTGGATATATATGGCTATTGCCTCTGAACGTAGGACCAATTTAGCGGTTTACTCCAATTTATCTGGTACATACTGTAAATAGGTGTGATCTTGAATGCAATAATGTTAGGAGTGCACATTGCAACACATTGTTTGTAGATAAACTTTCATATCTGCATTCTGATTCATGTTTCATTATATGTTGTATCATGCCACTAGTTCACAATAAGAAGGCAACTTGTATGATGTTATATTCTTATATGATCATCTTATATGATGTTTATATTCACTGAAACTATTCAGGCTAAGTAACTTAAGAGTACAGCAGTGGTGTTGAGTCTGTAATTCAAACAAAGTCCTCTGATCACAAATGCAATAGAGCCGACTAAACCATTCAAGTGGTCTGCAGATGTATTGTGAAAATATGTTTAGCCTGGAAGGTCATTGAGAACAATAACATGTCAAACTACCTTTAAAATCATGAAAAATACCAACTTACAAAAAAAGTGCAGCACATTGTGTAATATCAGTGTGCTGATTGTGCTAACTAATTGGATAGCTCTTTTTTTGTATATTCAACATATCCCTGGACCAGAAGCATTCATCAGTACCCTTTGTGAGTGCAACTTTTTACACCAAGGCAAGTCGAACAAAGAGAAAAGCTGAAAAAGACTCCATCCACATTAAGAGCAGCAGTTTCTGGACTACGAGCTATACCACCATATGGTCTTGTAACTGGTTGTAAGCAGGCGAAGCTAGAGGGTCATGGAAATGACTGCATTCTGTTCCACGCCATCGACAGCAGGTGGAAGCAGTCAGGATGTTGGCCAGGTGCTGCCAGGAAGGAAGGTGTGACTACTTGCATCAGGGAGAGCGAGGGCTACCCGTTCAGCGTCACAGACAGAATTGCGGAAATCTGTGCTACGGAGACCTATCCAGCAGTGACTCCACTGAGCATTCAAAGTGTCTCCCATTTTAACCCTGCCACACATAATTAAACCATCAACCTGGCAAACTGAAAGGCAGAAGCACCGTACATAGTGCAGCCAAACTGACTAATGTCCACACACAAACACTTCCACATACACATGCATACACTTACACATGCACACACCTGTTATACATGCACACAGCATGTAAAAGTGTGTACCATTAACACAGATACAGAAATTACACACAGGTCTGACATAATGGTACACACTATTTTACATGCTGATATTCTGTCTATTCCTGTTTTTTTTTTTACTGCATTATACTTGTAGCTCTGTACAAACCACTAACAATGATAAATGGTGTGACCATAAAGCTTTCAACAACAAATATACAGCCCTGCTACTTCTTTGAATAGTTTTTAAATAGAAGTGAATTGCACTCTTATTTCAGCCTTTAAGTTAAACAGGGGTCCGTAGATCAACATAATTCAGTAACTACAGTGGTGAAAGGCTCACAATAATGTATCCTGTGAAAACAAGGGTCCATTTTCTCTCTCTCTTGTTTTTTCTTCTCATATCTCTTTGCCCTCTGTGCCATCCACACCCACAGAGGGTGTTCTTCAGCTGAACTGTGTTCAGGCCTCCAAGAACCAGTGACTATTATCCACATAGCCCACGACCAGGAACAAAGGGAGCACATGTATTTGTACAACTGGTGACCTCCTTTACAGAAATAGAATACACTCCATATATAGAAGAAAAAAAAAGAAAGAAAATCATCAAGGTCTTGGAACATGTCACAATATTTGGACACATTTTTATTAAGTAGACATATTTTGGCACTGGAAAATGATACGTTTCTGTGAAATATATTTATCACTATACTTTCCAAGCTTAAAAAAAAAAAGAAAAGCGTAAAGATGCCCAGACAAGTTAACATGTACACAGTTAACACTTTTAAACTAAAAGGCACTCTCAACAACTCCTCTCTTTCGCTGCAGTTAGCAAAGGGTAACAGGAGCCCGGTCGCCTTCAGATTTGGGACTTCACCAGGCAATTTGTTATCCTTAGTTTTTAGGATTGCTAATTTAGATACTGCTGTGTGCCAAGACACTGGCACATTTGTGTTTCACCCATTTTAAAAAGGTATATCAATTTAAGCTTGGGGGACCTGGCCATGGGGATGGTGGAGCTGATCCATCAGTAGTCCACTCAGGACTGGATAGTGCACAGATCCTCAGGAAAAGTGAGCATTCTGCATGGCATTCAGAAATCTAGAGGAGTGTGTGTGTGTGTGTGACAAAGAGAGAGAGAGCTAGAGAGAGAGAGAGAATGGACTTGTGTTTGTGTGTCTCGGTGTGCACAGTCGTGCCTGTATGTGTGC
Source organism: Anguilla anguilla (assembly GCF_013347855.1). Classification (NCBI taxonomy): domain Eukaryota; kingdom Metazoa; phylum Chordata; class Actinopteri; order Anguilliformes; family Anguillidae; genus Anguilla; species Anguilla anguilla. Next base: position 15,056,056 of record NC_049215.1, read on the forward strand.
ATGTGAATTGTATTACGTGTTACTAGACAATAAATGTACCATGAACCAAAAAGCAAAACAGGAACCAAGGTACTCTGCACATATCAAGTTGAAATGTTTTTGTCACATTGTCAGGTTCAAAATAGAAACAATACAAGACTCCAACACGTTTCAGCTACATGGCCTTCATCAGACATCATGTTTCCTCATAACTGCATACCTTGGTGATTTGTCCTTTTCTGTGGGTCTATTGTCTGTGGATTCCTGTATTTTCTCCTGTATTCCTCATTAAGGAAAATAAACATTGATTTAATTTTAATCTATTGACTGAACATTTTACCGGGGATTTTTTCTTATATATATATATATATATATATATATATATATATACACACACACCACACATGTGAACAATTATCTCATCTGACCATACCACTTTTTTCCACATCTGTGTAGACCAGTGCCTATGGCTTTTGCACCACTGAACTCTCAAATGTGCATTTGTCTTTGTAATAAGGGGTTTATGCACTGTGACCCAACTATAATATCCCTCTCTGTGTAGTTGTCAATGGACTGTTCTTGCTGACACAGTCTGAGCACATCCTACATTGACATTTCAATCACTTCAGACACCTGCTTGTCTGTTTTTCCTTACATATCGCACTAATGCACAAGCATCACGGTCATTAAATGTGCGCTTTCGACCACAATTTTTACTGATGTCTTTTCCACAGATCTAAATGCAGATGTCACGTTAGTCACTGTTCCTATTTAAACAGTAGGCAGTTCAGCAGTCTTCGTGACTGCCCCAATAATGAACCTTTCAAAATCACTCAGATCTTTTCCTCTTGCCATCTTAATCCAAAATCAAGGTGAAGTGGGACTGATCAGCATTTTCATATATGCCACTGAGCATGGTATGATGTCAATTGCTTAATTGTATCATGCAGTACACCTGTAAGGAAGCATCTGCATTCGTTATGTTTCTCCACTCATTTATTCAAATTTTTCCACATATTTCAGTGTAGTTGCAGTGCAATTATCATAAATGAATAGCTGCAAAAAATAAATAACTTATGAACTAAAGAATCTGCAAACGTCTATGTAATAATGCATGGGAACTCAGAGGTTTGAGGTTGTGCTGGAAGGCTCTTTTCTTCTCAACATCTGGAAGGTTTGAGAAACAGTACCCGCAGTGATAAAACACAGCCTCCAGCAGCCAGTCACAGAAAGAGTCGTGACTCATGGAAACTGCAGAGCTTGGTTTCTTTTACGTTTTTTACATGCGAAATGTGCAAGAGGTCCCACTCATTCTGAGTGAAGGAGCAGACTGCTGCTGTGATGGCCTGCTGCAAGTAAGGAATGTGTGGCCAGAGTGAGCAAGACAGCCAAAAAGATGCGCTGCCTACACAGATATAAACACATACACAAACACGCACACACACACACAGGCACACGCCCGCGCACACATGTGGGGAAACTATTAACATAAATAAATAATAAAACAAGTGAAAGAAACTGATGGAACATTTCTGCCTTCCAGGGTGTGTCCAACCCAGCGTGTTTGAAAGCACATACACAGTGAAAAGTTCAGTGTTAATGAGACAGCATTGCCAGAGTCCACACTGGTACTCCACAAACCATAAAAAACTATGTTCCATCAGAGGTGATTTTACAATGAATCTTGCTGTGGCTCACCACACATTATTATAAAATATATGACCAAAAAAAAAACCAACAACTTTTACACCGTGCAGAAATGGGGGAAAAAAAAGATGAATTCAATCGTGAAGGATTGTTCATTAATTTGTTATTACATTTTCACAAGTTATATGGTGCCTACCTTGCCTGACCTGACACAAGGTCAAGAAAAAAGGCCTGGGCAAAATGCCCTCCAGTGAGTCCCATTGGCCAGAGCACAGTAGAACCGCCTTCTGCTATAAATGAAGGCTTGACAGACAACAGGTGTGGGCCGAGAAAGAATTATGGGAGGAGCCACCAAAAGAATGGCCCAAGGCCCAGCCTGGCTGCACGCAAGGCAGTGAGTAGAATGGTTTAAATAGACAGCAGGTGCTGATGAGTGTGACATCTGTCAGATATGACTGTGGCTTTTAGACAGGACCGGGAAGCAAATTTGGACAGAAATTTGATGAGGTACTCAATTCGGACACATTATGACAAGTGTGTTTAGCCCTTTCTATTTGTTGCTCTGTTGTGTCATTATTTGTGTGTGCATGTGTGTTTCTTTCATCATACAATTCTCACACACCTACTCACACTTATAACTTTGCTGTATAATTATTTAGGGTTTAATTTGGTCAAAATTTGGATACTTATGCCAAATGTAATGTTTTTGTTTTAAGCGTATATTTTATGAATGACTGATAAGCGTTAATATAAAACAGGAGAACTGTGCCAGTATGCCATGGAAAATGTAGGGGTAAGCAGGGATACTATGCACAATGTTTTAACACTGATTTGGTTTTAATAGGAATCGTATCAACTCTATTGTACTTTATAGTATATTCCCTTCAAGCTATTGGCAGTTAAATGCATATTGTCATTTCCATGCTTGATTGGTTGTTACCCTCTTATGCCTAAAAGTATCTGACTCTTTTCTCCATGTCAAATGTGTTACAGTGTTATCTGTTCAGTGTAGTTTAGCTCATTGCTGCATAATAATGCTACTGCTATGGATAGAAAAGAAGAAAAAAAAACACTTCCTGTAGGCTAGTAATGTCCTTTAAAAATATTTTTTTTCATTTATTTTAATCTTTTTTTTTAATGTATCATCCAATTTAAACCATGTAGCACAACTTTTACAACCTAGGCTATATTCAGGCAAATTCAATACCGACAGCCTGGTTTTAGAATGAAGTGTAGCCTACCAGCATAATTGAGAAACACCGAAATATGCCTGTTCTCCAACAGCAGCCAGTGTCCGACAAATGCCAGGGCTTATTTGTGTTGTAAGAATTAAATGCCAGGGCTATTAATTGATGTTTTACAGTATTTATGTCAATTTAATGTGACATTCCACCAAGTAATTTGATGGTAGTAGAGCAGACATTCTGTGACCTTAATATGCATGAGGTGTCAGTCCATACATCCGTGGTGGAGATTTGAACCCATAACCCCAGAAAGGCCAGTTACACTGAAGCACTAGGCATCTATCCATTTGGTATGAGGAATTATCTTTTATAAATGTCATTTTTCAGTTACCTTTATCTGTATGTATTCAGAATTCCACATCTCACTACTGGGATAAATTCCACCCAAGTTTTTAAATGGTGAAAGGCCAATCATTGTAACAATAAACTGTAATATTTCAGTATTTTTGAATGCTTTCAGCTGTGCAGGAGTCCCCCCCTGTGAAACTGACAGGTGCAAAATAGAAGTTTAAAACATCTTTTTAAAATGCACTGACAGATAAATGCTGTGCAGTTTTCAGTAGTAGAATGCGTGGTGTTGTCTGTATCCTTTTGAGAAGCCAAAGAGGGTAAATAAATGAAAATCTCCACATTTTGTTGCAGGCTATTGTGTGTGCCTTTTTCTGAAGGGTGCAATTGTGGTGTTTATTCTGTAATGAAATATTTATGAAGTAAACATCTTTGCTCGGCCTGCAGTCATCTTTCCTTGGCCTGTGATTCTCAGAGCCTGTCCCCTGAGAACGGCCAATTCATGCGGATTATGAAAACAAACAATTCTTTCTTTAAAATGGATTTAATTGTAAAAAAACAAACAAATGAACAAACACAAGTGTAGCTAAGAAAAATCTATTTTAATATGATTGTTTCTTTGAAGAATTCTTTTGTCTTTAATTCGTGGGGTTCTCCAGAGGAAGACGGCCAATGCTGATGTGAAGGGAAGATCAGTGCTGATGGTAATTGCTTTCTCCTGATTCATGATCACTGCTCTGCTAATTCTCCTGCTCCTCCCTGATCACAGATGTCCGGATGTTAAGTGGAGAGGGAGAGATGTCAGTGCATTATGTGAAGTGGGACATTGAGACATCAGGAGAAACGCATTATTGGAAAGCCATCTGAACTGCAGTGAACTACTGCCCAAACTGCCCAACGCCATTCCCAGAGCTCAACTGAGAAGTGTTCAATTAAGGATGGTCAAGGTTGTTAGAGCCATCTTAGTAAATTGTATTTGAAGCAAATGCACGCATGCACACTCACAAACAAAATGCTTTTCATTCTTTTTGTTTTCTAGAAACCCTGATGGGGGGGGGGGGGTTGGGTGCCCTTGCAGCTCGTCCTTAGAGCTGGATTTATGGGGATTAAGAGAATGCAGTGTGTGAGAGAGGCCAATACACCGTCCTGCTCCAAGCTTGGCCTTTACGGGCAAAGCAGGAATGTGTTTCAATCCCCTGGTGAGGAAAATCTCCTGGGTTTTCCTCAACATATGATTGAGAAATGAATTAAAATTCACTATATCTGAGGACTGCATCAGACATCACCAGGTTGGAGCCACTGACCACGCCCTCAAAATATTTCAGATTAGTTTACCATTGGAGTAATTTGTAATTTGGAGGGCGATGGCTACACCTTCCAGAATGGCGCTATGAAGGGCCATGCCATTACTGTGCCATTACTACTATGCCATTACTTAACTTTCAGAATACTCTTCACACCTTGCGTAAGAACAACCAAGAGGATTGGAAGATGTCGGGATATTACTCATCCGTGAAGCCAGATTTACTCTAATGAGACAGGGCACATAGCCTTGCTCTCTCACCCTCTCTCTCGCTCAAAGGACGAAAAGGAAATGTTTCCTGCACTCAGGAAAATTAATGCTAAGCTTACGAGTGACCTTGTTGCATTTTAGGGGACGTGTGTTTTTGCACAATGTCTCTCCTTTGCGAGTTAAAGCTCTGTGTCTTTTCGCTCAAATTATTCAATCACTCAATCAATCATACTTTATTTTATATAATGCTTTTGGCAATAAATTGCAACAGGGCCTAAGGAAACTATGAGAGAACAAAAAAGTCAAATTACGCTGAATTTATATTAGCTAATTACCCAATAAATTCACCACCTTCAATAAGATTAAATGAGTCTAATCCAGATCAAGAGAATTAATTTGGGTGTAGGTAATGTTCATTCCGAGACTCAAATGTACTGATTTTTGGATGGTTCTGTGTGCTTATGATATTTATTTATCCTATGTTGTTGGTCCTGTAAGTCACTTTGGATAAGAATCATCTTAACAAAATTATATTAATTAATGTGATTATTCCTCTGAGGATTCGGGTCCACTTATAGGTGTGAAGGTTAACTTTATCTTACTCCATAAATTTACAAAGTATTAACTTTTGTATACATTGTGATATCCTTGGGATATATATACAGATAAATATAGCTTTATCTGTTTATGCCAGAGAAGCTTTTTTTAAATGAACTTACATACTATTGTCTATTCAGACCCAAGGAACCAGGAAAGGACAAGGAAATATATCTCCAGATTTACAAATCAACAACCTCACTTGCATGGGTCCAGGTTCGGGTCTGTCCTTAACAAAATAGCTTGCTGGAAGTAAATTGAACAAGCAACAGAATCCAAGTGCAAGCCTTGTTCTTTATGCCATGGCTGAATTTAACATTTGGCTATATTTTTTAACCAAAAAAGTAAGTAAAAATAATAAATAACATTCATTAATGAACTGTTATTTTTTATATTACTCCCAAGACAGCAGAAAGTCATCCTGAAGTCACAATAGACAGAACATAAAACTGAATTTAGCATGATTGAAAATATGCCAAACAAAACTTTTGAAATGAAAAATCAGCCTGTTCAAAAAATGGTCTGACCAATGAAACAAAACCATGAGTGTCAATGATTTAATGAAAATTAATTTCATTGGCACACATCTCTTACTACTGGTCACTGGATCTCAATATGGTGAGCAAAATAGTGGAGAAGGCCCTGGATTCATTTTTTTGAGAAGCAAACCATTATTATGACCATATAATTCCCATTAGCATTGCGCTGTCCTTAACATATCCATCAGAGAGGAAGTGGTGCAAAGTGCTTATGAAAACAAATAAGAGAATATTACCATGTAAGAGGGCCATTCAATGGCAAACTCTTACACTGATTCAAGCTGTAGCGTCTGCCTTCTAACAATAGTTTCAGGCATAAAGTAGGGCTCTTAAGAGCCAACTACTATTGAGTGCTGGCACAGCCTTACAGAGCATAATAGAGATAAAATAACATTAACCTTAACATTTTACATAATCAAAAACGGAATGCAATTTTAATGGAATCAAAAGTATTGCCAACAGCAAAGACAGTATTACTACCTTGGGGCAAAGCCAAATCAGTTTTTTGTTTTGTTTTGTTTGTTTTGTTTACATTTTTCAATGGGGAAAATTAAAATGACCTCAAATTCTTGAAGGTCAGACCAAGATCTTTGTCAAAGCTGAGAGTGTCTGTTTTTAGGGTTGATAGACAGATAATCCTCTGGTTAATACTTGGCAAATATTGATCATGTTAGTCCTCTATGGCTCATCTCAAGATGTGGAATCAAGGGAAATGGATTGCTATATGGGGTGGGGGAAAAAAAGGATGGACAAAAAGGAAGTACCTTGACAGTCACAGGAGATAACATTGTTTGGGAAGCAACACTGGTTCCATTATGTCTGCCAGTTGGAGAAGAGGAGTCTTTTGTCTGAGCTTTTCACCTTGTGAAAGGTTGATGAAACTCAAGTCTTTTCATGGCATGGACCTTTGACATGAATTGCTGAGGTCAGGTTTTTTTCCTCCTAATTAAGGAATCTGTAGATGTTTCAACTTGTCACAGGAGACAAATCAGACCTAACAGTGATGAACAACTGCAGTCAGTTGATTGCATCAGGAGTCATATGCTGTCCTGCCGTGTGACTGGGAATCGAGGTGGGGGGATGATAAGATTGTGATATGGTGACATTTTATAGCTCTTAAAGGGACAACAGCCCATGGTACATTGGTGGGAGAAACTAAAACTCTATTCAGATCAAAGCTGATTGACCTAGGCTTCATACACACAAGCACTAAAAACCTGATTAAAGAACAATTTCAGCTCCTTAAACCCCTCAAATCCACACTACCAGCGGGATCGGAAATGTTTTAGTTTAAAACACCTCATAGGTAGGATCAAAAATGTTTTAAAATCCATAACTGGTTTCATCCATAAAAGTGTCCAGGACTGGTTTTCAGTCCCCGTGGAAACATTTTCCTTTGTTCCAGAGTTCCATTGGTTGTACTCACAAGTTCCGAGGGACTTTCAAACATCTTCACAGTTAATCTGACAGTTGAACATCATGATTTATTTTACAATAATAATCATATTTATCCACTTTGTTAGGCTGCCTATCACTGTTCAACTTGGACGGAGCACAAGATTGTGATCCATGTCATTTTAATTTTTATGTTAACGTCACTATGATTACCTCAAAATGCAAAAGATCAAATCTGCTGTCAAATAAACGTTCTGTGTGGACCGCATTCTAAGGTTTCAAAAACCACAGAACACATTTGTTTAATGTGTATGGACAGGGTAGTGAAAACCTCTCAACTAAAATCTTTCTGAAACGTTTTGAAACAAAAGCCGCTAGTGTGTACGAGGCCTTAGACCCCCACCCTATTGTTCAGAATGCTGAATGGGAATCAACAATATTTCTCTTTTCCTTATGTCATATTACTGTTGCTCAGTCAAAAGATCGAATAATTCAGTGAATGCACTCAGTCATTACATACCCATTGCACACCCTCCAAATCATCCATGACAAGGAAAGAAAAATCAATGGCAATGTCTTGGGTATCCTGGCAAAAAATAAAATAAATTAAATCCACTTTGAGCTCCAAGTCCAGTTCCCAAACCATTATATTAAACTTCTAGTCCAGGGCAGTATAAAGATGTGACATGTCCAGAAACTATTATCCAGAGCAAATACAGTAATTCCCTGCTAAAGCCAACAATCAACAACCTGTTATTTGGTTTTACTTGTTTAAAAGCAGAGCATTGTCTCCATTCCATACAGAGTGTGTGATACTTCCAAGTTACCATGAATTATCTTGTTGGATTTCAAATGTGCACAAGGTTTACCTTGAAATAAATCCATGTGCTTGTTTCCCAGGGGGGAATGGGGGACCATAAGGAAAGATGAAATCTCTGTACGACTCTCAAACTAATAATATACTCATCCATGAAAAATAAATAAAAGAATAAATAAACCAAAGTGCTTGAAAACTGCTGTAAAAACAATAAAAATCAAAAATGTGACAGGGAATGCCTGAAATTCTGAAATACACAACTTGGCAAGGCAGAAACTGATTTTGTTTGGAGCATTTGAAGCAGAGTTGACTCTGATGTAAAGGGAAGAGAAAAAAGTTGCTTTTGTTTCAATCACAGCTCATATACAAGTATTGCCATTCTGTTCACCCATTGGACTGAGCAATATTTAAGCCTGAAGACAGTTTGAAATATGCAAATCCATATGGAACTTGCACCAAAATAAAGTATCACTACTGTTAGGGTTAATCTAATCGATCACTACTATCGATCACTATTACTGCATTTCATTAATTATTTAGTTAGCAGCTGCCCCAATTCAGGATGACCTGTATACAGTAGCGCTTTCATTCATTTCATCTATTCATACAGCTGGGTTTGAAACTGAAACATTTGTGCACAAGAATAAAACATCTTCTACCTAGGGTTTACAGAAGCAACCCTCTTGTCAAAAAGTAAACTGACTAATGTTTTGCACTACACCAAACTGTTAACAAATAATATAAGCTCTCCCCTAGGTATTTTTAAGTCAGCTAGTGTTGTTCAAAAGCTGGAAAAATAAGGCTTTGGGCAGGAGAATTTGGAATAAATTATTCAATACCGGAGGGGCATAACTTTTTGTGTTTTTGCTCTTTTAAAGTCATGAAAAAATGATTTAATTCATTCTTGATTTCAAGTTTTGCATTCTCTTCCGGGTTAAAAATGTATAGAGCATCACCTTAGTTCAGGCAGGCCACAAGAGTTAAGCCCAGCTTCAGTTCAATCAACTGATGTTCACCGACCATTGTCCATTCACATAACAGGGTGATCTATTTAAACTGCCTTCTCCTACTTATTTGGCTGCTTGCTCTTGCATATATGCTCGGTGCACACCTCCAGTTCAAACCTGCTTTCTCCTGCCATACATGCTTGGTGCACCGTTCCAGTCCAAACCTGCTTGCTCCTGCCATACATGCTTGGTGCACCCTTCCAGCCCAAACCTGCTTGCTCCTGCATACATGCTTGGTGCACCCTTCCAGTCCAAACCTGCTTGCTCCTGCATACATGCTTGGTGCACCCTTCCAGTCCAAACCTGCTTACTCCTGCCATACATGCTTGGTGCTTCCAGTCCAAACATGCTTGGACCAGGTGCCAGTCTTAATCCCTCCTGCACCTCGACTCCTCCCCCTTTTAAGATTGTTAATAATAATAAAACATATATATATATATATAATTGCAATCTGAAAAAAATTAAAATAATTTTTCCTAAACCATAACTTGTCAACTGACTGACTTTTGTTTTCTTTCATTTATCTCATCAGACAATCTTTGCTGTTAACAATTATTTTCCATGTCATACTGCATTTCCCAGTTGACCACATTCAGATGTACATGTGCCCCTTCAACTATAAACTAGATCCTAGCTTAGAATGATTAACACTGTGCACAGCCATGCTGCTAGAGGGTAGCAGAGTTGCACAGTATTCCTTCAGCAGCTCTGAGCAACCACCAAATTGACTCCGCCTTCAGAATAAAAAATAATTAGAGCTTTTACCTCACTAAACAAAGCAACGAAAGTGGCATTTTGGGAAATCATCTTAACATGGTCGTACGGTCATGGTTAGAATGCATTTTTGCATTTAACATTTAACTGGGAGATAAAACTGAGGGGGCAGTTCTCCCTAATGCCCTCCCCATGGCACTGAGCCTGGTCTTTCAACATGCTTTAGCTTAGCGTGGGCTTGCTAACTAGCATTAAGTTCCTGTGTTTTTCTTTTGTCTCCCCTGCCTTGTGTTTTTGTTTTGGTGCATTTCTTTGTGCAGCTGAAGTGGAGGATGCCAGCAACCTGTTGTTGGACAACCGAATCGGAGGATACTGTGGAATTGAAAATGTCGACAGTCGTTACGGAGCAGATGGATTATGCAATGATGCAGTACAAAACGGACCAACTCCATTGGCACAGAAGTTTATTCTTGTAAACTTGCTCGCCAGCTCACACCTTCAGGCTGTTTTGCTTGCTTCGCCTCAGCTTACCTCTGTCATTTAGATTTTTGTTATTACTATGACTTAATGCTTTCACTGTTTCACAGGTTGCGGAAGACGACCAGTGTTATGTCTGATTTAGAACAAATCAGTGGTTGTACTATGCTTTTAAGAGACTGTAGTTTTTTGTGACGTGTCATTTCTGCATCGTGTTTTATGTTTTATGAGCGCATGGAAATTAATGCTGAGTAAAGTGTGGTAACTTTAACCCATTGGTTCTGGTCTGAACATTATAGCCTGCCTTTGTAAATTGTTGTGCTTTAATAGACTTAGGTGAAATCACAACACATTTTCTTTGCCTTTTTTACAGGATAGCAATCCATTTCTTTAATAGCCAGGGTTCATGGCCTTGCAGCCTGCCAAGTGTCATCTTACAACCGACTTTCAAATTTATGTACTTAATTATTCTTTTTTTGTGCTGTAAGTAAACCTTTGTCTTTTTGCATTTCGGTTTGCTCACCTGTATCTTTGCTTATTGTTGATGTGGCTTATGTTTATATCCATTACACCTCACCTTGTTATTGTTACACTGGGGGATTCTGGGACATAACACCACCTAGATAATACCAAAAGTACCAAGTTATAGCGGTGGGAAAGATAATCCCATCTGATCTGCTTTAAATCTGCAGTGTTCCCCTGAGCCTCTCATGCACCTCAAAACCTAAAATGAAAAGCAACACGGCTATCAGTTCTCTGCAAATCAAAGTGTATTCTTGCTTACATGCATAATTCTAATCTGTTTCATCTTCCCATCAAAATGAAAGTACATGCGATGAAATACAAAACTCAGCACTCAGAGTCAGTATAAGCACCCTGCACTCATTCAGAAAGCACTGGTAATAATACCCCTGAGGTCATACAGTGCTGTGAAAAAAGTACTTGCCTCCTTCCTGATTTCCTCCATTATCACACATTTGTCACTCTGAATGGTGTCAGATCTTTAGACAAAATGTAATATTAGGCAAAGGGAACCTGAGTAAATGGTGAGTGAGTGGTGTCTGTGACCTGTGATGGATACTCCAGCACCCCCTGTAACGCGGCCCAGGATAAGCGAGTACAGATAGTGGATGGATGGCAACCTAATAAACACAAAACACATTTTCTAAATTATTTAATGAAAAAAAAAAGTTATCAAATACCCATATCACCCATATGAAAAAGTAATTGTCCCTTAAATTTAATGACTGGTTGCACCACCTTTAGCAGCAATAACTGCAGCCAAATGCTTCTTATGATTTGATATCAGTGTTTAACACATCACTGTGGAAAAATCTTATCCCACTCTTCTTTGCAGAATTGTTTTAATTCAGACAAACTGGTAGATTTACAAGCATGCACTGCTTGTTTCAGATCCTGCCACAGCATCTCTATTGGGTTCAAGTCAGGACTTTGACTAGGCCACTCCAAAACTTTCATTTTGTTTTCTTTTCAGCCATTCAGATGTGGACTCGCTTTTGTGTTTTGGATCATTGTCTTGCTGCATAACCCAATTACGCTTCAGTTCACGGACAGATGACCCGAAAACCTTCTTAAGAATTTTCTGGTCCAGAGCAGAATTCATGGTGCCTTCAATAATGAAAACTTGTCCAGTCCCAAGGCAGCAAAGCATCCCTACTCCATCACGCTACCACCACCATGTTTGACTGTTAATGTTACTGACTTACTTACTGTGAAACACTGTAGTTGCTTTACGCCGGACATAATGGGACCGTGTCATTCCAAAAAGTTTTCCTTTTGGCTCATCTACCCACACAACATTATCCAAAAAAGCTTGGGGGTCATCCAGGTGCTTTTTTTTCTTTTTTGAAAATGTGAGACGAGCACTGATGCTTCTCTTGATTAGCAATGGTTTCTGCCTTGCTACTCTCCCATGAATCCCATTTTTGCTCAGTCTTCCTTATTGTGGAGTCATGACAGCTGACACTAAAGGGGTTTGCAGTTCTTTGAATATTCTTCTGGGATGTTTTGTAACTTCCTGGATGAGTTATCATTGGAGAAATGTTACACCATTATACATACATTTATTATTGTATGATTACTTATGCGTTATAAGGCTCAAATCACAAAGGAAATTGAATGAAATGGGTCTCTACATCCCTTCAAAATGTTTCTACATGCATACTATTTGCTGTTACTTTAAACATCTGGTTCCACTTTATTAAACTCTCTTTTATGCGGACGATGCTGCTCTGTAATAATAATAGTAATTATCTTTGGCTATACACCAGTGATGCTGCTTTGTGATAAGTAAATGGAGATTTAAGTGATAATCAAGAGCGAAATAGTGAACTGTAGTATTGATTAATGACACTAATAGCACGTTTCATAGTGTAGGAGGTCGAAATTAGACTTGCTCTCATAAAGCTTAAAGATTGAATTCTCAAATGATTTTCTACCCTCAAATCATGGGGCTTGTCTGAAACCTCCTCCATGTTGATCCCATGTCCCTGAACAGCAACATCAACATCACACATCTAATTAAATGAACAGTCAGACCAGAGTGAGGAGGTGGGAACCCAAGCATTTATTATCCACTAAGTATGTGTTTGTGTTTGTGTGTTTGTATATGAGAGAAAGATACGTTCATTAAAAAAAGAAAGAAAATGATTGCCTGTAACTGTGACTGACAATCTTGAGGATGAGACAGACACCTTGACCTGTGGTTTTACCATGAGCTCATAGTGGGGTTCTGTTCTGTTCTAGTGGCAGTATGGTGATTTTGTATTAAATGTGCCTTCAGAATATTTTTATTTCCACATTTTCAAAATATATATTTCGTAATTTTCCTCATTTCTGTCCTAGTTTTGAATGGTCAATCTTATTGACCAGCCATACTCATTGCTACATGCTCTGCTTTCAATGTGAGAGAACAAACAAGAGCATGCTCTCCTATAAAACATGGATATCAATCCACTGCTTTTTTCACACCAGTCTGCAAGCTGAGCTTGCACAGACATAAGCTGGAGTAAGATGCTTCATGTGCAGCTTGAGCCAGCAGACTGTGACTTCCTGATTTAGCAGCAGGGGGTGTTGCTAGTGAGTGATGATACACAGTCATCCTGGCAATGTGCACCCCCCCCCCCCCCCTCATCCCCACACACACACCTCCCTGAATGACGGGATGACCAATTGTGTCATGCCGGTCACAGTTACTGGTACTACCAGAGACCACATCAAAACATTATTTTTAAATTAATTTTTTACCCACATATTACCCCATCTGAATTTTATTTTCATTATTTTAATATCATTTTCAACTCTTTACAAACGTTTCTTTGATAGATTTCCTCCCCTAATGCTTCAACACTGCTTGCCCTCCATAGAGTGACAATTGGTGCATGCAACGGAGAAGGTTTCCTTTCTCGTAACTTGTTTCAGGAAAAAAAGAAAAGAAAAAACTTAATTTGTGCTTACAGTTTGCTTTTTGTTCAGGTGCTAATTATACATTGAGTCATTTAAACTAAGATATGCAGGCACACAATATAGCCAAACATGTGGGTGGAGAAATTTCCTCGTGTGTTATACATAACACTAATAGCTTGTAATTATCTTAAGCCAGCAGAGATAATTAATGACACAAATTAAAATAACTGACACTGGGACCATGGGACCAGAAAGAAAAAAAATGATACTGGGACCATGTTAAAACTGTGTGGCATATACACCTCCAGTAAGACTTGCCGATGTGTCACCAGTGAGTCTGAACCGAGTTGAATAAATCAGAACCACAATTTTTGTCTCCTGAAATTACTTTTGTCCCACCAGTGTGAATTTGGACAAAAGGAGGAAAGAATAAGAATAAGATAAGATGGAATTCCTTGCCCCTTTACCAACACAATTACCAATGAGTTGTAACTTAAATTACAGACCTGCTAAAGCAAGCATTTTTATTTCCCACAATGAATGGCTATTTTGCATTGTATAGGTTATTAAAAGTAATGCTTCCACTAATCCACAAAGCCCTGAAGCCTCTTGGTTTTCCATTCATTATCCCTGCATAAACTTTGAGCCTTTTTTCCTCCCCTTTCTCTTTCAGGCTCAACTAATGAAACTTTGCTTGCTGGAACTTCAAACAAGCCCTCTATGGTGCTTTGCACCACTCGGAGACAACTTTCTTCAGCATAAACAACTTTATTCAGGCCTGCTTTCCTTCACACGCCCCTTCACTCTCTGCCAACCAACATCCAGCTTCAATTATTGTGTCCTAGTAACAAAGTAATACAGAAAACACAAATTATAATAAAAATAATAAGCAAAGCTTGGAAAGTCAAATGTTTATGTTCATCAACAAATGAGTCGTATCTTAACAGGATTATCATTATAAGGTGTCATCTGAGAAATTTAAATTATCTACTTTAATTACAAGATTATAGCCCTATTAACTCAACCGTCTTTACAAGAGAGGATTAGGGAATAGGAGAATGAAAACCCTGTGCTGTGGAAAAAAGTTCCAAGCAAATTAAACGGGAGGAAATGGTGCACTCACCTCCTTACCGCTAAATCTACTATAGTGTTTCTACTGGTATCCAATGGTTTTTCTTGTGAAATTATTTATTTCAAAATAAATAAAAAAAACCCTTGTTTTTTTTTCTATTAGGTGTGGAAATTTCTGTGTTCCAAGAAATGGAAACGTGTTGTAACTCCCTGACTGCAAAGCACCAAAATGCATAAGCTAGACAGTACTGGCAATTATGTCATTTGGGCATAGAGACCAGAGGTGTCACAGATCCATTGTTTCTTTTGAAATGTGTTTTGAAACCAGCCACATGAAAAATTTAGTGATGATGCATATGATGTGAACACTGATAAGCAACAACATTGTACTGAGCATAGTACACAGTACAAGATTGTACATTAATATTATATGTTTTGGCTTTTCGTGAGAAAGAAAGAGAAAGAAAGAATGTGCATGCGTGTGTATGTGTGTGTAGATTGGTGCAAGCTCATGACAAGATCTGTAATATTCACTCTTTAGTATACTAGCAATAAAATAGGATTTCTAAAATGCATTAATGGTGCGCCCATGCATGCGTGCGTGCGTGTGTGCGGTTGTGCGTGCTCATAATACAAAATGTGAAATATTCACTAGCGTACTACCAAGAAAATAGGGTTTCCAAAATACCTAAACAAACAATTAATTTAACATGTTGCAATTTACTGAGAAGGGACGCCAAACATATTTGTCAATTAATTTAGAGCAGCATATTAACTTAATTATGCTGCCCCTGGGTTGTGCTACAGCGTGCATATGTGGTCAGGGAATAAATGGAAAAAATAAATACTGGGCTTTAATTAGGGAGATATATGCACAGACATATAATATGCATAAAATTGTCCCTCAGAAGCAAACAAAGCTCTGTCCAGTTAGCTCCATGACTCCTTTAAGTTTAGCTCCCAGCCGGTTGGAGTCAGAAGTGTGCCTGGACTTCAGTCCTCCCTCTGTCAGAGACTGAGGTCCTCTGTAATTATGGAACGAGTAATACTGGGGTAGGGTAGGGCTGAGACCCAATGGTCTGACACATAGATAAATTCTGCTTACTTTCCCTCAGCTGCTGTATCCTTCATGTGCTTGACCAAGCAAAAAAAAAAAAAAAAAAAAAGATAAAAAGGAAGGCCAGTCAGTTCAGGAGGTTTTTAGACAGATTACATATTATAGAGGGGCTACATCATGAACTGCTTAATATGGACTTAGAGAGGGGAATATATTGATAACTTCTGAATGATGTACTTCTTTGGAACCTACAAGCTGAGCATCACTACTGTGTGTCTGTGTGTGTGAGAGTGAGTGAGAGAGATAGAGTGTGTGTGTGCCCTGTGTGTGTGTGTGAGGGCAGGAGTGGCATTGTGCCTACATATAATATCCTTATTTCCAACTGCGTATTTGACCTAGTTAGGAAAAAAGGCATAACTCCTGGACTGTACATGAAGCCTCAGGGGCCAGTCTCACCCACATGGTTTACAGGATATTTTTCTTTATTACAATTAGGTGCTGGGCATAAAGGTGACCTTACAGATCTTACAAATTTCAACCTAGACTCATCTGAATACATGTTATAAGACAGTCGTTATTTTGAATAACATTAATAATAATAACAATAATGATAATAATACTACTAATAATAATAATAATCTTTTTCTGAATATGTGCCATAGCAGATTTTAATAAGTGGTGGGTTAGAGAATGTATTTGGTTATTTATGTGGGTAATGTGCTATGAATGTTTTGGAAACAATGTCTTGTTGTATAATAATTTAATAATTAGACTTGGTCTCGTTGTCATCACTTCATTTAGTAGTATGGGTATGATGTATAAGCTATATCTATATGTACAATGTCTCAAAAACTGTTTAATGGAACTTTGTACACATTTAGAATTATGCATGCAGTTCTAGTACAGTTGACTGTGCTTTAAATAGCCAGAGGATTTTGATTCATGACATTTTGATTGATAGTGCGCAATATGTGTAAGAATTCAGAATGGAACTGCTATCTGCTGTGTTTAATGGCCATTTTGGCTGGGCGAATACTGTGACAAAATGACAGGGATTGCTTTGACAATCGATATCCATTCTGGTTGATAGTCATTTTGGCTAAAGCAATAAGGATAATAATTCATGCTGTTTGATCTGGAAATGCAATCTGTTTAGGTTGATTGCCATTTTGACTGAATGAGAATAAAGCACAACTATTTTAGGTTGCCAGACATCCGATATGGTTCACGCCTGACCAAAGTGCTAATGCAGTAGTCTGACATAAGATGAACATTACACTCAGGGCCCCCGAGCAACACTTTAGAGAGCATGCTAATGCACGTATGTGGGTGTTATGATAATCTCACAAAGCCTTTATTGAATAATTATTCATTTGTACATTTACATTGTCTGTTACATTGAATGAACAGCCCATGATCATTCATTCAGACAAAAACATGTTCTGATAAAAAAATTATGCTTTAGGATTTGGCAATAAATTAGTTGCGCTTATTTAAATCAAACGACTAGTTTTCATTTATTTGATTATCCGAGAATGATGGAGGGAGGGAGTCTTGTGCCTGTTAGCATTTATCAGAATATTTTTATCCTGAATTATAGACCACAGAAAGTGTGTTCCACAGGACTGATCTCTAAAAAGATGCACAAACATAGAAGTTACTCAAATCATTTTAACCTGGCTGGCACCTTTGCCGATGCCTTCCTGAAAATCAAATTACCCTGTCGCTAATATTCACAAATAATAACTACCCTGTTTCATCTGATTACTTGTTAACACCTCAACTGGAGTACATTGACTAGCACACAAAAATAAGGGGAAAAAAAACAAAAAAACATTTAGACCTAATTAAAAATAGTGATAGCAGCAATCCACAGAGTCCAAGCTTCTCAAATTGTAATTCTAATTAAAGAATACATTATTAGAAGTTACAAACAAATATTTTATCACCTTTCCAAAATGTGTGAGAAATGAATGGGAAGCTATGTGAATATCTGGTTCGTCCACCATAAGTAAACATTTCTCTATTCTTCATCACAACCTTTATTCTATTTAAATATTATCAAATGTGTCTTTGCAAATATCTGGGCAATTAACAAAATAAAACCATCTCTTCATTGAATTAATCTACCCTTCTACTTGTTAATGTCACTACTGCTAGTGCCCTTACATTATAAACACCTACACACAAAAATAATGTATCATAATTGCTCTAGCCCTTGATAAATTATTATTAAAAAAAAAAAAAAAAAAAAAGTTGTTGGCACTGTCCTCAGACTTTTGGTCCCAACTGCATGCTTGCATATGTGCAAAAGTCAGAGACCACCCTTTTGTTTATTCAATTTCCAGTCAAAATCAGTCGTTTCAGTGCAATTTGTTTCCTGCATCAAATAATAATTCAGGAAACAGGTATTTTAACAGGAAATCACAGAAAAGCCTCCAGCACTACATACTGTATCAAATCCAAGGGTGTGATTGCTGCTTTATTATTGGGTTGGGGGAATGCAAAGACCCAGAGAACTGCAACCGGCTAGAAAATCACAGGAAACTAAAAAATAAAAAAAGCAGAAGAAATCAGGTGACTTAATGATTTCTGATGAGACTAGATGTAAGATAGCTCAACTACATAAAGGTGAAGGTCAAAAGATTTTTGGTAGTAAGAGAAGGCAGTATGTACACCACCAAAGCAATGAAAGACTCTTGGAACCATGTTTGTAGACACCAGTCAAGCATTTTAAAACAATATAATAGCATTATGTACTCTAATTTTATATATTTCCTAGTTAAATGACCTGTTAAAGTGAGCCCAGATGCCAATTTTGTTTCATGCTTGTGCATATGAACATGTGACTACATTGCCAGCTTAGTAACTAGTTATTACACAGAAAGAGAGAAGCTGCTATTTTTAAAAAATCATATTAAATAAAACAGCCGTTATTTTCTGGCAAGTTAGCTATTTATATGTTGTTATTTGAGTAGCATTTATGACATTGTGAAAAATAAAGTGTCAAAATATGTTTTCTTAAAAATTGGCGAAACCGGTTTGACCTCCCTATTAGGGTCTTGCACAAGTTTTACATTGCAAACAATATGACAAGAGAATTACCGGATCCATAAATATATTTGAATAGCAGCTACGCTGATACTAGCCCAATATTAGCTGGGGCTTGACTTTTTCTAAATATGAATGAATCTCCAAATCACAGAGCTAAGCATTCATCTAAAGATAGCGAATCACCCCAAAATGCAAAGCGACGTGACCTCAAGTACAGTGAAGAATGATGGGAGCTGTCCTTATGAGGAAAAACTACACTCTGCTGCCCCCTACTGCCAGAACCCCACAAGAATTTCCCTCCGGCTGGCAGAACCTCCATCTCAAATGAAACCCTAAACCACTGTAATGGCTGTTTTCACTGGAAAATAAATAAAAGAAAGGGTGGTCTCTGGCTTTTGCACAGTATATATTTAGCACAACTTCTGGCTGGGAACTAGCATCAGTGGCATCAATAGGTGTGATATTGCCTTTCTTTTCAATCTCACAAGCACTCACAGGGATAACCTGGCTATCTGTATCAAATCAGCTCCCTTCTGAGCTGCAACATTTCAATCTCCCCCCCCATTCCCATCCCCACTACACACCTTCTCCTGCCACACCATTCTGCATTCAGGGCCAAGGCTTCTGTTAGCAGACACAAAGGTATCTTTGATGGAAAAGATCATAGTTGTAAAGCAGCTCTGTTTAACTTGGTATAAACTATCAAACTATCAAAAACTTGGTTAAACTGCTATGTTAGCTGTTCACCCAAATGCTATTAATGCCCCTGGAACTCATCTATTAACTAATGCCACTGACAGACTAACTGATGCCACATATCATGCTACCATCCTGCTAACCTGCTGACCCATATTCCCATTTCATTGCCTTACAGAAATGAAATTGGGTTAATCTGGAGTTCAGCATAAAGGAGCATAGTGGTGTGATGAGAATTAAACATTCCCTCCATGTTGCACCTGTCTTCTACAGTCCTCCACTCTGCTGCCAGGGTCACAGCACATTGTTTGGCCAGGCATGGTTTTTCTGTTTCCAAGCAACAACTGAATGGTTGTGAACTGAGTCTGTGGCTAGGACCAAGCACACCTGCCAGCACTGTCCTAGTGGGAATTACGAGTGGCCCGGAGAGATTTTGATCCATGATCCATGGCCATTATGTCAGGTGATCACAAGCTAATCACAGTTTAAGTCAGATTATAATTATGAACCCCATCAAATGATTGGATGTGCCTGTAATTGACATTAATAAGATGGTTATGAGAGCCGCAGGCCTTTATGTTAGCTTATTCACCATTGCAATGATTAGAGGAGAATACCAAGAGACACTAGGTCATCCGTGTCTTCTTTCATAAATTAATTTATTCACTGCAATGCATTTCTTTAAATATGTGTCCATCTGCAAATGGCAATAATTGTATATGTTTGTTCACATACTGACTGGGGAAGAATGGAGAAAAACCATACATGGGAAGTGAATCTGTAAATGTACAGTAGATACAGCTAGGCAACCAGAGGTTACAGATCAGGGCAGTGTGACAGTGATGAGCTGGGAGTTTCTGACAACCTGTAAATAAGGGTGAGCCACTGATGTGATCCTTTGTTTGTTGATTTAGCTGGAACATAGACTACCTCATTTTCACTATGGTTGAGTTTCTGGTGTAAACACAGCACAGCAAACACAGATACCCCATTTATTTATTTATTTTTGAATATATAAATGATATCTTTTTTTTAAATAGTGAGATAAAGGCTAACATGTATGTGTATGTGTAATAAATTAACATGTACTTTAATTAACCAACAATACAATACCTCTGCAAAACTGAAGAATGATTTCTCATCTACAATAGTCACCCAGATGTATTGTAAATGCTGCAGGAAAAAAAAAAAACAATATGACTCAAAGGCAAATTCACCCCATTTGTAGGTGAAATCAATTTGGCTGCTCAAGCCTTCTCTTGTTGCTCTGGGCAACTTCATGCTTTTTCAGAAATATCTGCACGCATTCATGAGTCTTGTCATTGACATGTTGCACAGTCTTGGAGAAATACAACAATCGGTATACAACCTAGAAATTGAGATGTTGAAGTGATTTTTCAATGAGCCCTCAGACAAAGCAATGGCTATTCTTACTCTTGCACTGCTAGGAAGATTTTCCATAGCTTTTTGCAATAACAATGCATGGATGGTAATTTTAATTTGGGCCACTGTTTATGGAGTACAATAAATTCCTAAGAAGTGTGTGCTGGGGATTATTCATAAAATTTGCTGTCAGTGTTTCCTCAGCAATAGGGTCTGAAACTGTTCTGTTCAGTAAATGCTGCTTTCCACAGTTTTTTTTTCTCTTCTTTTTAAACATTAATTAACTGATTAAACCCCACTTAAAATCCAGGTCTTTTTGAAAAAAAAAAAAAAATAATAATAATAAAGTCTTATGGGAGTCTTACTCTATAAACATAGAGGACATATTTATTCTGAAAAACTTGTATTTTCAAATCATTGTTTTCTTTATTCTCTGGTGATTATATGTACTTTTGATATTGGACAAAACCAGATTTCTTTTTCCAGTCATACCCCAGGATGTATACAACACCAGGATAAAAGTTTGGAGTGAATTGAATTAAGCAGAAACATTTGACATGCATTTTCCCAAAGGTGGGCCCAAGTGTCCCCAAAACCTCTCCAAATTGGAATATTGTTTATATCTTTCTTTTCCCCCAGCCATATACCACTTTCATAAGCTATTTCAATTGAGGATACCTCTGGAACCTCACAAAACAAATTCTTTATTTACCCATTCTCTCTTTTTGACTAAGCCCTGCATTTTAGTGTCCTTTTGGAGAGCTTCTATGTACAAAATATGTTCATAATGGTTACTTATTGCACACACTAAGTTCACTTAGAAATAATCAAACCACTTGGCGTTCTGCCCTGCACTCAGCTGTCAATCACGCTGCTGTAAACCAAGCTTGTAAGCAGTAAGATGGCTGTTGTATTATGCATACACAAACAGTGGCTGTATGAAATGAGGCACAGCCTCCCAGACGCATTTTATGAGTTATCAAAGCTTCACAGGTAAGTGTGAAGTGAAGGGACTCATGTCTTTAACTTACAGCCTCACATGCATGCACACACACTCACACACGTATGTGAGCAGGCAGTACACTCTACAGTTGATTTGACTGTGCCAACTGCTCAACTGTAGACTTGTCCAGTGTGGTAAAAAAACTGCCAGGAGTTTCCTCCAACTGGCAAAGCTCATAGCATCAGAAGTACACAAGCCCCCTGATCACAACAAGGTGAGAGACCACAAGGTCAAAAAATACAAAAAAAAATTATACAAAAACAAATTCCAATCCTAAACAATGTACAGTACTGTAGGGCCCTTTTAGCACTACTGCAGTGTCATTTATGCAAGCATTTGCTGATAAACAAACAAAGCTTCCATAAACAGTTGATAAGGCGTGCGCGAAGCTTCCACTCCTGCACTGTGAAAACACAAAATAGTAAAAGTAACTGGGTACATAGCAGAATAGCTAAGCCATAATTTCAACTAGAAGATAGCTGTAAACTATGTTCGAGAGCTCTGTAAATGTGTTTGAAGAACAAGAGAATGTAAAGTTACTGTAACGTATATTTAAAAAAAATTTTTTACATTATATTGCAAAGAGGCTATGCTTTACAATTGTGTAGGTGTTATAGCAGTGCACCTAGAATCAGTGACCAATAAAAACAATAATTATAGATAACGCTATTTCTTAGATGCCAGCACCTGATTTCACGGTCATGGACTTTTAGGGATTAATGTGACCACCTGTATTACTGTCTGAGCTTATATATGTGCATGCCATTAGAGTCATTCAAAAATAAAAATTCACTGAGGAAATTCTGCCCTATAGGCCTACTCTCTGGTCTTAGTCATTCTGGGTATTCTCACTATTAAATGTGGAGTTGGTCATATACTGCTGTGTGCCTCTGTTGCCTGACAAATTGTGTCCGTGTTGTTAAAGATACAAGAATATGTCAACCTGATGTGGGTTTGTGCATGTGCAGTGTATTGCACCTGGCAATTAAAATGAATAATGGATTGGTACACTAGACACAGAATATACATCTTGCTCCAGTCCCCACTATCACCACCGATCATGGGAAAAGGGCAGCAAAAAATTCAGGACTACATGCATTTCCAAATTCTGGAATAGGTTACATTCCTGTTACACAAAAGTGCATATATTTTGTAATTAACGATTAATTTCCCTAACAAGAGATTGTATAGACTTTAAAATTAGCAACGCATTCCTATTGTGTGTGAGCAATTAAAATAAATAGCTGTGTCGGTACAGTAGAAACATAATGTCTTGCTCCAGCCCCCAGTTCATGTAAAGGAAAGTAAATAAAAAAAAAAAAAACAAAAAAAACATTAGCATTAGCCACTAGTTAACCATTTTACACTTAACCAAGTCAGTATTCCATGAACTTAATGCTATAATAGCATTTA
Source organism: Anguilla anguilla (assembly GCF_013347855.1). Lineage (NCBI taxonomy): Eukaryota > Metazoa > Chordata > Actinopteri > Anguilliformes > Anguillidae > Anguilla > Anguilla anguilla. The sequence continues at coordinate 15,079,376 of NC_049215.1, forward strand.
GCCAGCAAACCTGCAGAAAATGTTCTTTTATCTTTGACAAAGCAATAAAAACACCATTAATAGCAATTGTAATTCACGTTGCATATGCATTCATAAAACTTTTTATCTATGTGGATAGTATATTACAATAGTCAGTCATCACAGTTTATGTATATAAAGGGCCTGGGCAAAGATTTTATCCACCACTCTCATCACTGATTATGGGATAAGGGATCAAGCAGTGAATTTAGCTACAACAGTATTAAAGAACACCATAAGAGGGCACCAAAAGAAGAATACCTCATTTGCTTAGCTGAAAACATTGGAGCATTGCTGCCTTGAGGATAATGCCACAATATTTAAACAACACCTTCAACTCAAAATGCAGGGATTTTTTCCTATCCCACTACACTTCTACTACACTACAGTTTCTGTTTTTTTAGAATTTCTTTCCACCTCTTCTCCTTAAATGTTCAGAGATAAACAAATTCAGATTTCATGGCTGCCCCTGCAGGGAAAGCTGACAGTGTGGCATTAATCGTTCAGTCACTATGTACATGAATCAGGAAGGAGAAAAAAAAAAACTAGCACTGCATGGGTTTTGCAGAGAGATGCTGAGACAAACTTTTATGAATTACCCAGATTATGTTCCAGTGTAGCAGTGTGGATGCCTTGGTAAGCAGAATGCCTGTACTTCAGCCTGTGAGCTTGATTAAATATTATGATCGCTATAAGTTGCTTCGAAGTTATGGAGTATGGGTGGTGTGTTTTTTTTTTTTTTTTTGGTTATATCCAGCAGTCAGAAAACAGAATATTTTTTAGCATATCTGCTAATTTCTTCACATTTAGCATAACATAATGCAGTGAGGTTTGGTCAAGTTTATTCAAAACAATTGAGTTCAACCAAATAAGAATTCTTTACGCCTTTGCAGCCCAACTTAGTGAAAAAACAGACACGACAATGGGTTGGAAATAAAGTATATATATTGGCTACGATAATGAATTTGAAAAAGCTCATTGAAAACAATTTGCAATAATCACAAACAATAATCAGAGAAAATGATAATTCCGCAACAGCTAAACATAGAGATTAACAGTACTACCATTTGACGAAGGCTAATTTGTCAAGACCACATTGGATGTGCAGAAATCTTCCACTTGGGTCTGGCTGCAAGGGAGATATTGGAGGAAAAGTATGTAGATACTTGTTCCTCAAAAAAGCTGTCAATGGGAAATAAACTAGCTTGGTTTATTTTCTGGATAGTAGCTGGCCAACTCTGTCTCGTTGAACAGGTGAGGTGCTTTGGGGTGCACAGCGAAGTCCGTTGAATTCCTTAATGGCGTCTGGTCGTGTAGACAAGTCTCATTACCCTCAGAGCCAGGTAACATTTTTTGTGAGTTTTTTATTTGTATTTTACTGCTACACCACAGTGTCTAGAACACGAAAGGCTTTGATCAACCATTACTCCCAAGTCTTTTTGAAATTGAGAACATTCCAATTGTGTTCCTCCCATAAAGTGGTCCTGCCTCATGTTTTTATTTCCCAGATGCATCTGCTCCTTTCAGAGATGTTCTTTTCAGTATGCTATGCTGGCAGACATTGTTCCTCAGGATATTACTGCTAGCTACTCAAGCATGGAGGGCCACAGTGGTAAACTTGTACTCCCTTAAGTAAGTAAGATGCATAGATAGCCAGACAGACAGATAAAAAGAGTCCTAAAAAAACATTTGTGGAATATAATGGAAGATGATGGTAAGTAGGAAGTAGGAAGCATAATTGTTTAATGCCATCATTTTCATTTTTTAACTAAAGAAAATTGATACTGCTTTCAAGTTACCACTGAGGGTTTTATTTTGGTATTCCCATCGGCTGACAGTCTCTCTCACAACTTGAATAAGTAAAGAAATAATGAACAGGAAGAACACAGATAAAATAAACAAATACCTTTGTCACTAGAGGCAAATGGAAATTAGTCTCAATTGCATATAAAATACCACAGTTATGGTTTACACATAGATCAAAGGAAGTAATGGAATATTTGACTGAAACATAATGACTACATCGCAAAAGCTTATTGCCACAGGAATAGAGCAGTTTTTGTTTCCCACTCTATGGGATCATTTCGATGCACTAACTAAGTCTGTCAGTTGACGTATATCAAAGGCATATTTTATATATGAATGAGATACAGAACGAGAAAACCAGTCCTGTATCTATATTACAAATGTTCCCTCTTTTTTGGATCCTCATATCCCTTAATTGACCCCGCAGTGCTACCACAGAAGAGGAACAAAAAGGGGGCGCTGACACTTGACCCCAGGGATTGGGGGTTTGATGTTCACACAAATGGAAGGGCCAGGCTAGGGTAGACAGCGGTTCCTGACCCATAAAAGTGACTTCACGGACAACCCCGGACGCCACGGATCTTAACCGTGTCCCAGTTCTGGAGCTGGGCTTTTGGGAATCCCTGGAGCTCGGAGGCCTCACCCCATGAAAAGGCATCGCACTCATCTTGCTACTAAGTAGGTCTCCTTGCAGCTTGCTGTGGAGGATCCTCTGAGAAATGGAGTGGTCCTGACCCAGAATGGCCATGCCCCCCCTCCTCCCCCAGGTCTTCTTCCAGCCAAATCACTGGTCCTACTCCTATTCCTCAATTAAATCATGTGCACTATTACAAAAAAAGAAAAAAAAATAGATTAAGTATCATTGATTCACCATTTTCACAATTCAATTTGTAATTCATGTTGGGTGGATACTATGTGTTTGTTTGTTAACAGCAAGAGTATTATCCTATGAAAGTTCTAAGTGGGGGCTGGGATGTTTATCGCAACAAACTCAACTACCCTCAACCCCTCCAACCCACAAAATGAACTAATTAATTAGTTCATTTAAATACCGCAAAAAACAATCATTGCTCCCATGGTCAGTAGTTATGTCTGTTCCAAGGTCGGGTTGGAATTTTGAATTCCCATTTATGTGACTGTCAGGTGGAGATGCATCACTGCTATGGCCTATTGTTTGCCTACTGCCATGCATCTCTACACTCATATTTAGTATTCAGTCAGAGCTTTTATAATGTAATCACACGGCAGATAAATTACGTCTAAATGGCATTTAAGTTATTGACCTACTATGGCAGGTCACTGAGTTTTAAATATATTTGAAAACTAATTGTTATGAGAACTGGACAAATGATGCATGGTGCTGACAAAGCAATAGTACATTTAGATTCAACAGACAGAACTCAGAGCAATCAAAGTGCTGGCCATTCGGCCTGTCTCAATTATAGTGACTCATCTAACTTCTTTGCTTGGCATTTTTTAGCTTCTTTATTAAAACTTTTTAAACCCCAGCTTAAATGCAGGGCTTTTTGTAAGAATCCATAAGTTATCTGATTATAAGACACTATAATCATCAAGCTGGGGAGTCAATTTCAGCCTTCCTTAGGGGAAGGGGACTGCCTTATTATTATTATTTTTGTTATCTCTAGTAGTTTTGCCAATCAAGATGGGTCTTTTTGCATCAAAGTGCAAAGAGTCTGCTCTACAGTGGTGTAGGTGTTACAGCAGTGCACCTTGAATAAGTGACCGATGAAAGCAATAATTTAAGAGAATGCTATTTTTAGATGCCTGTGTCTAACTAGGGGTTTACGAAATGAAAACACTGAAACCAAAGTGCATGATCTAATTTCTGCGTACACTTAAATTTGTGGGCCACATTCTAGGATTTTAAGAACCTGATGGATTCATAATTTTTTTTCCAGGCCACACAAAGTGTATGCATGCACCTGGTGTAGGAACACCACCTGGTCAACAAGACATGATGAAATAATAGTTCAAATAATGAACTGTTACTGTCCCGAAATAATGCAAAAAAAAAAAAATAATAATAATAATATATATATATATATATACACACATCAAAGGCTGCTGGGTAGCTCACTAGCTAAAAGCACTGCTTGTGGTGCATTAATGAGCACTACGATCTTGGAACGAATCCACCTAACTGGCTTTGGGTCACTCAGGGATGTGGAATGGATACTGTCAGTCGGGATACAGTGGGTAGGGATACATATAGCATTGTCCACTGCTTGAGTGGTCTGTTCTTGCTAATGGGTCTCCTCCGCCCCTGCTCTGTGCATGCAAAGCTTGAATTAAAGGAAGCGGTGTATAGCAGGTGCCCTCACTCTGCGGAGCTGGCAGCAGGGGCCATATACAGTATGGGCATGCTTGTACATAGCTCACAAATTGGCAATTTCATATTCGGGTGGGATTGGACATGCCAAATTTAATACTACTAATTATAAATATTCTAATAATAAATAATAAAATATCCCACAAATAAAAGCTTTAATTGTGAATGCATACAAACGTCCATGATGACCAAGATGTCCATGTTAATCACATTAATCACATTATTATGTACATTGCTGAATAAAACAAAGCACAATAAGTGCATGAGAGCTGCTCTTTGAGCTTATGTTGCACAATTTTTAAATATTTGGTTTTAGTTTGCTTTAATCATTAATCAATTAGGGAGTAGTGCAGCCTAACATTTAGGGAACTGGACTGATCTACGGCTGTATGTGCTATTCCCAGGTGGGGCACTTTCCTGCCATTGTATACAAGCCAAGATGTTTCATCTAAATTGGTTCACTAAATATCCAGCTGGGCAAATGGATCATATGTAAAGAATGTATAATGAGTTGGCTGGATGGTAGTCCTAAAATGTAAATGTAATCAAATGACTAATGGAGGTGATTCAGGTTACCTGAAATGTGTAGATTTTTAATGATTGCTCAACAGGTGGCCAGGAGAAGAAGCTGTATTTTCCCCTTGCCACTGGAGGACTGAGGAGCAGGCCAAAAAGAATCAGGCTGTGAAAAGTGCATGGTCTCACTAATGACATACACTCTCGCCAGCTAATGAGGGGTTTGAGAAATCTCCTTCTCTCAAGACTATATTTAGATGCTTTGCGCATGGCTGTTGGGGGGCATTTTGGGTTAGGGTAAGCAGCACATCTTTGCAGCAAGAGCAAAGCATAGGATGTCTTTGCTTTTCATCATTTTAAAGTTGTTCATCTGGAAAAACTAAAGATGCGTCCTGAAACACTAGTTGAGCCATATACAGTTTATTTTAACTAATATTATTATTATAATTATAATTATTATTATTATAATTATTAATAATAATAATAATACTCACACTACTATTACTAGTCCTACTACTCCTCCTATTACTACCAATAATAATAATAATAATAAACAAATGAGTTCTTAATCTTTTTTTTTTTTATTTAGTAAATTTATTCAGAGTAGGGCTTCTGATCTCAACTGAGCTCCTTGGACCCTGTGTTTTCAAATAGCCTTAGGTAGACTTCATACGAAAGCCTTTTTTCCATTCCATTGCTTGCCTGCCAATAAAAGTAATGTGATTGTAAAAATGTGTATGGTATGTGTATGCATGCATGATTATTTTATTATTATTTTTAACAATACAGGTAGCCAGTGATGTGTTGCTAGATATGGTTCTGAAGTTATTTGTTGAGTCTGGGCTCATTTTGGATCTATTTATCCATCACTAAGTTTAAGTTCTCTGTGGGTTGAAAGTAGTATTATACTGTATGGTCTAATGACAGAAACAATATTAAAATTCATGCGAAGCCTGTGTCTCATAATATAACCATTATATCCTTGGCTTCAGATACAGCCACATTCACAAGCTCATTTTCAAATCAGCATCAGGTTTGGTTAATGATTGAGTAAATTAAATGCGGTATAATTGTAATGCCTTGTACATTTAGCTTTATTTGGAATGATGGGCTGCCATGTCCTGATGTTTTCAGAGACACTGTGGATTTGAGAATGCCCTTTTAGAAGGCCTTTGAGAGTGCCCGAAACTGAATGTGTGACGTAAAGCCGCTCTACATTGCAAAACAAGCACTTAATCACCTTCTGAGTTATAAACACATTTGTGTACTCGTCTCAAAACCGCTGTGGTGCACGTACACACACAGAGGAAACAATGGTCTACTGAATAGGAATGATTCCAATGCTTGGTCGATTTGATCTGAAGGACATATGTGCATACCTGTCAATCTATCATAGAAACACAATAACAGGCATTTTTACATTTACTGAGTAGAATGATACTGACATCAGTTTGATACCAAATATCTGATTAAACCACGCAACAAGACTGGATTGATGATTATTTTATTTGATCTAGCATTGTCTGTACAAAAATGTAAATGGGTGCGTAAAGCAACATTTTAGAAAGGTTTCATATTTGAGGAAGGGTATACTGTATGTACTTATTCACGTTGTAAGCGCGTTAAAATAAAAAAAAATGTTCGGGAGTTTAAGCAAGGTCTTTCCTGAACAGAGTAGAACCTTGAAAAGCATGGTAAAGGGTAATGGAAAAGTTAAGAAACTGAACAACCCTCCATCCCTAGTATAATGAAAAAAGTGATATTGAGTATACAATGTTAGGTTCACACATTTTGTGAGCCTTATGTATTAATATGATTTGAAGCTGTATACTGTGCATTAATATCTGTCAAGGCACGATCGTAAAGTCTTACAGCCCTTCAGATGTGTCATACTGCTGATTCGGGGAAGGGGGGGGGTGGTCGGTGTGAAAAAAATCTGAAATATGACTGGCTGTTTGGCTGTGAATATCTTTGAACTTAATCCATTTAAGCGTTTCACCAACGTCAAATAAGTCAAAAACATGTTTTCTGTACTCATTTCCAGGAACACGCAGTGTTGTCTAATTAAAATGTATAATACACGTGAAAGGATTAACATCCCACTACAATACTAAGTGCTTCAAAAAATGTTTTGCTGCCGTGTCACTTTAGACTTACACGGAAAAGAATCTTACATAGGAATGACATTAATGCTATAAGCGGAGTTCCACACACCACTGTGAGATCACTGAAGTCAAGGTGTCTGGAAGACCAAAGAAATTTACTGGAAAGCAGCTGTCAGGGAAATGTTTTTAACTAAAGGCGCACGCGCAGCACGCCCTGCACGTTACACGCGCACACAGAACTAGGTCGTTTCCCCACCCTTCTCAAAGGGGTGGAGAGCGTGCGCTGCACACACCTGTCCCTGTCTAACCTCGTTTCTTCTGCGTACCACCTGTCTCTGTGAGAGAGCTGGGAATAAAGCGAGCCCCGTGCCAATTCGCCCAACTTCTGCGAATCTGGCCCGGTCTCCTCGCCCGGAAGTGGCCGCTCCCGCCTCAGCGCTTTCTCAGCTAAGCGACGTGCTATAGAGACGCCGACTCCCCCGACACGCAAGCTGTTCACCGAGTCTGATCATTTGAACAGTTAGGGCTTTTGATCATCACCACCACCTCTTGCCTTCACACGCCGATTTCTTTCCAATATAATGGTGCAGTTACATTTCAGATTCTTACACACAGATGCACGCACGCCCGCACCTGTGACTGTGTAGCTGATTTCTGAAGTACACTGGCATTGCGCAATCCATGATTGTTTCAAATGATACTTATTCAGCAATGCACAGATGCACTTTTATTTATTTATTTGATCTTAAATAAGGTTTACAGTTTATTTTTGTATTTTTTATTTTTTACATTTTTTAAACAATTGCTAATATGCATTTTTCACTTTTTCCAAATGCTTCATACAATTCTCTTATCTGCACCAATATGCAGGTTGGCACAACAGCTCATTTCTTGCACAAAATGCACAAAAATAACCAGAACACTGCAGATCTGTCTCAAAATTAAATGCATTTCTTAAAACACCAGCACTGGTTTTCTTCCATTAAGAATACTTTGTCAATGATAGCAAAATGACCAAAAAAAAAAAACATGAACAGGTGGCATTGCAATACAATATTTTATGTTATGTTTAATCTTTGAATTAAAAATAAGTGTTTGCCTTCTAGTTTCTCCTTTGTTATTGTATATAATTCCTTGAAGTATTGTCTTGCTCTTTGGTTGACAGTGTAGAGGACTGTAAAGAATGGAACAACACTGAATACAATAAACAAGGATTTGTTTTTTACACTTCTTGACATTTCTTTTAACGGATAAAGTTTGTCTGGTTTTTTTTCTCCACTACTCGCACATTTGAAACTCTTGTCCAACAACTTCAACGGGTTGGGAGTGAATTGTAACAGATGTGAGAAAGTACACAAACACCCCTAAGGGTTTTACAGAGATGTGCTGTAATAAACAGAAGGTGAAATGGTCAATACAATCCTCCGGGGGAATGTCAAGATACTTTCCCAACTGCTGAAATCTCATAGGCGGTACTGCAGGCCCACAGGAACTCCAGTGACCAAAGTGAATAAAAGCTCTGCATGTTTTTGTGGAGGAAAAGTAGCTTGATTTGAACAGTATTTAGTTTGTCATTGCACCCTTTCCCATGTCTCCTTGATTTTTCTGATGTTTCGGACCTGCGATTACCTGGGACGAATATTCATCCCCTTCCTTTCAGTGTCCTCTCCGTATTTGGTGAGGACCACTGTCCCAGCTTCTCGCCATGTCCCAAAGCCTGAGAATTGCTCAGGACCTTGGACAGCGATAACTGCACTAACAGGCACCCACCGCTCAGGCTGAATTCTGTAGGTACACTTTGCTGAGGTTGATTGAGGTCAAAGCTGATAATCAGCCCAAGCGTTTGACATTTCCTTCATCGTGGCCCTTAAATGTAGAGACCGGCATCGGGTGCAGCTGCTCTGGGAACCGTTTGATCTAAAACGTCCTTTGTTGAATCAACTTATTAATGTGGGGACATTTTTTATTAACATCAGTCAACAGCAGTCTACTCTGGTGGTTTTAATATCCATCAAACCATCAAAAGTCTACTCGGGTGTTTTTTTAATTTATTTTTTAAAATTTATTTTTAACCCGTTCACTGTTTTTATGTGTGCTTCCATTCATTATTTTACATGGTGACCTCCCTGAGCACCATGCCATAACTCCTCATACTTGCAACTGAGATGTGTATGTTCTGCCCTAAGATAAGCAGCAGTGTGATTTGTTAAATGAGGGGCTTGTGACTGGATGCACTGAATAATATAAGTGTGCTCTGCTTTAACACATGCCCCCTGATGATGGTAAGAACTTGAATTACAGCATGAAGTTCCAATTAATTTTCTTTCTCAAACCAAATAGACAAATGTAAAAAAAAAAAAAAAAAAACATCACAACATTCATATAATACCAATAGATATGCCAGTATACACCTTTTACCATTGGCATTTTGAATTTAACAATGATTACCAAGTTAGATATTTTTTATAGCCACCATCATTGTGTTAGTCTGTGCTGCCTCATCCCTTTATTGCAAGTATGCTTGTTACTGGGGTTCACCCCTGAGGTGCCTGTGTGCTCATCGTGAAGCTCATCAGTTGAGGCCATAAAGCTCAGCCTCTGAATGACAGCTTTCACACTAAGAGTCTGGAATTCCACCGCAGCTTTAGAAAACCTCAGCCCGTCCTGCAAAACCCGCGTGAGCTAGCAGGAAGCAGACGGCCGGGATACTCCCCTTTCCCACAGGCCCCCGCCCTCGTCCCCACAGAACTCTCTGGAACAACCCTGCGGCCAAAACAGACTCCCTGCAGAAGAGATGGGAAAGAGGGAGGGCGCGGGGCAGGCAATGCCCATGTGCGTGCGGGAGACACGCTGAACGCGATGCACCTGTGCACTGAGCGATGAGCTTTCTGCTGGACGAAGCAGCGACACGACAGCCATTTTCTCCCTGAAGCACCAGAGAGGCTGCAACATTCATGCCCGTCCTGTTAAAACTCATAAGAGCCCTCTCTGTGCACATAAAAATAAAAATAAAATAGCCCTGAGTAATAGGGGTTTTCACTCTATATAATGTCATCTCTGAAGTTTTAAGAGGCGACTCAAAACGATGACTAAGTAAATGTTCGGTTTGATTTTTTTTTATTTTATTTTTATTTTTTTTTTTAAAGTTGACAACCAAGTTTATTTTAAAACAAACTAAAAATGACTGGCATTTCTTTTTTGTTCACGCACGAAGGCAGACATCATTTATTTATTTGGCGGGGGCGAAATATTCTTGGATAGGCTGAGTCAGATAGCGACATGCGAGCTGACAGTTTGTCTGAGATGAGTAATATTACTGGAAGGGTTAATGCAGGAGTCCTGAAAAGGACTCCTAATTGATAAATGGATGTACTGCCCTGAGATGTACTCAGGGCTATTGCCTGCAATAAGCTAAGAAGGAGCTCGCTGTTTCTAAATTATTAATGGATGCTTCTTTCCCCTCTCCCTGGTTATATTATTACAGCCATTAAGGGCTAAAATGGCCAAGGGCACTCGAATGCCCAAATCGTGACAGCAGGCTTTGAGGCAAAAGGATTGAAGGAAGTAGTTTCTCCCTCCCGGTGAAATCATGTTTTAAAAAAGAAAATACATTTTAAAAAACTGCATTCTTGAAGACCACACCAATATAAAAATAACCATATACAGTGTATCTTCAATATTATGTGTTATATCTTCAACATAAGAGCAAAAGTGAGTCTTTCACAGTTTCAGTGTGAGGGGGTGTGCATTGTGGCGTGTGGAGGAGAGAGAGAGAAAAAGAGAGAGCATAGGCTGTGCAGTGAGCATGTGCAGTGAGGTTCTACTGTATATTCATCATAAGAGAGCACCTGTTAAGATCAATGGCAGCATCGGTGTAGCTGTACTGTGCTTTGTGTAATAATCTTGTTTCAGAGTTTAAACTCATGATTCTTCCAATCAAAGCTACAAAATAAACAAATAAATAAATACCTTGCGCACCAGCTCCCAGCTATCTTGTATGACAGTGTTTACAAGTGTAAATACCACAGCATCAAAACATGTCTAAAATCCCCAAACATATCAATTATATCTCTGTTGACAGGTTTGGGACAGAGTGCATCACATCTGAAGAAAACAGAAACAGAAGAAACAAACAAACAGAAATGAAAATAACAAATCAGGTCCAGGGTAATGGGGAATTCTAATTATCATTTTCACAACATGCCATTCTTTTTTCCAAGCTTGGGAAAAATCATCTATTTCTTTATTTATTTTATTTATTTATCCACTCATCCATATGGAGACCTTCATTAATTGAACATGCAGTTTCATTTTAAAACAGTCAATGCCATTGAGAACAGCCTCATTTGCAGTTTAATGTTGAAGTCTTGCCTAAAAAGAAAAGTGAAAATAGAAATATAGAAAAATGAATTAATAACAACAGCGACGACAACAACAAAACAAAAAACACACCAGCTGTATGTAAATAACAAGTGGCTAAATGAAACTGTCATACTTCATTATGCTTTTGATATCCCAAGTGACGTTAAGATTAATTGTTGTTCAGTTGGATACAACTAATTAAAAGCCCAACTGTTGGTTTTAATTACGTCAGGCAGTGGAGGCACTGCAAAAAACGTTCATTATTTTTTGCCGAATTTCCAAACCTTTTCTTTATTTTATTTTATACGGAAAGCTGAGGAGGAAATAGAACACAGAAGGTCAAGGTCGAATGTAATATCCACCAGCAGCCATGTTTAAGGCCACACAAGTGCATATTGCACAGTGACTGCAGCACTCCAAATCATATCATGCATGCACAAAGCCACGCTATCAAAAGCAGTATGATTACTGCCTGTCCCTATAAATATACATTGGATGTTTATAATTCCATGAATCACAAATTGATGGTACACAGCATGTTCCCTCCCTTCACTTAAGGGTGGTCTATGCATGCTAATCTCAGTTAATCGCACAGCTGTAGACAGACACATGTAAGGCAGCCTGAACAAGGTAGGCCTGACACAACAGGCGAGGCCTAACCAGGGATATTTGATTTCCTGTCTCTCATCAGTCAGCAAAAGACCACATGGCCAGTCACAGGCCAGACGCAGGAAGTTTCGTCTGGGGAGGTTCTCTCGCTCTGGGCGTGCTCAGACAATCCGCGCATTCCCAGCCATATCGGCTGAACTCTCCAGCCTTCGTCTCCTGTAATAGAAATTCATGCAAATGGCTCGGCGAGCGCCGCACGTTCACTAACACGGATGGAATTGCGGGCTGATCCGCAATTTTATCCCTGGAGTGGCGAATGACCTGATAAGTGTTTTGGAATTGAGTGTTTTCAGACTGACGGATTTGGCAGAAATGCCAGATGTGTATACATATTTCAAATTGAATGTACATATAAAATAGCTGAATCCATGGCTGAATGCATTGGATGGATATAGTTTAATGCTGTAGAGGAACGTGTGAGTCCTCCCCCCCATATACAGAGGGGGGGGAAAATGCCCTGACTGAAGAAACACATTGATGTGGTGACCAACACCCCAGGAACAGACGTAGGAACCCCAAAGGAAGAGACTGCAATGTCAGGTCCAATCAGTGACCCAATGCACACACATGGGCAGAGCACCTCCTAGGCAGTCCAAGAGAACTCTGATACATTCATTTTTCATTAGCGACAATCAGAAACCCAGCATGTTGGTCACACCCATAGACTGTATCCACCAATTACTTCACCACGTTGGCAATCACCCGTCTTCAAATACAACTCTCTGCTGATTACCTCATCTGGCCTTGAAGTGGCTGCGCCTGTCTGCGCAATTGGTCGCAGGATAGGAGTAAAAGAATAATAGCAAGGGATAGGGCGTGGGGGTCAGGTCAAAGTAAGGCTACCAGATGAAAGGAATACACAGGGGAATAATATACATGACATGTATGTACCCGTTTACCACGTGGAACCTCTACAAAGCATTCCAGTTCTCTCTTCAGTCTCCATCGAGTCTACTCACATTCTCTCTTTTTGGAATACTAGGCCAATTGCAGTTCTTGGGTCTTCCACTTCCCCCAGAAGGTATCCCATTGGTTTGAGCGTGAGCCCCAGTTATGTCACATTAGCCTCCCCTTTAGTTGAACAGACCAAAGCTTTGTTGAACTAACCTTCATTAAAATATATTTCTGTATGGTAAACAGATATCTAACAGTCAGTAGGAAGAACATATGTGAAATGAAAAGGAAGAACAAAAGTGAAAGATATTTGGCACTGAAGTCTGTATTCTACAGCATGCAATTACCATTACTACAACAAATAACCCCAAACCTCTCATTGTTCCCCTAAGATACCAGTTATGTAGCATTTGCCTATCAAACGCACTCTCCTCAGCGGCATACTGTAGCCTTTAGCAACACCTGATTCTAAATTAATCTTTACCATTTTCAAGAGTCCTTTTGCTTGCTTGAGAATCAGTTTAATTAATCAGATCATTTTTTGAATAGGTTGATTCCCCTCACACACCCCACTCATTGTTCCACCATGGTGTGAGAATGGAGATACAGTAGATGGAATATAGAACCCACTTATAGTGATGTCGCTTACAGTACAGCCTCCAGGCAAAATCCTTTTTTGGGGGGGCACACACGACCCCCAGCAATCAGAACCAGTGCCACAGTGACCACACACCACTGGGTAACACCCACCTGCCATACTCATTCAGTCTGGTGCAAAGCCAGATCATTCCCCGCTGTAGGTCCACCCAATGTCCTGCCTCCCGGCAACAGCCTGAAGTATTGACCAATGGGGGTGTTTCGGTCCAATACCTCTGGTGCCCGAGGCAGACGACGTGACTCCTTTCCACCCTTCCCATCGACTGAAACCCCCAAAGTGGCACTTTAAATCTTGTAAATCTGACTACACCCAACCCATTATTTGATGCATTTCCCTTCTTTCTAATTCTAAAATTTGAGTACATTTGGCAGACATCAGCAATTCCCACTTGTCTAAAGCTATATCCTTTCTTTTGATTTTCTTTTTTTAAAAGAATATATTGAGCCATGCTTGAGAGACATAACACATTTTGAATGGTTTAATTGCATTCTAGATGATGAAATTAAATTTACTGATATTTCTAAAAAGAAAAAAAAAAAAAGCCATAAACACAAAGCAATGCTTCATCTCCTTTAGAAATTAGCCCCTGAAATGAAAAAAGAAATAAATAAATACTTGGTCGGCTCTGAATGCCTCTGTCAGCCTATTTTGATTGATTTGCGGTTCGCGACCAAGGTCGTAAACCATTTAACACCGGCTCGCTCATTCTGCAAAACAACAAAATGGCTCATTTTGTGGTCTCATGCAGGGTGAGGCTATGATGCAGAAATATATATTTCAGTGCCGGCGTCCCCAGCAGGCACTGCACCGGCGGAAAGAAAAGTGAGCTGTCCCTGTGTTCTCACGGGGCTGTTTTTAGGGTGCCGGAACGTGGTGTCTCTGGTCGCACATAGATCCAAGAGAGTCATTACGGTGCTGCTGGGCACTGTCCCTAAGCAAGAGCAAGGAGAAGAAGAAAGTCAAATGAAATATGGCCTACAAGCACAAGAGGAGTGAAATGGGGACAGAGAGGAGCTCCGTCAGGACGAACTCACCACCTCCATTTTATCGTTGATCCACTTCAACATTTTATACATGTAGCTTTATCTATTTGAATTATTTCCTGATATTGCTAGAATATAAAACTCACGCTTTGCTTAAAAATGTGCTTCATAAGGAACATTAGTTTCAGGTGTACTAATTAAGTTCTGTACTGTATACGGTACAGCTGAACTTGTATAACTTTTATAATTATTATTAGTTTGTCACTTATGTCGACACAGCTATTTTATTTTATTTTAAAGAAACCACATATATAACCAAACACAATATTTAGATATATGAATGAAATAGGAACTAGATGTCCAGGAAACTGAAATCTGATTTTTTTTTTTTACTGATGTGTTGTTTTAATACATTCACAAATGTCTGAGAAATATTTTTACATGATTTTTGCAAAAACATAAAAAATGTAATTGCTTTCACCTTTGGTTAAACGGCAGGTTTTCATTTGGCGGGATTCACTGGGTGTTAAGTGACGCAAGTGACGTAACAAAAACTTTAAGTCGAGTAAAATCCTTTCCATATGTAAATGCCCTCTTGTTACTTTTGTGCAGGTAAGGCAAGCAAAGTTGAAAATGCCAAAGCATTGCCTCTTCTCTGGATGCAGAGAAAGCAATACACTTTTCTTTTCACAAAAAAGAGACCTGCAAGAAATGGGTTTTATTTCTGGAGCCCATGAGCACTGCAATATTACAATAACTTCTACAGGTTGAATTTGCATTGCCCATTTTCGCCTGGAACTTGTCACCAGAAAGTGGTGGATTGGTAAGTAGGCGACCATTAGCTAGTAAGAAGTAAATAGCTCTCAAGCTTAGACATGTGGAATCTATTTTTTCTTTATTTGGGTGTAATGTCTGGAGTTTGAGACTGCCATAGAGTCTAATGTGTACAGTAGCTCAGTGTTACAACACATTAAATGATCTTGAATGAGGTTTATATATACAATGGTAAAGCCTAGTTTGTGTTGCTTTCTTTCATTGTGTCTGGTAGTGCAAGGTTACTTCTCTAATGGTTATAAATGGGTAAACTTTAAATAAATATTAAGACAATCAATTGTAACTTCTTGGGAATATATTCACAATTTGAATATGGTTGCCTGGACCTTTACATCTGTTCAATGAAGTAGCAAAATGCATTATATTTAAATTTTAATATTCAGATTCCCTATTGGAACTTCCTATTAAAACTTCCCCACCCATCCATGGATTGATTCCTTTAGCAGTCTGATCTCTTGGAGGTTTCCCCTCTCGGAATGTCTGCACATCCTCTGTTTTGGCAGAACTCTGAAGATTACCTGTCAAGCACGTATGCATTTCCTCTTCATTCATAATGTCTGCCAACAGTTTTTTGAGATTGGCATCCAAAACCACGTTCTTGCCCACCACTGTGTTTTTGGGTGCCTGCTTTTGTACAATATTCACAAAACAATGTAGAGTATTATTCACACACTGTATATATTTACAAATGTGACAAACCCAACTCCATATACCCAACTCCATATACCTATCTAGATTGTGCCATATTTTTTTTCTAACTCCTAAAATTTTGCCAGCTAGCTAGAGATAGATTTGTACAGGTCCAGTAGACTCATTACAACCTGAGTCAGGTGATGCCTGGGTCGGTTGAGTGCCTGTTTTAATGAAGTTTGCTGCTGAAGTGCTTCACCATGTATTTTGTGCTGCAGTGCCCAGTTGGCAGAGGTTGCTCCTTTCGGGTACACATCCAAATTCGATTAGCCCACTAAAAATTAATTGACCGAGAGACGTATTTTATTGACTGGCTTGACCTCAAAGAAATTAGCACTGAAGGGTTGGGGTGGAGTCCACCATTAGTTTAAAATCAGTTTGATTATTCCCGTTCCTTGATATTTCAGCTGTGGACAGGCTGCATTTGTCAGGTGCTGCCAGTTTGAATTATAGTCGATTGGGACCTTATTCACCAGGTAAGGTTGTGCAGTCTCATTTTGCAGACCTCATGCTTGGTTTTTTTGTTCTTATTTACTATGGTAGATTGATTGTTTTATGTCAGAGGGCTGAAATCTTAGTCCTGGAAAGCCATATGCAGAATTTTGTTTTCGCATCAAGATCAGCAAATAATTCAGACCTTATAACCCGAGTGAGATCAGCCTATTGTGCAATCAGCTGCTTTAATTTCTAAATTAATTGTTTAGTAACAACAACATTTAGCACACACCGACTCTTCAGGACCACAATTGCAGACTGTTGGTCTATATAACCGTCAGGCAGTAAGTAAATTACAAGGTTTGCTATGGTTTCTGTCAGAAAATGCTTGTTTTATGGAGCTTCTCAATATTCCCCTGAACACACCCCCGAATTGTGGATTATCCACATCTGCACCATTTAAAAGGGTTCAGCATGCAAAATGTGTTTTCAAAAGATTTAATAAAGCATTCCACATTTACACTTTCACCATCATTAGAAAAGACAAATGGTTATGAGCCATCTGACTAGAAGGACAAGCGGGAGATTTACAGATGGTTATTATTCAGAAATATGTACAATTAACTCAGGAACTGCCCCAGTCTTCTTCCGCAGACTTTTATCCGAGTGATTTAGTGTTTGTTTCAAGGGTATAACTGCTACAATACTCCAAGGATCTGACCCACAAGCCTCCTGCTCCAGCACCATGCACACAAAACAATTCTGGTGTGGAATCATTTCATTTTGGTACAGAAACACCACCATGGCTGTTCTTGAATGGGACAGCTGGGGTTTGAACATGAGATGTTTCGGTTTCTCTCCCAACAACTTAATCACAATGTCACACTGCTACACTAGTTCTTCAACCTCCCCCTGCCCCCAACTTCAGTTTTGCCGGCTGGATTGAACAAAAAAAGTTAGTCGCCAATGACTAACAGCTGAAACTCCAACCAGTATGCTAGATTGGTACTGAACCCTAATTCCCGGTTGTATACAGTCGAATCTCTTGCACTCCCTTCATAAAGACTCAGCCTTTACAGGAACATCATGATTTATAAAGACGATTTTCCCCTCGGCTCTTTTAAGGTGATAAATCTTGGTTTTATGATCACAGAGAAAGAATTAGGGGCGGGAGGGGGTGGTTACATCACTGGTGTGGTCTTATTAACAGTGTGTAATTGCTATCTTAATTGATCAAGCCTTCCAATGATTCATCACCACAGCAGCATATCCAATCAATTGAATCATGTAAATAAATGAATACATCAATAAATAAATAAACCATGACTGTTAAAAACACACTTTTATAATAATGTCACTACATCACAGGTTATGCTTGGCATAATTAACTGCCTCTCCTCACATTAAAAGATTTCACAAGGAGGTAAAAAATGCAATAGTTGGAATGTTTTAATCAAATGGTCTTGTAATTTAGAAACGGTTGTCCAACTGGAGGGCGGTGTGTATTTGTGCGTGCATGCGTGCGTGTGTGTGGGAGGGCGGTGGGGGGCGTTCCAGATGAAAAATAAAATAAAATAAACCAGTATGGCTCTTATTCCCAAGGTTGTGAACAATGACATCATTCATAGTCAAGCGTGGATTCAATCACAATGTCTCCTGAACTCCTTAACTTTTGAACATTTCTGAAATTAGAGACCCCGTAATACTTGTATTTAAAGGTCAGTGTTAAAAAATAATAAATTGAGTCAGAAAGAAAACATGCACATGTCCGTGAGAGAGAGAGAACAAATGTGGAATAAAAATAGGCAAAAAAGAACACATTTGTTCTCTGAGGAGCATGGGGTGAGACAGGGCCACATAAAACCCTATTGAATATCTACTTTAATGAATTGACAAACAATTCTGCACAACTCAGAGGTTAAATGGCTGTTCTATGCATATAACCTGGTGTTGCTGTCCCTCACTGAACAGGGATTACAGAAATGCCTAGATCTGCTAGAACAGTACTGGCAGAACTGGGCCCTGGCAGTAAACCTGAATAATACTAAAATCATGACATTCTAAAAAATGCCTCTTATCAGACCCCTTGTCAGGCTCAATGATGCTACTGTGTAGTGTCAGATGCAGAGAGATGGGGTGGGGTTAGGTCCTTAGGGTAGGGTGTGGCCGTGACTGAGTGTGTATAATGTTTCAATGGCATATTTTAACGCTAGTTTATTAATTTGATTAGTGTATGTATTTGGCATAATTGATTAGCAATATTGGAGGAGGTATTAAGGACATCAAGGGCACCTTATATTCATCATCAATTCTTGCATTCATTCATCACCCAAATGCAATACTAAGCTATTGGTCATGCCAGTGCATCAGTGAGTGGCACCTCATCTTATCCTGATCATCCCATCCTCCATTGTCAGGTAGTTTGTGTAAAGTGTGTATAGGGGTCCTATTTTTCCATGTTAGTTTAAATGTTAAATAATATAAAAATGTAAAACAAGAAAATGTGTTTTCACCTGGAATAATTTACCTGGAGCTGCAACAAAAAAAAAAAAAAAAAAAAACGTTCTTATTGCCAGTACTAATAATTTGCCACGTTGTCTGAATGTTGCTTTTGCTGTCAAATGACGAGGGAAAATTTGCAGGATTTACAAGTGATTTTGAAACAGAGGGAAGTGGCAGATAGGCATGCAAACAGCAAAGCTGAAATGCAGCTGGATATCTGCATTACCAGCACATCTCAGGTGAGATTCTGCCACATGCAACATCTCCTCTGGGGCTAAATGGAACCCATTATGACCCATCTCTCCATTTAACAAATGCAAGAACAGCTGTGAACCAGCAGCTGTCACATTCTCTCTGGATGGGCGGATGTTTTTTTTGTATTTATCACATTTATAAAAGTTTCTGAGAGACTCACTGAAATTTAAATGTTTTCCATCACCAGAATACATAATGTATTTTTTTTCTTTATAAACTATGTCTAAAAAAGTTGCAGTTGTCAGTTTAGTGTCCCTGGGCCTATATCTCAGTCACCTCACAGATAGAAAGGTCAGGATGACCATTCAGACTGGTTTCTGCTGTACAGTGGGAAAGGGCACAATGAGCCAGCCTGGTTCCAACCATATAACAGGACATAGGCATTCAAAATATCTAACTGTAAAGCCATTTTTTATTGCAATGCAAAAAAAAATAAAAGGCAGCAGCAGATGCAAGTTTGTGCATGTTGACATTTCTTAGGTGTGTTTCTTTAGCAACCAACTTTTTCTTTTTCATGTGCCACAATGCATGTATTGCAGACCCTGCAAAGTTCTGTGACAACATTGTTGTCCCCCAAACCCCAGCTGATCAGGAAAGAGCCTGACTACTAGTTCCAAGCACATAGAATTAGGAGACATTGAATAGCCATGTAATAAAAAGATATTAAACACCTCTTCAGTTTAAAAAAAAACTTTATAGGTGTTTTACTCCCTCACCCTTTATAATTTACAGTCTTTCCTATTCTATTGAACAGCAAATAACAAAATGAGATGTGGATAGAAGGGAAGGAGACTTAACTTTAATATAATAAAACAAATCAAGCCTGCAGGTCTAGACAATCATTTAGGCAAGTAAAGTAGACTTGCAAGGGTTAGCAAAGGCTAGCTCTGCTAGTCTCCATAAAACAGATGACCTAGCATAGGTGTGTTTTTAAACAGAACCTTTCCAATTCACCCACAGCTTATCTGTGAGGGAGGGGAAGTGTGAAGACCAGACGCGACCAAACAGGGGATCTATAAGTTACCAAAGGGGCACTCCAGTAACCACTGAGTCTCGTGAGAGACGAAATGAGAAGGGGGTGCTATACTCCTAAGGGACGTATCCCAAAAAATGAATAAACCCCTAAACGGGTAACTGAGGAAGAAGGAGTATATAAAGAAAATAAAACAGGGAAAAGAAAAGAAAAAAACGACTTCGACCCGAAGCAGAGGAAAAAGAAAATGTCTTTTCAAAAAAACAAACAAAAGACGATCTGAGGCCCACTAAAACCAGGGGGGAAACTAGTTAATAAGGGGCAGAAAGGTTTGTGCCCCAACGGTGACACAATAACCCCTTAAAACCGCCAGCCTCAGAATCTGGACCTATACCGTCCTAATACCTTTTTCTCAAAAGAAAAAACAAACAAACTGAAGTCAGAACTCTTTTTAAATTTCTTTGTTCTTAAATTCCTTACACCTTGCTCAGAAATATGACAGGGAACTGGCTAGAGCAAAACACGTTACACTCAAGCACCGTTCCACTGCCTACTGACGCTTTAAATACCCAGCCACAGGTGTGGCTGGTAATCAGCGGAAGATGTGAGCAACCCACAGGTGAAACCGATCAGAGGTAACCCTGCAGGAATGCATGGAATGTTCAAGCAGGAACAATCCTCCCACAGGAACCAAAAATAACGATTAGCCGAGTGGCTAATCTGCAAGCTCGAACTAATCGTCCCCACACCCCAAAATAACGATTAGCCGAGTGGCTAATCGGAATGCTAACCACTGAGCCGGTGCAGGCACAGAAAAATGATCTACCTGCACAGAAACCGTGACATTATCTGCATCGGTCTGACAACTAAAGCAATGCAAATCTTAACCAAAAAGACCAGCCGAACTCCAACCAGAAATAAAGCTGCTGACATAAGGAGTGTAGCAAAAGATAGCAGCATCAGAAATTAACCAGAATATCTGGTTACCTGCCTCTTTTAATGCCAGCAGCAAGGGCGTTGTCACACCCTCATTGGACAAGAGAAAATGGACCACAGCTGCTCTCAATGACCAATTAACTGCTAGTCTCCAAGACACTGATAACCAGCTGATCCACATAGCCCTATAATCCAGCACTGAGTCGAAGGAATCTCGAATTGAATGAGTTACAAGATCGAGATTCTGAAATTGAGAAGAAATTAAATGAAAAGTAAAACATGCACTGAATGAAGGAAACTAGCAAGTGCCATAGGATTGCCCACTGCTACCGCTGTCCTGTATAAAGTGTGTTCCCAAAATTAGTTTTTAGTAGCTCACAAAGGGGTTGGGTTTTTAGAATAACCCAGATAGGGGCAGTTTTTTTTTCTTCCCTAAGATTAACTAGGAATGCATGTGGGGAGACCTTTGTCAAACACTACCCTGTAATAATAGGCAAGCCTAGATAATATTTCATTGGTTGCTCATTAGGCATTTCCTAATGTGTTTTAATTAGTGTAATATGTGTAGACAGGTTGGTGGTAAAAAGAATATGGTGTTTACTTAGACTAGATGGCCGCATTATTGATATTACACCCCACCCCCTTCCTTCAGGGAAAAGTTGGTTAATGTGCATTAAATATTAATGCAGTATCCACAGGAAATAGCAGTCTTACAAAGCATGACCTACTTAGCACATTTGCCCCAAGAGAAACTTGGTTTGGAACAACAAGAGAGAGCAACCCTTTGCCAGCAGCTTCTTTCTTGTATGGCTTGACAGCATAAAATTTCAGTGAGACAACCCCCCACCCCTTCTTGCTCCAGCCTCGATGCTTCTTCAATGCAGTCATTACATTGTAAACATGTTGATGGAACCCCACGTGCATGCCACCCCATTCTTCCTGCCAGAAGAACATTATCAGCATGTGTCAAACAAGCTCATTCAGTCTACTGCATCTTGAAGCTTCCATAATTGCATTTTGGGCCAGCTCTGGCACTGTAGTAAATGTTGTAATTTGTATCCATTGACTGGCTGAAGCACAACTGGCTTTCACATTAAAGTTTTAGTGAGTCGCCAAATATATCTCAAAAACTTTTCAGCGTTACGCATATTTCACACACTTTGCTTTGCCAGTAATTTCTTGATTCATAGATTGGACGCAGTCAGTACAGTTTATGTCATAAGTGATTTGAACCAGCATAGCTTGAGTTGAGAGATATATGTAGTTTTTTGGAGGAAGTGGTTGATTGCATCCATCATTCTATTGGTATGTTTTGCAAGCTTCTGCAGTTGATGAAGAGATTAATGAAAAGATTAAACCGGTGATTTTTCCCATTATAATCACTGGTACTACTTTTGTTGCAATATTAAAGCATTAAAGTCATGGTTTTACAATGACATCAATAACAATCCAGTTTAACAAAAGCTGTAGTTAAAAAAAAAAAAAAAACAATATATAAGACTTACATAAGCTTGGATAAATTAAAGAAAAAATTAAAAAATCTTCCCTGGATAGAATACATTTTCAACTATTAGGCTCTTACTCAAACTTCCCCAAGTTGTATTTGGTGGAGACAAGCTCCTGCACATGAGCTGGGAACAGTCTAGAGTGATGGGGAGACAAAAAATCCCCTGCTATAGATGCTTTCAACGGTAACAACATAAACAAACGTTACTGTGCATGTGCGTTGTTCTGGCCCAAACTTAACTTCCGGCAGACCTCCGCAAACAATCAATAACAACAGAGTCCCTCTAGACTATTTCTGATAACAAGCAAAATAAATAACAAATAAATTACGTTAGCTAGCTAATTAAAACTAAGTCTATCCAGTGTTATTTCAGGTTACCAGTCGAAGAAAAGAACCGTTACTTGGCCAAACTTAAATGTGATAATGTTACAGTACCAGAAAACAAGTGACAGAAACAGATAGCTGTTGACAGTATTGCACCATGCTGAGCATTATACATTCTTTGCAAAATCCATAACTGTTCTGGGTTACATGCACATCGCTGTGTAAAAAGTGCACTCTTTCTATGGCATTACTTAAAAACGGTGAGACACAAACTGGGGCTAGTGGGCAGCATGTGTACCCAATGCAATTACTGTAGGTTATTTATTTGTATAGCATACATTGATGGAAAAACATTGTGGCTCTAAATAGTTTGGGTCATCTTGCTAGGTTACCACACCATAAAATGATCAGGCAATGTAACGCTTATCATGAGTTTATTACCTAAACAAAGTCAGTGCTAGAGTGAGAGCACCTATTCGACCACCTTCCTTCGACAGACAGGGAAGCGTAAACTAATTTGCAACTATATATGAAATAGGTGAAATATCGGGAACAACCTGTACCTAGTTATGTAGGAAAAAATGTTCTTGTTATCCTCCTGTGGTTATTTTTTTCAGTACTTTCACAATATTTTTTTTTTCTGTGTCGGCAAATAAGTCAGAGGTGGTCCAGCGCTAGCTTTTGGTTGCTAAGGGGACGTGTATCGACCACCCCATATAAATTAATGGAACTTGACATAAATTTGCTAGTATCCTGTTGTGCGTATTTGAGGTTAATATGAGAAAGGGTGGTCCCTATCAGCACGTCTAGGAATCTGTACATATTCACTGTTGTAACCCAAGATGCAGGACGCAAAATACCCGTTAGGAAAGCAGTTTGAAATTATGAAGCAACATCTGCGCCATTGAATTTAATAACTACAAGCATGTTGCTTGTCTTAAGTTTATATAGTAAATAAGGCTGTATTAGTATTACTAAATGTGTATGTATGTATGAAGTTGTTTTTTTTTTTTTTAAACAGTTTATTATGTGTATTTTTACAGGACTTGCATTTTAATAGGTAACGATGTCCAGTTATTTCTCAAAAATACGAAGTAACAACGGGCAAGCACCAGCTATAATAATTGCAGGGATTCAAGCAATTAGTTTCACAATTCCCTAGTGGGGTTACAAAGTTAAATTATGTATTTTTACAAATTTTTGAAATGTAGTTTGTTCCTGAGGCACCCCACAGCACAACAACCTGAGCCCAACATCAGTCTGCTCATCAGTTTAACTTTCACTCCATTTGTAATCGGTGTCATATTAGCCAGTAAACACAAACCCAATAATAAACAAACACAGAGCAGAAGTTAACTTAGGGCCAAGCGCATAACCTTGGCAATGCGTGTGCGTCTGATGAAAGCATCTATACTGAAAAGTTGCTTGGATTAAACACTTGTTGGGTTACGAAAACTATATATTGCAAAACTATTTTCTTGAAATAAAAGATGCAAATACATCAATTGCAACATTTGTATTTCTAAATTATGGCAGTTTTCTTTTATAAGCTAAGGGAAAATGTTTCAAGGCATATTACAGGAACACAGAGGAAAGCGCTAAAATGTGCATGAAAAAACACAAAATGGAAGTGGAAGTAGTTAAATAAATACAAAGTGCAATATTCAAATTCAGCGCATATATCTCCTTCCCTTCTCTTCTGAATGCATTTTTACATAGCCTATGCACCATCACTCTCCTCTTATCAATTCCACAGAGAATGCATAGCTTTGGTAGTTTTCTGGGACCACACACGCACAAATCAGTTACATTTCGCACAGTTGTCATGTAGCTGCTCCATTAATTTTATTCAAAGTCTCAGTTTTTGAGAAAACACCAACATATTTTCAAGTTATCTCCACAGAGTTATAAGCCTATCATTTCTATAACTACAGCATCCAATTATTCATCCCCACCCTCAATGCTTTATCAGCTTCATCACACAATTTCAGCAAATTAATTTTGTGTGATTTTATGTGCAAAATTAGTTTTGAGAGTGCTTTTTTGGGAAAGCTGTATATAAGCGCCAGTCACTCAGTTGAACAGTGTGCCAGAGTAGACAGTAACTTGCACACACCTGGGTAAAAGCATCAGTCTGTTGTCTGGTGGGGAGTTTTATGAAGAAAATGGCACAAACTGCCGTATTTCTTTACTAAGTCAATTTTTTTTTTTAATTTTAGCAGTTAAGCTGAACTATTTAGGAATTTGTGGAAGGAGGATGATATTGCATTTACTGCTTTGGAGTAATTTTAATTTAAAGTCCCCGAAGCACGATGATGTCGCTCTGGCCTATCTAGTGTTAAGGTAAACGCTAACTTGCTGTCTCTTTGCAGGTGTGTATGTGTGTGTGTTTAATTGCCAAACTTGGTGCTGACTTCTGAGCGAATTGCATTAAAGAGGTGGGAAAAAAGAACAGAATATGAATAATATTGGTCAAATTCAGGAGGGAAAACATACGGAGAGAACGCATTATGCGAGTGTCGCCGAATATGGCATTTGTATTCGGCGCCATCCCTAGTGTGTGTGTGTGTGTGTGTGTATGCGCGTTTGTGTATATGTGTGGGCGGGTAAGTGTATTTGGCCATCATAATTATGGCCAAGTCACTTATCATTCACAACTGATTTCTGGCAAGTAAAAGGGATTAAGCATATTTTCAGCTTCTCCATCTGAATACCAACCATTAGAAAGCTGACCTCTGGCTCAGGGTCAGGCGGGTATTTTTCACAATGATGTATCTTGAATTGTCACACGGTTTTCTGCAGTTAACGGAGCAAAGCACACACTGAACTTACAAAAGATACAAAGATTTAAACACTCACACACACACGCACACACACAAAAACAATAAAAAGAAAATATAAAAAACCCAAAGCATACATAATTTTACTGCTCAATGGTCCTTGCAGTAGAAATGTTTATGCAGTTATCCGCAGCGGCAGATGGGAACCTAATGAAGCCTGGTGGTAACTGCATACAGATGGACTCTTCACACACACATCCCAGACACTGTTCTGAGAGGGTCAAGGGTTTACTTCCAATTTACAAGTAGTTAAGGAAGGGAAGGTAAGGAACCAGTGTTCTCACACACACACACCTATGCACACACACACACACATGCACGCACATGCATTTTATGTAAGCAAAAATTATATATATATATATATATATATATATATATATATATATATATATATATATATATATATATATCCTTACTGTCTATGAGTGAGTGTGTGTTTTGTACATAATGAGTATGTACTGTATTGCATATTTGACCCTTTTTATATACAGAGTGGATTTACTTCCCAGGAAAAATTGATTCTTAAGAGAAGCTGACGAGATACAGTGAATCAGACAATCCAGAACAGCTGTCATGTCCCACTTCAGGTCAAGGATCAAACATGTCACCAGATAGCACACACCAACCTCCTGTTGTCTATAAATCTCTGAAATACTGAAGGTCTTTTCTCATCTCCATCTTCAGCCCATAAAACAGGTGAATCATCAGCATGCTCTAGAAGTCTGTCAGGGCTGCTCTGAAACTGGCTTTTCCTTGCCTGCGAATCAGTGCACTAGAGTCGGGTCTCTAGGTCATCCAAAGATAAAATTGCAGCATGGAAAAAAAAGTAGGGGGGATCTAAACCTGATCATTCCAGTACTCACAGCAATTATGTATAAATAAACAGACAGGAGCACCACGCTTTGTCTCACAGGAGAATATGTACTCTTCAGATTTCTCCTTAAGGTTTCTTTTCAAGCATATCGCAGCTCTGTAACATAGTGAGATAATTATACATGGCTACTGAGTACACCCATGAATGCATATGCAGCCATGGAATTAAATTACTATATAGCGTATAGTCTGTACATGTATATGTCTTCTATCCGAAACCCTGGAGTATGGACACAAATTGATTGTAATATCTCCATCATAATTTGGATATTGCTTGCATATTGTGATGACACTGTTCCAAAACTCTCAGGTTCCAAAAAACAAGTAATTCCCAAGGTTACCAATAACAATAGTAGTTGTACGTACACAGTTAGTTTAGTTATCTGTATCATTTTGCAGAAAGTTTGAAGGAATGCCAGCACTTTAGAACATTCACAACATATTGTGTGACCTTTCTTGCACACTGTGGGGTACAGTGATTGGAATATGCAGTGTCCCTATGCTATAGGGTATGATTTAAGATGTGAAAGGTCAGTCAGTTTCTTTTCTTTCAAAGGTCTCCCATGCCTCAAATGCAATAAGGATTGAATGCTCTGGATGCTGAATCTGTCTCTGAACTAAAAAGGCACTCGCAGACAGCAGCCTTCATAAGCTAATGCCCTGGAAAGCAGTGCAGATTAAAAAGACAGGCCCATGCAGCAATTCATCAGACAGACATTGAAGTTTTGCAGATGTGGCATAACTGATAGGTGCCTTGTTTCTGATGTCTAACCATGAATATATATCTTGAGCAGTGTTAGATCAAACACATTGCTTTATAAACAGACTCTAGGACAGGCTGAATGGTTTGTGATTTCACAGTTCAATTTTCTACAGCATTCTTGCTCATTTATTTGTCTCTAATTTAAAGCTTTTTGGGCAAAAAAAGGCACCAAAAGGAAATAAATGTAAAATAGAAAACAAAAAAACAAAACAAACAAAAAAAAAAAACAGAAAGTTTGAAACACATTTTTGTATATATTTTTTGAGCATTGTCTTAACCGAGTATGTCTAAGAGAATACATACATAGACTGCACTTGACAGGTAGCTAGCTGAATTTCTGTCTGGGCCACACGTTTTGAAAATGATTCTAGTTATGAGAGGCCAATCAGCCTGCTCTGGTATATGAGGTGTTTGATGCGGAATGAAAGCAACAGCCACCAAACCCTGACATTCCAACCACTGGCACAAAAAGAAAGATTTATACTATCAGTTATCTGCTAAAATTAATTATTATCAAACAAAAATTCATAAATCTGTCTCTAACCCTCATCAACTGTTCTCCATTTTCTCTTCTCTCCTCAGCACTCCTCCTTCCCCATCTCAGTCCTCCCTCGCTGCAGATGACTTCGCAGTTTTCTTCGATGAGAAGATTGCAGACATTCGCAGCTCCTTCACGTCCACCACCACCCTTCCCCACTCCCCCGTCTCTGTTCCCTCCCCTTGTTTCTCCACTTTCTCTCCCCTCACTGCCTCTGATGTTTCCCAGCTCATACTCTCCCACCGCCCTACCACCTGTGCTCTTGACCCCATCCCTTCCTCTCTCCTCCAGACTATCACACCTGACATCCTCCCATTTGTCACCTCCCTTGTGAACTCATCCTTGTCTTCTGGATGTTTCCCCTCTTCCTTCAAGCTGGCCCACATCACCCCACTGCTGAAAAAGCCCACTCTGGATCCCTCCATCATCCAGAACTACCGTCCTGTTTCCCTTCTCCCTTTCGTATCCAAAACAATTGAACGAGCTGCTTCTAACCAACTCTCCTCTTTTCTCTTACTGAACAACCTCCTAGACCCCCACCAGTCCGGCTTCAGACCGCACTCCTCTCGGTCAGTGAGTCGCTTCACGCCGCACAAGCAGCCTCCCATTCATCTGTCCTGATTCTCCTAGACCTTTCTGCTGCCTTCGACACAGTCAACCACCCCATCCTCCTGTCCTCCCTGGCAGCTATGGGGATCTGTGGCACAGCACTAGACTGGATCGAGTCCTACCTCTCCGGTTGCTCCTTCCAAGTCGCCTGGGCTGGTGCAGTATCGGCACCTCGCCCCCTTGCCACAGGAGTTCCCCAGGGCTCAGTCCTTGGTCCCCTCCTATTCTCCCTGTACACCCAATCTCTTGGTCCTGTAATCTCTGCCCATGGGTTATCCTATCATTGTTATGCCGATGACACCCAACTCTTTCTCTCCTTCCCCCCCTCTGACACACAGGTCTCCGCTCGCATCTCTGCTTGCCTGAGGGACATCCAGAGCTGGATGGATAACCACCATCTTAAGCTGAACCCAGGTAAGACAGAGATGATCTTCATCCCTGCTCCATCCTCTAACCTCCTTGACTTTTTCATTTCCCTAGGGGACACCGTGGTGTCATCATCACCCACCGCAAAAAACCTCGGAGTGGTGATGGACAACAGACTGTCCCTCTCCCAGAACATCACGGCAGTGAGTCGAACGTGCAGGTTCTTCCTGTACAACATCCGGAGAATCCGCCCCTTCCTAACCACCCACGCAACCCAGCTCCTGGTTCAAGCGATGGTCCTGTCCCGCCTGGACTACTGCAAATCGCTGCTGGCTGGTCTGCCAGCATCCGCCATCAGACCCCTGCAGCTCATCCAGAATGCTGCAGCGCGTCTGGTCTACAACCTCCCCAGACATTCCCATGTCACCCCCCTGCTCACTGACCTCCACTGGCTGCCTGTTATGGCTCGCATCAAAAAGACCTTGGTGCTTGCATACCAGGCAGCTAAGGGGTCAGCACCAGGATACATCCAGAGGATCATCAGACCCTACACACCAGCCAGACCTCTTTGTTCTGCCACCTCTGGATGCTTGGCACCTCCCCCTCTTCGTGTCTGTACTTCCCGCTCCTGTCTGCTGTCTGTCCTGGCACCTCGCTGGTGG
The DNA here is from genome assembly GCF_013347855.1 of Anguilla anguilla. Lineage (NCBI taxonomy): Eukaryota > Metazoa > Chordata > Actinopteri > Anguilliformes > Anguillidae > Anguilla > Anguilla anguilla. Next base: position 15,108,844 of record NC_049215.1, read on the forward strand.
AATGACCTCCCCGTGGCGGTGAGAACAGCAGAGAATCTGACTACCTTCAAACGCAGACTAAAGACTCATCTCTTCAGGCTGCACCTCTCCCCACCCCTCCCTAGCCTATAGTTTAGCTCAATGTACCTAGTTAGGCTAATACGATCACGTTAGTTTTTATTTGGCAGGATAGTTTTTGTCTGATTCTGATTAGGCAAATGTGATTTCAGTGCTAGTTTGTACTTGGCAGGATTGTTTGTTTGTTTGCTGAACAGGTTACTCTACAGGGTTGGAGTCCTGATCTATGTGGTCACTTCTGGCACTACGATCTTTACTTCACTCTAGTGTGTTTCTTTTGCACCTCTGCACCTTGAACTAATGCACTTGTTGTACGTCGCTCTGGATAAGAGCGTCTGCTAAATGCCTGTAATGGAATGTAATGTAATACTAAAATGAATGTCTTAACATTTAATCCTTCCTTCGACATAGTTTTCTTATTTACTTTATTTGCAAACAACATAAAAAGTGTGGGTACGTCCAAAAGGTATGTATTAACACACAGAAAACAGCAAGCGGTTAAAAATAATGTTCATTGTTGCAATGATCTCCCTTTTCAGTCCGGACTCCCGATAACTGATGGATGGTGCAGGGTAGTCTGTGCAATGAACACTTCTCTGTCTGCTAGAAATAGAGTCAAGAGTGTGTGTGTATTACAAGGAAACATGAGAAATGGCAGTTAGCTTGAGCAATTGCATTATTTATTTGGCTGCATCCAGAGGGAATTACATACAGCATTGTTCATTTATACAGCTGGACATTTTACTCAAGCCACTGGGAGAAGGTACTTTGCTCAAGGGTATAATGCCAGTGTCCTATTTCTGAAGAACAGACCCAGGTCCTCAGCCACTACACTCCACTACTTCTCCCTCTCTCTCTCTCTCTCTCTCTAAATAGAAAATCTCTTGCAGCTTGAACAGTGTTTCTTTTTTATTTTTTTTTAGAAACACCTATTGCAAGAAACACCTCATCACTTTATAGCTTTAACAATGTTCTTTAAAGGAGTACCATGGTGGTTGAACGTAACACTTCCCAGTTGTCTTTAGGCAACAGCAAAAAAAATGTGCATAATTTTTTTTTATTATTCAGTCATTTCAATGTACTGTAAAACGTATTTTTCTAAGCCTAAAGTTCCCACTATAAAAGTTCACCCGAACCGTCTGGGCGTGGTAATGAGAACTGTCAGTTAGCTATGATTGACAGACCGTGCCCCGTTACCATAGCTACCCCCATGATAAGCGCTCTTTTTGGGAGACTTTTCACAAACTAGCTAGCTTAGTAGTATATCAAGTATTGATAGATAGCTAAGGTAAGGACGTTGACTTATATCCAATTATAATGTTTGCTATCTAGCTAGCCAAGTTAAGATAAAAGCACAACTATAATGTCCTCATAAAAGCAAACTAGCTAGCTAATGTTATCGATAACATTGCCTTATGAAAGCAAACTACCTAGCTAGCTAAATGAATATAACCAGAAATAATCGAATAGTCCTTAAAAGGCACTCTAATTTAAGTGAACCTAACGTTAGTCAAATATTTGCATTGTCTTGCCTGTAAGCCAGCGGCACAAACTATGGGTCTCGAGGTATCCATGGGTTTACGGGGCGTGGAAAGGGGAGTGGTTACTGTGTTTGTAACGCACCAAGTTGACAACTTTCTCAACCGGTTGAAAATAGGACGATAAATTTAAAACGCATATTTCTCCAAAAATACAGAACGGACATATTTAATACTTTACTCATTGTGTTTCTTCAATGCCTCTTGTGCAAATAGCACATAAAACTGAGAAAGTGTGAAAATCACCATGGTACTCCTTTAATAAAATTAAATCCAACATTGAAAATCTCAGCTTGATTTTTTTCTTCGTGCCCTGTTTTGCTAGCGCTGATAGCACCATATTTGAACGTGCAGCCTCCATAACCAATTTAAGCAAGCAACTGACCATGAAAATAATTGCACAAAACATGTATGCAACAAATAAATAAATAACATAAAATTATGTACTCCTCATAATTGGCAGACTGATATAGATAGTAAAAGAATAACAGTGCAAGTTTCAGCAAGGGTATTTCAACCATTGACATTAACACAAAATCCTGAATACCTGCAGTAAGCAGCCTGCAAGCCATTGTTGTGGTTTTTATGATCTAAAAACACCTGACTTGACAAGCATCTAAGAGTGGCAGATGTGATTGACAGAAGTTTATTGCAGTTCAAGGACAACAAAGCAATAGATCACAATATCAATGCATAAACATGGGCAGTGAGTGAGAATTTACAGACAGGGGGAGTAGCAAGGGGAATTTGTAAAACTAGTTAACATGGATTTAAAGGATTCTACAGCTTGTATTGACCCTATGGCATTCTCTAACCCCTGTGACATTCAAGTGCCAGTTAAAGTTCACCTTGGGAAAATAAAGCTTGCTGTTTCATGTTAATCTCAGCTACCCGCCATTAACTTAAAGGTTCCATGCTGTCACAGTTTCTATCTGGAGGTTTTCAGAAAAATGTAATTACCTTTGCATTGTGAGACTTGAAGATCCTGCTTCAAACCCAGCTTAATGAAGGAAGGTGTGAGATGGGACTTTTAAATTCTCACATCAGAGGTGTGAATGTAGCCAGCGCTAAGACACACCTGTTTTTTCCCACGTTTTACAGGAGCACTTCTAACTGCGATGGCCACACCTCACACGAGGTGAGGAATGGCATTCATTTCGCAGCTCTAACACCAGCTCTGTCCTTGACAGCCAGTAAGCCAGAGACATAGGAAAGAGGGTGTTAGAAGAAACAAGTATGCTATTTGTTTATCATTAGGCAACGCTAGGCCTGAAAAAAACGACATGATTTTTGGCTCAAAATGGAACAACAACATTGACTATAGCTAATTGCTCTCAGTACAGTGTAAAACACATTTCAGCCAATCTGGTGACAGTGATCAGACAGCTAATGGAAGACCAATTTACTCCTAAAATGTTTAATTGTTTTTTTAAATAATAATAATAATAATAATAATAATAATAATAATAATAATTATTATTATTATTATTATTACCATGGGATGCATGCATGTTTTTCATCATGCGCCAGGTTGGGAAGCACCTGGAACTGGGGATTGGCGTCTAAGGCTGACTGTTAGTCACATGACTTCAGTGGGAAAGGAGGCAGTATGAGGTGATAGAGGTGAGCGTTCATCTTCTGGAACATCCAAAGTAATCTCTCTGAATGTAATCATTTGTCCATACCTTTGCTTCCAAAATCAGACGGATGAAATAAAATGCACTTTTGTAATGCATTCTTCATGAAAATCATTTAAATTGCCTTTTGTTTTTGCTTTAAATCAAAACCCAGGTCAGGCCAAAGAAGCCAGTGGAGGTCAGTTAACTAAGTAATGAATAATAGAGAAAACCAATGGCTGACCTTGTGGTTCTCCAGGACCTAGAAAATGTTAAGGATCGGGGATTGGCACCAGTTGTTCCATTTGTCTTAAACTTGCACATCTCATGAACCTGGCACATTGTCATGTGGCATTAAGCCATAGAATATACAGTGGGTATATATTGTAAAACACCAAGGACAGATGCAAGCTGATGAAATGATTAAAAAGAAGGAAATGCCTTTACAGTCTGGCAAGAGGCTTATAAAAAAAGTAATTAATTTCCGTAACATACTTACTATATAACAATAGTAACCATGTTTGATTCCCAATGGGCAAGTATCAAATTAAAATAAACCAGTGCTTGCCACAAGGGTATAGGATAAAAATTAATAATCTTTTTTTTTTTTTTTTTAATAAGGAAAACTTACTTTACACTCCCCCTTTCTGTAAATTCATTTGCCCTCACAATGTTAATGTGCTTCATTCCAGGGAGGCTCATTAAAAATAATACTGATTCAACTATCTAATATTAATATTACTGTGACAAATTTGAAACAATTTAGACATATTTATTTGCATTATATTAATGGATTAATGTTTGGTTTAACTGGAAAAAAGACATTATACAAAAAAATAATTGTATTAATAAATGTTAATTTTACAAATATAAAACATCACTATTCCTCTACAACTGTTACTACCTAAAACACATTGACTCATCCAAACCCTGGTGCTGTTTCTCCTACTCTCACAGACACTGATCTAGGCCCTAGTGCTGTTCCTCCTACACTCACAGATACTGATGCAAACCCTGGAGCTGTTCCTCCTACTCTCACATATACTGATCCAGACCCTGGTGCTGTCCTTCTGCTCTCACAGATAGTGATCCAGACCCTGGAGCTGTTCCTCCTGCTTTCACTGATATTGATCTAGACCCTGGAGCTGTCTCTCCTACTTTCACTAATACTGATCCAGACCCTGGTGCTGTTCCTCCTGATCTCACTGATACTGATCCAGACCCTGGTGCTGTTCTTCCTACTTTCACTGATACTGATCCAGACCCTGGTGCTGTTCTTCCTGATCTCACAGATACTGATCCAGACCCTGGAGCTGTCTCTCCTACTTTCACTGATACTGATCCAGACCCTGGTGCTGTTCTTCCTACTCTCACTGATAATGATCCAGACCCTGGTGCTGTTCTTCCTACTCTCACAGATACTGATCCAGACCCTGGTGCTGTTCCTTCTGCTCTCACTGATATTGATCCAGACCCTGGAGCTGTTCCATACTGAAGGCTAGCACAGTTTAATCTAATGCACATTGTGTACAGTGCATGTATTGCACCATTACCACATAAACTGAAAAATAACTGTCAGTTTATGCAGTTCATAGGTTTTTTAACTTAACACACAGCCATTTGTGTTGCATGCATAGCATTAGTCCAAAGATACAAATTCCATCAACCGAGGTCTTTATGAAGGAAAATCACTTGCTTAATATCATGGAATATGGTTTTAATAACAGAAGTAAAACAAATTTCACCTCCTTAGGTGAAATGCAGTTTTCATCTTAAGAAACAATTCTTATTATGAAAGCTATATAATGTCATAATTTGTTAATAATTGTAAAAATAATCAGGTTTTCTAAACACTTGGCCACATACATAAACATTATAACCGCATCTTTTTTGTTTGGCATCATACGAAAATGTGACAGCACATTGGCTCTGACCGTATGTGAAGGCAGATGCTGTGAAAAGCTCTTTCTAAAAAAATAAAAAAATAAAAAAATGAAATAAAAATCTTAACGGCTTTTTGCCTCATTAAAAAAAAAAAGAATTCCATTCCATTCTTTTGTGAGAGATTTAAATATTTCCTTAAAGATTAAGGCTTGACATTCTCATGTGAATGTAAAGAGTATTCAAATTAACCTGAGATTATGGTTGAGACCTCTGCTTACTGCCTATTGACTTTCATAAATAAAATAAGTGAATACATTTTAAAATAGTGATTAGGCTTTTCAGCATACCTGGCATATCATTTTGGTTTTCTTTCTCTGAGCTGCAGCTTTTCTCCTCTGCATTGTCTTCAAAGACAGAAAAGCATCTTCTTATGTTCCAGTTACAACAAAAGCAGAACCTGCGAGGAGAGATATTCTGAATGACACGTATTGTTGCTCTTGCTGGGCTAATATGCGGAAGAAGTGTCATTCTATTACTGTCACATAATTCAGGATCTGCAGAGGAATAATCCTGATAAACGCCATCGTATGCAAATGAAGATTACCAGCACAGTGGCATCCATTAGTGTTTTAGAAAGGGAATAAATAAATAAATAAAACATCTGACGGGTATGAGGAGGCTGAGTTTCATAACCTTTAATGGGTAAAATAAGCTAATCTGATTTCTTGCCATAAAAAAAAAAAACCTCAGGATAGTACTTCACTAGGGTTGGCCTATAAGTGCTACCAGTCTCCCACCTCCCCTTAGCCAGAGCATGTTTCCACCTCTCTTCACAAATTAACGTAACCATTTATGGTGGTGAATGTAAAAAAAAAAAAAAGAATAAAAAGGTTGAAGACGTGATTCCTACTAGCGCATTCCAGGCGTGTATGTTCTCAGTGACACAGGCCTACGCAGACACGGGCCTCCGCCCACGCGTGGGACCGAAACACGTGTGCACACGCTACGGCTTCATGCCTCACAGCCTCGGAGGATTCTCTTATCGCGCTCGTAAGCCACTGCGTCTTTGGGTGTTGACAACAGAAGCGCAGGCTATGGGATTCTGGGACTCACAGACTGGTTCAGCATCAGGACACCTGCGGTCATCTGAAAAAAAAAAAAAAGAAAAAACAGAAAAAATATATGGGCGTCTACTCTCCCTTCATTGGAAAAAGCGCTTCTGCCCCCCCCCCCCCCCCCCCCCCCCCTCCGCCCCCTCACCAGCATTCCCCCCCCCCCACCCCCTACTCCACCTCACTCCCCCAGAACTTCAGTATTCACCATCTTCCCACAGGAGAGCTCTTTATTTCTTCTCTGCCCAGAAGAATAATTGCTTCAGCGTATAACCCGTTTCTGTACATATCACTGAAAGAGACACTGGCTCTCTGGCCTTAAAGGGAAAAAACACACACACACACACACACAACTTTCCCTGACTTTGGGAGAGCGGCGCGGGAAGTGTGCTCGGCTCAGAAGAGGCCTGCGTGACAGCTAAAGCGTTCTGATTCATGGATCAGTGGCTCCGAGCGCCGTTGTCTTTCCGCCTCCTTTGATAGGAGTCGCCGAGACGCGGTTTTCCGTTCGTCATCTGTCTGACACGGAGGAAAACAAACGCTCGCGCGCAGACGCGGCCCCGCGACTCGCTGCTCGCCAGTCAGATGTTAGGTCTGTGCTGTGGTACAGTGCAATGCATGCAGCATTCGGCATGTCTCCAAAGCGAATATCCTTTATCAGAAAATTGACTTTGAAACGGCTACAGTAAACACAGATAGTGGTAATTACATAGGTGAGGCGCTTTAGAGATATTCAAATTTTTATGTGCGCATCATCAAGATAAATGCACAATACTGTCGATTTGTTTTTCTTTCTTACTGTCAGTTGCAATAAGAATCTACATTATATCGTTCTATTGCCTGTTGTACTGTATATGCAGTTTTCTTGCATTTCTATCGGTGGTTTCAAGATGAAAAAAATGATTTTAACATTGAAACACAAACCTTTCTCGCACAGTGCTACCATGCCATTTCACATAAAAGCATGGTGAAAAAAACACATTCAAACTTTATTGCAGTGAAGAAAAAAAATACTTAAAATGAACAGAACCCAAAAACTATGTTGTAGAAGGATGCGTGGTCTAATGTGATGAGACTAGTGTACCTCCCTTATGGATATTGAACATACTAATAAAATATAATACAAAGTTCGGAAAGGATTGCAATATTTCACACTTTATTAAGCACACTAAAAACATTCTGATCTCAGATACTGCATTATTTTTTGTAAATACATTGCTGTGAAATATTCATATTTTTCTATATAAACCAGTGTAAATCAATATTTCTACCATATATTGTAGAATATTCCATTCCTGAAAGGGTTAGCTATATGCTAGGAAAGAAAAAATACATCAGCTGCATTCTGCAAGGCTGTATCCATCCTTACAAATTCTGCTTTTTTTCCTCCATTGTCAGCTTAATGAACTGCAGAGGGCAGAGTCGGGAGTATTTCTACAGGCCGCAGGACGTTCTGAAATATGAGTTCGGGCGTGCGTGCCACGACTGAGTGCTGAGGCACATCAGCGTACCTTGATTATAGACGTGCGGGGTTCCTAAACTACCAATTTATTCTGCATCGGCGGGTCGGTCCCAACGAGCCAGCTGGGGCGGATGAAACACACAAGGGCAGTTTGTGTCGATTTAGGGACGCTCGCTGCGTATGTAATATGTGCTATTGTGCAAATAAATCATTAAAGAGGGGCAGGGATGTCCCGGGATAAGATGCATGACAGCCCAGCCTTAATACATTTTACCTGCTATTAAATTATTCAGAGGGCAATAACAATACCCAAGCACTCTCCTCCCCTTCACTTAGTATCTGAACGCCACGCTGGGAGACCAATGGAAGCCCTGAATCCATTCTCGGCAATTGCGCATTTATGATAGGAGTCAGAGCAGGAGCTTTGAACCTGCTTTCGCTCGTGCCATTACATGTCAGTCTTAGGCCATGGCAGGAGGCCAGATTGTGCTGCTGCTCGAACTTGGTTTCTCTCCTTTCCAAAAAACAAAAAAACAAAAGCAAAGCAAATCCTCATTAACATAAAAGAAAATAAACAACAACAAGCTACAGCGCTCTAATATTCGCTCCAACATTTCTGTAAGTGTCAATGTTTGGTTCAATCAGCGACTGAAAATATTAGATTTATGTTTGAATTTGAATTTATTGAAAGGATAGCCCCCTGAGATGTAGCACCTCATTTTCAAGGGGGTCCTATAAACTAAAAAAATATGTTAAACTACATATTTATTCATTTGTGCGTTTCCTTTGTGATTATATACTGTGAGTGTAATTGTTGTCATGGTAACAAGCTACATTTACCTGTAGATACTGTACTATGTGGCTGAGATGATGATAGTATTTCTCTATCTGTTATGGGGATCGGTAAACTATTTTTTAAATAATATGTACCCAGTTAACACAAAACCTTTTCAGAACAAAGGGGAATATTCAATTTAGATTACATTTGGTCAGGAGAACTTTACTCAAACAGTCTTAGAACACTTGTGTTCTCGCCACTTTCTGTCAATGTCGCACAAAATAATTCCAAGGATACTGTAACACCTACAAACGTACTAACAACATCCCTTTATCGTTCTGTTTTTGAACATTTCAAATTAAAGTATTGAAATGACTAACATTGTTAGCATTCCTGGTAAAATTGCCATAGATGACAAAAAGTGTTTTAAGCATGAGTGCAAGGTAACATTCTAAGGTCATTCCTGTGATATTTAGTTGCCATTCAGTGAACACTCAGAAACAAAAAATGTCAAATATTATTTTATACCATGGCCCAGATGAATCACTGTTTAGTGTATGTATGGCATCTAGCTCATAGACAAGTAGCAGAGACCATTCTGCTTAGTGATGACTGAGATGACTGAAGTAAATGAAGAGAAATCAGGGTGATTGACATGAACAATGTTGGATTTCACTGTGCTATTGAGATCACATCATTTGGTCAAGTCTGACGTCAAGTTTGGCCAATATCTCACTTTTGGGGATGTTGAAAAATAAGTGGGCCAACCTCGGGTGTGGTCATCTGCAGTCACACATGCTTTCATTGCAGAGCCTCAGATTTTTTTATTTTTATTTATTGAATCTGAATCAAACTGATAAACAAAGAAAAACAAAGAATGCTTGCTTTTTGTCTGTTGTGATTTAAGAGGTAAACAAGGGAAACCGAGGAAATTCAGAGATTATTAAATCATGTGGGATGCCAAGATAGTAATTTTGTATAATTATTAATCTTCTCCTTATGTCTTATTGTTTTTCACCGTTAAATGTGCATTTACAGGAAATAACCACCACCTTGGAAAATAAAGAAATGTTCTTATTTTTTTTTAATTTTATATAGTCAGAAAAACAAAATAAATGTTTACAAGAACTCACACAAACCAATTATGAATACTTTTTCCAGCAAGCTAATTACAACAATACTGCTTGTAACACAAACTGGGTTTATTATCTAAAATAATAAGAGGAGTATATTTAGTAATGGGTGCCATGATGAAGAATGAAATTGATTAATTGACGTAACTAAAACTCTGGTTTGGATGGAAAATATGTTATACATTTATGTGAACATTTATTAGGGGTGCTATGATGTGATTATGGCTTACGGAAGAGCCCATGACCGGTTTTATTTAATAGTTAATCAAAGGTCTGCTTCTGTCTTTGCTCATCATGAACATTTGTGCAGCTACATCATATATCATCCATCAAGCATCAATCAATGGTTCTTCCATATATCTAAACTCGTGTCTGCAAATTCTACTCAATCAAAATGATGCACATGCACATACCTTGAACATAATGACTGCCTCAAATCAACAATATTTGATAAGTAGACCTCTAGAAAACGTGCCTGTCGACACAAAAAATATTAAGTAAAAGTATATGCAATCTGTAAGCACTGAATAAATAAAGGAATACATACAATTACAAGACATGTGGAATATGCATTTAAAAAAAAAAAAATCATTCTACTGGTTATTTGCAATCCTACACCTGTAGCACTTCTCCTTAATTTTAATAAAAGAAAAAAAAACACAGTCAAACACCGACTGACTTTCAAGTTCGCACAAAGAACAGTAACATAAATGTTAATGTGTTCATTTAAATTGAGTTCAAAAAAGGAGCCCGGTGCTTTATCTACATTACACTCCTCTACATGAATACCCTCACAATCTGTCACAGTGCATTGCTTTGCTGTAATCTCTTTTCTATTTGTCTATTACAAGGTGTGTTTTTCTATTAAAAGAAAGTTTCGGATAGTTGTTGAGATTATTTCAGAAAAAGTGTCCTCATTATTAAATTTGTCCCTCACTGAGCCGCTGGTCTGGAACAATATGACAGCTACATAAAATGGTTTGGTTGGTGATTAATGTCTATGCAGCTCAAAATTATGTCAGTTAATAGAAAAAGGCGCAACTGTAAGAGAGAAAATACTAAAAATAATGTTCTCAAGGGTATAGCCGGAGCAAAAATAAAAGAAAAAAAAAAAAAATATTGCACTATAATAATAGCTGTGTGATTATTGCTCACAAGTCATTTTATATTTTACACCTTGGGAAATTAATTTATGAATCCCACTCTGCTGGGATAAAGGCAGATTGTGATCAGCATACCACTCAAAATCTATTGTATGACAGTGAGATCCACAGCAAAACACAAAAAAACCACAAAAATATCTTTTCATTAAGTCACAAATTAAAGATGAACTTTCTTTTTCACATTTTGAAACAAGTCAAATAATTCCTTATGATATACATATTTCCATTTGGAAGCACAAGAGCTGATAGTATTTTATTTAAAAGTCAATATGAATGATAATAAACATAGTATTCAAAGGACATCCTCAGTACGTAAGCACATTGCTATTTTCAGGATAAAACAAAACAATACAAATATTTTAAAATACAAATTATGATTTGTTCTTTTTCAGGTTAACATTATGCTTACTGATTACGAATGGGACCAAATGGGATATTGAATGTGCCTTCATGGTGATCACATTTCTGTATTCCTGAAAGTACTGATGTTCTCCACATTTGTACGTCACTCAGCATCAACTAAGTAACTTTAATGTAATGTAACGGAATAATATTATAATTACTGATCACAACGGACTTCATTATTGATATGAAGTATTGATATTACAGAATTCAACCATCAACTCAACATAGAGCCCATAATAGTCCATAACACTACTACTCTTATGACAGCTTTCGTTTTCTGAGTGGATAGCACAGCCTCAAAGCCAGCAAACAGTATTGTGTGGGGTGACAGTGTGATATAGTGTTTAATGACCTGTACATTTATCCAGAAGATTACAGGTTCGATGCTCTGATGCAGTTGTGAAATTGAATGGTGTTTGAGGAACACGGATGGCACGGCACCCCGCACAAGGGTTTGTGCTTAGCGAAGTGATGCTGTCTTTTCCTAAATGTGAGAAACTGACATCCCTTAATCTCTGGGGTTTCTTTTTGTGCTCCTTTCCACAGATTTTCAGCAGAGATCACCAGCCTTCCAGGCCAAACTCCTATTGAATCTATCAGCCTTTAAAAGTTAACAAGTTGTCTGGGGAGATGCACTTTGCAGTCAGCGCAATACACGCGTATCAATGTCAAATAAAATGAAATGGGGACGGCCGGGACACACATTGATAGAACAAGCTCCGAGTAAACTTAAACGGCTGTTGAAGAGTCGCTGTTGCACATATAAAATGAGTTTGGCGGTTCATCTTTTTTCTCCATATTTGCGTACAGGTATCGTAGAAATAGGCAGAGCCTTCATCAGTGTGAAGGATTTATTTCTTTTGGTTAGATGGAAATTTGAATTGAGAGAGATAAATGTTACATTGCATAAACACATATATAAACCTACAATTCCCCATCCGAGTCACATGTGTCTCATATCCATGGCACAGTTTGTCATATTTTTAAAATCCAAAGCATACCCAGATATCCTGAAGTTTGACTTGTATATGTGAACCATTCAACAAACTGAATTCCTGGCTAACCACTGCATGTAGGCAAATTTATTGGGAGAATCAGCAAAGCAGAAATACAAATTCTGACTATAACTTCAAACTGTCTGTACGCCATACTGTCTTCAATAGCCTTTATTGATTTTTTAAAAAAAGTGTTTGTCACCATTATTATTATTATTTTTTTTTAAACTTATGCACAAATAGATTGAATAGTTACATTATACTCACAAAAGCAAAAAACAAACTATGTAGCCTTGAGAAGCCAGCCTCACACAATTGTGTACAGATTCTGTAAAGCCAAGATCAATTAAGGCTCAATTCAATTTTTTGAAAGATGCAGTCAGTTTTCTGGAGTGTTTAAGAATCCAAAGTTCATCTTCCACTTGTTAATTCTGAACTGTTTTTAGTACCCACCTGCTATTACAATTTTAAAATCAACAAAACCAATGCTCTCCAAGCTGTGTATTTTGCCTGTTATAGTATTCTGAAGTACAGTTATTGTAAGCCAGAGTTGCCTGACCCAAAGCACTTTCAGAGAAGCAATGATTACACGATTACGCAATATTTACTGACTCAAATTAATATCATTTTGAAATCAAGGCCATGCCAAAATATGACCAGACAAGGTTCCCATAGAAGAGTCTTGTAAAAAAAAAAATAAGAAGAAAAAGAAATAAAACAATCTTGAAGCATTGAAACTAAAGCCAAGTGAGCCTATGATTTCAAACTTTGGACAGATATTTATGAAATGTGTTCCTGATTTGCGATTGCAACTCCTAATGATTTGTGAACACAATGACATGATGACTACCCAAGTTCTTTCTCCATGGTTACAATTAGTGACACTTATAAAGACTTACAAATGACTGTACTATCACACATAGTAATGCACAGGGTTAATTAATCCAGTTGCTTAACCTTAATTTAGTTTCAAAACAACATTTTGGTAAAACTAATATTTTGGCATATGTATATGATTTTTTATTTTTATTTTTTTATTTTTTTCTGAGCCACATAATAGATTCTTTGACTATCTTTGGCACAGCTCAGGTTCTTAGGTAGACAAATGCCAGTAACAAACTCCAATGCCAATGAAAAGCCTAGAATCATGACTAGCTACTGAAAGCTATCTTATACTCACAGTAAATTAGCAATTAATCACACCTGACTAATCAGAAACACCTGTGACACCAAACATTGTGGCACCCTGAAATGGGGAAGGGCTATGTATAGACAGTGCTGCTATTTCTACATGGTGAAACTATTTATTCACATGGTACATGGTATTCATGTATGAAAATACCCTTGAATAAGACCTCAGAATCGGCACTTTAAGCACATGTACATTGTTTGATTGCAAATCTTTGTAAAAATGTGAGTACAGAGCCAAATCAATAATGATATGTCCTTGTCCCAAACATTATGGAGTTTGAAATATATATTTAATTAAATTTCTCAGATTAAAGTAAAATATTGGCTGTATTTGTGATGTTACAGTAGGAAATGATATGGATTGGAACACATATGATGCTCAATAATGTTTATTTTGATTAAATATAGACCTCGCAGAATGTGTGATTAATTTCAAAAGTTAAATAAAATACAATTCTGAAACTTGAATGAATTATGAATTAACTCATGTTTTGAAGTGTGAAATTACACATTCCAGTGGATGCAACATTAATATATTTATAATCCTTCCTTTATTGTAGTTGGATTATGCTGAATTGTAGAAGAAATCAAAGTTAATTAAAAGTGTCACCTTTTTTGCCAACTGGGAGTAACAAAGTGTGGTTTTGGAGCATTAGCAGTCGTGTCTTACCGAGAGCTACTCAAATGCACTGCTATTTATGACTCCCTCGTGAAGTCCAGAAAACAGCCACTGGCAAGGTTTTTCAATTTCAATTTGATCTATGCCAAGATCTGTGATCGGCCATTTTATTAGGTATACATGCTCATTAACCCAAATTGCCTGCACCTCTAAACGGCAAATCACTTGGTTGCAACTCAATGTATTTACCATGCAAACATTTGTTCCCCTAAAATGGAGGGACTATGCATGAAAAGGGCTGCAATTCCTACATGGTTCACCAAATATGGATGTAAATACCTTCAAATTAAAGCTGGCAGTCTGCACTTTAGCCTCATATTTATTATTTAATTTCAAATCCAATGTTTTGGAGTGTATGGCCAAAATAACAAAAATTGTGTCACTGTACAAATACTTACAGACTGCACTGCATCTGTTCTAAATTAGCTGAAGGGCAGTGCCCCTTGTGGATTAGGAGTGGGAGTGAAAATGGACATGCGCCAGTCTAGAGGCAGAAGTGAATGCCACTGCCAGTGTGTGCTGATCAAAGCACCAGTGGCAGAGGAAGCTTTCTGACAGGCGCCCTTCTCTTGTACTCTAGACGGCCCTGGACGGCAGAACCACCCCCGGAAGACACGTCCTTTATTTCGCTGTCTCTGAAGGGCTCAAAATAACATGTGCAATGACAAACCCTCAGGCTCAGACCATCTCTCTCACCACTTTAATAGCTACAGCAGTAACTGTGTGCTAATATCTGCACTGGAATCCCTCTATTGTCCTGTCTTTGACATGTTCCCTTCCATAGCTCATGTAATCTGCTGCTTTATTGATTTATGAGACATGTTTTATAAACATATTCAATAAATAGCTCAATGATCAGGACCAGGGACACTGTGCGTGTATGTGTGTGTGTGTGTGTGTGTGGGGTGGGGTGGGGGTGGGGGGGGGGGGCTTTTAGCAACTAAGGCACAATGTGTGCCATGCAGTTTACAGGCCTGTGTTGTTTAATGGTTTTTTAACAAGATCATTGACTCAATCATTGCTGTTTAAGTTTGTGCGCATGCTCAGTTATGTGCTTGCGGTGAAGAGGTTGGTATCAAACTCAGAGGTTCTGTTAATGTAGGATTCTGCATTTTTAACACAGATGGGAAGAGCCAAAAAGTAGGGGATAAATACACTGCGTTCTATAAATGCAGATATTAGCCTGACGTGTTATTTATTGATCATAATATTTACACAGCCATTGTTCAATATCAGTGTTATTTTGCTAACAAAGCTAACGGCAAACACAGAGTGAGCTGTGCGTACACAAGTTGGCAGAGCTTGAGACCCCTAATTTATTCCTTAATTCCTGGTGAGTAGCTCAGCAGACCTGGTTCTAAAAACGTGAACTAACCCTTTCATAAATGCATGTGGATTATGGTTATCCTTATCTGGAATTTACAGTATGATCAAGGTTTACCGTTTAGCATTGCTGCTTTGCTGTATAAATTAAAAAAACAAAAAAAAAAAAAACAAAAAAAAAACAATTGTTGAGACACATAGCGGTGGCCCAATTCCAACTATAACAGGCTGGCATCATCAGAAACCCAACACAAACATCGGCATCCGACAAGCTTTCATTTACAAAATTACTCATCAGGTAGTTCTTGATTCATTTTAATTTGAAAAATAATTCATTAATTTAAACAGCTCTCTGCTGTTGCTATTGTGACCGCAGTAGCCTAAAAGACTTTAATTTTTTTAAAGGAACTCTACAGGCTCTTTTAGGTACTAGGCTTTTATGCCACCGAGTGGTTTGCATCTTGCCATGTAGCCTCTGTAGTTCATGTTAATGACAAGAGATTTGTTTGTTAACAATAGTCCAAATAAAACTATCAACCAGAGTTGAAGACAGTAAAACAATATGTCTGAAGGACCACAAAAGAATATTTCAATTTCAGCTGATTAAGTCGCTACAAATCAATAAAAATAAAAGTAACTATTATGTAATCATTGTTGGTAACCAGTGCATGAGCAGAATAAACCACTCCGGGCTGTCCCATTATTGGAAAGTAATACACTTCAGGGGTGGTTGGGCGACCTCAGCTTCACCTCAGCCACTTCACCACCCCCGTCATACATTATTTTCCAATAACAGGACAGACCGTTGTGGTGGTTTATTCCTTATATAGAAATCAAACAATGATCACCACTATCACCGCATGGACTTTGATTTCCCATGATTGCACTGGCCATTCTAATGATTTAGAAAGCCTATCTTGGGGAATTAGAACCCAGTTCCTACAGTTAATTGCTTTGATTGATTTTTTATTTATTTATTTATTTATTTTCTTCCAGTCTCCTTGCTTTACTAGGTCATTTGGGTTGTCACTCTAGCATGCCCTAGTGTGCCATGTGGGCTTTCTGGCTGGCTGGCTGGCTGGTCTCTCGCTTTGTTATGCCCTTGTGTGTGTGTGTGTGTGTATGGGTGTGTGTGTGGGTGTGTGTGTGTGAGTGTGTTTCTCAGTACATTCATGTACTGCATGTGTATTTGTCTCTGTTAAAAGTTTACCCTGTATGCTGTACAGTCAGGCTATCACTATTTTTTTGTTTCCTCTTCACCTGGATATGCATAAGAATGAAACACACTTTCCTACTTGTGTCTTGTACTGTTGAACTGCTCTGTCATGTCCCACCTTTCCCATTTACTGTAGTGCAGCGTGCTGCTGTTATTATTTCGGTTTGAGTGGCAGAAAGAATATCCTCACAGAGGAAAATAAAGTAATGTAATCTCATCTAAACTAACAGAGGGCACCTCAATAACAGGGAGCGGCCACCTTCACCAAGGAACTATGCTCATTTCAAACCACTTTTTTTCAGATGTTTGTTTTCTTGTGCTTTTCTATGCTAGCGTCACTCAAAATACATAGCTCATTTGGTGAATGCCGTTGCTTCATGATAGAGATCTTAATTAAGATACCATTTTCCATGGTGTTCTACATGTTCAAAGTCATTATTACCTCTGGGCTGCTTAAGACATCTCCTTGTGACGTCCATGGTGTAGCTGATTGATAATTCCTGGTCGTAAACCTGTGCAGTGTCACCTGCAGTCCAGAGGTCCAAGTGTTTCCCCAAGGTCGTGCTCATGTATGTGGTCCATGTTTGGCCTAATGGCTCATGTGGGGCTTGTGTTCACAGGTGACTCTTAAGGCTATGTTATGAACAATAACAACAAAAAAGTGGTTATTTTCATAGGATGTGGAACCAGCGTGTGTGGTCAGTGCGGCCTTACTGTACTTTGGCATGGCACATTGAATTCAGCAGGAATATGACAACACATTTAGAAATTCAAACAACTCTGGATTATTTGATGGAACTGGAAAACACTGTCACATGTTTAATTCAAAAATATTTAGAACTCCATTTGGTTCAGACCGTAACTTTTATCATCTGATAACAGTAGCATCATGCTTCTTAAATTCCAGTCGACTACTCTCTCTCTCTCTGTGGATTGGGTTATTTTAATCTCAAAAGACATCCCATTCTTCATAAGACACATGTCTGGCTATTCAAATCAATGACAAATCAATAGAGGGGACTGTAGCAATGGGACAGGCATTTGGACATAACATAAAAACTGTAATAAAACCATTTCATAAAAAAGGTAAATAAGCAATTAATTGAAGAAACAAGATGACCTGGCTTTTTCAGATTGGAAGTTGCTCTGGCCTTTAGATTGTCACACTCAAGTGTGTCTGAAGAGCTGAAGTGTGATTGTCTTCTCTGAATGGTGGAGGCTTTCAACACCACTCAAAACTGTTCATTTCCTGTGAGGATGACACTTCAATTAACCACTTGGTTTTATGAACTGTTGACTTCTGTCATTTCAAAATCCAAAAAGCTACCAGACAGTCAACGCTGGTGAAATAGTTACATTTTTTTTTAACATTGCTCTGTGATGAGAGGGATTATTTCCCCTCATTGCATCCTGGTTTTGACAGTGAAGGATTCCCCCCCCCTTTTTTAGTTTTACTATTCCCTTTTCCTGGCTTCATATTGAGCTGAACAACAAGACTTTCCAACACACATATTTTCTCTAGTGAAGTTATGAAGTGTTGCGTAGATAAACCATTTCATTTCCTTCTTTAGCTACGACCATTATAAGAATACAATTATTTGATCTAAGTTGCTTTATTATTGCACAATTCTCAAGCTTTGGAGAGTGCACAAACCAAAATGAATAACAACTTTGTCACTTCCATTAAAGGAAGAAAGCCCCTGAACTTCTAGAATGTTAATTTACATAAGCGTATAAGAAGCTTATGTTTTGGTCCAATAAAAGCTTTATTCTGAACAATAATTATGTCTACATTTCCATTGACATATTAAAATATTATTTCAGGCTGGGCTTTCAATCATCTCTAACCACAATCAGTCATTTAGTATCAGAAATGTGGTTAGCATTTATTTCAGTCATTTTAATTGAAGCGCAGTCATAATATATGCATGATTTCAGAATGATATTTGTGATCTGATGAGTCCTGACCCATATAATAATGGAATGAAAGTTATATTTCTGATCACTTTAATTGCTGAAATATTTTGAGACATGGCATTTCATTATCAATATCTGGATCATAAATATAAAAATTTACACACACTGCATATGTAGACATTTAGATATTTCTTGTCTACAATCTGGTGTTATTAATACCACATGGTTGGTAATTCTTCTTGGGTATTTATCACGTTCCTCTGCAAACCTTTCTTTGTCACAAGAGCCACATTTGTCATTGGGAACTAAATTTAATTATCTTCTCGTATTGAGACACTCAGATAAATTTCCAAATCATAATTTTTCAGTTCTTTAATATTTTATACAAGCATTATATCTGGAGTTTAACTGCAAAGTACCGTTTGATTGAATTTATCATAAAAAAACTATATTTAAATCTCTAGCAGACACAGGCACAATGCAGAACAAATTATCCTTAATTGACAAATTGCACTGCCTTGAGTAGTTTCATTCCAGATTCATCTTTTTAATGTGAATCACACTACATGTGAATCTACTTTTTCCCAAGCTATTTTCAGTCTTTTCTTTGACTTTGGATTTTTACTATTCATAAGTACAAAGGTCATTCCCATAGACAAATTAGAAATTGTGTATGTATGTGTGTGTGTGTGTGGGGGGGTTCACAGAGAAAGATAATAAACATTTTTTATTGAAAATATATATTCATACACATATTCATATTCATGGGAAGTTGAGTTGCCAACATTGAAAATATGAAACCATTCCAACGGACTGAAGGAAAAATTAAACATTACTAAGCAACATTTAGGTTAGCATTGCCAGCAGATGTTCCATGGCCCATGGGGGCCCATTTTTAAATTCTATTATGGGCCCCTCTCCTCTCCATTCAGCACTGCCCCACCAGCCATGTGCCTATATGAGCCTACAGGACATCTCAACGCCATCAAAGCTTAAGCTTAAGAGATAAATGCTTAGCCTTCTACACAAAAAATAAAAATAAATAAATAAATAAATAATAATAACTGAGAGCTTTGTGTTTGAGATGCTGTCTGAAGTGTGGTGGTGAATGGCCATAGCCTATGACACTACAGCTTTTATGCTAGCTATCTCACATCAACACTATATTGTGGCTACTGTGCAGCCATATGCCATTTCGTGTTTTACATCGCATCTGTTCTTATTCCACTGCCTCAGTAGAGAATTAGATTACATGGTATTGAAAATCATCATCATACAGTATGTATCATCATCATGATTTACAAGACTGATTGCTCAATGCATAGTTACAAGTTTTATACCTGGCAGAATGGTATGTAGCTTTACTAGTGACGTTTTGAATCATTGTGAAGATACTAGATAAGATACGAGGTACTAGATACATTACAAACATATAGCAAATGCTCCTATCCAGAGCAATTTAATTTATGTAAAGTGCTCAAGGGTGCAATGGCATATTCATACCTGAGAAGCAAACTTGCATCCTTTAGTTACAAGCCCAGTTCCCTAAATCTAATGCCACGCAAGCTTATTGGCTGTCATGTTGTCATTCAAACTGATAGCTCGTCAGTTAATGATCACTACCAATGCACCATTGAATGCACACCACCAACACCATTAATATTGCCCTGAATAATGTTATTGGTGGTAGATGTGAATTCAAAAGCAATGAATTGCTAGATGTTCTGTCTGTCTGAACCACTTACATAACGTTGGCCAGAGCTAGCAAACTAGAAGTAGCTAATTACAGTTGGTCATCTCCAGCACAAGTACAGCAGTCCAGCATTGTAAATCCGTAAAAAAAGAAATATGCTCTTTTACATGTGATAACATAACCTGCTATTCCCCGCATGATAAATGCATTGAAAGCTGCTGAACTTATTAGAATGTCTCATTAGTCCTTGTTTTTTTTTTTTTTTTTTTCAGCAAAGCCTCCTTCATCCAAAAAAAAAAAAAAACATTCAGTAAACAGCCTACAATCTTAATCAATCTGGACCCCCTGTTTCTCAAACAGATCGAAGCAGACATTTTCTTTTGAACTCATGCCGTATTCAGAGATTTTTTTTTTCAACTGCAAGAAAAACAGGTGGCAAAGCAGTTGGATATATTATTCCTATTATAGTACTGAAATAAATAATTACTTATGAAATGGTGGCACTGGCTGCTATCTTTGATGTTTTTTTTTTCTCATACAGTCCTTGGAAATTGAACTAGTTGAAACTATCAATTTATTTTCAAATACAAGAATACAAGGTCTCTACAAAATAAGGCTCTGCATTAGGTCTCTCTCTCTCTCTCTCTCTCTCTCTCTCGATGAAAACAAACCAATCTTAGTAGTGAACTCATGCTCTGTGTGTGTGCACGTGTTTGTGCATGTGTGGCAATTGTTTAGCAAAGTGGGGGTGGAGGAGAGGGAGGGAGGTGGAGGGATAGTTAAACTGAGTGAAATCTACCTTAAGTTTTTTAGCCACAGGTAGCCTTACACCTTTAGCCTGTAGTGCAAATAAAATAGACACTAAAGTTGCAAGAAATATGGCAAAGAAGAAAGAGTTAAGCTTGAACTGTGAGGGGCTAAGTAAACATATTGTGGCAAGGAGCTTATTCCCAGCAAACAAGTTAAAGATTTCCCAGTGCAGCGTTCAGTACCCACTCAAGCTGATTGGCAGTTTTGCTAACCGGAGAAGACCAGAATGTGTATCTCCAATAGGATGTGCATCTGCGAAAAAAGGCCTTAATATGTACTGTTAACAAGAAATAAAGACTCCAGTGGGCCAATCACCATCAACACTGGTTGACAGTTGCCATGTCACTGCATTCAGGGAAATTGGTCTCTCTCAAGTTCTTCCAGTAGTTGTGGCGCAGTCTTTCGATGGTTTCTTCTGGTAGACAACCGGACATATTTGCAATAAAAAATAAATAAAATAAAATAAAAAATAAAAAGATTAACATTTACTTCCAACAAGATAAGGACACAGAGAGTGCCCTGTGCTTCATTTAAATCTGACTCTTCTCTGTAGATCGCTTTAAAAGGTGACCTAGCCATTGCTGAGAGCTTGCTGCGCCACGGGTTCTTTCTTACATGCAGACCTCATGCACTCTCTCTCCAAATGCCTCCGAGGCAGGCTTACATTACAGCGGTAGTTAACAGATTAATATCTGTTACGAATTACAAGATGAACGCTTGGGAAATGACATGCTTACAGCCTCCGCCAACAACCTTCACTTTAGAAAGGCCACCCTTGGCTTTTCCGGGAAGGATTATCAGCATTAGACTTGTGGCTATCGCTCCCAGTGATGTGGACATCTAATGGGAGCTTGAGGAGAGAGTCACACTCTGGGATTCCACACCCAGAAACTGAATGATAGTGTTTTGCTGGATGCACAGTAACAAGCCCTCTTGATTGGAAAAAAATAAGCAAGGACAAAAAAGCATTATAAACAAACAAACAAAAATGTTAAAAATAGACTGTTGTGGTGGAAGGAGAGAATGAAATGACCCAAGAATGATACATTTGGATACCTTCATATCGGCATTCCTTCAAAAAAAAGGTTTGATATTTTACACTCTGTCCTACTTTGTTCTACATCTCAGGCATCAAACTACATCACCATTCCATTCACAAGTCCCAAGTAAATAATTTCAGGGATTTTCAATGACGGGGAGATAAAATTCAGGAGAAAACATTTTTTTTAATGTCAATTCTATAAACGGAACTGTCAGCCATGGAAAGGGGTAAGGGGTGTATGTGGGGGGTGTGGGAGAGAAAGTAATAAGCATTATGTTCCCCTCTAAGAATTCACACACAAAATCAATTCTACGCACTTTTACACACTTGTTATTCTTGCAAAGAATGTCAGTTTAACCCTGTGGTGCATGCTCCATAAATCTGAAGAATTTGAAAGTGGGGTAAATCCCGACTCAAATGTGATTCTGCTCCTGAATAATCTGCCCACACAGATGGGGAGTGTAACCTACTGGTAGAGAAACCCAGAACTTCTTGTTCATTTTTTCTCCAACCAGATGAAATTAGTTTAAATTAGCTGTTACTTGTGTGGCTAATAGTATGTACACTTCAAATGAAGAAAAAACAAAAAAACAAATTAACATCAATTAGTGTAGAATAGATGCGTATATCCTGTTTATGGGACTGTTTTTCTCTTGCATCCATCATGTTGAAGGGATTCTGTGATTATGCGAGCCACAACTACATTAAGTTTGATATTTCACCCATGTAATTAAAGTGACCTTCAGTGAAAATAGGATCACTTTCACATTGATTCCCAGTGATTCATAAATATGAAGAGATATAGTCTATACTAATCCTTTCATATATTCATACTTTTTTCATTTTATTTAGTAAAAAAATGTTTAGTAAAAAAGTGTTGAAAATAAAAAATGCTTAGTTTCACTCAAAATTAAATTGTGCAAACATTAACAAATTAATTACATCATTACATTGCTTCCAGTATGTAACTTCATTCCACATTCCTAATTTACAACAATACTCTACAAAAGTGAATGTTTATTTGCTTTGAAAATTATATTCTGAATACAATTATTGCTATGGTACAGGCTGTAGATTTCTAAATATGAAACAGTTTTCCCCATTTATTTTCATTTCACTGTGAAAAAAAAATAAATAATGAAATGAATCATATTTCATATTAGTTCCAGCATTCATTTTAAATATAGTGCTTAAATGAGGACATCATCTCATCTCTGCTCTTAAAATGGCTCTCCCTTTTATAAACCTGAGCACCGGATGCTATCTGAAATGAATTAACAGAGTAGCCTATTTTTACACTGTGCTCTCAGAACAGATCTTTACTCTTTAAAATTGCAGAAATAAGCAGATGTCCAGAAAAGCCTCGTTAACCTTCCTTCATCCTTCACTGAAGGGGGATTGTCAAGCAGGTTCTTTTGGTTTCAAAAAACATTTCTGAGCCACAGTTGCTGCTGATGATGCAATAGGACTTAGGTCCTCCGTTCATTTGAACAACGATTATGAATTTCAATAAAGACAAACACTTGTAAGTCAGAGTTCATATTTAAGATACTTGTATTTTGTTGTATATTTGGAGATGTCTGTGTTAAACAGAAAGAATGGTAAATGAAAAAAGAAGGACAAAATGCATTAATATGAAAGTAAATCTTCAACACAAATTACAAGTATTCAATGTTTTGAAATTCTCATTTTGCAATATGCTTTGTAGCTGTAGAATTTTTATCTTGTACAACGTCACTTTTTCTGCTACTTATTTATGGCTGTTATGTCAATTATTATTATTATTATTGTCATATAATTTGTATTGTGAGAAGTGCATCACAAATGTCCAGTTTTTTTCCTTCATGTTAAAAATAACTAATAATATGAATCACAGTTTCTAAATGTGTTTGATTCTCGATCTAAATCGCGCAAGTATTCTGCTCCATCCTACAGGCCACCACGGGAGCTTGTTTTGGCTCTGGAGATGTCTGTGTCTCCTCTGATCTCTCATGACTAAAGGAAGGAAGGAGAAACACGGCTTACGAAAGGCGACAGTGCGGTGAACGCATTCCGGGTCTGTCTTTATTTCTCTAAGAGGCGCCGCTCTGCTTCCTTGTTTATTTCTCTGAAGGCGTGCCGCTTGTCCCTTTGTTTATTTATCACAACATGCTCCTGCCCTCATCCTCTTCTCCCCGCCTCGGAGGTTGGACACGCCGGTAGGGGTCCCTGTCATTGTGTCAACAACTCCTGCTGGACTTCTCCACACTGAAGACAGCAGCATTTTCATTTATTTGGTTATATATTTATTTTGCATCGGTGGCTGGTCAGAATTGTAAGGTGGGGCTGTTCACATAGAATGGTATAGAAGTGGTAGGAAGAAGGATAAAAAGGGGGGGGGGGGGTCCCTTATGGGACATTATTTACTTTCCGTATTGCAAAAGCAGAACTTAATTTGAAAGCAGATTGAGACTTATTTGCAACCAATAATTATCACCTAGATGTCAGGTTGGTCAAGGTCCCAGCTCTTTGATGTGCATTTTCTCTGATAATATTCCCCACTAACAGAGTGTCATCTTGAGGGATTTCACATTGTTTGGATTGTTTTATGGCTGGTAGTTTCCATCTCAGCTACAGGAGTAAACAAACAAATCTAGTTAGCTACAGTAGATTCTAGGTAAAACTAATAAATAGACAGCCTGATTTTTGGGCAAGCACCACAGTTTACATTACATTTTTTTTACAGTTTTACACAACTAGATGTTAATTGAAATGTAAATAAATAAAGTAAAAAAGAACCAAATCCATGTACAGTCCTATTTGCATGAGAAGAACATTACAGCAGCACCCCCAGACCAGGTTTTGAACCTGCAACCTCCATGTAATAACCAATACTCTGCAGCTTCACTGCCGCCTGCTCTGTACCAATAGTGCCTGCATTATTCACAGGCAATCATACCGACACGCTTTTATTTATTTTTTTCTTCAACACCACCAATAAGCACTCTGCAACACCACCATGTATGGATGTGAAGTGACTTGAGAAAAAGATTCATCTTTCTGCACAGAAATATCTCTTCCTTGCTTTATATATTTTTCTTAAAAGAAATAAGCGGTTTAGGCGCTTTGCTGCAGCTGGGATATATCCTCTCGACTTAAGAGCTTCCTGGGTGAATACATTGCTGAGCCTTGATTTTTCATAGCCAGGTCAAAACATTTACTACTACAGTATATAAAATGGGTTATGTTCTGATTTCTTCTTCTTCTTGATAATAATAATAAGTATTATTATTATTATTATTATTATTATTATTATTCTTTTATTTATTTTTATTTTTTATGTATTACAATGTATTACACAACAAACAATATGTTTTTGATCCAGCACTTAAGAACAGAATTAATCAGGATCAGTTTTCCTCCAACCTGATCACACAATCTGTATGAAATGGAGATGGGAGAGCTAACTTATTTGTGACAGCCAGGCTGAGTGGTACTCGCTGATCAGTCTGCTTTGGCTGCGAGCAAGCAAGCCAGTGTTGTCTTTCTCTGTGGAGTACCTTGTGGGTATCTTCTGAAGTAGTTCCACCTCACGGTCAGGATCTGCCAAACAACCTTACACTAAACACATTTAGTCTGGCTATCATTTTTACATTTTTCTGTTCAAATAATCATGAAAAAAGATTATGAAATGTCCTTATTTGTTTGAAATAAGATGATTATTTTAGATGGTTAATGCATGTGGAACAAGGAGCAGCCCAGCAAAGGACCCATATTTCACTTGGGCTCTCCACACTGCAGAACACCACACATCCAGATTTGTATATGTTTGCTAGTGTGGTGAATGGTGTAATGCAACTTTTTGATTTAAATTAGGAATTTGCTAGTACAAGATCTAGAATAGTTGTATGGTTTATTTTGGGGTATATATTTTGGTCATACTGTTACATGGAATCCCCTTCTTAAGAATGCTACTTCTGTTTTTTTTGTAGGTGGACAGATTCACAGATACAAGCTATGTGAAAAAATCAGAGTAAGAGCCCTGGTCAGGAGAGCATGGCGCTGGAGCCCTGTCCACAGGGACTTCTTGCCCGGCTGAGTCAGCCATTAGAGATGGACCGGGGGAGGAGACAGAGGAGGTCGCCCGTGGTTTCTGTCGCTATGCGGTTCACGCGGCACGGGGATATCTGAAGAAGACCCCATGACTCAGGGATCTGGGCGCGTGAAGCGCATTCCCATGGGGTTCAGTCCGCTAATACATGTCCAGCAGTCTGGCACTTTCTGCTCAGGTGAAAAATGACTCTGTCCCCAAAAAGACAACGTTATCAGCAGTGGCAGGAGGGAGGTCTCCTTCGCATTGTGCCTGTTGTACTGATCGAGTGCATGCAAAAGTACACCATTATGAATCCTTATGCAGATGAAGAATCATCCAGACACAAACACAGACACACATGTGGACGTATATCCATCCATCCTTCCACTATCTATACCCTCTTATCCTGTTTAGGGTCGTGGGGGATCTTAAAGTAAATAGATAGAAATAAATATCAATAGTTTCAATGTTTAGAGCCCACATTGTTTGATTGCAAATCTAAAATTGTGGAGTACAGAGCCAATTCAAGAAGAAAAAAATAATAATGTCTTGCCCTAAATGTTATGGAGCTCACAGGAGGTCCATCCATACAGGATACAGATGGATCTTTGCCTTATGTTTTGGAAGCTAAAATACCACAGAGTTGAATGCATGCCTGCATTATGACTTATAGTGGCTCCACTTGCACATATTTTTCTACATAACTTTTTCTCTGGTGATGGTCTGCCAGGGCTGAACTGCAGCCATCTTAAGCTTCTACTTGTTTTGGGGACTAGTTAGCATAAGTTCTCCTAGCATACAAAAAGCATGGTCAGTTGGATTCAGATCGTGTGAATGAATTACTGTAAGTTTATTTATATATATTTATTTGCTTGTTTGTTTTAAAAGCAGACCTAGATGATGGCTTGGTTTTAATGGACATACAGATTGGTTCCGAATGCATTTATCTGCTTAAATGCTTATCATGAAACACATTTGCATATCACTGATATGCTTGTTACCAATTAGTACATACTTTCCATACAAATTCATTGGTGTGTGTCAGGAATAATGAATTTATGTTTCTGTATAACAGAATTTCCTGTGCTTGACCCTTCATATGCCAGATTGAATTTTATGTTTACTGACAGATAGAGGCACAATTCACTCCCATTTGTACCAAAGGAAGAATTAGGCATTGCAATATCAAACAACACCATCACTTCAGTATCTAAGTCTTCATGAATGCACTCACATGTTACTTTGTATAAAAGGAAAAAAAAGATACATCATGATGATACAAAATATTTTTTATTAATATAATTCTGAATTTTATAATCATTCCGGGTTTAAAATTTCCAATACCTCAGCAGGTTTACTCTGAGAATATAGCGAAATGTACTATGAAGAAATCTGTTCTCTTGCCCTGTCTGTGGTTTGAAATACTTTTTTCCAACAAATACAAAACAGCTAGCAATAACCTTGGAGTTCAGAATATAAAAAAGGCATGCCCCCCACCCCATTAAGAACATGATTAATTTAGCTCAGCATTTACATATTTCTTAATACCTGACACTGAGCTGTCTTGTGGAACACCCGTGGTTGTAGAAGTACAGGGTTGTACAACCACACCACAAGCTGCTACATTTCCTACACCATATGGCAGTTTGACAGTGTTTTCTCTGATAATTAGTACCTTACATATAAGCCAAGTCTGGGGACCAAGTGTCAAGAGGCACATCCTGTTTTTTCCTCCATAATTTCTTCTGAAATCTCGGAAACCTTCACAGAGAACTTTTACCATTACACACTTAATCAGCTGCAGCCCCTCCACCCCTCCTCCCCAACCACCAAGCACCACGAGGATGCAGAACTTCACATCTGCACATTACTTTTCAATACCCCTACCACCAACATCTACTATTTCAGAATGTGCTACATGCACTTATTAAAGCACATTGTTGCTATTGCATTCAAAATGTTCAATGATGGCCATTTCAGTTATAAAAGTAATTCATGTAGTATTCAGATTTGAAAAGGACATAGGCTATACCGCTACACTACAAGGGAGATAATGGGAAAAACCACAGAAGAAGAAATCATAGCCTCTATTATAAGAAATGAGTGGACACGCACAATTAAATTCCATTTCTTAGACTGTCAGTGGCCAGAATCATTATACAATTTCCATAAGTCACTGAAAAAACATTTATTTATTTCAACCTGGTCTATATTATATTTTTATTGGTATGTAAGCTGTGTAATGCTTCTACATGGTGCCTTAATTTTCTATATTTAATAAGCCCCTCAATATACTAAAAGTCTCAGAAGTCAGGTATGTCATGTTCTGAAAAATGAATAGGCAATAAAAAACAGATTCAATTTGTATTACCCTTGATAAACATTTAGCATTTGAATTCTTCATTTATTTGATTAGATTCATAATACAACACACTGAACAGAGAGGCCTATAATATGTTATGCTGTTGTTCATTACTGGTATTAACAGTTGACTAGAACATAATAAAATCTAATAAAATATCCAAACCACCCACAGCTAAAAAAAAACGAGGTTATAAAAATCTCATGATGCATACTGCTGTACCTGGATTCAAAATTGTCCTTTAGTTTTGTTGAGCAAAGAAAATTCTCCCCTCATAATAATGAGGCACAACAAGGTACATTCATATAATAAAAAGAGCCCAGCGCTTACACACAGCAAGGTGGACAAGCTTAAACTGAAGAAAGTAGGAGAGATCTCTACATTTTATAACCAAAAGGGGTATTACAAATAACATAGATATTGCTACAGGTGATTAATACATTGTTAATTCATAAGATTATACTTAAATGCAGTAAATTATTGGTTATGTCTAATTGTATATCATGAATTGTATATTAAGAATAAGCACACATCGACCCATAACCTTCAACATTAAAAAAACATGCTCTAAATCATAATAATAAATCAAAATAATATTTTAATCTTTATTTAACATATGCTTTGAAAGTCATGGAACATCAGAGTTTATCCCTGGTATGGATGGCAAGGGGAAGGGTAAAGAAAAGGCCAAGCTCACACATTTGGACTCCTAATAATGTATGAGAGAGAAAGAGAGAGAGAAAACATACATACATGCACCATTTCAACAATTGTTGTTCTTGGGAAAATTGGTACCTGAAGCCAAACACCCTAGTGGAAGGCCTACAAATTTAATGCAGAACATGCGTTCTGCTTTGTGTCACCCTTCAGTTTTATTAAGAAAAAACAGATATAATTGTTTCTTAAAACAAAAAACAGTTTGCTGAGTTAATGTCTGTGATTTGTTTGCTAAACAATGTACTTTATATATTAAATGAATGACTCTAATAGTTTTGGTGTGTGTAATGTAATTTAGTGGTGAGGGAATAATTTGCCCTGGGAAAGATCTGGCAAGGTTGTGGGGATGCAGTCAGATGCACAGGTGACAGACCTGAGGATGTCCGAGAGTCTCCTCAGGCCAAACACCATGGAGACCAGGTCACCGCGGAAACGGCTGTGACCAGATGGCTCATAGCCGCTGGGGACAAAGGACACGGACAAGCTGGTCCCCGTTAAGTTTAGAGGTTGCATATTCTAGCATTATTTAATGCTTAATTACATGCATCATTTATCATAATTATGTCTTGATGAAAAAAATTTGATTCGCATATGAATCACGCTTAATATTCAAAAACTCGGTCCTCATTTTACTGACAGTAAAAACGTGTTAACTTGGTCAGCGCTTTCATTTTGTGGACGTTTTCTTGGACGCATGCCTTGGTTTGTCAGAGCTGGTCACATATATTTGGATGATAGGTTTTAGTGCCAAGCCAAAGAAAACACACAGTAGACCATTATGCAGTTATACTAGCAAAAGAGGAAAAAATGTTTTTAGCATTTACAACATTTACCAAATACAGTGGCATTCCAAATCCGTTGTCCTTTTACGTCAAACCTTTGGTTTGTTTCTTTGTGGCAGACAATTATGCATTTCACACAAATTCTTATTTATGTTATTGTTGTTCAACTGCGTACTTTGAGGATAAATGTTTTTTCAAAATAAAATTCAAAATTGTGTTCTTTTCATTTGACTAATGGTCCATTTCTTCTTGCTTCTGTGTTTGTGATTCTCACC
The DNA here is from genome assembly GCF_013347855.1 of Anguilla anguilla. NCBI lineage: Eukaryota > Metazoa > Chordata > Actinopteri > Anguilliformes > Anguillidae > Anguilla > Anguilla anguilla. The sequence continues at coordinate 15,139,066 of NC_049215.1, forward strand.
TGTATAGAACTCAGAGAACATGAGCAAGATGAACAGCCACAGGAACCAATTACATGAACTTATTTTATATCTGCATAGTGAATGAAACATATACTTACGATTCTTGTTAATGTGACACCTGTGTCACTCATAAGTCAAAGTCTTGAAAAGAAATGTTAATAATTTCAGAATTTAAATCCCACCTTTCACATCAGGGTGTCAGGAAATGACAAGGTAAGGAAAAGTGACAAAATTATACATACAAAACAGATTTCACAGGTTAGAATTGGAAAGGTCCATTTGTTTGAGCTCAGTTATTGAAGAACTGTCCAAATCGCTGCAGGATTCCTATATTTCACATCTATGATGGTGACAACTGGATGAATGCTGACTTAGACAAGGACCAAACCAAATAAGTGAAGGGGGTGGGGGGGGGCTGTGGGAGGTGGGAAACATGGAAAAAAAGTGCCTGTCATAAGGTGATGCTGATTGAGAGAAGCCGAATGCCATCTCTGGTGGAAAATGATGGAGGTACACTATCAATATCTACCTGCTTTTCCAACAGTCAATTTGGTCAGCTAAAAAGCTCAGCCCTAACAACACAGCGTTGACTGGAAGCGAGGCAGCTGGATGAAGAAGTGTCTATTTATTTCATTATTTTGCGTATTTATCTGTTTCCCTGCTTCCTGAGGGGAACGTAGGCTGTGAGCGACAGGCTGTTGGCACCAGATGAGTGAAGCTTTCACACCCCGCTGCAGACAATGCTAATGCAGTGATGTTTCATTTTAACACACCTCTTTTCGGTCAGCAGCCGAGTTAGAGCTCTTTGCCAGCACACGGGTAGGAAGCCCCCACAGTCAATGTAAACAAGTTGTTTTTTTAAATGGGAAGGGGGACAGATTTGAAAGGATGTGGATCTGTCTTTTAATGTAAAAAAGACCCATGTCACTGCAGTGCACCTTTTTTTTGTCCTATTGTTGGCACAAGTCCATAACACAAACATTGGACTCTGGTTATGATCTCACCCCGAAATGGACAGTTTCTGCGCAAATGTGTGGTAGCACCAAGTAACATACATTTGGTCATTCCGTCTGATTGTTAAATGCACTCATTTGTTGTGAAGCTTTTTGCTTGTTGCCATAGGACTCCAATAACCAGCATTTAAGAGTTTGCATAAAAAGCCTTTTATAGACACACAAGGAGAGGCAATGGAATGAAAGTAAGATTAAGCTGAGCAAAATTAATGTTTTTTCCAAAACAGTGACAGATTAAAATAAAAAGAAAAAAAGTTCTGGCAATAGGTTTTGAGAATGAAGTGAGAGCCAAGGAACCAGGAGTGCAAATCATATCCTCATTTTTTTATTGGCTTCCATCACTGTATGTTTCTAAACATTAAATAATAATGGGAGTGATTTGTTCCACTGTAAACTCTTTGCCTGGGCTTTGCGCAGTCAGTTGAAAAATGGCGGCCACAGCTTATGATCTCTCAGTCTTGTCATCTGGCTGCCAGCTCACCACCAGCTCATTAAGTTCCTCCTCTCTGCCAAATCAAAGAACCTTGTCCTTTTATTTTCTGGCTAAACACACCCTTTTCCCAACCCCTCCCAGCAAACAGTGCTCCCACCGCCCTCCGGTAAATTCACAGGTTCTTGGGAACCTGTAACTCCCAAGAAAATCACTCCTTCTTCCATCTGAGCACCCATGTTTTTCTCTGTCCTATCATATGCATCCTAAACACCCCTTTCCTCCCGTGAAGTCCTCCTGATAAAAAACTAACAAAAAAAAAAAAAAAGACAAAAATCGGCTTATTTATTGAAAATAACCTTAATGATCCAGTGCACGGAATGAATTACAGTATACTTGCATATGGAGAAAGCCGCGTCCATCACCAAGGGCATTGAATGAGTTAAACAATAGTGATTTTCTAATTATCCATATTTAAATCCGTGTGAAGGTCAGGGAGCATGTACTGTGTCATTTCATTTTACAAAATGTATGTCAAACGGATATGGAGTTAACCAAAACTCTTTGTAGAGGAAACCAAGAGAGAATTAAGACGCTAGTAATTAGAACATTTGCCATTGTCGGAATAGTCTAATTTCCTCTCTCTCCCTTACCTTTTTTCTACATCCTGACCTTGGAAAAAAACATGGCCTAATTTTATCAGTAGAGCCTTTAAAAAATGAAGAGGAAAAGAGGGGGGTAAAAAAAACCATCTGAATATTTGAAGTTCCAGAAACATTTGGATCATCCTTCATAACTGAACCGTTTCACTTTTTTTCTGCCGTTGTTCATCTTTTTAAATAAAAATGACACTGGGCGGTTTTGAAAAAACGCTCACTCAGGCGTTATGTACGATTAGTAGTATTCAATAGAGCAGCATCCTGACAAGCTGATTATCCCTCTGCAGTGTACGGCAGTCACAGCTAGAAATAAGCCAGGGGTCATAAATACTGGGGAAGGTACTTATTTTTCCATTTCTCAGCTTGCAGGAGTCAGCTAAAGCCAGGCCCCCTTCAACGCTGTCCTTTGCTGTCTCCGAAGATCATGGCTGAATACATTTCTCTCTCTTAAAAAAATAAAAAATAAAAATTGCGAAGGCAGTAATAACTGAGATGAAGATGATGGCTTCCTGGAAACATGGCTGGATCTGTGGCGGACACAGGAACAAACTGGATTACTGAATTCAGGTGGGACCACAGCAGAAGCCACAAAATGACTGCGTGCATTTCCTGTATGTGTATTCACTCATTAGTCACCCAAAAAGGCGACACCAAGTGATTTGAACTGTTTGGAATAAAATAAAAATACATAAAAAAATGATTTGAAATTCATAAATGTGTGTACTGTACCTTAAGTCCTTTTCTCCCCTCAGGGGCCTAAAAGGAATGCAGCAACTGAGGTTAAACTCACAGTTTGACTGATTAAAAAAGAGATGTGAGCTCACGTGATTGCTTGAAGGCAATGTGTAAATACATAAAAATATCCTGCATTTACTGACGAGAGAATATTTACTGCAAGCACGTTTTTTTTTTTTGACAGGTACTGTCACTGTACAGTCAAGACTCTGGTATTTGCATGTACAGAATTCTAAAGATTCTGCCCCTTAAATGCCTTGCAAATTGCTTTCATAAATTATAAATGGTACATGGTAAAACAATCCATTTTAAACTAAATTAAACAAAAAAAACAAATTACCATAACTTGGCTACAACAACAACAACAATAATAATAATAATAATAATAATAATAATAATCAGTTACCTATAGCCTGTGCCCTAACAAATTCAGATTCGATATTATTTTATTATTCAGGCGTGGTTTGTTAACTAGCTTCCCCCCCCCCCCCCCCCTTCCTCTTTGACTAAACACACAATAGGACAGAGGGCTCCACACTTTAATGCACGCTTATTATCTCATGGATGAAGTGGAAAATGATCACAAAGCAAAGCATGGCTTTAAATCATTTTTATTTCTTCCCTGTCCAGAATAAGGGCCTTTGTTGCACTTGATCATGGTGGGAACACTTTCATATCTCATGGATAACAGAGCTGCTTCAGTGCCTAGTGTAGCCTGCCTGTAACTTACCTGGACGGCCTTCAAAGCCGCAGCCTGCATGGGGCTGTGGGGTGGCTCATCCTGCTGTAAGACAGTGGGTAATGATAATAAAATGTACCCTGCAATAAAACGCAAAATTCAGATGCCGAAGTAATGGGAATGGGGAGGACAGGGTGACTTTGCCTGTAAGAAAGTTGGCGTGATCGCAGGAGAGCAGTTATCATCTTCTCCTTTAGCACCGCGGGAGATGTCAGCTTGTCAAGGGCACCGTGTGGTCACTCCTGTAACAAACATTCATCTATAAATCCCCCAAAACAAAATGGCTGGCTCACCAGAAGGGGGTTATACATATGCAACAAAAGGACACTGTCAAAGAGCTTCTTGTTCAGAAATTTAACCACCCCCCTCACTCCCCCAGCCCCCTACCCACCCCCACCTGGTGACCTTGTTGAAATTCACCATCCTTTTTGACCGTGTAAGAAAGCGATAAAAAAGTAAAAGTAATTTAGGAGTGAACAGCTGACTGTCCATGTTTTTGGAAGCATTTTTGCCATGACAGAGACATAACCTGATTTATAGTAGTTTTATATTTTTATCGCACACAGACTGTACTAGAGAAAAAAAGAAAATTCTCTCCTTTGAGACACTAAATGAGCTCATAGGGATGAGAGTAAAAATTATTTTTTGAGAGGTATATCTGAGGGAAATGTCTATGCCCAATATGCAACTGCAGCTCTGAAGGGCATTTATTTTGACATGTGCTCAAATGTTCAAATACATTTCAGCACATTAGTACAGACTACCGTGATCACAATAATAGTTACAAGATTGATTTAGAAGTGGTAATAGTAGTCTGGTAGCACTTGTAATAGCAGCAGTAGCAGCAACAGTAGTAGTAGTAATAGTAGTAGAAATAATAATAGTAATAGTAATAGTTGTAGTAGTAGTAGTAGTAGTAATAATATTGTCAAAATAATGCTTCAATATAATTGCCACCAGTAACAGTCATGGTAATTTAAGTGATGCTTGCATGTCAGTGGGGGATCTAACATAGGATACACACAGGTAAGGGTTCACTCTTAAACCATCGCTTACTCACTCATTCACCTCTTTGAAGTCAAGGTGCAAAATCAACTGAACACATCTGGGAGTTAATGGGCTTGTTTTGGAGCTTAGTTGTAATGGTATAGGCCGGGTTTCAGTATTATTCATAATTCATCAAACGGAACATCGAACGGCATCTCCGGGCTGATCACAGAACATCACTTGCACTGCTGTAATGAAAATTTATACAGAAAAAAAGAGAGATAATTAGATGCTTCAAATGAGGTCCCAGAGTGCTGGCTTGCTTTGTATTTTTCATGTTGTTGTCTAGTACATGCCAGTGCACATTAACAGGACAGCCCCCGAGCTCGGTAGCAGCCTTGTCATTTGAACAATATCGAAATCGGTATTCAGCACCGCGCCGGAGCGCTTACACAGAAGTTCAAGAAGCTCAGTTTTTAAAAAACTTTTTTTCTCAAAATCTGAAATCACCAGCTAGGTATTACGTTTGGATTATAGATAAAAGGTTATAGCTTTTTCAATGTGTGAGTGAAGCATATATGACTGTAAGGTTCTTAAAGGTTCTTAATTCAGTGATTCGCACACACACGCGCGCGCACACACACACACACAATGTCAATCACCATTACACTAACACATTATCGGTTGTTACCATACCGCATGGTTTATGGAACCCCCCTCCTTTTTATTTTTTTCTAAGACTGAGGGGTCATCATCCTAATTCTAATGTCCGTGTTGAGGAAGACGATGCATTGGGAAGATATTGAGAAGATATCGGGAAGGTAAGGCAAGAAGGGTAAGAACACAGACTCCAATGTTGTGGATTTCCAACTCCCCTATTGTGTACATGACTGTAATTTTGATGTACCGCCTACGTAAACCTATAAACTTACAGGTCAGTGTAATCACAGTCATGCATTGTCTGTGTACCTGAAACCTGCTCCTGCCATGCAAACACACCTTTCTGTTCGCACACAGTTTGCATTTTAAAAAGATGTCACTGTCAGAAATATAATTTAAAAAATAAATGTCAAGACTGTGATCACATGCATCTCAAAATTCCATTCGATCTTCAATTCATCTGCCATTTTGTTATGCGGGGCATCCATTCGTCACCTATTACTGAGGATAAAACACCTGTGGAATTTACTGAAATAGAAATTCTCGTCTCGTACCCGAGCCTTTTATTCAATATGTATTACAACGGGCCAACCACACTGGGGAAACACGGGTGTGCATTTCAGGTCAGAATGTAAACTAATTAAAATGTGTGCTCCCATCACACACCTTTTTACATTTTAGATTTACATGTATTTTTTTACCAGCTGAGAGGTCCATTTTCTTTTGTAGTGATGAGTGATGTGGGTAGGGCATGAAAAGGTCTGTGTATCCAGTCAGATGTAGTGGATGATTATATTGAGAGAAGAAATAGATATCAGTTTTTTTTTTTTTTTTTAATGAGAGTTTGACTAGGACAAGAAAATGTCCAGTGTTGGCTTAACAACACAGTTCACAAAAAAATCCATAAGGATAAAATTTACTCTGTCACAGTAAAATATACTCTGTCAGTTGACTTTTTTGGGTCAATTTTTATAATGTTTTAAAGAATGTACACCATTTTCTCAAATGAAAGGTATAAAAAGACATGGATTCACTGAAACATAGACGGCAATACATCATGCTATAAAAACAGAGAGAGAGACAGAGAGAGAGAGAGTGAGAAATAGAGAGAAAGAGAGAGTTTTTAACAAACATTTATTGTACAATACCTACATTTGGAAGCAAAAGAGGCCAAAATAAAGAAACCGCTAAATCAAAATGAACAACAATATCAACACACGCACAGAACAAACAGATAAAAAAGGGAGAGAAAGAGAGAGAGAGAAACTTTATTAAGGGAAAAAGGGGGAATTAAGATAGAAAAAAGTCTAAGCTCTTTAGCTCCTCTGCTTTGCATATAAATGAGAGATTAGGACAAAACTATATCTTACCGGCCCGTTGGAATACATATGCCTAATTACAATACATTCAGAAAGTATGAGAGTGTAATTTGCACAAAGCAGATTAGCAGAACTATGTGAGGTCAGGCGGTGCCATGTCTCATTCTAATGTTTTGTTGTGGAGACGGTGCCTATGAAAATAAGGGTCAATGGCCATATGTGCATCAAAAGCACCACCTTGTTTTTCTGGTGTAGTTCCATTGTTTTATGGAAAGGCCTGGAAAATAGCTGTTTGATGTTATCATGGACCAAACAATCACAATCAGCAATGCTTTTTTGATTGAGTTAAAGCATAAGCTTACTGTATTTGCTTTTTGGCAGTTTAGCCGCTAGCACTGGGAGAAAATAAATAAACAAATATACCCACAGCCATTACATTTTCCCCTTGTACTTCTCATAATTGAATTTTTTTTAATCAAAAAAAATAGGCAAATGTTCTAACAAGTCTTTTCACTGATTTCATTAATTTGTGCTATACTGGAACTGCTGTAAAAAACATTCCAGTTTGAAAATAAGAGGAGACCTAAAAACCTACTTTTAGGTTTTTTCTTATTTAAAAGATATAAACATATTTTAGAGTACATTTGTCACCTACAAACAATAACCTTGTCTCTGCTTTGATTATAGACCATCAGTGCAGTTCTAGGACATTCCTGTCAATTGCAGGTCAAACAAAAGTAGTGGAAGTGAAATTGTAACAACCTGCCCCCACTGGAAAACGGGCTGGAAAGAACTTTTTTTTAAACATTTTTAATACTTGTCATGTAACTGGCCAATATTAAGTAACACCTTCTTGTGCATTCAACAAGTCAATCACAACACGTGTCAACAGACACATTTGAGTCAACTTCTGAATGATTTGTTCCCCAGAGGGCCAATCAGTCACATGTCCTTTGCATGGTTATCGACGTGATGTGCACGAGGCCAGGTCGCTCTCTCGAGTGTCAGTATTCACACACCGGGGTGGGGCTGAAAGAACATATCAAACTTCACTATGAGAAAATAGTACCAAATGGCCTGTTGAATATAAAATACTGGCTGGCTTGGTGGTGAGCGCATCGGAGCGTACACAGCTCTCCTGCAGAGTGGGTGTGGGTGGCGTGGGGGAAACCCAGGACGTGTCACTGGCTTTTTTCAGAATGGTGAGGGGGAAAAAAAAAATCCAACAATAACCTTTTAATGAAGTAAAGAACATTTTCTGTGAAAACACCAGGAGGAACTCCTGCATTATGGCTCACTGCTGTGATTCACAGCCGACTGGTGCAAATATAGATATATAGATTCACATGTAATCACCCTGCTACAAAAAAAAAAAAAAAAAAAAAAAAAAAAATATATATATATATATATATATATATATATATATATATATATATATATATATATATATATATATATATAGTAGGCATGGCAGTCAAAGAAAATAAAACACACATAAAAAAATATATATACACACATATACATATACACACACACACACACACACACACTACAGCCAATATGCTCCAGATGGTGAGACACTGGGACTTTTATTTAAAAAAATGGGTCCCACGATCAGAGGGACAATCAGAAAACCAAAAGAAGGTCTAATGCAGCGTCAAGCTTCTCTATGATTCGTTTTACAAAATTAAATTCTTTCTCCACCAGCCAGGCAGCTAAGCCGCTTGCCAACATCACAAAGGCTTTGACTAAAAGAAAGTCAGAAAATGAAAAATTGTTAGCCTACTAGGGTCCTCAAACCAAAGATAAAACATCAAAATAGGCTCTCAGACCGGAGGAGAAGAGGTAAAAAAAAAATTGCATTTAAAAAATAGAAGTCTTCCAGCTTGACAGTCAGACAGCACATACAGTTTTCTCACTGGTTATACAATTTCAGCATCCTCCCTGATAGCATTCTGTGGCCCTCCCTTTTATGTGCTGCTGATGAGCTGTGATCACGATCAGGTGCTCACAATGAGGGGGCGGAGCTGGGGGTGAGGATGATTGGATCCATCTTGCAGGGAAGTATTGCTCCCTTGCTTCCTCACTATACAATGAATGGTCCTGCCAAAATAATGTTATATATATATATATATATATATATATATATATATATATATATATATATACATATAATTAAGTATATATATATATATATATATATGTGTGTGTGTGTGTGTGTGTGTGTGTGTTAATATACACACTCTATACAAACATCAATTATTGAATAAATACTAAATACAACAGAGTGTGACCAAACTTGAAAAAAGTCTGATAAACGAGATGTGAAAGATTGTTTTCCGAAATCCATGAACACTTTTGACAGGCTGAATATTTGTTCTTTGTGAATGGAGGCATGGCTGTCAAATAAAATAAAACCACATTAAAAACCTGATGAAGATGTGTGTTTGAGCAGCGGTGCCCATTGAGGGTTAAAATGGTTTCCATACCTGAATGAAAGCGTTGAACTGTAAGGGCAGCCCGACTCTCCAACCTCAGAGAAAGAATTATGCATATAGACAAATTGCTGTTTAACACAATGCACTTAAATAGTCACACTGGTCTCCATTTTAAGCACAAATTCAACATGTACACATATATACACATACTGTATTTTCATGTTTTTTTAATTCATTAATTTTGTAAATTAGTAAATTACTTTCTATGCAGCTTTTTTGAAACCTTGATATTTCCATTTCACCCTAGATCAGAACATATTTCTTGTATATACATGCTATTGGCTACTGGTATCATATGGTATCAATTCGATTTTCATTTGCATTTAGAATTTTGCATTTGGTTTGATCAAGCCAAAAGTGCTGCCACGTTTGTCACCATTGTTTGTCAATATTCTTTCTGGTCTACATGGCCACAAGTATGTGGATCATCCAAAATTATGTACATTAATATTAAGTTGGTCCACCCTTTGATTCTATAACAACCTCCACCCTTCTGGGAAGGCTTTATACTAGATGTTGGAGCATTGCTGCAGGGATTTGCTTCCATTCAGGCAGAAGAGCATTGGGAGGGTCGGGCACTGATTGGCTGATTAGGCCAGGCTCGTAGTTGGCTTTCCAATTTATCGCTAAGTTGTTAGATGGGGTTTAGGTCAGGGCACTCTGCAGGCCAGTCAAGTTCTTCCACACCATTCTTGACAAAACCTTTTCTATATGGACCTTGCTGTGTGCCCGGGGGGCATTGCCATGTTGAAATAGGGAAGGGCCTTACCCATAATTGTCTAGAATGTCTTTGCATTAAGATTTGCCTTCACTGGAACTACCCTAAGGGGCCCAACCCAAACCATGCCAAACAGCCCCAGACCAAGGGGTGTCCAGATACATTTGGTCACATAGCATTGGTCATATGTCTTTGTTTATTAATAATGTTCCGAAATATAACCAGTGCCGCAAATTAAATGGTTATGTTCATATATGATTGTCCCATAATGTTCTTCCAAATCATGCCTTCATGGAGTTTGTTTTAGAATCTGTCCCATTGCTATTCCTCATGCGGAATGGGTGATGCAGATTACATTATTCTGTGTGTATTACCATGCTGACATCTTGTATAACATATCACCTAAAAGGCCATATTAATCAATGTACTATATTCAAATGCACTGCAGTGCTTTATTCTGTGCATGCAGTGACAGAACAGCCGATGTGGTAAATCTTCTCCTCTTTGAGATTAATTTTCTATCTCTCAAATAAAAAATGTCCTCAATAAAAATATTAAATCATACCGTTATAAAGTCAACACCCAGTGATAATTGCAACTCTTTTTTTATTTCTTATATTTTTTATTTCGTTTTTTTTGTGCTTATCGCCCAGGGGATCTGTAATAGATTTCCAAAGTCACTTTCGTACTGAAAATCCACATCCTACTTGATTCTATCAAGGGGAATAAAGTTTCTATCATTAAGGATTCTAATTACTGCAGACAAAGAAATGATGCCATTAGAGGTTTAAAATGTCAATAGATCAAACCTTTATAGCTGCAAATTAGTTATTTCTAATAACTGGAAATATACAAGGTGTGAGACTATTTTTTTGATGTATGTTTTCTTTCTATTAAGTACAATAATTGCATATATGAATGCGATTTCTCAAGAGCAACAGGTTCTCTTTGTGACAAACTTTTTTTTTTTTTCAAACTGCAGACCATGTTACTTATTGGCTAAAATAGATACCTGGTTGGAATAATTACAATGTTTCTGGTCGTGATAAAGATTCAGTAGGACCACCTTATGAATCAGACTGAGGAGACCTTGTGGAGCAATGTCGAACTGGTTGCAGCATTGCCAAGGGAGCAAGGGTTTCAGTCAACAAGATTTCCCATGTCTCCTCACATTATTGTGACTGAACTTTCAGCAGGTGGACTTCAGAGAGAAGAGAAGTTCGGCTCACTTTGGCTACAATTTGAAGACACAGGAATTCAGTGTCCTACAGTAGACCTACTGGTGCAACATGTCCAAACAGGGGAGAATAAGTGTGGAAGAAATTCTCCAGAAGAAATTGATAACCATATGTCCATACTATCAGTAAATCCCACAGGCATGGTCTGCTTGGTGTGCATATAAAAACAGACCTAGACATAGGGTTACATAAAGCTCTTTCTTTATCTTTATAGACTTATTGCAATCGACAGAACCTAGTTAGTTTCAGCAACATCACCAAATGAGGCCCCACTTAGATATGATTCAAAGACTATTTATGGTACAAATTATATCAAGAATACAATTAATCATAAAAAGTGTGTGTGTGTGTGCGCGTGTACATGCATGTGTGTGTTTTGTTCCTGTCTCTCTGTGATATATACTTAGTATATTTTGCAGTATAAAAAGCAAGAAGTGATTCAACATGGATGAATACACAAAATTTACAAGAAATATGACAAAAATAATTTTGTATTTTTTGTCACTGTCGTTTAATAATGGGATAAAACACAAAAATGCAACCATTCTCTTATTTTACATGTAAAACTTTCAAGAGAAATAAAAAAGAAAGTTGATAGATGCTGTTTTGTCGTTTTACCAATACACAGCTGTGATGTATGTGTCCATAAACTCAGAGTCCTGCAACATAACTCTCCCAGATTGAATTCAATTGATTTTCTATTAAAACCATAATGAATCCAATTCATCAGGGGGAAAGACAACATTGTGACAGATGTCCTATTTGGGACAAAGCATACTCTCTTCTCTGTATAAATGAACAGGTAGGAGTCACTATATTGATCTTGCATTGTAAGAAAACATTATTTTGGCAGGACCTCAGTGATGAGCAAAATAATGCATTTTATGAAATACTGCTGGTGCTTGACAAAATAGTGCATGCATTTAACCTGACTTGAAATAATCATTAAGTGGACATGTGCTTGTATTTGTCATTTGACATAAGCAGAATCCTGAGCATAGCAAAGCAGCATCAGTCAAACATATGGTATGCATTTCCTAGCATATAATATAATGTATATCTGGATGAAGTAGTATCTCTTGTCCCAAAAAGAGTAAAAAAAACAAGATCATACTAAAAGTGCACAATGAGGCTACATTTAGTCTGCCATTAAATTAAGTTTATCATGCCGCAATATCTGATTTATCTTCTTCCATGTGCGTTGTCAGTTGAAAAAAGAAAAAACACAGCGTTAGTCAGCCCTTACATTTTGTGATATATTTAAAATAGGCCAGTCTCTGCAAGCGACTCCATGTGCAACTGTTTATTTCCATTAGGTATTTTTTGATGACCTCGCAACCTGCAGAAACACTTAGTTTCTTATAAATAAATCTATTTTATAGGTAAAAACCCCCCCGAAAAACTCTGTATATATACTGTTAACAATTTATCAGTCAGTCTTTATCTCTTGATCTTCCCATGGTATAAATGCCATTTTCCAGCTGCAAATCTATTTGTGCACCAGGTGTGGGACATTAGGGCCAGGGCATCCATTTGCGAGGAAACTGGTGCCACTGGCTCTACACTATCAGATTTCGAAGGGGCTGAATCCTCTCTGTCTACCTTAGAGGACTGAGGACTCTCTGAAGTAGTGGCATTGAATCATTCTTGCTGAATTATGAGGCTGCCTGTGGCACTTCAGAAAAGCAAAACTCCATAGGAGGTGAAACAGAGGTGGTGAATAGAGATACAAACACCAAGGATACAGTTTTGAAGTGATTCTTATCTTAAAAGTGACTGTAAAAAAAATATATATAATGATTCCCTCTCTCCTCTGTTGAAGGGGTGGGTTTGGCTCATTCAGTCCAAAGATTTCAAAACTGAGGAGGTTAATTCTGCTGTTCTGTCACTGCAGATGTATGGCTTTTTCCCCAGTGTAGTGGTTCTATCACACCATGCAATCTGATCCCTGTTTAATTAATATTTATCTCAATATCTTAATATTTATCTTAATATTCAATCTCACCAACATAATTTCACCAAACAACGCACCAACCCAGCCTGTCGTTCATTGTACTCATTGTATTAAAACCTTGCATTTGTTTGCACACCATGTATTCATTTATTGAATGAAATGAGCAAAAGGAAGGGATCACAAATACTCCTAGGACTTTTTGTGGATGCACGGTCACTGGATCTTAATGGTGGGCTGGGTCCGGATAGAGAGACTATCGAAAATAAGAGCCGTATCAGTGGAAAATTCCAGAGTACAGCGGTTTTTAAGCTGGTATTTCAAGGTCATTGACTTAAACAGAACCAAACTTACGGATTGAACCAGCTTGCCCGGTTGCTGCTGAGGATATACCACAGACATGAAATACTACACTGTATCAGGCAGGGATCTGCCCTTTATACAGAAGGGGAGGGTTAGGGCTCCTGAGGGTCAGTTTATAAAGGTGCTTTCCCCAAAATGTGTATAGACTAGATCAAGAGTAGCCACCTCTGGTTCTGGAGAAACAAGAGGTCAACTGGTTTTTGTTTTTATCTTAAATACAACAACCACATTGGATGCAAGAAACCAGGTGAGGTGAGTTAACTGTGTAATCAACTGCTTTAATTGATCAATTAAGGGCGCGAGTAACAACAAAGACCAGCAAACCCTGCGGCTCTGCAGGACCTGGGCGGGCCACTTCTGGCTCACTGGTAGGTAATCAGGGTCCTGGAGCGCCAGCGGCGTTTTTGGTTTTCACTCCAACAAAACCCCTAACTGCATATCTTGATTAATTAATAGGTTTAAGGAATTAAGCTGACCATTCGCTGGAAATAGCCTTTTACCATATAAACTCAGTCTCTTAATACCCAGTAAATAAGTCAAACATAAGCCACTTTTCCATCGCATGGTACCGGCTCAACTCGACTTGACTTGACTCTACTCGCTTTTGGTACCAGGTACGTTACTTCGTTTTCCACTGCAGATAGTACCCCCGTCAATGTAGCTGGTCGTTATTAGCGACGCCACATGAAACGCGTTGCTCTGACCAATCAGTGGTCTGCAGTGTTTTCACGTCACCTTTTGATATCGCCTCAGCTTGCTTGGAACCTCGACGGAGGTGATACCAAAAAAGTACCAGGTACCAGGTACTATCCACAACTTTTTCCCGATGGAAAACCAAAAAAGTCGAGTCGAGTCGAGTCGAGTCGAGTCGAGTCAAGCCTGTATGATGCGGTGGAAAAGCGGCTATAGACGCTTTCAACGGTAACAACATAAACAAACGTTACTGCGCATGTGCGTTGTTCTGGCCTTAACTTCCGGCAGACTTCCGCAAACAATCAATAACAACGGAGTCCCTTTAGGCTATTTCTGATAACAAGCAAAATAAATAACAAGTAAATTATGTTAGCTAGCTAGTTAAAACTATGTCAAGCCAGTATTATTTGGGGTACCCAGTCGAAAAAAAGAACTTGGCCAAACTCAAATGCGATAACGTTACACCAGAAAAACAAGCAACAGAAACAGATAACTGTTGACAGTATTGCACCTTGCGGAGCATCATGCATTCCTTGCATAATCCATAACTATTCTGGTTACATGCACATTCTTGTGTAAAAAGTGCACTCTTTCTATTACATTGCTTAAAAACGATGATTACATGAGACACAAAATGGGGCTAGTGCTGGGCAGCCAATGCAATTATAGGTATTTATTTGTATAGCATGCATTGATGGAAAAACATCGTGGCTCTAATAGTTTGGGTCATCTTGCTAGGTTACCACAACAAAAAATGATCAGGCAATGTAACATTGTCAAGTCATTGGGAACAGGTATCATAACGTTCGTTCAAAACGTAGCTATAGCGTATCAACTACTAGCATTGATCTAACGTTTCTGTGTATAATTTATACAATGTTAGCTACGTTTAGCTAGCTAGCTAAAATCAATTTAGTTAGCTAATTGTTCATAACTATTGAAGGCTTGTTACTGGTCAGTTAGCTATTAGCTATCGCTTATCATGAGTTTGTTTCCTGAAACAAAGTCAGTGCTACAGTGAGAGCATCTATTCGACCACCTTCGTTCGACAGACAGGAAAACGTAAACTGATTTGCAACTATAATGAAATAGGTGAAATATCGGTAACAAACTGTACCTAGTTAAGTAGGAAAAAATGTCCTTGTTATCCTCCCGTGGTTATTTTTTCAACACTTTCACAATTTTTTTTCTGTGCCGGCAAATAAGTCAGAGGTGGTCCAGCGCTAGCTTTTGGTTGCTAAGGGGACGTGTATCCACAACCCTATATAAATGAATGGAACTTAACATAAATTTGCTAGCATACTGTATAAGTGTTCTGTCTTGCGTATTTGAGGTTAATATGAGAAAGGGTGGTCGCTATCAGCACGTCTAGGAATCCGTACATATTCACTGTTGTAACTCAAGTCGCAGGACACAAAATAGCCGTTGGGAAAGCAGTTTGAAAGTATGAAGCAACGTCTGCGCCTTTGGCTTTAATGGATCACGATGAGATAATTACGAGCGTGTTGCTTGTCTTAAAGTTGATATAGTAAATAAGGCTGTATTAGTATTACTAAATGTGTATGTATGAAGTTGGTTTATTTATTTATACAGTTTATTATGTGCATTTTTACAGGACTTACATTTTAATAGGTAACGATGTCCAGTTATTTCTCAAAAATACGAAGTAACAATGGGCAAGCACCAGTTATAATAATCGCAGGGATTCAAGCAATTCGTTTCACAACTCCCTAGTGGGGTTACAAAGTTAAATAATGTATTTTTACAAATTTTCGAAATGGCATTTGTTCCAGGTTGCACCCCACAGCACAACAACCTGAGCCCAACGTCAGTCTGCTCATCAGTTTAACTTTCACTCCATTTGTAATCGGTGCCATATGAGCCAGTAAACACAAACCCAATAATAAGCAAACAGAGCGGAAGTTAACTTAGGGCCAAGCGCATAACCTTGGCAACGCACGTGCGTCCGATAAAAGCCTCTATGTGAAATAAGGCTTGAACATAACGAACATTGCAGGGTTTGATTCTGAAATAAGCCGATAACTCATTGCTACCAGAAGTCTACAGCAACATATTGTTGGTACAGCAATGATTCAAAGTACACAATGCTAGTTCAAGAGAAAAATATATATATACACATACTGCATCTTAATTGTTAATTGCAATCCTTTATGTTACCCCAAGATTGAATAAAACATTTTTTTAAAGATATCTTGTCTTTATTTTCTAATGTATTTTGAATGTATGTTTGCAAAATCAAGTACAGTCTCATTACTTTAAAGGCGATTAATGAAATCCTAAACTCATTTTTAAATGATCACAAAATTAGCAATTTAAGTCATTTCCATTTATATTATTAGTGAAGTGCATGTCATATTAAAAATAAGCTTATTCATTAAAGATGGCAGGAATTCATTACAATGCAAATGGGAAAATGCTGTATTAGCTCAAATACTCAGGAAATAATTAAGGCCAAAGCAATTTAATTATCTCCTCCATGCAAAAATGCAGGTTCATTTTATGTGTCTGCGTATAAAATTCATTATTATTTACAAACAGCACATTTACATTAAAATGATAAGTAGCAATAATATGCACAAGGATAGTCTGTGGTTATTATAAATCATTAAGTATATTATTAGTCTCAATGATGATTCTCTTGGACCTGGATGTCATTATTCAAGATTACCCTACCCTATTCTAAATGAATAATAGCAGATTCTACATTACCATCAATAATTTGTAGACCAAGGCCCAATTTTAAGCATCACACTCTTTGATTTGACATTGTATGGTGATTCCCTGTTGGCAGCAGAGAACGTGTTGGGGTAAAGCGACACATCCTCTGAAGAGTGAATTTTTATTGCCTCCACTCATTTTCAATGAGAGCCAATTCTCCGCATTGGCAGAACATTCTGGGATAGCTGGTGATGTGAGGAAAGCCGGTGGAGTGACCGGAAGGATGGGGATGGGGAATATGATGCAACAACCGATAATCAGATTAAAAATACAAAATGTAAACTGTCTCCGATTTTACATTTTATTTCCACATTCTACATAGTTCTGTCAAGGAGGACTCATTAATCATTGCTGTGTGGGGATTTACAGAATATACAAATCAATATACATTTAACGGACACTGTTTTAAAAACGAAAACGTGCCCACAAGCGACCGATCGTGGGAGGGGAGAGCGATGCGATGCGATGCGGCTTTACTCTTAGCTTTAAATAAGTTGACCTTAATTTGCTTTAATAAAGCTTTAGACACAGAGCAGCTGAGGCTTGCTCACGCTAAGGACCGGTGCTCAAAAGCGTAAAAGTGGAAGACATTACATCGGCTATAAATATGGCCGGGGGTATGGCTGCAGGTCCGATGGCATGCTGTGTCGCTGAAACTTCAAAATCCACATTAGTGGTGGGGGTAGTGTAACACGACCTTCTATCTGTGCGATGATGACCTTAAACAGATTGTGATTTGACCTGTACAGTACATGCATGGAGCTCTTTGACCTGCATTGTCTCCTGCTTATTCAGTTGACATTGATTTCTCGCATATCTGTCAATAGAAAAAATAACCTTATTTTGGAAAACATTTTTTTGTTACTTACATGTTGTTACTCATTGTAGTAGTAATCTAACCAATGCACAGATAGCTTGCAAAATAGAGGAAACACCAACCATAGTATTCCTCTTTCTGAAGACAGACTGTTCTCGATGAATCTGCCCTAGGTAGATATTTGTAGACAACTGATTCAGAGTTTCTTGTCTACTTTTACCACTTTACAGACGTCACGGTTGAAGAGAGTGTGCTTTCAACCACAGTTTCCCTCAAACTTCCATGTCAGCATCACCTTCACCACTGTTCCTTGTGAAACATCAGTAGTTCACAGCAGTTGTTGTCAGTGAAATGTCTGCTGAAGATGTCCCAACAGTACACCTATTTAAAATATATATATTTTTTAAATCATTGAGTAATGGGAAACTGGCCCTGTCCACCATTTTTATACACACCTTTGAGCATGCTGGAATGTTAATTACTTAATGTATTCAGAAACCACACATTTATGTTAGCACCTGCTTTCTATATACTGCGTATAATGCATCCCTCATTTATCCAAGTGTTTCCTTTATTGTGCATTTTCCTGTAGCTTGATCCATTATTGTAAATTATAAAACATGTCTACATTTTTTTTAAATTCTCTTGTTATCGACAGTGCAATATAGTCATCATTAAATATGTAAAGGCATTTTATTTAACACTGACATCAAGCAACAGAATAGCATAAAACTAGTGATACCTGATTGGGTCATTTTACAGCTGTTTGTTGTGTTTTGCTATGCATGTGTTGGTCTGGAATAGAAAATTCTGTGAACTTGTTGTTTCGCCCTGTTAAAAATTCATTTTATGAGGCTGATTACATGAACTAACCACATCAAATAGAGTAGTATGTCACTAACCCATAACACAAATTAACCTTTGTTAAATGGTAGTATCATTAACCCCTATGTTTAGCCATTGCATAATTATAATTTTCTCTTATTAAGAATCATATAATATTATTCCTCATATTACGCAAATTATTGTTTTCAATTAGCCTATTCATATAATCATTACCAGCACCAATATGTACCATTGTCATGTCTACATTATTTCCCTAAGTTGGGTTCTATAGACATACATAATTCTGATTGGTTGTTGACCTTAATTGTTCTGAATAAAACTGATGAAACCACACTACAAACACAACATACAATGTGATACATAAACTGATACATTTTTATGTATCAGTTTAAAATGTACCTTCTCATGATCAGAATCTGTAAAAGGTATTGTTTCTTTAAAATTGTCTATCATGATACCATTGGCAGGAATGCACTAAAATACATATTATAGTATGAAGTCTTCATTTTAAGGCACAGCAGAGAAATACTTCTAACATATTGTGGGTGGATGGTGAATAAGGAGTTATCTTGGACATAATGTCCATAGCCAAAGGGGATTTAGGAGTGACTTGTCTTATTTCACCGACACATGCTAAATGTTTCTGTCATGTTGGAATGAGGAGGGTGGTGAATCTGTAAAACAGAACCCATGCATCTGTCTGTGCACACAATATGCCAGTGCCTTTTAACAATCCCCTCAAGAGCTCTATTATTATGTACACTGTGCCTACTGTACAGGAATACATTACGGAGAATGGTCATTAAGTACCAATAGCTATTATCATTAAGCCTTTTTTCTCCCAGGTAGTTCTTTGAATGAAATGGAAATGGTCTTTCATATCCGGCTGTCTGAGAGTCTATGTTTCATCATGCAGTATCTACAGTCCTGCCCTGCACTCTGCAGTCATTTTCATACAGTATATTGCAGTTATGGGCTGAATGAGATTATGACTCTTAAAATAAAACATTATAAAAACCTCTGGAGTTGGAAGGGGCAGACATTATCCGCTGAGCGTGTCTCAGGTCTCTCGCCCTCCAGCTCGACAGACTGTTAATTTTAACAACCTCCCATCTTCTGTCCAAGCCGATAATTCCAAACACAGTCGTTCCGTGGGGGATGGCTTTCTCTCGCCTCTTTTATGCTCAGGTGGTAATGTTGATAGGGGGTAAGGCCTCCGAATGAATGGAATTATGGGTAAACAGCGCATTTGGCAGGGATGAGACGTGGGGACCGGGGGATTCGGGACTGCGGGAGGCTTTAAACAGCCACAGGAATTGGAGCAGTGTCCCTGTATTTACACTGAGAAGAACACGGGCGACTGGGCCAAGTGCCGTGTGTTCACGGTTTTAAGGCCCAGCCCCTCGACACAATTCCCTCAAATCTCTATGGTTCCTGCACTTCCTGTGTCTGCTGTTTATCACCATCAGGTGCTGTCCAGCACAAAGTAATGAGTGTTGCTCAAGTGCCCAGAAAGCATTAGGACTGCTTTCAATCTGTAGTCATTCTTAACTTTGACTTACAAATAAATCTGTTTTTGTACTTTTGTATTTTTAATTTTACTGAATGTTGATTGAATCCAGGCCATGTTTTTTCAACTTTGTGTGCATGTTTGGTGATATCTGAGGTTACTTGAGCTAAATTTGAACTAAATTTTAATTTAATTTAAATCTTAATTCATTCCTCACAGATTTAAACTAGGAGATTCTCTAACAGAAATATTACATTTTTGTAAAAAAAAAAATGTTTTCATAGTTGCATAGTGCATCGTTAACAATATCTGTTGTATTGGAATAGATTGACTGGATGTGTTCTTTCTATGAAAGAGGATAAAAATCTGATATTATGGATATTCTGACACATTGACATTGACTATTACCCAGAAGGAGCTATATTACAGACCATTTTGCATTGTGATTTTTATCAAAATGCAATACAACACTAACCGAAAAGGCCTCTGGTACATTTCTGTTCCATTTTGGCTGTATTATATTCAGACACTGTGTTTATAAAACATTTTGACCTACATTTTTTGTAAACAAAAATAGCCCTGCAAACTATCAGACCAGAATAATATATGCAGAGCCATTTTGAGACATTTAAAGATAAAGAAACTTTAAGAAGCTACCACTCAGTGAAGGAGCTGGCTGACTTCTCATGAAAAATTTCAAGATCTGACAAAATGGCTTGTGGAACACATATATTTATTTTGAAATGCTCAGATGACAGGATAGAACTACACAAATTATTATTATTTTTTTTTGTTGGCAAAGTCTGTAAATTGTCATTTGTGACTATGAATGATAGTAGAACTAAACAAATCAGGCCTATAATTTTACAAGCATGTGGGCTTCAATGCAATCTGTACAGATTTGGAGCAGACCAAAGGTGAATCACTGACTCTGTGTTTTCCTTTAGCCTGTTTAAGACCATTTTACTATTATCCCTGTCATAGGCCCAGTGATATGCAGTTCATACTGTATAAATATGAAAATAAATGTCCCTCTGGGGGGAGAGGGTTTTCCGGTAAAAAAAAAAGTGAAACTTCATGTCAGCCACGAAGGGTGCCGCAGCTGTGGAAAATTAACCAGGTGTGGCCTTCTGGAACCATCCAAGTCCACAGGTGAGCCAGGTTAACAGCCGTCTAAAGCCACTTGGAAAAAAAAAAGAAAAGAAAAAAACAACAAAAAAAAAACAAATAAAAGCTGATGAGATTTTTTGCTGCCCCCGGAGTTATTTTGATCCTATGTTTCATTCCCACTGAAAGAGGAACAATCTGTCTCGCTAGCTCACAATATCACAGCTGGGCTCAGCTTTGTTGTTGAGCATAGTTCTCAAATTATGGGTTGTCTTGTTATCAGAGAATTTATTATTATTTTTTTTTTCCTTAACAGTGCCTGTCCCAACGGGCTTGTAGTAAAGCACAGTCCATAACAGACTGCACTTATAATTATTCAGTTAAATAAAGCAAGAAGTAAACAGCAAGAACATAAACATCATGGTAGAAAAATGACAAAGGCAACTTTTTGTTCTGAACAATAAACCATCAGCTAGATAAACCATCGACACAGCATTGCAGAGCAGAGACAGGTCCTCAGATGATTCAGAGCAGACAGGATGATGAAGAGCAAATGATGGCATGGGAAAATTATTAACTAGTATGTTAAAGTTAATTTGAGAAAAACAAAACCAGATCATAGTAATGTATTTATTCATACACTACATAAAATATATACAACTACATTCTGAACATTGCATTATTTGGGACTGTGCTGTATGAAATCAAGTTGGTCATGTGAAATCAATGGAAGGATATCAGTCGATATGACAAAATGAGCAGAGTTGGAAAGTCTGGGGATCAAAAAGTAAAAGTTGTGCCATGTGTTTCTTTCGCCCATGAACTCAGCCAGCTGATTTCACCAGAGTAGTTCTACCTCCTGGCGGAATAATTGTAATGTGATAAGGCATGATTGGAACAAAATACCAGTGAGGACTTTCACTTTCTAGTTATGGATTTTCCACCTCTGAAATTATAGCAATGAATAAACAAGAAACAATTATGCATCACAGTGAATATTACAAAACATAGTACCAGACATCATTATGAGAGGAACAGGAAATCTTTCTGTTTGGCAAGAACATATTCCACTGTGGCACACCTTAAACAGATTGCTAACCAGTCTGCTTAGTTTTAACAAATATAACTGTGGCTTTCCCACACTTTATGAAATCAGTCAGTTACTGGATGTGTGTTGACCACCAACTGGGCTCACTGACTTCTTTCCCAGTCAAGCTCATGCCCAGCATGGCAGCACCAATTGGACTGCTGTTGATGCCAGCTGTCAGCCCGCCAGTGTTTTGAAAATCGGCACCACAGTGGTCCAGTAGGATCATTCACCATTTTTATTTTAACACCTCATCTATCACCTCGACTTCGCAAGTCGTGCCGCAACAGCAGTGCCAACAACAGGCCAATAGTGGGCACTGTATCCCGCTGGCCGGGTATTTATGTTGCTGGAAATATAATCGTTGGAGGAGGTTGGATCTGACCGTGTCGGCTGGACCCGTTTGCAATTGTTACCAAATTGACCTTGATTTCAGGCTTCTCGAGGCGGGCGTTTAGCTCTCAGCGATGCTGACTTGACCTTAGTGTGCCCTAAAAGAGAGCAGCCCGCTGTGATCACTTTTTCAAAAGAACTGTTGCAGAGCGCTGAGAAAGGGGTGGGGGGGGGTGTTCAGAAGAGTTCTCTTTTTCAGTTCACCCCAACTTTGAGCATTCCAGAAAGCAGGGCTACGCTTGCTCGCAAAGCTTTAAAAGAAAAGAGCTCATGGTAATTACAATGTCATGAGTACCACATTGTATAATTTTAACGTAATTCAACACAAAATTACAAAAAGAAAAAAAAAAAAAAAAATGATAAGGCCATTGGGTAAATATAAAATAATATAAAATAATGAATGTACTGAAGCCCTATTCTATTATTTATTTATAAATAAATAAAATAATAAATTAATGAATGTGGAAATATTAAAACAAATAAATAAACTCATCTAAAATTAAATAAATGAAAAAATAAAAAATAAAATAATGTAAAATATATTAAAAAACCTGGAAATGAATATAGAAATATAAATGTATCTGCAGTGTTATTCAGCTCTGTAGTATTTGCTCCAGACATGCACCACTATCGGATTTCACTAATGAGCTTGCTTTCTGATGGTGGCAGTTGCTGTGCTGAAAATAGATGTGGCGGAAACCGTCCCTTTCAACTGATCATTGGTCTTAACCTGTTTTCATTCATTTTCATTGTTTAACAAGTGCTCCAATGATCTGAATAATCCATTGGCAGGTAAACACATAGCTTCTTTGTTCACATCATGTTAGAGACATTGAATGAAAACCAGGGCCCTGTTTCATGTACGTGGCTAACTTAGTTAACCCAATTAATTAGTTGACATTTTGGAATAAACTCAGGATTTTTGATTTCACAAAGTGAGTTCACTGCTTAGCCAAACTGGTTACCGGGACAACAAAGTCTTATACCGAAACCTGCGAAACCACAGGCTTATGCTTAAATTTGCCACACAGGCACCAACAGCAGAAATTAACGAGAGGTTCTTGTCAATGAACGAGTCATCAATGTAAAAAGAGCATATAGTAGGGATCGTGCTTTTTGAGACAGACAAGGCACTTAAATTATGATAACTCATGATTATCTTTATGAGTGTTACTGGTTTAGTCGTGAGGGAATTATTTTCCTTCTGCAATTAACAGGAATGCACATTGCCAACTCCTGCACAGACACTGTATTGGGCCTTGCACAGTACATTTTTATATGCCGTTTGCGATGCTGAAAATATAGGCCTAATAATAAACTTCATTTGTTCATTTTCTTCATACACAAAATGCAATGCACAGTGCTTCACATTTGAGGATGAGAATAAAAGCAAAATGAAACCAAAAGGCATGATACATGATTACACAATAAATACAGTAGTAAATGAGGGAATTAAAACAAGGCAGAAAATAAATAAATAAATAAATAAAATGAGAAATAGGCTACCATTAAAGCCAAAGGAAACAAAAATTATCCTAAAGCCACAGTAGCTATTCCAAACAACCAGGAAGGTGAACATTGCATTCAAAAGGCATATTAGTGTGTTCATCAGATTTTCTGGCCATGCAAGGTTTAACAATATGAAGGAAGGCTATTCTGCAATATATTTTTAACTTTATATGTAACTTTGACCTGCTGCCAGCTCCTTTTGTAACTGCCGCCGCATGCATTAAGAAATAATATAATTTAATGTTTCAGTGTGGGGACATTATCAGAAATCAAGTGAATGAAAGTCTTACACATGCATAGGACTGTATACTTTTTCTGAAATTATCTGCAAGGCTTCCTGTCTTATTTTGGCCACGCAGGCTATGTTTGATTGGCTTGTTAGGATTGCTTTCTCTTGTTGACTTCATGCTTTTTAGAGCTGATGAAGTATGCCATCTCCAGTGTTGCCACGATGTTGTGATCTACAACCTCAAAAAAACAAAAAACACATAGGTTACATTATTGTTTTAGTCAATTTCAATGTGTTTCATGATCCCGCAAAGGACAGCACCACCTATCTTTATGATAGTATAAGGAGTATGATCCTGTTTTGGTGAGCACTTAATCTTCCTTTCATAGCAGAGCGGGTGCGCACAGTTATCTGAGATGGTTCCATCCTAGATAAGTAATGAAATCCAAATTTATGTCCGTGAAGCCCAAATTTAATTAATGAGATCATTTTATAAGATAAACAATCCAGGATAATTTGATGTGTAAGTGACATACAAATAAAGTAGAATGATATATAACTATATGATTTAAAGAAAAAAAAAAAAAAAAAAAATATATATATATATATATATATATAACTATTCAAATACTCTTTTTTTTTTGTTTTTCCATGATTACAAGCTATTGAAGCAATTGGAAGTCTGCCATAGAATTGAAAGTGACACAAAATCCCAATGTACCAAACACAGTTTGAGAATAATTGCAGGTTTTGGATTGCCTGTAAAACAATGGTTATATATTCCAATAGCTATAATAGTAAATAGCGGTAGAATATACAAGTTGCTAGTAATGTTTGTATTTTATTACACAAGCAATAAAAACACATAACCTATTACAATAGTTGTATTCACATCAGATTTACGCTGTCCTCGATTGGGTCTATTGCATGAAAACATTACATGGAAATATAAGTCCTCATCCCCAGAAAGTGCACTTTTACTTTCCTAAACTATCATCATTCTCAATATAATGAAATATGGCTGGAACTGCCTATGCTAATGATAACATTTTTTGAGGGCACACTTCTGAAGCCTTAGAACTACAGAGAAGTGACTTCTCTGTGGCCCACGTGTGTTTTCCCC
Organism: Anguilla anguilla; assembly: GCF_013347855.1. Lineage (NCBI taxonomy): Eukaryota > Metazoa > Chordata > Actinopteri > Anguilliformes > Anguillidae > Anguilla > Anguilla anguilla. The sequence goes on from NC_049215.1 coordinate 15,164,429, forward strand.
AGCTGTTACTCATGGTGACGAAACAGTGTAAACATAGCGAAAGGTAGGTGTGGTTTTCAAACGCAGCCTTGGCTTTAATGTCAGTAGATTTGACATATTTGTGACTCACAAGTCTCCCCTGCATAACAAAAAAAAGATATATATATATTATAAGAAATAAGAGAGTTATTTGACGGAGATTAAAGGGAGTGCTTTTTGACGCAATTTACGTCACTCAGCTTGAAAAGGTTAAATTACAAATTCAGCATAAATCTCAAGAGCGTATACTATAATATATGACCAGTGGTCTTTGAGTAAGAAGCTAATGAATGGCTTATATATTCACTTAATTCTTGTCTTTTTTATTTTTTTATTTTTTTAATGAGTACAAATAAACCTACATATTATTTGGCTATGGGATGGATTTTACTGGATGGATGGTTGATGTTAATTTGGATATGGATTGTATGTATATGCGTGTGCACACCCATGTGTGCACACTCGTTTCCGTGCATACGCGTGCAGGTGTGCACAGACGTGAGCTACGATGTGGGATGGCATGCGTAGTTGCAGGTCGTTCTGTCGCACTCTTCTAGACTATGGGGGAAAGATCCGCACGTCCATGCGGGGTCTCTGTGATCACTGCTGGATTGCTTTGGGTGGTGGTGGAGGTAAGCCACCATTGGGGCGTCACAGGCTCCACTCCAAAGTAGTTCCAGTTTCTCCTCTGTGGAATGATCCAGAAATGTCAGCCCAGAGCCTGAGTAACACATCTTTTTTTTTTTTTTTTCCAATTTGTCTGATGGAGCTGCAGATCTTTGGCAGGGGCTCTTGAGAGAGAGAAAGGAGGGTGGGTGGGTATTCTATGAGAACAGTTGGGGTCACATCAGCTGTACCTGTGCTGCTTTCTGTACAGGTTATCTGGTGTTCCGGAAACCTGTCATTCATCTTTGCTCTGACTCTAACCTAGCGCATGTTAATAGGGCATGCTGGGAAATATAGCTTTTGTATATGCATCCATCACACAGCACGCTCAATGTGACAGAAATAAACACTACTTTAAAACATGTTATTTAGGTGCCCAGGCGTATCTAAGTGTGATATACATATATATACATATATATCTTCATAAAAAGCTGAACTGGAGAGCACTGAAAACACCTACTTTGTCCTTGAAGTTGATCTGCATGTAATGCATGTGATGAATCTAACAGCCTTTAATTTAAACAAGGGTAAATAGAAACACTTTCAATAAGAGAAAATAACACACATTCAGTTCTGGAACTGAACCGAATGTCACACTTACAGGTGAAAATGAGACTACGGACACTACTTGCTATCGAAGCTACATTAACCACATATCTCTTGTTAATGAAAAATAATAACAGTGTATCTTGAATATTTCAATAAGGTTTTATTTTTTTTACTTACTTAAATGTTAAGTGTTTAAGTGATTACGTTTTTCAACAGCTCATCTAAAAATATGTACATGTTAAATTAAACTTTTCTTTACATGACAGCTGTGCAATTAAGCCTGGTAATGTGTGGGTGTTATGTCAGGTATACCATCTGTCTAGTTAAATATTGGCTGGGCATACCCTGTACCTATACATGATTTTAACAACATCCAAATTGTAGTAGTGGCAGTAATAATAGCAACTTTAGTCACAGTAGTACAATATGAGGAAGTAGTAGTAGTAATAGTAGTAGTAGCAGTAGTATCAAATAAAATAAAAAGTTATGTATACAGTGCAATTCACAAACAATTGTCACAATACGCTTCACCGAACCTTGGTCTAATGTAGAAGTAGTTTTCGCAGTTTGTTAATGCACATTGTGAAGTGCTATGTGATTCTTGTAAATTGGTTTGACTTGTCATGAAAAAAAAGATTTGAATGTAAAAATACTTGAATGATTCTACTGCTACTACTACTACTACTACTACTACTACTAATAATAATAATAATAATAACAATAATTTTTTCTCATGTATTTTGATGTCTTAGGATTTTCATTACTGACATTGTCAAACACACATTTCCACCAATTTAGGCACTTGCTATCAGTTCAGCAAAGAATTTCATTTAATACCACAGCCAGTTTGCAGTAATGACCTCTGAAGTCACTAAGCCTATTTAAATTATCCGACATCAAATTACACTTTTACATTTTACCACCAAAGCTGCAAAGAAAGAGCTTTTTCTTTCTTTCTGAAAAAGCACACCAGATCAATGCTTTAATTTCATTAGTATCTGACATTCCGTGATGCTGACTTACAGGTAGTTTTTAATATCACAAAGAAGTCAGTATTCTGTGGCACATAACACCATGATGAGAGAACACACTAGCAAACGTGTCAAATTCAGGAACTTCACACACAACCTTAGTAAATGCAGGACAGGGGTGAGCAAGTATTTAAACCATCTATGATACCAAGACTGTGAAAAAAGGAAAAAAAAATGTATTTGCAATGCCTTTACATACTTGCAAAATCCAACATATTACATATGACAGTTTTGATTTGAAACAATATTATTTTGGTTACTGACATGTTTTGTTTCTCAGGGGCCCGCAAAGGTTTTTTTTAATTTATTTATTTATTTTTTTTAGTTTTTTTTTTAGTTTTACCAGCATCTAATGAGCCAACATATTTTTTACAATGCATATTTCAAACCCCGGTCCGTAATGCCATATTAATGTCCTATCAAAAGCTAGAAGAGAAACTAGTCTACAACTCAGAGGTACAACTGGGAAGTTTTCGTGTAATTGCATTGCAAAGGAACACCCACAAGGCCAAAATGGAGGACACCAAAAAACTATTGTTGATGCTCATGATAATTATCTGGAAATGCATCACAGTTATTAAGTATTATCTTCTTCATTACCTCATCCAGACAGTCCCTGGGATCCTCAATGACTAAAATAGAATAGCAGTGAATGGGGCAGTCTTTTTTCATCCCAAGACAGCATCATTCTGCATATTCTGAAATGAAATATGAGGTAAATAGAACAGTAATTGCACCTTCCTGCTATTTATTTATTTTATTTATTTTGCTAGGTGATTTATTTTTGTTTCTGGTTAGCAATATCAAACAGTAGCAGGAAAAGATAATGTTTGCAAAAAAAAAAAATATATATATTGTGTATTGGTATTGTTAAAATACTGGTTTGTTATTAGTTCTGATGGTAAAAATTGAAGACATAGGGCTTCTGGATGGCTCATTCGTAGGGCTACATGTCAAAGCTGCATGTGGAAGGCCTTCCTCTGACTACATTACTATGCAAGCTTAGCTGTAAACTGTGGTGTGAAGATAAGCAGCTGGTGAGACCGTGTGTTTTCTCAGAGAACCACGGTTGTCTACATTCCAATTCACAGTGCATTTGACACAGGAACATGGCTGTGAACATTCCACATCCATATGGGAATGGGTTATACACAGCCCAGGGTTGGGCTCCAGATAATAATAATAATAATAATAATAATAATAATAATAATAAATGATGGGAAGCTTGTTTCTGTGGTGGTGATGTCAAAAGCAATCAAGTGGTGGAAGTTGAGGTCGATAGATTACCAAGTTTCTGCAATTACAAGCTGGAAGTTGGCGTTAGTGGTTTTTCAGACATGGAATCTTGAATTTATGGTTCCTCCAATGCAAAATGACCATGGCCTAAGATTTGGACCCACCCCTCCAGCGGACCACAAATAAAATCAGGGCTCTATTCATTTCAGTCCTCATATAAACCAAAGTCCTCCATTCCAGGCATCCGTATGAAGCCGGAAGAGCTTTCCCCCACTAGAGTGAGATCGATCTCATGGGAGTTCCTCAGAGGGAATTTCCCATGTCACTGCTTCGCTGTGGTAATAAAACATTCTGTGTTCAAATTTGCTGCAGTTGTGGAGTTAATCTGCTCCCTTCTCATCTCCCAAACTGTTACAGATCTACCTCAGTGGAGATATTGGCAAACTGTTTGCCTGCTGAGAAAGCAATCCATACAAGTGCATCTGTGATCCTGATGAACTCTACTGTAGGAACAGACAGGACAAAAGACATTCGCCTTGAAGTCATTCTGGGGCTGCAGAAACCTTTAGGTACACACATTTACTGTTTAATACAATCGCCAAAACACCCCCAGTGGCCAGGCTTAGAGGAAATGTCATGTTTGAAATCACCTAAATACCCGAAGGTCAGGCTTATAGGAAATCACCTGTTTGAAATTTGGTGATGGTAAAGCTCAACATTCTACAGTTTTAAGCTCAAAAGCAATTCACAGCTAAAGGTAAACCATTTCAGAGCTCCTACTTTAAAACAAGGTCATATCATTTCAATCAATTCAAGTAGTATTCCTTCATTAAGAAAATGTATGATTAACTGTAGTGGTCTAGGTATTATAAAGCTAATGACTTTCTGCACTGATAGGAAAGCTGAAACTGAAAAATTGAGGTGTGTCTCGGAGTGAACATCTGCATTCAGGATAGACGTCTTGATGTTTTTTTTCATCCCCTTTTCCTACCAAAATGATACATTGTCAGATGTTGCAGAAAACTGACTGCCATAACTGGTTTTATCTGAGAACAGTAGCCTGTGTGAAATGGAACACAGAAGGATTGAATTTTTCAGATTGCAATAGTGGCACAAGCCTTGTTTACTGATTGCCTTGTGAAGTGTAAAGGGGAGAGTGAGGGTCATATTCAGCCCTCTACTGCTGAAGGGTCATTGTGTGAATGCTATCTGTTTGCCTGTTCAAGCACAAGATTGTAGTTCCATCTTTAGATGCAAGGGCTTATACAATTTCTGTAGACCTACAATTAATAAAGGCAGTTGTGGCTTGGTTATTTTTTATTGATTGTAAAAGCTTGCCTTATATCAACATCTCCAATAGTATAAAGTATAGCCTACTCCATGAAATATAGAAACAGCAAATGTTTTGTTGATAAATAACTAACTATGTCTCAATATCTATATTCCTGAGACCAGTTTAATAATTTTAGATGATTAAGTATGTAGATTAAATACTGAAATTTTAGTCTTGGATGACAAAAAAAAATTGCGGTGAAAATATTTTCAAAAATATTTTATTGGATTTTATTAAATTGTCCCTTGTAGCGCAAATTTCAGCATAGTGGAATATATGGTTCTTGAGACCAGTCTCATGCCCCCTACAGGGGACAAACATGAATTTCCAGGTCTCAGGAGGATAATGATATACTGATATGTAGTAGGCCTGGGGAGTGGCATGCTCCAAAGAAAACATGAATTCAAAACCACTGACCTTACTGGCATATAGGGTCAATTGTAAATTGAAGTGTAAAGGATAAATACTGAGTAAATCAAGCCCTTATTTTGATTGTTAGCACATCTTTGCGATGCTGCACTACATTCTGGTTGAGGTTGTTTTCCACTTTCTGGTTGTTGTTCTTCTACTTCCTGTGTAAGACACACATTTCCTGGTTGAATTGCTGTTCTACTTCCTGTTTGAGGTGCTGTTCTTCCTCCTGTTTGAGGATCTGTTCCAGGATTTGTATTTCTGTATGGAAATTGTTACACTTTGAGGCTGGGTGTCTTCCATGCAGACATCACTGATTTCTGACTGGGCTGTGAACAGCCCTCTGAGTGTCAGGTTTGGTAGAGAAATCTCTCAGCTGGCAGGTAGTAAGAGTGCATTACCCCCAGAGTTGGCTCCAGCACAGTGAATCTGTTTGGGATTGCGCTTGGCAGACTACCATGTCGCCCTTCTTGGACGAATGTGGCTCAGATTCTGACTCACGTTGAATACTCAGGCAGGAGCACCTGCAGCATTCTTCTTTGGACCTGGATGGCTTGCCTTCACAACCTGCAGACATTAAGATGGTGTTCACTCAGATTACAGAGGATGGTCACAATGGCTCCCAATGCAAATACGGCCTGATGGTATTTCAAACCCACAATCACACAAAGCAAGATATTTTGTCTTGGGTCCATGGTGATGAAGACTATGGAGAATTGAGGATATTATCAATAAGGAGAAATAATAAAATTGGATCACTATTTATATAAAGTTATATTATTATTATTATTATTATTATTATTATTATTATTATTATTATTATTATTATTATATGTGTAGTAATAATTGTAAAAGTAACATCAATGATAATTGTATACATGCATTTTTAATTATACATTTAAGTAAATACATTTTAAATGTAATCTAATAAAAAATTCATTTAAATTCTTATGTGGATCTTCACTGCTTTGATTTACTGAAAGAAGGGCAGAAACTCACATCACGTCAACCGCTAACAAGGTGTACAAGTAGCACCAACAGCTTGGAGAGTCATGCATTACAGGCATCCTGAGTGAGAACACTCACTGCACATAAGCCGGGGTGTAAAGGGAGGGATTTATTGCACCAATTAAAGTGGAGAATGAATAAATGGCAGAAGTGAAGACAGCCAGATTAGGAAAATTGCCAGTACGCCAGGTGAACCCCCCACTTTTTCCTGATAAATGCCACATGCTTTTTAATGACCACAGTCAATCAGGGGCCCAGTTTAAAATCTCATCAGAAAGGCAGTATCTTTTACAGCAGTGTCCCCATTGCTGCACTGATGCAGTGGTTGCCTTGTAAGCTCAGAGAGAAGACTGTCCCCTATAGGCCATATAAAGCCACTACCAGTATAAACGTGTTTAATGGCTTATCAATATGTTGGGCAAACCTTTAGGTTCAGTATTTATCTTCAGCCATCAGCCAAGAGAACATGCAGTTTAGTTTTTGATTTCTAATTGTCTGACTATTATTAATGCATTCAAAACCTACTAGAAAATGACACCAGCAAGTAGTAAGAGAAATCCAGCCAAGCTGAGTGATCAGAGGACTGGGGGGAAGGCCAACATACTGTTCCCGTTAATATTTCCTCCTCCGAAAGCTTTTCAGCCAGAACCACCAAACTGGGCCAGCAGTTTCAACTAGTATGAGATTGTGCTCTAATCTTAGTAACTCAAATGTTTTTTGAGATATTTCTGATGTTATATGAAAACATTTCCCATTCCCATATTTCAACATTTGACATAAAGCTAATTCTTGATAAATTTATTTCTGTTCATATTTGTAAAAGAGCTAGCTGTACTTATACAAATTTAAGTTTAGCTACCTATTTAAAGCCAAATTAGGCTTGTTCTCAAACTTAACCTTTCTAGTTTTTTTTTTCTTCATATTTATTAAATTATCTGATTTTTGTTTAGAGAATCTTATGGGAGTAACTATGTGGCTTGGCTATATGAAGTCTGACACAATGCCATATAAAGCGTGTCATAAAGTATACTCTGCCAGTCAAAAACAGACATACATAACGCTCAGGGGGATAAAGAGAAGCTTCCGGATGGCTGACAGCAGGCCCCTGACAGTATGGCCTGTTGTGAGCAGTAGAATTTGTGAGGGAAGCAGCTGCTGCCTGTATCCCCAACGGTCCCAGCTGCTCCTCCATGGCGCAGCGAGAGCGAACATCGCTCTGTCCTCTGATTCCCTCACGCAGAAATTAAGCCCACCAAGAATCCAGCTCGGCAGAGGCCTGTTTCTGCTCTGCCTGAAGTTTTCTCTCTCTCTCTTTTAGTGAAGTGGTGCCATTGATGGGAGTTCTAGAAGCCATTTTTTCGGCAGGTTGAGATAGTTGAGCTGGTGTGATCTGGGCTGGAAATGTCTCGGTGTACATATACACACCCCCCTCCCATCCCCCACCCCCCATTCATGCCTTACTTTACTGGTTTGCTCCTGTGTTTACCAAATCACCTTTGTGTGACTCTGTCTGGGCAAGAGTGTCTGCCTAAAAAATAAATGCATAATAAATAATGACATGTTCGAACCTTCCCAAAGAGAGACATTCCCTACCCATTAAGTATCTGATTAAACATCTGGATTTTGGGGGAGGGGTGGATTCAGTCGGGGCAGGGGAATGCCTGTGTGATTTGTTAAATGGCAATTTAAGAAGCCACAATGGGCGTCTATCACAGTAGAAGGCACTTGTATAGATTTTCTTGCTATTATTGCATTCATGTATTTAATGCATTCATCAATACATTCCTTTTATTTACTTCTATTTTTTTCTCTTGCAGTGGGTGTAGGGCTGCTGTGGGTTTTAGACCAAGGCTCTGCATAACAAGAGATATGATTACTCAGCTAATGGCCAAGGTCAACATCTGAGGGAAGTAATCATACGCTCATTGTTTCCCAAGGGGTGACGTTGCATTCTGTAGTGGATTTTCAAATGCCAGCTCACGTCTACAAACTCCAGTAGGCTCCTTAGTGTATTTATTTAGCTGATGTTCTTAACCAGAGTTAAGCAAATGCATTGCATGTATACATACAGGAATGCTGAAAAAAACTCACACTGAAGATAGCGATAAGAAAGTGAGTTTTCATGAACCCGGCATTGGGTGAAGCTATCATGTGCAATGAATGACTCACTGCCTTCAACAAATTGTAGCATTTTGCTGTGGTTCAGTTCGCAGGAGTCAGGGATGAATTCTGCACCCATTATGACATTACATCTTTCCCATTACTATGGTAGGTACAGAACTCATGCAGCAAAGTTAGTGAAACACTAAAATGAATTATTGTCCTGAAGTAAAAAAATCTGCATAAGTATAATCTTACATCTGTCATTTATGTAACATACCATTTGCACCCTGCTAAAGAATTATTCTTTGGAAGAACATATACATTCAATACACTTGGTCAGTTATAAATACTTACAGTCATTTTCTGCTGCAATAATCATAGTTCCATACAATTATACACAAGGGCTAAATGTATTTGAATAATCATCATGGCAGAGTCCTTCAACTATTTATTTTCCGTGGCCTGATTTTTTTCTAAAAATTGCATCTATGCGCTAAATATTTTCCAGGTACAATTTATAAATCAATGTAGGAGTAATATGAATTTGACACCAGGGTAAACAAAGTGGATTGCATCTTAAAATATCTCTACAAATTTGTATTATTTATTATGTTACAAGTAGGAGATCCAGTATACTAACATTGTGCAGGTGCAGACTTTTTGATGCATATTAATTAATCTTTCTCTTTCTTCTCAAATATCAAAAGGCTAAGAGTACATCTATGGTGGACCACACTTGGCCTCCAGGCCAGCAGCTGAATTTCCCTGCTCTAAGGTGCTCACATTTCATCACAGAATTACACGGCCTCAGGCTCCGCTCAGGGTCTGATATTATTGGGTCCTAGCCGCACTAGGTTGAAGGATATGTCCGGATACTCACGCAAACTTCCCCACCGGACGTCCTTGGACTCTCTCCCTCTGGGTTGAGAGAAAGACAGGGGCAAAGGTTCCTGGGCCTTCAATTTCATCTCCCTCCCAGCTGACCACATCATTTTTTTGTTGTTTTTGCCAGACTTTTTTGCGTGGCGTGCCAGGAAGGTCATGACTCTGAGGATGAGGCTGGGGTGATTTGATCCCTCTCTCCCTCTTGGCTAAAGAATGAGAAGGGGGAATAGTGTGGCAGTAATTATCTGAAGGACATCCTTAGCGCCAGATCCACTCCACCTAGCTGTGTCCCTGAAATGATCTCTATCTCAAGTTGTGCCGTGCACGCTGGCCCAGAGGGCCACTGTTCTTCGACTTGCCACCTGCAGCCGGTTGGATTTAAGAATGCAGTTTTTCCAACATCTGTGGATAGCATGCCACAGATGTTATCCAGGCTTCCAGTGACTAGCGTATGGCGCTCAGTGCTTGCCACCCCAGGGGTTTACACGTGAAGGCAGCTCGCAGCAGCTCCTTGAGATGTCAAATGCTGTACTAACATCCCATGAATGCACTGGAGGTTTCCTTTGAGATTTTGGAGAATGGCTTTCAGAAAGCCACCCTTATCCACCTGGAACCTTGTACCTTAGGTACAGTGTGTGTGTGTATGTGTGTGGACATGTATTACTATCTTTGTGAGAACCAAATGTCCCCACAAGGATAGAAAAATGAGGAAAATTACGCAAGGTGGGGACCTTTTGCTGGTCCCCACAAGTTCAAGAGGCTGTTTTAGGGTTAGGACTTAGGGTTAGGGTTACAATTAGGTTAAGGTTAGGGTTAAGGTTAGGCATGTAGTGGTTGGGGTTAGGGTTAGAGGTTACGGAATAAATGTAGTCAATGGGAAGTCCTCACAAGTATAGCAATAAACTATTGTGTGTGTGTGTGTGTATGTGTGTGTGTTGTCCAGCAAATAGAATCTTGTCACAATGTATGTTGTGGCAGCTCTGAATCCAGCTCAGTCTACCATTAATTATCCCCTTATTACAGATTGCCCCTCTGAAAGAAAGCCCAAGGAAACAAGTGACAGAAGACCCTTTAATACCATACATGCACTAAAATATTAAATTGCTGAAATTACAGAAAATACTTTAAAACAATTTGTTGATTGTTTATTCAAATAGTAAACTGGTGCAACCAACCAACAAATCAAAACTGATTCTAAATTTGGATTACATTTGTCCATGGAATATTCAAATAAGATTTGGCAATTCAAATAAAACAGAAGTCATACACTCATTTATGAATGTTGGCCCTGACACTCTGAAAAGCTTTGTGTTCTGTTTCTTCAGAGATGTAATAAAACATTCCAAGAGAGAAGACACCAGAACATCTATACTTTTCTGCATAGATAGGGCCCTGTCTTTTCATAGATGAAGTGTGTCTTAATTTCCAAAGAAATTGGATGTCTTGTGAGGGGGGTGGGAGAGAAACAGATTAATGTTGATTTAGTGAAACAGAGCAGCAACAATATAATATCATGAGGCCAGTTACAATTAAAGTGTGTGTGCGCGTGTGTGTATGTATGCCTGTGTGCGTATTTGTGTGTGTGTGTGTGTGTGTGTGTGTGTGTGTGTGTGCGCATGCAGAAAGGTTTGTGAATTATTTTATTTTTCCCTTGCCACATTGTCTGCCTACTCTGTGATGCCATGCTGAATTTTTATTCTCAATTATCCATGTGGAAGATGACTTTGGAAATATGTTCTCAGAGCCATATGAGAAACAGTGATTGGGAACTGTTGGCGTGGTGCGACACTAATTTGCTTCCCCTCACATTTTCAAGGCAAATGACTTTGAAGCTTTTGAGAAGCTATTTTTGCCCAAGTTGATAGCTAGCATGGAAAATAAGAATTAGAGCAGGACCAATGGAGAATGACTGATAAACATTACTTTACTAAGGAGGACAAAGTAAAGAGGCAGAAGAGAGAAAAAAAGCAGACACAAACATAATTATGCTGCATGCGTGCCATACCATTACTGGGCATCAGAGCTAGGCCAATTCCTTCCTCAGAAAAATGGGCCTTTAAACAGCTGAGCAAAGACCATGAAGCACAAAAAGATTCATCTCTGATGGATTAGAGAACTATGTGGAAAATGCACTGATGGAGCTCAACAGAGGGAAATGAAGAAATGTATTCTTCAGAAGTATATATATATGCGTGCGTGCACATGTGCATGCCTGCATGTGTGTTCCCTTAGAGCTTTATTCTTGCTTTATAATCAAATCATATACAGTGTATGGATGGGCCACATGACCTGGAATTGAAAATCAACCGTGCCAGTGCCGATTACAGCCAGTAGCCCCACAGGGTGCCTCACCCAGGGTTAAGGAGGGTTGAGTCGGCAGGGATCCAGAGTCTCATCCTCCTTTATCGACCCCTGCTGCTCGAATGGGCGGCTGCAAGTCCAGCCATTAACCTGCACGTGACTCATTTCAGTACAAGCCCCATTTACGGGCTGTGTCGTGATAGGAGGTGATGCTTGCCATCACATGCTTGTCAGTGCTCTCCTGAATTGATAGTAGAAGATTCAGTAATAAATGCTTATGTACACATGATTGGTGAGGGCGGGGAACAACAAAATGTAACACTATCATTGCATATAAAAGAAGATTCTTTTAGTCAAGACTTATTGAACACATTTACTTTGTTGGCTCACAAATGGACCACCAAATAGACAAACCATGGCTCAGTGCATTGACTGTACAGTTGAGCGTATATGTAATAAACCCAATGAATGAGGAGAAACGAGCACGCACATATTCAAAACATTTATTGCAATAGCTGGATACCTGTATAACAGTAACAAGGATTAACTGTTTAAATATTTATGATGTCAAACACCCCCACAACTGACAAACATACTGCGTTAAGCAATTATTTCCCTTCGTCCGGGCTTCTGAATGGTGACATAAACATGGTGTGTGTGCTATACAAAATGAATCTTCTCATTAATGTACAAATTAAGAAATGTAAGTATGACAACGTAACTGAATTAATTTAAAGCTATTTCTTTATTAGCATGCTATTCCATTCTTTGAACTGGCGGTCATGCCTTAAAAAAAAAAAAAAAGTAAATAAAATTAAATATATATTTATATATAATTATTTTTTAAAACCTGTTTTTTCTTATTTTTCTGTCCATGCTTCTGAGATCATGAAATTTTTCATATAAGACTTTTGTTTTTGTTTTTTATTTCTTTATTTCCGTGAAATGTTATCCTGGTACCTGCCCGACTCGCACTGACTAAGGCATTAAACAAAGTATTATTTTCTTTTTTTATCTTTTCTTTTATGTTCAAGTTGCCTACATCAGCACAATGCAAGTCACAAAGGCATAATGTATGAAATCAGTGAAGAGGTTGAAAGAAACTAAAGAACGATAACCTCAATTAAAACGTCTTACCAGAATGAGAAAAAGTTGAGTAAAACACTGAATCTTTTACAAATATATTGCTGTTAAATTGATCACCTTTTCTTCTTGAGGAAATAAAAGGCTCATAGTGTTTAAATTTTAGCATATAGAAATGGATTATTATTTATTTCATCTTCTTTTTTTTTCTTTGCATTTGTCAATAGTATAAAATATTTTGAAAAAATAAATCTGGCAGATTTGTTGCAGAGATTTTGGGCAATATTGTGCGATTTAAAATGAAATGTGTTCACATTTTCCACAAGCAATATTTGAGTGTAAAACATGATTTTATATCTAAATATACCACCTATCCTGTGTGGAAAATTCCAACAGGATGTAAACTGTAAGAAAAAAAAATGCAGTATATATATAATGATGAACCAAAATTAACAGCAACCATGAAACACTGTCCTATTCCATGTGATTATTACAACTACACAAAATTGGTTAGTATTTTTTTTTTCCTATTTACAAACACTTTAACGATGACAGACTAAACAAGTGTCCACTAACAGCTTTGATAGCACAATGCTTTCTTAATTGTAATTCCATTTTCTTTGATGGTGTTGATTAATATAGTCCCAAAACAGCTCAATAACAACCACGTCACAGTATTTGTATATATTGGTCAGCCATAATATCTTAGTTTTTTCGTTATTTTTTAAACTATTTTAATCTATGACTTCCATTTTTTCTGTATTATATTTTTGTCCTGAAAAAGCCTTAATTTCACTGTAGGTGAAGTACGCACAACGTACTGATAAGTCTGAGCTTTCTGTAAGTCTCTGGCTATTAACATGAATGAATAATCAAAAAACAGTGTCAAGTTTAGCAAAATACCATCGGAAGTGGCAACGCAAAGTAGAATCGGTATAGTATACTTCCTGCAAAAAGCACACATCTAGAGACCTACTTGGTACGTTAACTTTCACATAGCAATAGCATCAGTCTAAATAAAAAGCTGTAAAGTCTGCTGTTGCCTGACAGACAACTTCAGAAAAAAATAAAACAAAACAAAACAAAACAAAAAACAAACAAATCTTTCCTCATATCCTTATAACTGCTGTTCCTTTGGGCTATCCATCCCAGTGGCCTCTTTGTAGGATTTCAAGCTGGCCAGTGGAATGTCCGCCATGTGGCCGGTGCTGCTGAACTGTCCTTCGGCGTTCCCAAACTGCTTCCTGTCGGCACACTTGTCCCGGCTGCCGTCGCTTTTCCAGGTCCTTCCCAGCGTGTGTCCGTTCAGCAGTTTGTCTTTGGCCCACTCCTTCTGACCGCCGAAGCTGGAGACGGGGGACTTGGGCTGCTGGTAGTTCCCCAGGCTGGGCGGCATCCAGCAGTTGTCGGAATGGCCCAGGACCAAGCACTCCTGGGTGCACATCTCGGAGGCCTCCACCAGCCCCCGCGGGCCCAGGGGCCCATCTGAGGAGCGGAGAAACAAAGTTAGCCCAGCTGACCCTCTATTATTATAACAGGAAATGTTACGGTCTTAAACGTAGATAGGAGAAACATTGGCACTAATGCAGCTGAATGTTTCAATAATGCTGGAAAACATTCTAGTTCAATTCACTTTTGTTAAACTTTGCCAGTAATCTAGTTGACATGGAACATAAAAAAATGTTGGGGACTATTCCAGTTACATTAAACACTTTAATAACATTAGGAAATGTTCCAGCTTTATTTTGAGAAAGGAAAAACATAGTTAACAGAGCTGACATCAAATATTTAAACAACACTGGGAAATGCTCCAGTTTTCTTCTAAGACAGGAAAAACATCCACATTAATACCGCTGACACAAAATACTTATTATTGATGGGAAGCATATGGTAATATTCACATTTGGTAAAAACTGCTGCTAACTAAGCTAACACAGAACATTTTCAAAATGTTTAGGATTATTATCCTTATAATCTTTAAGAAAAAACAGAAACATTGGTTTAAAGTCAGCTGACATAAAATGTTTTGATAATGTCAGAATATATTCCGGTTTCTTCTGAGACAGGAGAAACGCTGGCATTAATCCAACTGACACAAAACATTCCAATATCCTTGGGAAGCATTCTAGATTGAAAACACCAGTTTTAAGCCAGATAGCATTACGTATTTAATAAAACATTGTAGTTAGATACAGTTACACATTAAAGGGAACACCTTACTAATTTTAACAACGTTATTTTGCATTACTGGTAATACTATATATTTTGTTATTCATATTTGACTGTCTTCTGATGCCCTGAGCCATGGTTAAACAGTTTATCCAATTAACTAAAAATAAAATAAAAAACCCAACTATTAAAAAATGTGTTAATGGAAAAAAATGTTTTTTTTTTTTCTACTGTGTAAGACTGCACAACTTCATCAATAGATGTGAAACTCATGTTTAATTCATCACAAGTGCCAGAAAACAAGTGTTAATTATTTTCTGAGAAAACACAGTCTAATTTCAGAAGATTGACTGCATTGCTTATTAAATAGCTGGGTTGTTTTGTATTCACCCATAAAATATGAGGACACCTAACAGGTCTGACACTTAGAGCACCATTCCAGGGGAAAAAGGGTAACATCAGGCAGGAGGGACCCGGGATATCGGTTGGCATTGCGTGGGATTCAGGGGCTCTCTTCAGTAAAAATCGGAGCAGCATGCATTTGCAAAACTCAGCCAAGAGGCTTCCCAAGAGAAATATGTCTGTTGCTCCCTGCAAAAGTGCCTTTTCTATGTCCGAGGTAAATCTCAAGAGCCAGTTGGACCACAGTTCTAAGACCTGACTGATGTACCACCACTACAGTCTTTTCTCTCCCAGAGACCGCAGTCCCTGTCAGCCGTAATGACCGGCCACCCGCCCAGTCCTGCGAGCGGGCAGCTTGCAATTAGAGACCTTATCATGCCTGGGCTTCACCGAATCCATCTCTCCAATGACCCGACTCCCTCTGCTAGGAGCTATCCAGCACAAGAACACGAAAGAATGTTTACAAACTGCATTTAATAGGCAGCCCAGGATTGGTTGACTGATTACGCAGCTACAAACCACAGACAATGCATCTGCCAGGTGTCTGAGTTTTAAGTAAATGAAATTCATCACAGAATTTAAGCAAATTCATCTTGGCATTCCACATAAATGTAAACATATACAATCGAGTCAATTAAATTGAGGGTGAGTACTACTAAACTGATGGTTTTAATTACTTGCGCATTGAGTACTATTAAAAGTAAAATTAAAAGCACTGGGAGATGGCACTAATTGAGTCTTTATTTTTATTAATAAAATAAAAAGAAGAAATTTTCATAAAAACTTAAATGGCATTAATACATGGAATAATGAGTACTATAAGTACTGTAGAGGAGCAGCAGTAGTATTGTGTCATAGTAGTGGTTGTAGAAGTGAAAGTAGTAGTGGTTGGGGTGAAAAGCTGAATTATAACTTTTAAAAATGATATTTCCTGTATCAGGGCTGCATTCTGTAAGCGCTGTCCTCGTGGAAGTGGCCAGGCAAGCTTTCTGGGCCCCAGGCTGGAAGCAGGACCAGCTTGCATATTACACAGGGAGCAAAGCAGAGGGCAGTGAAGAATCCATACTGTAACCTGTGCGCTGTGCAGATATTTTATTGAATTGACTTCAGACACAGACGCCAATGACAGTCTACACAGATGCCAATGACATGTTTCCTTTTTGTGCCAATTGTTTTTAAATGTGTGTGAATTCATGTTTATGATACATTTCTTATGATGTTCAGGCTTATTCATTAATTATTATTATTATTATTATTGTTATTAATAATAATAATAATAATAATAATAATAATAATAATTGCATTTTGTGAAGTTACATATTGTGCATGAGAATATGCATCTGTGTGTATTCTTCTTTTCCTCAATAATAATTAAAATAATAATAAACTGTGCATCGTAATGCACTTTATTTGAGCCACTTTATTCCACCTGTAGTTCGTAAGTTCTGTCATATCTAAGAGGTTATATATGGCATATGTTCACTTTGTGGGTCTACAGAGACCTGCGTGTTACCGCAAATACCCCAGTCTTTAGTGACACGCCCACCAGTGGCCTGAACCGAAATCTCAGACCATGTGTGCTACCTACAGTGTGGGCTCAGTTACCATAAACAGCACAAGTACAGACAGATACGTCTCATTAAATATGTATAGGT
The DNA here is from genome assembly GCF_013347855.1 of Anguilla anguilla. Lineage (NCBI taxonomy): Eukaryota > Metazoa > Chordata > Actinopteri > Anguilliformes > Anguillidae > Anguilla > Anguilla anguilla. The sequence goes on from NC_049215.1 coordinate 15,181,279, forward strand.
GAAAGCATTTGAGTATACATTTACAGTTGGTATTACTTCCTTTGCATTTCCTGTGTTTAAACACATTTACAGTACATAACGGCAGTTCCTACACATCTTCAGCCACCATGCATTTATCTGCATACATACTTAATATACTTACCCTTAGCAACTATTATAACCCGCAGGACTACTGCAACCTGCCCTTTTAAACCAGACTTTGGGAACTTTCCTTTTTCTTTCCTATTTCCCAGGCACAGCTGGTCCACTGTGGCTGCTGCCCTAATCAACCCTGCGCCATTTCGGCTCCATGCCGTGCCGTAATCTAGCCCCATGGGAGAAATTTAGCAGCTCTCTCCTCGCCCCATAGCCCCGGACATTAAATTGTTCCACACAGGTGGATAATCTCCTCCCTGATTGGGTCTCCTCAGAGATGATGTGTTTAATAGCACGGGCTTTTGGTTTCATCCACGTAAGCCAATGGCGCCTGACATCTCATCAACAGAACAGACAGGACTGGACTTGCAATTCAGCTTGTTTCAGCTGCGAACGTGTACGTGAACGTGTGTTTGTGTGTATGCATGTGGGCGTGTTTGTATTTCTGTAAGAGTGTGTGCATGTGTGTATATGCGTGTTTGTCCGTATGCGAGAGCATGTGTCTGGTTTGTTTGTGAACATGTGCAAGAAAGTGTTTGTTTGTGTGTGTGTGTGTAAACTCATGTAAGTGAATGACTTTATCACGGGCTTCCCCTCCCAGCCAAGCTCCTGATTCAGAGCGTCAGGCATCTGGTGTCCTCTGACACTCTCCACTTCAACATCAGCAGGTGTTCAGAGGTTCGGGGACATCTGGCCTGCAATGTGTGCCTAAAGACCCTCCTCGCTGCTCCCCTTCCACATCTTAATGCTCCCGTATTTCTAACAATCACGGCTGCTGTCTGAAAACACACACTCCGCATGCACCCGGGCGCACACACACTCAGACAGGCACACACATGCACGCATGCACCCGGGCGCACACACACTCAGACAGACACCCACATGCACACATGCACCCGGGCGCACACACACTCAGACAGACAGACACATGCACGCATGCACCCGGGCGCACACACACTCAGACAGACACACACATGCACGCATGCACCCGGGCGCACACACACTCAGACAGGCACACACACTCCGCATGCACCCGGGCGCACACACACTCAGACAGACACACACATGCACGCATGCACCCGGGCGCACACACACTCAGACAGACACACACATGCACGCATGCACCCGGGCGCACACACACTCAGACAGACACACACATGCACGCATGCACCCGGGCGCACACACACTCAGACAGACACACACATGCACGCATGCACCCGGGCGCACACACACTCAGACAGACACACACATGCACGCATGCACCCGGGCGCACACACACTCAGACAGGCACACACATGCACGCATGCACCCGGGCGCACACACACTCAGACAGACACACACATGCACGCATGCACCCGGGCGCACACACACTCAGACAGACACCCACATGCACACATGCACCCGGGCGCACACACACTCAGACAGACAGACACATGCACGCATGCACCCGGGCGCACACACACTCAGACAAAACCCACACGGTTTCTCCATTCCCCTGAACATCGCCGAGCAACGAAAAAGACATCAAATCCTCGGTCCCCGATTCAGGCTACGTCGCCTGGCGCTGCGGAGACCTCAGGTGAATGTAGGCCAGGCTCAGATGAGCAGAAATCATTTGTGCATAATGAGCGTAATGGGCCTCCAGATCGGCTGATTATAGCGCTAACCGGCTAACTGCAGGACGGGAGACCGACCCAATGACAGGAGATAATGGGCTGCACGGGCACCGGGGGGGGGGGGGGGGGGGGGGGGGGGGCATGGTGCGCTCCAGGAGGAACAGGAAGCAATCGTAGGGGAGGAGTTAGAGACAGCGCTACGCTGATGGGGAAAAAAGGGGGGAAAAAATGACCCCAACAGGAATGCAGCACTCCAAACGGCATAGAGAAAGGTGTAAGTCAGTTTAGCGTATGATGATTTTAAAGATGTCCTGTTTCCAGTGCATGGTCACCAAGCAAAATAGATGTTGTATAAATAAATAACATTTCAAAAGGAACTTCTGAAAGCTAAGTAAAGGCTGGCAGTCTCAAAAAAAGCTGAAAGCTGTTTTGGGTATTCCAAACACATGAACTGGCCAACAAAAAAAAAAGAAAGAAAACACCCGAATAAATGCACACACTTTGATTCATAACCTTGACAGTGCTATTAGAATATCAGTCAGAGAAAGGGAAGACAACCGGCTTTGACAAAGTGTTAAAGGGAAATCGTTTTGCCTTCATCCCTGCCCTCGCAGCCCCTATCAGCAGATGAAACTGCAGCAGGGAAGGGGAGAAAAAAAAAAAAAAAAAACAGAAAAAAAGAGAGCGCTTTGAATCAATGTCAATTTTTTTCGGCGTCACGTGTGCGGGCTTTTTTCTTCCACAGACGATCAGTGTTGTTATCATAGACTCTCTGAAAAGAAGTCAGCACTATCTTGATTGCAAACAATGAATAAGATATGAGCTACAAAGCAATTACATACATCAGCTCCCGCTGAAAATTCAAGGCGTTGGTGGGCCTCCAGTGTGAAAGGAGACGGCATCTCCTGTTTTATTGATAAGGAACTAATGTTCTAACGTTTGTCCGCACGCCTGTTAGCTCCCTAGGCACTCATCGCTGGCAGTACCACCAAGAGGAGGAATAGCTGAGGAGGCGTTCAGTTTTATAAGGTTCTGAAACCGAGAAAATTATTCAAGTGATTTTTTTTTTAATTTAAAAAAAAAAGGTAAAATAAAAGAGTGTGGTTTGTGTACATGTGCAATGGTTGTGTGGTTACACAAAGTAACCATTTCAAAACTGCGCAAAATACATGACCGCTTTTAACGTTCGCACTCGTATATATTTTTAATCCTAAGGATTAGTTCTTTTTGATTTCACTTCCTTTCAGCCATGGCGACATTGCAACATGGCTGCTTCTTTCCGGGAAAGGACCTCTTTGGTGTGCGTCTACAGTCTAATGAAGTCATCTGCTCAGTGCATTATCATGCTGTATGCCAATGTAATTCCATGTACGAGGTCTGCAGTTTCAGAACAAATAAGCCTCAAATGCCTGCTAAGGAACTGCAAACAAACCACTAGATTATATTGGTTTCTTTTCTTCACGACCTACTGTATCATGTAACATCATTATTAGGAGGGATGACTGGCGATTCCAGTACTGAAACCACGTCAAGCATCGGCTCCAATTCTAAGCCTGGGGATTCATGATTTTACACAAAAAAGTGTGTTAAAGGGTTTATAGCGAGATTGACATTGGAAATTAACAACAACTCAATCTCCATAACAGATTTCTTTTCATTTTTGGAAAATGATCCTTTCATATCACAAAATGTTACCTATTTCACATTTGGACACATTTCATTTTTTGAATTTAAGAGCCCTGTCATAATGATACAGTTCTCCTCTGAAAACCACATTTTTTTGAACACTAAGGCTATTGTTATTCAAATTAGAAATGTCTAAAGCACAACTATAGCCATTATGTACTGAAGTACAATATAGGCCATTCATCTTTATGTGACAGGTCTCCAAGTCACATGCTGTCCAAAACAATGGCTGATGGAGACACAATCGCAGGACAGTCATCATTCTCTCTCCTTTTGTTTAGGGAAATAGAAGCGTCTTACTTTTCAGAGCTATCCATTTTGTGTCTCCTTGTTCCATATGCAAGTAGAACTATAATGCAAAGGAATCAACTGCACTGGTTTCATTTCAGTTTTGTTTGGTGAATAAGATATTGATACGTACATTGTTTCATTAGAGGGATGATTTTGTTCCTACTGTATATTTTCTTTATTGACTGTATAATGCTACTATAACTATTCATTTATGTGTTCTCTCTATATAGTAAACATGCAATGCACACAAACAAGCTTGTTGCATCACATTGGTGTACATGTACAAAATGCATATATACACAAACAAGAGAGGAAACCACATATAGACGCACCCAACATTTTTTATTTAACCTTAGCTTATTTGCATTTGCTTTTTGAGCCCTTGACAGTTCTTGCCAAAGTGAAATGTCTGTGAGGTTGAGTGGATGTGCTGTGGACAGTGAGTCTTCTCACATTGAAGGAAAAGAAAAATCACAGTTTTACTTGACTGATTGTGCATTTATTTTACGGTGGTGGACACAGAGATGAAGCTCCAGCAATTTCCATTTTGTAAAGCCTTGACTTGAAGCGCAAAGTTTTCATTCATGATTTGTTAGTATTCAAACACATTGAACCATTCCCTTTCCAAAGGCCCTCTAAAAATAAAAAGGAAAGAAAAAAGTTAACTGAAGAGTTAGAGGAGAAGTAGAAGGAGGAGGAGAAAAAAGAATAAGTAGTCCATTGCTTGTTAGTAGATATTTCACATTCACATTTTCCGAGTTCCTTTCAAAAGAAATGGTCTACACTTGCTTTGTTCTACCTCTGATTTCATTTTCTTTTAGGATGCAGTCAAAGCTTTTGTTTGTGCTAAAGATCTGGTTGCTGATTGACTAATTAAAGAAACCAGTGTTTGCCCTGTGATGTGTATGTTCAAATGATAACTGAAATTGTCTTCTCCATGTGAGATTTCCTGTTATGAAGATAAGTTGAACTGTGTGAAAAGTGCTTTGGAAAATGGTAGAATGAGACTGAGATTTACGTGAGAGCAAGTGAAATGTATTCATAGTTTTGAATAAATTATCATTCCGTTTGCACATTAACTTGTGTTTTGCTCAGTGGGTTCATAGCTCCAGCTCCGGTTCCAGTCTAAAAGCAATCAAGGAAAACTGTAATGGAGGAATGCAGCCAGTGCTGTTTTGTTGACCCTTTACCCTCTATTGCCCTCTAGTGTGTGATTCACTGGAGGAATGAAAAAAGTGCAGAACTGATTCACGAGCATCTTCATCCTGCCACAACCAAAAAAGCCACCAGCTTAATTCATTCATTTAAAGGTTTTATACCTGTGTCTGCTGAATGATTTATTCCTTCATGAACAAGTGCTTTCTACAGCAGTGGGTAACCTATATAAAGCTAGAACTTGTCCTTGTCAAATCAATAAATAAATAAATAAGCACATTCCACGAAGAAGAAGAAAAAAATATTCCCCTTGGCTTGTATATGCTCTCTGCCACAGATGTGCCATTCTGTACGATTGTTTATTTTCATATGTCATAATCATAATCTCATCGTAATCTACTTATTCCAGCTCATAACAGAATTGGACAATTGAAACTGAATGGTATCTATGAATGAGAATACATAAGACTTATTTACAATAGCCTTAAATAATTTACAGCCCTGTTTCTTAAACCATGGGGGCAAAGAACGGCTTGGTTTTTCACTCTCCCTTTACCTGGGAGTCAGGTGTGTAGGCAGTCTGGCCAATCAGTAGCACCAATTGTTCAGTTCATTACCTGGGTGAGAAGAAAACCAGGCCTGGATTTGAATTCAATGGCCAGATTTGAGTATCATTCACTGCCATTAATGCAGGATCGCCAGACAGCATCTCTTTGCTTTAGCAGATCCATTGAGACATCAATCAATCAATCAGTTCTTTGGGTCATAGATGATGGGGAACCTCTCTTTCTCTCTTTCATTTTCATAGGATAATATGTTTTCAGATTGCTGGAAATGGAACTAAAATCTATAAACTGGACAGAAAAAAAATTGGCCACTGACTAAAATTCATGGGCTGAAGTTAAAGGAGGCAGTGGCAGCCGCAGTGTTTAGACTGAACGTGCCTCTCAGGAGGGAGGCGGAAGGGCGGGCGGGGGGGGGGAGGTGGGGGTGGGGGGGTTGTTTTTGCGGTTTGTATTCTGCCGCTGGCTTTGCCGGCTCAAGCCCTGTCAGCCTGCCCTAGTTTCGTGCCTTTGTTGCGTGTCACATGAGCGCTCGAAATGACCTCCAGTCACATTGATGGTTCTACCTGTCGCTAAGCCATCATGATGTCACTTATCAAGTGCCATTATGTCACCCTGCTGGAGAATCATCAGAGGGAGCGTGACAAAGCTGTCTCAGTGGAAGGCTTCTGTTCTGCCCAGGAAGGGACAGGCCATTCCAAAGAATCTGTGCACGCCCCCCCACCCCCACCACATCTCTCAGCAGGTACATCTCCTTTAAAGGGCTGAGTAGAATGACCGCTCTGCAATAAATGGAGGGGCATAGCTGGCAGCCTTGATACATTATTCCAGGAGTTCCCAAACTGGGGGTCTGTGAAGAAGCACTTGCGTGTTCCCAGCAAAATGAGTGTGGAGCCTCTTTCTTCCCCTCAAATAAAATGCATCCTGTGTTACCAAGACAGAACCAGTAAAACAGAAATAAAAACTTTACTTTTTTATTTAAAAGTGAATACCAGCTTCCAGTTTTTGAAATAATATTTGTTATTATTTTTTAAAAAAGCACACTTTTTGTTCCCTCTCATAAAAAAATAAAAAAAATTAAAAAAAAAACTTCTTTGGCATTTGCAGATCCTTTTATAAACAACCCTTAAAATGAAGCTAGTAATTTCAATTTGTCTAGTGGTGCAGTATTTAGTAGAGAAGTAAATCAAGATAAGAGGAGTTCTCGGAAGAAGTGTTTTGAGCTGCCATGAAAGGATCCATCAGTTACATGGGCCTTTTTCACTAAAAGTGACCATCCTAGACCGTCACAGTAAATATGTTCCTTCAGTAAACCTCTTGTCTGGGGCTTTGATAGAGTGAGTGACAGAGTGGCCTCCATCAGCAGCTCTTATAAACTGGGTAAGCTTCTCCCTGGCTAATTATGATTATTGCCAGCAGCAACCGGCATCAGTGCAGCCTGGCTGAGGCTGGGTCCCTACCAGCACTGGTGCCGGTGCCGTTCGGCTGTCCAGATGTTGTTATGGGTGATGAACAAGCCTTTGTTTTACAGCCCAACAGAGGCCTTCCAGATGCTAGCCATCTCCAGCTGCCAGTCAGTCGCCTCCAGAAACAATGTTTATATCCAGGCAGAACAAGCCCTTTGTTTGTACTCATACAAATTACGTAAGGTAGTCACTATTCCAAGGCCAGGCATAGGACTCTTCTGCTTTACAGGGAACGCGTTTGTGTGATGGCCCAAGTTCTTCACGCATAATAAAGACAGTTTGATTTTTCTTTCATGTTTTAAATTGAGGTACACCATTGTGATTCTAAGCTCTAAGCCTTTTTATCTTTTAAATACAAAACCATGTGAAGCGAGGAAAGATGTTGCGTATTCATTATCAGCAGAGATACTTTGAAGTTGATACTTGATTGATTTTTATAAAAATTTCATAAATTGCATCTTTGAATGATATCACACCTAAAAGGCATGGATTGCATAAAAGCATAACTCAAATCCCATACTTTAGTAGCATTTATGATATAACTGCTTTAAGCTGAAATAATTCACAGGAAATTTGAAAGTACAGTAAACTATTTTATTTGACTTACATTAAAAATGGCACCCTGTCCATTTAAAACATGTTTCCACAAGGAAGTGCAACAGGAAGTTTTCAGTGTGACAGAAACGCACTGCTGAAAGCTCCTTTGAACATAATTGGATTGAAAACACATTACTACAAACTTTTCAGGAAATGTTATGCAACTGTTTAATTGAAGATGATTCATATAAGTGTGAGTGTGACTGAAATAATTCCTCAAATTAAAGTGCTACAGCGTTTGTTGAAGTGAATTTGGTGGGTTGGCTGATTTCTGTTTTATTTGAATAATGAACCTCAGCACAGTTTATGAATGTCTTAAGTATAATATTCATAGTTACTATGAATAAGAAAGTGAATAAACGTGGGATACACTATCAACAAACGGATAATCTTGTTTGAAATTTTGGTAATATCAATATTCAGTTTAATGGACAGAGGGAGGAGAAGGCTAAAGAGCAAACTAAATTCATTTTTGATGCTGGTGTGTGTGTGTACGTGTCTATTTGTGCATGTGTGTTTGTGTGTGTGTGTGTGTGTGCTTGTATGTGTGTGTGTGTGTGTGTGTGTGTGTGTGCTTGCATGCGTGCGTATGTGTGCGTGTGTTTGTAAGTGTACATGCATACATGCATGTGGGTCTGTGTCTGTCTTTTTGTTTTAGATTATTTTCCCAGATTAAAACATTGCAGCGGGTGATGCCTGCTGAGAGCGCTGTACACGCATTAAATTGCAAGGGCTAACAGTGCCGCTACGCTAATTTCCTTGAGTGCAGTGTTGCAGTGCTCAATTGAGGAAGGATGGGCTGGAGCCCTCTCTGTTTCCTCTCAGCTTAAGCCAGCTCCCCCTGCTGATTTACTTCTATCCCCTGTACAGTCCCCCACCCACGTCCTCACCCTTCCTTAGGTGTGCTTTTCAACACTGACACTTCCACAGAGACTGCAGAAGTTTCCCAGGGTCAACAAATGAAAAGATTTAAGACATTTATTTATTTGGTTTCCAAATTGATAATCCATATATATTTTTGTTTCAATGAAATAGTTTATTTTAAGAGTTCAACTTTCACAATGCATACTTGATGGTGGCTAAGCCCGGTCTGTTATCAAAGACATGGGCTTTTGGTGAGTATTTTGTTCCTGATATCACTGCATGGTTGCAGTTTTGTTTTCTCCACAGTAGACAATCACCAAATTATGGCAGGCCTTATTCTGAGCTGAATACTCCAAATGATATTTTAAGTGAATTATTCAACATGGGACCGAGACATCATGGATTCCCACTCGCTCTCATTTGAGACTTCCACCTGAGTAAATTGAAAGGGTGGTCCACTGTTGCACACGCTGAATTGTATTATCTCACCGTCTCAAAAACACATTCTCCCTTCAGATAGCCGCAGTAAGTGAATTACCACAAAGTTTTTAGTGCAATGAAATTTTCCCAACTCCATAACCATTTCAGAATAATACAAGATCCTGCAAATGCAATTACAACATCAGCATCGATGCAAACTTCCTTATGTCTTTTGACTTCAGGTTTACTTTCTGCAATACTTGCTTGTGCACATTTATTTAATTCATTTTGGTATGTGGCCCAAATTAATGATCAAATGTAAAATGCAATTTCTGTCTTTTCTTGGCAAAACTAAATTATATCCCCAACATTATGCATTCGTAATTAAGTTGCAGCAGTAGAGGAGTGTGACACTATGTATCACAATGTGTAAAATACTACCAGTTGATTGGTCATGAATGTTAAAAACAATGCTTTAAATTGCATCATTTGATTGATAAATTCCACAGTGCTGGCCTTAGACCACACCCGTGCCATTTAATCAGACATTGGTCATCCCCTATAGGCCAGCTAAAGTCCTATACTAGTTAGCTGGTTATTGTGTCACTCTGCTTTGAGGCGTGGAAATAATGCATTAGTCATTTTCAATACTGTGCCATTAGTGGTTAAATGAAGAGAATCCCTGAACAGAACAGCACCTGTACTGTATCCATCCTTCTGCAACTCTGACCTACTATAATCTACGAGTTAAACTAAAATCTAAACTGGAACCTTTATTTTGCATTTAGTAACAGGTGTTCCCATGGTAGTTGTGATTATGACTTTCAGGACATCGTTTGCTCCAACATCGTGTTAGTAAATGTGTTATAAAAATGGACCTACGCACTGCTGCATTAGGAACAAATATATACAGCAATGCAATGGCACTTTTTAACCTTGTTTAGACTTTTCTGCATGTAGGAGACAAGCCAGGCCTCTTCTCTTCAGTATATAAGTATATTAGTATATTTGGCAGCTATCCACATGACATTAGTTCATGTTTTATAATGAAGTTAATGGACAATAAATGATGCTAAAGTGCATCATTGGGTCACATCACCTTCTGGTATATGTTCACTACATCCAGAAGGGAGATGACAGTTTCATTCATAATTTAAAATTTTCTTCAAAGACAGCACGGTGTTCTCTCTATCCGTCAAAAGGTTTTTACAGCAAAGAAACACCAACCACACTCGAATTTCCTGAGGAAAAAAAAAAAAAAATGCTGGCACTGTATACCACAATATGCAATATTACACACGCTCTTTTGCAGTGCTCTTTATGTGAGCATCACAGGCTGAGGCGTAACAGGATTAAAATGAAAGCAACGGATCAAAATCAAGTTGAAGCTAACAGGTACAGACATGCGAAACAAGTTAAGTCTGAAAACCTGATTTTAAGGTCCAATTGTAGCTGAGCATTGGATAAGGTTGGGGACTGAATTCCAAAGAAGAAGGTGCCAGAAGAGCAGAAATCGACTCCCCCACACCGTGCAGGTGACGGTGACGGCTCATCGTTGATATTGCCAATTTGAAAACTGCAGTCATGCACACTGCCGGTTCTGATACGTTCTAAAAAGCTGCCATCTTACGGCATGGTTGATGATGCATGAGACCGCACAGAAAGAATTTAAAATAAAACAAAATAAAATAAAAAATGCCCTTTTCCAGGTAGTATGGAGACCCGGTGTCACAGCACATATCATATAAACAACACACGCCCACTCCATGGCAGGGTGCTATTCAATAAAGACTCTTCAGTCTGTTTTTGACAGTGCTAATAGGCCCAACTGTAGTCTGGAGTCTGACACCCAACCTTTAGGACTGATCACCACAGACACTGTCTTGTTATCAGGAGCCAATCATCCAACTCGCATTCCACAAGAATAAAGAAGCTGACAACTTATTTATTTTTAGATTTTTTCCATCCATGTTTCTTTTTTTTTTTTTTGAAGGGACTCAGAATTTCAGAATCTGTTCTCTCTCTCTCTCTCTCTCTCTCTCTCTCTCTCTCTCTCAAAATTGATCGCAATTCGGCGGGACTCCTTTCTCCTTGTTATATCTAATAAAATATTTATGACTTATGTCAAAATGCAAGAGCGTTAAATAATTCAGCCAAGGTTCTCCAATTAATGCAAACAAAGAGAATGAGTCACCTTGAGTCAAAAGAGTTTAAAAAAGAAAAAACAAAGATTAAATGAGGACAGTTGGCACAAAGATTATGGTGGCACCTCTGCTGACTACAGCACGGGGCTAATGCACTGACGGTCGCAGGATATCAATTCAAGTTCTACAAAGTGACACCCAAACCAGATTACTGCAGAAAGGCTATATGCTATATCTATAGCTCAGTTAAGTATTTGACTTCTGCACCTAAGCCATTAATTGCTGCATAGGAGTTTAATAAGTAAGCACAGAGTGCTTCACATTTGTAATATGCACAAAGAGAAAGAGAGGTGCAGTAATGGATTCTGGGGTTTTTATGATGGTTATACTGTATAGCTGCACACGGGTGTTCATTCAAATCCCAAAAGCCATTACTGTACCTCTCCTTCTCTCACTGCAGCAGTGTATTTAGGACAGATGCACATAATTAATTGATTGGTTGACACTATTCGACAATTTAAAAAAATTTAGTTGCTCTTAAAAATGATCCTTATTAAGTCATACTGCAATTATTTAGCATTTGATTTTCAAAAAAAATAAATAAATAAGCAATAACATTTCCAATGCTTTTTTTGTAGTTATATTGCAGGAATTGATACAATTGCATGATAAAGCAAAAAATAAATAAATAAATTGTGTTTTCTATTACCTGACATTAAGTCAGTCATATCAAATCATTTCTACTGACAACATAAGCATGCTCTATAGCATTGAAGCAACTGGCCATTTGTACAGTAAACACAAAATTAAACCAAATATATCTGTACACTAAGTGTAATCCACAGACTTGTTGCTATGGGCAGCCTTGAGGGTGGGTGGCCTATTCAGTTAAGGCACCATGCTGTGGTACATGAATGAGCCCCACATACTGAATTTGAACTGTGCCAGTGCCAACTGTGGCCAATGACATCATTGCACAATGTGCAATTGCTGATTGCTTCGCCTAGGGTATGGAAAAGTTCAGCTGGTTAGGGGTCCACATTCCTTTGCCATTTTGCAGCCCTCAAGCCCCAGTGGTTGACTGGGCACCTGTAGACTGCATATTAAAGCCAATTATGAAAGGTCTTCCTGTGGCTCCACACTATGAAAACGTACCGGTCAACTGCTGTGTAAAAAGAAGAAAATGTGAGAAGTAAGAGAATTAAAATAATCACGTTTCGGAGAACTGTGCATGTCTACACTCTCCCAAATTGAGGGTTTGTACATGAAAGTGACGCAGATAATTGGACTTTCCAAATTAGGGTGGGCCCCACATTACGCACCAAATGTATTTGAAAAATTAAGTAATTAAATAAACGAATAAGCAAATAAATAATTTAATAAAATTGCGAGCTTTGGCAAATAACAAGAGGACTGCTTGTATTTGCATTGATTCTTGGAATTGCAAATAGCTAAATCCTGGTGGGACTCTGAAACTTATATCAGCTGAGGTCCTGTTTGTGTACAGGACCTCAGTACAGGACCTTGTACAGAAAGAAGTAAGGTCAGTGGAGACAGCCAGCTACGGCTGAGCTGCATTAAGTTTGAGGCCATGCGCAAAGTTATGATTTAATTCTCACCTCACCTGCACCATTCCTTTCCCACCCACACCAAAAACAGCGGTCCATCCAGGCCAAGGCCTGCAGTGAAGCCCCAGAACAAACCCAGCAAATAAAGCCTCTGATCTGATCTGAGTTACCGGCCCGACTACCAATCCTCATCGCACTACCCAGGTTTCAGGCGCAAAGCGAGGCAGCCTGCAGCAGCTCAGACATCTTTGGATGCTCTCTTTGTCTTTAATTAGGCATAGCCCTCCGCGGTTTTCTGCGGAGGAGATAAAGGTTATGAAACAAGGTAACAAAAAGGGTGTAAAACGATTTTACTCTTCTGGGGGAAAGGAGAGATTTGGATTTCTCTCACATCTTTATTTATTTATTTCTTCTTTAAAACTTTCATTTTGGAGAGTTCTGTGAAGAATGCACTGCTATTGTAGCACTGCAGCAGTATAATTTGAATTAAAAAGAAACAATGATGAAAAAAAGGTAATTAATGATGCTTTGCTAGACCTGACAGGGCTGAGCAGAGAAGCCAATGCCGCACAGCTTACAACAATGAAGAAACACTTCCCTACAGTTAATAACCTGTGAATTAAAGGCACTATGTGACTAATAGGCCAATAGAGTGAAAACAGACCAGTACGATGCAGACATAATGGGCAGTTGAGTATGGCTATTAACCAATGAACAGCTATAGGAGGAAAACACAGGCGTTATACTGGTAAATCAATAGCGTCTCAGTCTGAGACAGTGCCCCCTGTCTCACATAGAGAAAACGCAATTGGCATTAAGTAGAGGTTTCAGAGCGGTGTATGTGTATCCTTTCCATTACAGACTACAGGGAGACACAGCGACAAAGCATGCAGAATTATTATTATTATTATTATTATTATTATTTAATTCACCCATTCTTTTGGAAAATGTGTCTACAGACAATTAAATAAAAAGTTAAAGTAAATGTGGTGAATGCAATAGAGAGAATAAACATCAATGACATAAGGAATCAAATCAAACAAAAACATTAATAAACTAGATTACAATATCCATATGTGGGTACATCAAATTGCTCATGTTACTCCCGGTATTTAAAGAAAACCATCAGTCTGCCCAAAAGAATGCAGCTAAATAGCCTAATCACACATTCCAGGCTTCTGAACCTCTATAATTTATTTGTGGCTATATGGAATTGAATCAATAGCTACTTTCATTTTCCATAGTCATTCTTTTATGATAGAAGATAAGATCATTGATCGATAGACTATCTGTTAATCCCCACACAGGCATTTTATTTTAATTTATCTGCCATGCTGCATGGAATGCAATTAAAATTAACCAAATCACATGAGATTGCCAACATGCTTGTCAACATTTGAGTGCGTGCGCATGTGCGTGTGCATGTGCAATGTCAGCAGGTCAGCATCACTGAATAGGAATACATTTCATCCTACCAAAAATTGTAATGAAACCATTATGCTCTCTTAGCAGTATTGCCTTCATTCCAAATCACATTGCGGAATCTCCAAGCAGAGTTTAGAAAGTATGTCTGTGTGTTTCTAAAAATAAATTGCCCAAGGCAAAGCAGACAATACATTAGCACTGAGGTGTGGAATGAGTGTCACCGAGTGAATTTGCATCTTTCATCCACAAAGCCATACCTCAACTTGGGCCTCTGCAAAAAGTAAGCACGCAGCCAATGAATTCTGCTGCTCTGCTATCTTCCGGGAAGAATATCGCTGGAAGTTTTCCATCTGACATTATTAAATATAAAGTTAAAGATGAAGAAGAAATGAAGAAAATAGAAAAAAGAGAAACTTAAACGGTAAACTTGAACTCAAATGAACTGATGCGATGCCTGAAGAGATCTGATCATAAAACAGCCCTTTCTCAATGCTCGGAAAGACACTTAATTGCACTGTAGCATTAGCCATCATCTCAATTAAATTCACAATTTCAGTGTGTAATTTACCTGTGCAGCATGCATTTATTCATGAATTTCTGTGGCAGGGATATATGCAACCGCATGTAATCACAGCAACAATAGGGACAGTGCATTCTGTGGAATAATGTGCACTACATTTTACAAGGAAATAATATTGTTTAAAAATGCAGCGAATGGGGCATTTTAAACAGGCTTGGCATCATATCAAGGTGGTAAGAAATGAATGGGTCTGTTACAAGCCAATTCTGAAGTGTATAAATTCTTTATGTATATTCCAGATACAAGCTCTCTACCGCAATTCTCTTTTCTGATTTGACAAAGTGTGTATCATCGTTGGACTAGTTAACCTTTGTGGGACTCGTATAAGGTCAAGACTAATTGAAACAAGCAGCAAAGCAGATGTTTGAGGAGCCATCTCGGTCAATGAAGACAAAGGAGATACGCTGAACTGTAGGAGAGAGGCCTTCATCTCATCTGATATTAATCAGCCAGTATGTATTAATAGATTACTTTTTATCATTCAAGGGCAGGCTAACAATGTGTAATTCCCTTTCAAATGGTAGGAGCTTTAGAGTTAAAAAAAAGAAGAAACGAATATCTAAATATCATTCCGTGAAAAATTCTCAGCCTGTTTATTGTACGAATTTGCGTATCAATTCATGTATCAAACCAGTTCAAATGACATATTTCAATGCAAACAGCTCAGAAGCCTTAACCACGTCCGAAATTATTATCAGTAAGATACGCCACTTGAGTTCTGAATTTATGCATTAAGCCTGAACTATTCCCCTCTTTCAGCTGAAATAAATACATAAATAAAAATATGAAGTAGGGGGTGAGCCGTGTGCTTGTGCTGTGGACCTTATTTGTTTTGCATGAGGCATATCGCTGTTTGGAATTTAACATACGCTCCGCATCGTTACTTTGTGTGTCGTGTAATTCTCTACCTCTAGTCAGCTTGTTAAAAAGGAAATGTGTCACTACAGAGGGGGCAGCAGAGCATTAAATTGTTTTTGATGGAATAAGTTGGTTCTACCTTTCAAACTTCAGAAGAGCTTTCTGCTGAGCTGAGCCTCTGACACAGACGAGGACAATTAGCAGGGTCCAGTAACAGGCACGCATCTTCCAATTCTACATTATGCACACTTTTCTTCTTATTCTTTTTTTTTCCTCCACGGTTTGAAATTATTGAAATGAAGAAGGAGGAAATATTAGCATCAGTTTGTCAATATAAAATGAATTACAATTACAGCAGCTAAAAGCTCAGGAAGTATTCATGCAGGAGTCATTTTATTTTTTTATATCCATCCATCCATCCATTATCGATACCCACTTATCGGGTAGGGTCGCGGGGTGTGCTGGAGCCTATCCCAGCATTGGGCGAGAGGCAGGAATACACCCTGGACAGGTCGCCAATATATCGCAGGACACTTTTTAATGTTATCATTATTATTATTATTATTATTTCCATGGGACTTTAATGTACAGTTACCATTGTGGGACAGCTTTAGTCACCTGGGATTATATATTTATTTATTTACAGAAATTCAATGCTGTTACATAGACATTTTATTTTCAAGGGAAAAACAGCAATGAAATACACACTGCCATTTATGTGGTGATAAAGTGCAATGTATGTTGAACTATCCATGCTGGAATATGCCCTGAGATTCAGTAATGAATGAGTAATGTGCAGTGTTGTGCATTTGGAACTGGCCTGGTAATTTAGAAGGTTGCCGGTTCAATTTCCAGGGGTGACGCCAATTTTGAACTCTTGAACAAGGTACTTAACGTGAAATACTTCATTAAATATCCACCTGTTTATTATGGGTAAAGTGAGTTGTGCAAGTTGCCCTCAGTATGGGAATCTGCTAAGCAAATACTGTACTGCAGGGTAGGCATGCCTTTGGCAGGGTCTGTTTCATTAATAGCCAGGGTTTACACTTACCTGTTACAGCCAGATGGTCGCCAGAACAAAACAAGACTACACTTAAAATATTTAAAGGCCCGGGCAGTCATGTAGACTTTAATTAAAACTGGAATTTAATTTTCAATGAACAGTTATGCATAGTTGTACAATGAATAATTGAACATTTCATTTTAAAGCACCATTTGTTTCTTTGGAGGGAAATGGGCAAACTTAGCAAATAAAGTCCTCCCGCAGAAGACTTCCTGTCTTCAAAATAAAAAGTAAATTGATGGATGCCAGGTGCTACGCCTTGTAAAACAGGGTAATTAACCAAATGTCTGGGATGCTATTTCATAAAATAAACTGAATTAGTGAGACTTGACTGACATCTGGTGAATTGTAAAGTTATCATCCTGGCAGTTTGACCATGCATTTATTAAAACTTTTTAAACGCCCTCTTAAACTTTTTATCCCACTATTTTTTATCTTTGTTTTCAGCAAATTGGAATGACAAGTACAATGTGTATAGCACTATGCCTGCAGCTGCGCAGTGGCCGCATTTAACATGCACTCTTCGTGCGCAGTGACAGTGCAGACAGACTGCAGACAAACTGCAAACAGAGGAGTTAGCCAATGAGAAAAGGGATGACCCTACTGACTCCAATGAGAGTGCCAGTTATGCACTGGCCACAGGAGCAGCTGGCCACAGGTGGTCCTGCAAAGTCAGTCTGTGATACCAGACCATCGGGTGTGTCTCTATACTGAAACCCAGTACTTTGTATGGTGCAGCAACCGAGAAACCCAATGTAACATCTTTAGTTTTTCTAGTTATTGTAAAGTTGCATGGTGATTTTAAATACACAATAGCATTTGTGAAAAACCAGGAAACTACATATCCCCAATTGGATAAGTCATTTAATGTTTTAAAATGCACACTGTCAAATGTATAGCCTTGGGTTATGTTATGTTAAATCTTCTCAGCTTCACTTAACAGCTTTTTTTTTTTTACAAATACCCTTGCTAAAATATCTAAAGCTCTTCAAGCAAGAGTAATATTTTTACACCACTATTTTTGTCTTACATTAAAAGAGCACACATGGTCCATAGTCTGCTCTGTTAGAATTGAGTTAAGAGGATTTATACATGAAAATATATGGAAACATACAGTATATTATTGTACATTTTCATATATTTTATTTTCTAAATTTCACTGGCCACAAGTATTAGAGAGTAACCATTTTCCACTGCACCTCATATTAGGCTATATGCTGTCTGCACACCCTCTGCCCCCCCTCCCCCACCAACAGTATGTAATCTACCATTTATGAATATACTGAAAACAAATCAAATGTGTTGTTTGCAGTCTAAGTGTAATCAATCTCACCAGCAGGCTGATCTGATAATTGAAAAATAAATGCATGCCTTCCTTAATCTCAGCCAGATAACAAATTATAAAATTACCTAAGAGTAAGGTGATTTATGAATGCAAGGAAAAAAGTAATTACGTAACATGCTACCTTTTCAAATTTCAGATTTCATTTGTCGTTTGTATGTGACTAAGCGCTTGCAATTTTATTCAGTCAAACTGAGGCCTAAATGCATTTAACTACAGTATGCTTAGCCTTCAGTTTTAAAGAAATGATCAAAGTTAACTGGTACAAACTTTTAACTTTCATACTCAAAATGAAAGGTAAAGAACTACGGTTATGGTGATTTTTTTAAAACTTCTTAATCAATTACATTTGTATAACTTTGTGTCATGATGCATAACACACAACATTGACTTTTAAACATACATTACTGTGCCTCAAAGCAAACATGAACATGCTGCATTTTAACTGCATTTCTGAAGAAAAAAAACTGTTAAGAATTACTTAAAGCAGGGCCCTATTTTTTAAAAAAGGTGAATGAAATAACAGCCATTTGCATATATTGCCATTGTATAATTAAGTGCAGGTAATTAAATTAACACCAGGAGCCCTTATATGGCCACAGGTAGTGCAGGTGTAATCTGCTGTAATCTAAATCCTACAATCTTATTACAAAACTCATCCACATGATCCAAACCCTCCACTTGCAGCTGGTTTTAATGCGTTCGCTACCTGCCTAGCTGAAATGAGAGGTCAGAAATATCCTTATTAGAATGTCAAGCACAGAAATGATTAAATTCATATGGCATGATTAGGCTCCTCTGCTCCGCACTGATTCCGGTTTTCAGAGTGCATTCCTCTCCCTGTAGGGCATCCGCATTCGCATTCACATGATTCGACTGCTACTTTGAATAATGCATTTCAACATAACCAAATTCAAAACAACAAACAAAGCCACTTATCAAAATAAATAAAATAAATCTTGTGATGACTGGACAACAGCCCTGCAGGACGAAGCGTAATTGGCCATAGCTTTGCCCAGGGAAGGCGGGGTTTAGTTAGGCGGGGTGACCGCGTCTTATAGCTCACAAGCGACCGTCACTGGTGAGCTGGGCCCATACAGTCTGCCAACTCAAACTGCAAATGGATTCTCCCTTTGGCTCATGGTTATGTGAGCTCAGCTTGTGGACTGCAGTGAAAAAAGAGGCAGCAGCTTGACAGCTTGTATTATTGAATAAGAAATATAAATTGAGGATCATAACTGCATTAGCCCCAGATAAATAATGAAAACCAGTTCTTGGGAGTGTCCTCAGACTTTCGGTCCCCACTACAGTGGCACAGTACTGGGGTTTGGCTGCTTTGTCATGTGGTGAAACAGAAAAGGGAGACATAATAGGCGTGCTTCATGTTATTCTGCTCCAGGAGTTGAAATCACAAAACAACCTACCAAATAATGGAACAAAAGTGCCCTACTTAAGAAACAGCCAAAACAAAAAGGAATACATGATGGCTCTAGCAAGTTCACACAGCCCATATGGCCCCAAAAAATAAAATAAAAATTCCTCTCTCCTTTAGCCCTTGGAGCAGAGCCTTTTATAGAGCCCCGTGATTAGGCAATGCACAGCAGCTGTGATGATTGGCAATGTGCTACAGCTGCTACCCTGCCTGTAAGAGGAGCCAACACTGTCCATGGTCCTGCAGCTGTCCTAGGTTTCTGAGACACAGGAGGTCCTGAAGGGACAGCACACTACAATGCATCAGCATATATATATGCACTGCATGTTTGTGTGTGTGTGCGTGCAAGAGTGTTTGTGTAATCTGTTAGAAATCAATGAAAAAGTGTGTGGCTTTAGGGTTTAGACATGATCTCAGAACAAAGCATCTCAGAACATTTTTTTTTTTCTCTCATTGTACCTGCTGGCCTGATTTTCCACACACTACAGTCTCAGATGTGAAAGTCCCATAGCAGAGGGCTGCAGGATTAATATCTCATTCATGGTATAACTTCCCGTCATGGTGAAACAGGGAACACACATTGGTACAATACTATGACATGAATACTGATGCTGAATATCTACAAAAACCAGTCACACATCCAGTGTTTTTCAACATAACTTGGTAATAATTGGGAATTAAATTCCCATAAATGTGCAAATTAAATTAACACACATTTTTAAAATTACGCCCAAGGCACAGGAAGCACTTTATTATAATTATGCCTTGGGCATATTTCTGTTTATGCATACAAATTAATGTAAAAATTACAATGGAGAGAACAAAAAAAAATATATATATATATATTTTTTTTTTCTCTCTCTCCTGAATTTAGTATTTGTATTATAATTGGGTGGTAGACAAATATTGATTCAGCCCATACCTGTATGCTCTGAAAACTAACGCTGACATTATTAAGCAAGGCTGAAGGACAAAACAGGTACTCATCCATTCAAAAGGTGTCAGTGGACTCCATGGTTAAAACACACCGACAGACAAAACAGAAGAACAAATATAGCTGCAAACAGACATTAAGGGGGCCAAGCACTCAAACACATTCTACCCTGTGTTAGATTTTGCCATGCTACTTGACAGGAGGGTTTGCAAGGTTGAGTATGATTTCCAATTGGGAAGAAAGTAAAGAAAATAAATAAAAACAATTGGTTTAAAAAAATTGAGGAACTTACATTCTCTCTATAATCAAACACTAGGTTTGGTGTAGTTCTCGAATACAATTCTAAAATATTTATCAATGGTCATTAAATTAAACACATCATTACATATTCCACTGGCTGAAAATTCAAATACCTCTACAAAGCATGAAAAATCACTTTGAGAAAAAAAACTAATTCACTTCCCCTTCTGGAGTTTTGGCATGTTTGCATTTTTGACAGGAATGCGTCCAACTGAATGTTTTGCAGAGACTTGACCTTCTAATTTGTCTTGCTGGAAATATTTGTTGAAGAAGCTTCTGGGTAGTGTGATGGGCACAATGTTCAATAATTCTGACAAGTTAAACGAATACTGTGTCTGTTTCCCAAAGCAAACACAAACAATTCATTAAACATATTGACTTCTCCTACGTGTCTGTTCTATGAAACCGAGTGAATGGGAGGGAAAAAACAATCAATCCAACATCATGTTTTGACAGGATTTCACATTTCCTCCTGACATAACATGCACCTCAATAGCAACAGTTTATGTTACATTACCCTCTGCCTCTCTGATGGTGCTGCCATCTAGTAGCTATCAATTCATCTAGTGCATCAATATTCATTTTAGTGTATGGGCAACAGTTTTGAAAAGCCATGTCTGCTGGTACTTTTTTTCTGTTTTTGACAGATGGTCAGTAAAAATGTAAAATGGGGAAATGGAAAGACCCAGATGACCAAAGGGCTTTTTATGGGATGTCAGTGGTGTGAGAGAGAGAAAGAGAGAGAGAGAGATGGGGAACAATGAAATGTACCAGCGGTAAGCCTTTCAATCTCCGAGCATCTGTTGCGAATGACCTCCGCTGCGCGATGCACACATGCTGACGACTGTGTACCCTGGCTTTATCTGTAAAGGTCTACTCTGTGCAATCGTACAGCCAGCCTTATATCAATATGCAGGTTTTGCGCAAATCCAATACTCCAGCACACAGATTATGAGGCTCCAGTGGGAGCTGATTATAGAGCACTGGGACATGAAGAGATTTATTTTGGCCTCTCTACTTCATCCTCTACTTTTAGCATTGAATTATTATTATTATTATTATTATTATTATTATTATTATTATAAAGTTAACATTTAAAATAAAATAAAAATATATATATATTTAAAAAACAACATGCACAGCTGCTTACAAAGGGGATGAACTATGTGTAATTTTGTAAGATAAAATTGTTTATTTATTTAATTTTAAAATTAGACCCTGCTTCCGTTTATAACTTCCTCAGCTCTAAAGATTACATTGTGGGGATTGCCTCTCAAACTCATTCGAGAGGGAATGAAAGAATGGGAGAGAGAGAGAGGGGGGAGGGAGGGAGGGAGGGAGGGATGGGTGAGGAAGAAGCAGGGAATGTGGACCAGACTTGACATGAACACTGGTTCTGCATTAATGCTCTTAACCAGTCTGATGTTCCTGCTGGAACATATTGTTAACAAGTTTGCAGAATACAATCTCCTCTACTGGGACCCAGATAACAGGTCCAATTCCGTTACACTTCACCAAAGCTACAATGTATTGTGAATTATAAAACAGGCAGGCTAGTTCCTTACTTTTCTGCACATGCAATATGGCTGGAAGAGTCTTCGCCTCATACATCTGGGTGTGGCCCGAAGATTACATTCACTGTAATATGTATCCTATGATTATATTCTGTAAGCAGACATCACTAATTAGAGGGAAGCAGGACTGTGTGATTTTCTGTATTGTGTGTATGTTGGTACCGTAGCCAATCAGGGTGGTTTATGTAAAAGGATTACATTATGAATGGCTGCCACATCTACAAACGTGATTTTGCTTCCTTTTCAAAAAATGACTTTTTTTTTTTAATTGCTCATTGTCTATATGAAAAACTGGAGTAGGCCCCTATTGTTGAAAAAAAATATATATATCTACGTATTTATTTCTACCAACAAACAAAAGATTAAATTCTGAAAAACAGCAGTTGTCTACATATCAATAGAAACAGTGAGGATCTGAAGGTCTGCTGACCTATGTGCTGTTATTTTACTTAAAGCAGACTTTCCACGTCCAGTTCAACAGCGATGACAAACACATCTTCCCTGTGCTGGTCTCTTATCGCCCTGACATTTCCGATAGATGTGTTTTTATCACATTTCGGCTGCACGCCTGTCACTCAGCGGCTCCCTCGCTGCATCCGCAGGGCCTTTGCTCGCCCACTAGGTGGCCTCGGTCCTCTAACAAGGCTCCCATGGAAAGTGATTTTAAACATGTAGTGAATACCTAAGCATGTGATATGCATAATCATCCAGCAAAGCTGTGCTAAGAATTCTTTTGTTTTTCATGTTTGTACACAGGATGTCAAACAGCTCTAATTGCGAAAACTGCTCTCCTTCACCTGAGTGGGTAGTGCATCTTATTTATTTTTTTCGTTTCTTTGCATAGCGCGGCATGGCTTGATGCGTCTGACGCGCTGACGCTCGTGGCTCTCTAAAGGAGCCGCTCGTCCGTGGAGGCCTCTCTGATGCGGGCTGACAGAGGGGCGTGGGGACCCCCCGCGTTCCCGCCATCTCCCCTTTCATCACCGCCCGGCCGTCTCGCTGATGCGCACCAAAGACCGCGTCGTCAGCAAGACCGCGCGGCCCGACGCTTATCGCTCCGTCGCGGCTAAAAATAGCCCCCCGAGCCACGGTCGAAGGCCCAAACCAAAGCAAAGAGTTAATGGCATCGTCTCGTGGCTCTGACGTTCATTAAGGTCAAGGAGCGTGATGCCCTGACAGGTCTTTTTTATGTCCACTGCACAAATTCTTCAAAGGAAATACGCTTCTTTGCGTGCAACAAAAGGCCGTCGGTATTTAAATGTGAGTTACAAAGAAAAAGGAGATGACATACCTTAATGTAAATGTGGTCGGAGAATGCAGGTGAAAATAAACCTTTCCCAGGAGGCCTCCCATGGAAGTGCTAACCAAGCTCAGTCCCGTTTAGCATCAGCAGTTTGAAAAGGGAAGGGTAAAGGGCGACTCTGCTGCTCTAAATGCAGCCAGAGAATAAAAGTGCTTATGGAATTCTAAAAGAGATTTTGAAAAACATGACAGTTGGCTCCTTCTTTTAAGTATGCCGTGGATGGCAAGGAGTGAGAAGAAGAACCAAGGCACGCATTACATGCTTTCATAATGTCAGGAGAACTGAGCATCAAGATGCATCCTCTTTCCAAAAGCTGTTGGATAAGCTCTTTTTTTCGTCATTATAGCCCAGGCCAATGCCTTCTGAAAAAAATGTTTCAGAAGATTCTTCATCGACAGACAACCCTACACATACATATATATTTCAACAGCTTTGTCTTAGTATTTCCATGTTATCAGGGCATAATTATAAACTTACACTCTGTATGGGTGCGAAGCTTTGTAGGCTTTTTCTATTTGCTTTATCATTTTAAATTAATTATATCCAGTTGGGTACCTGGAGCTAAGTCGGTATAGATGCTCATATAGAGCTTCAGTGTGGGCTACTGTATGCCTTTGGCTGTGGTGGGGCCCCATTTGCCTTATCCGACAAGAGGTAGGATGGGTTTGTCTTTCAGGGTTTCATAAGTCACCTCTGCATTATTATCTCCCACTGACATGCTAGACACCCACACGGTGCCAGTCATCTCCAGAAAGAAATGCTCGCACTCGACTCTCTCCTGCAGTACTGTGGGGACTGTAGAGTATAAAATACCCAGGGCTCTGGGTGGGCTTATACCCTACAGGCCACACACCGCAACAGGAGAGCAGTGACTATTTTACACTCTACAGGCTATGTACATAGAACTATCACATAGCCAGTGATTAGTTCACCCCCTCCAGCCAACACAGATGGATTGTGTATTCCTCACAGTAAATGAGATTTCCTTATGAAAGGGCACATTGCTATTCTCAGATGTTTGTTGCTTTTATTCTGCCATGGAGTGCAATAATTATCAGTAAGTGCTATTAGGAATGAGGTGAAAATTGTTGCAAGAAGAACAAGCAGCGAGGCAGGAAGGACGTGTTTTTCTGGGAGTGGTTCTGGGGGTGACTGAAGTGAATCTGAAGGAGATTCCTGCCAACTGAAGCACACTGGAGATGTTCCCTGCTCCTGCAATTACCCTCCACAATAACAACTCTCCTCCACCATGAATAGGAAGATTAGAATGGTGCGCCATTGTGACACGTACTTGGGGAGCAAAGGGGTTGGTGGGAGAGGGATGAAGTGGAGGAAAAAGCAATTATTAAAATGCTAAATTTTGTTTTTTCAATTGATCAATTATCTCCAGCTAGATTCAGGATTTATTTTTTATTTATTTATTTTCGCACTTATTTTTGCCGTTCTTGTTTTCCTTTGCGTTGGCCTCAGCCGGGTCAGGTTGCTCAGAGCTGAGAAAGGCGAGTGCTGGAAGAATTCATATATAAACGACATATCACGGAAATATCACTGAGGCCCCTGAGCAATCTTGTCTTTGGACCCTTCCAATGGCACAGGGAGCGTGTATTTTAATCTCATTCATAATGAATTGCTTCCTTAATTAGCTATAATTGAATTACAGAGCAAACCCCTACAGAATACTCTTTTTTTTTTTTTTTTTTTTTATAAAAGGAGAGCACAGACAGAAAGAGACAGAAAAAAAATCTTTAACAGGATCCATCTGTGTAAAGATAAATAAATAAATACACAAGGATGTGAGCCTGCCAAGGATTTAGCCTTGCTCCTCTGAAAGCCCGTCCTGTTTGTCTGTTGCCGCCACCGCGCCATGTGTTGTTTAAACGCTCGGGCCGCTAACAGGGCCGCGCCCGGCATGCTGGGCTCAGGGCTCGGCCCCATCTCCGAGCGCGGGCCCAGAGACTGCCGATATTTCGCCGCTAGGCACGAGACACTTAAATAATCTATCTCTCTTCCCCCTCCCACTTTCCCGCTGCCTCTCGCTCTGCCTCTCTCTCTCTCTCCTTTATTCTCTATTTCTTCACCCGTTTTCCCTCCTCCTCCGTCTCTTTGCTTTTCCTTTTCTCCCCTTTCTGTGCATTTTTTTTTTCTCTTTTTCTCTCTACGCTGCATGGAGTCCCTCCTCATGTTTTTGGTTTCGTGAAACCTCATTCTTCTATCGCTAACTGGGATAACCCCACTCACTGGGAGTGGGGAGAAAAAAGAAGGTGAAGTGGAGGGGCAATAAAAGGATTAGCCCCAACCCCCCTTCCCCACACCCTCCCAGAATCACATGACCACAATAAACGAACGTGTGCGCACTCGTGCACACCCTGCCACCACCACCACTTGATATTTCCAACTTTATAAGCAAATTTGGTTGGCATTACAAGCCTTGAATCTTATTGATTTTTGAAGAGCATCTGCAATAAAATGGCGGAATGCACCCAGGCGCACCTCGGGGAGTTCTGAACAGGGCTGTTTGCATTTGCATCGAGCATTGCTTGGCTGGTTCGGTCCGCGAGCGTTCCTCGCCACCTGAACCATTTTATTTCTTGTTATTGCTGCTCTTGTTCCCGTTGTTTCTCGCCCACCATAAGTCTTTCTGTCACGGTGACTAGCAGAAGAGCCCACAAATCCGGGGCGGCCATGACAAATGAAGAGCAAGCCGAGAGTGGGGCCGTCAGAGGCTCTAAGCTGCCCCTCAGCGACCGAACCTCAGCAGGATAAACAGACAGGCCCGGATACTCCTCCTTCCTGTGATTTCACACGGTGACAGATGCTCCTGAAAGGAGCGGTAATTAGCTGTAAACGGCCGAAACGCCGGGCTCCACCAAGACCTCGGACATGTTTAATTATATTTGTTTTAAAGACCTTGCCTCCGTGCCCCCCAGGGGAATTCATTAGAAAGAAGATACCGTAAGTACCCCACAATGCACGTCAAGAGTGTGGCAGCGCTATGAGCTTGAAGAGGCTGTACCAATTAATAATAATAAAAAAATGTAAACCTTAAAAAAAAAACAAAGAAAAAAAAAACAGTGAGGTGCCAAGGAAACAGCACGATTGAATTCCACCTATCACACCCGGACCTGCCATTATGTGCAATTCCTGAATAAACATTATCTGTAGTCATAATAAAACAGACAAGGCTTAAGAGGCTGCTAATATGCAGAGGACTTATTACTGTACACTGATGCCTGCTTTTTATACAAACCATAAAAAAACATAATCTGATTCCCAGCAGCCCCTGAGGCACAGCAGTGGAATGGCGTCTGGCTGCTCTGCGTACTGTCAGAAGGCATGTGACGAGCCATCGCTGACTGACACGGCATTGATCTTCCCCCCGCCATATCGCCACGACAACCACAACCGAGACAAAGTGTGAGGGGAAAAACCTTTTCTTTTATGATGACAGATTATATGCTTTTCTGATGTGCTCGCTGAAATATCCAGGGAGGAGATCACTAGCTACAAAATATCAAGTGGCTCCTTAATTCAGTGAGATAAATGTTAAACAGGTAGAGATGGTGTCAGATCAAACATGACTCGAGTTTAAATTGGGTGTAAATAAGTTCGTTCTGACAAACTGTACAAATACATGGGGACCACGTCCTTATACACAAGAGTGTAAGGAGGTGAAGACACTATTCATTCCCCAACTGCATCAAGCCTTTACTTGAACACGCCAGTGATCTTTCCCTACTGCACAACTTGGGAAGCTGTTCTACACATTCACAACACCACGTAAAAATGTAATAAATAAAAAAATAATCTAAAAAAAAAACTTTCTGACATCAGTGTAGATTCACCTTTGACTGACTCCCACCATACCCCCTTGTTCTGCTGACAGAACTCAACCTGATACATCAAAGATTTTCTATAGTTGATTGCACTGTATTCAGCTATTCCGCATCACCCTTGGCTGTGTTGCATGAACCTCTTTGTTTAAGCGCAGTGGAGGTGCATGTGTTACATATGCACCCCGAGACATACAGGGGAATTCATAAAGAGCTGATAACCTCCAGAATGGCAGGTTCTATCAAGAGCTGCTCTAGTTTCAGATAGATCATCGTTTTGAGATCTCAATCTTTAGCACATTCAGGTACCATAGCAGAGCATTTTGTTCTATCTACAGTGCCCTCCAAAATTATGGGACAAAAAAATATCTTGATACATTTTAAATACAGCGAAAACTGGAATAAAAACAGATGAAGAAGGAAAGCAGGTTTGGACCTATGCTGGATAATACATACATGTTTTTCAAAATAAATGAAATTTCCATATGAAGAGCGAGAAACCATTTTTGTAAGTTGCTCCTTGCTATTATTCTGACAGTGTCAAGTAATTACCACTAAGTGCTATTAGACATGATTTGTAGAAAAAAAGGGACAAGGTGGATAAATCAGTTGTGAGACACGAGTGGCATAGACAAGCCCCTTCACCCCCTCTGCCCCATAGGAAACAAAGTAGTTACTCAATATATCACATGGTTAATTGGGGGGCTGGGGTTGGACGGTTGCTTGGAATAATATTGGAGAGTGAGATTTCATGAACCCTGTAACAGGTGGAGCTACAGGATCACAAGTTATCAATCACCGATTTGTCTGAACCAAATCAACAGTTATTGCTCTTCAGAGGCAAAGACAATGATTCACAGGTTCAAATCAAGGAGCCACTGACAGAGCACAGATCAGTGAGTGACTGAATGCATAGAGTAGCTCCTCCTGCTCTAATACTGAACTTAAAGTAAAACTCGTAGTAAAGTAAAACTGGGTGCTATGGTCCAATGAGAGCAAAATTTAGCTTTCATGCGATGCACACCAGTGGTGCTTTTGAATCAGAAAAGGACGCTTAGGTTGAAAAGCATATTACTCCTAAAAGGGAACATTGTGGTTGATTTTTGATGTTACAAAGCCGTTTTACATCTTTCGGTCCTGGGACTTGTGTTAAGGCCAGTTGAATAAAAATAACTTTAAAGAAAAACAGCCAAGAAAACCACAAGATTATTGCTTTGTAATGACTATATCAGTCTCCAGGCTTGAGCCTGATCACACATTTGTGATATGAATTGAAGTCAGTCCACAAATGCAGACTGAACAATCTTGAAGGATTCTATGTGGAGGAATGGTCAAAGATCCATCTCAGTATGCTCACCAATCTCATAAAAACACAACAGAAAATGACTCTGTAGTTTTATCTTTGTTTAGGGAAGGTGTACAGAAACACTGAAAACAGGGGTTTGACACTGGTCAATCATTTCTGTTGGAAAATAAAATTGATATTTTTCTCTGAGCGATTGCGTTAAAAGTATGAAAGTTATTTTTTTTTTGAGGTCTGCTGTATATTTTATATAGCCTTTTTTCCCTCATCTTTATCAAGGATGCCAATTATTATTTATAACATGTCATGTTCGACTTTGATCTGCTGTACAGAAACAAACGAACAGAAAAAAGCCAAACACAGATCATTCCCATATCATCAGCTCATGAAACGTTTATGTTCCACTAATTTCTAAACTTTCTGAACTAAAATTAAGTGTGTCACTGAGAGGCATTTGAGGAATTAAGTCAAACCTTACATTGGGAAGGCATGCCTGCAATCAGTGGAAATATTAAATTTAAGGAAGACAAACACAACTGCAAACATCAAAAGCAGTATATTTTATATATAAGCAAACTGGTCAAAGTCCTGATTAAAGCATGGTGTATTCTGACCTTCCCATACTGTGAGGGTATTCATCAGAGTAGTTTTAATGTGACATGAAATACATCAGTGATCCAAGTCCGAAGCCCATTTGCCTGGTATATGTGGTTAAAATGAATAATTAACTAACTCTCTGAAGAGACAGGCTCTTGAAATGTTCAGTAATCAATGGTGTTATTAAATCTATAAAGGACAGCACTCAGTGTGAAAATCCATGACTTTGATGGGATGCTCCCTCTCCCTGGCTCTCGCTGATGATTCATGAATTAAGTAAAACACATAGATGAAGGAGTGATAAAAAATTTTAAAAATGAAAAAAAAACAAAACACAGAAATACAAACACTTACCTGTTCCCATAGGAATCCAGAAGGGGGCAAAGCAGAACAGAGAGAGAGAGAGAGAGAGAGAGAAAGAGAGAGATCATTGATTACTGTGAGCTTTATGTAAGATCTTACATAATATCTCTGATAAGAATTAATGTTAATTAGAGGGGTTACATTCCAGTATGTAGATGAAGTCCGCTTGGGGTGGATAACAAGTCATTTAATACCATAAATATCAATGGGAAAAAGGAAAGAGAGGTTCAGTGCTGTTTTTTGAGCAAACACGAATGACACTAGTGGTGTAATAGGTGATGACAATATAGGCCCACTAAAATAAACTAAAAAAAAACAATTTGATTTATTAAAAATGGGGGATTCAGAGCAATATTTGTTCAGGGGACTGATCCTTTTTAGCTACACCCCTGAACACTAGCCTAAGCTCACATGCAAATACACCCCCTGCTTTCTTACTGTATTATTCATCACAAACACTTATTTTAATTATGTTGCCATAGCCTAATCTCGCTTCTTGCACATTAAACAGCAGAACATAATTATTCTCCAACTTATTTCTCTCTCTTTTCTTCTCTCTGTATTTCTATGCTCATGAATTGACACATAAAAGGCATATTATGCTGGATGTTTTATTTGATAACAATGCTAAGACATATCTACAATGCACTTTATACATTGTAGCTGAATTCATTGTACACACTTTACCTGTATTTGTTATTTTAAAATGTGTTTGGGACATTTCTGGGTGTGGTGTTATTCTATGTGTAAGGAGGGGTGGATGTAGCTACAGAGCCTGTGGTTTGGGATCAGATTCCAACGTGCTTGTTGCTAGTTTGCTGCAATGGCAGATGCTAAGGAACCTACAGATAGATACAGTGAAGCAAAAAGACAAACCAACAGGGCTCGTTCAAAAACTAGAGTCGACCTTACTTTTCTTCGGTGGCGTCTGCTGAAGTTCCCTTAGAGGATGAAAAGCGATGTGGAGTAGCCCTGTTTTCTGTGTAAGTAACGTTACTTTTAGCTAGCTACATTACGCATCTAGATTCCCAAGGTTGGGTAGCTTTTGTCTGTGCCAACAGCACTCCGTCTATGTTTGGAGACAGATCACAAAGACACAAATGAAATAACTTAATTGAAACATCAGCATCAGGGTGTGATGGCCCAAGGTTCGTGTGCTGTACATATCTGCACAGTCGACCAGTGTCCCTCCCCTAATTACGACCAGCGACCCAGTGGCAGTGATGGCCACCCGTGTGGCATTGTGAAGGAGCCTCTGAGTGTGGCGTGTGTCTGCTTCCCATGAGAAGCATTACAACACAAACACATGATGAAAACACAAAACAAAATAAATCAGTCGCTAATTGTCCCCTTTTGCATATCTCAGGATCTTGTGCTGCGCCTCAAATTGAGCGTGTCTAAAAACAGCTAGCGGGGAAGGCAGAGGAGGTGACCTGCACATTAGAGAACATTAACTGTCACTGGCATCTATCAGTCACAGAATAAAAGGCCTTGTAAAAGGTTTTATAAATCTTGCTCTCAGCCTCCTTGGGCTGAATTCAAAGGCCTTTAGCCTGTACTATAGGTATATACTTGATACAGAATATATATATATATATATATATATATATATATATTCTGTATCAAGTATGCAGTATATACTTGAATAAATGCTATATGTATTTGTAACTGCATATATATATATATATATATATATATATATATATATATAAAATACATAATGGTACAGTATGCATAGTTTACAACCAAATACATTCATATTATATTGTATAGGCCGTACTTTCTTGCTACTAATACAATGCCTAAATGACATCTGCCATTTTTACTTGTTTAGTGGTACCTGTCATACACCTGAAATCCAAACAGGTTGAATTACAGGGAATTTCTACTGTGTGAGATCAGAAAAGCACATATCAACTGGTCACCCATGGGTGTTTATGGCAGGGGGAGAGTGCTCATGAGAAAGGATGCCGATGGATCCAGGACAAAATCTCTGAGCCCTAAAGATTCCGTAAGACCGTGATCTTTTTTAGGCTAAAGAATGGCAGAATTCTATCAGAGCTCCGGCCTAAACCCATCTCCGCATCCATCCTGCAAACAAGACAGCCTGGCTAACCGTACCGGCTCAAAGATCCATTCTTTTCAGAGGGAGATAGCATCGACCCTGTGCATCAAAGCTGTGCTGAAACAAAGCTCCAGCAGCGAGTCGCTGGCCTCTGCCACTCTCAGCAGTACAGTGATCTTTCAGCGAGCCAAGACACATTGGAACTGTACACAACTGTCTGCCACAAAAAAAAACAAAAAACAGACTAGTACCTCTTCGGTGAATCTTCACTCCCACTAACCAATCATGTCATTAGTTACTGAGTAAATGGATAGACGAATAAACCGATAGACACCGGAATCAAATTAACCTCAACCAGCGATCTGACCTACACTTTCACCAATATGCATACATGGCAATAATTTGGGTGACCCTGAAGACCACAGTTTTAATCGCCTGCCAATTACCATACAATATGTGTAACACAAAACTGATCCAAATATAATCCGTACACCAAATCTAAATCCATAAGTGGAAGCTGCTTGACGACCAGACAAACAAGGGTGATGAAAT
This sequence comes from Anguilla anguilla, assembly GCF_013347855.1. Lineage (NCBI taxonomy): Eukaryota > Metazoa > Chordata > Actinopteri > Anguilliformes > Anguillidae > Anguilla > Anguilla anguilla. The sequence continues at coordinate 15,213,305 of NC_049215.1, forward strand.
GTGTTGATATGGGATCCTGAAGGGAGAAATCTATGGAGCACTTAATTTGGATTAAGGAACGGCAGTTTCCAATCTGTTGTTCTACTCTTTGCTTTTTATTTTCTGATACCAACCGCAATGCCCAATTGATCCGAAACACAGTGAGAATTAAACACTTGTGATGTGCAGGAGAAAGAATATTTATCCTAGTGGGGCTTGAGGGTAAAGACGATTCCCACTGTGTAAAAAAAGCAGTATTGCAATAAAAACCTAAAAAAAAAACTTTTGGAGCTACAATTCTCAGTTGTAGTACCAGTATCAGAAAGAATATAACAGTGTTCCAGAGAACAAAAACAGTGATAAAAACATCACAACTTAACTCAAGCTTTAAATAAAACATGATTTTTATTTTTTTTTTATTTTTACTGGTTATGTTTGTAAAAGTAATTACAACTTAAAAAATACTCCAACAAAAAAAAAAAAAGTAACTGTAAGAGTTGACAATGCCAAAAAAGAGGATTCTAGCCTATGGAATCAGCCATTTCAATGTACATCAATGAGAAGTGCAGTCAGTGTGCAGTACATACTGTGGTATTCCTCATCCATCAGCTACCAAGGTTTGTAATGAATTGAGCTGCATCTCTTTGAAAGCATTCTGAGCACAGATTCCTAATGGAGATATCACAAGATGGGGGATCTTAGGTGGAAGGCTACATCCTGTCAAACATCCTTTAGGATTCTCCCCAGCTGTCGTAAAACCCATTACAGTAAAATGCTTTCCATGTCCCATCAACCAGGACTTGTACCTGCCCAGATGATGCCACCTCTTGACCTCTGCCATTAATTCTCACAAATATAAAAACGAAAACTGACAGTAGAAAATAAATAAATAAACAAATAAATAAAATATATGAAAAAAAAATGCATTGTATATGACTGACATGAAACTGAAGAGGACACAGAGTGAATAATATATGTATGGATTAAACATGTTTGGTTTTAGACTATGACTGGCACCCCCCACGTTTTAGCCCCAATGACTGACATATATGAGTCGTGGTGTCATTAAACTGTCTGTTCACATTTCAGACAGGTTCCTGGCTGAACAGTGACAGATGGGTTTTGTATTAAAGTAATATCATTGATATTGGCATAGCTTGGGTTCATTATAAGTACAAGGCATACTCATCCTGCCATATAGCATCAATCTTTAGGGCAGTTGCCAGACGCTGCTCCATTTGCAGGATATTGCTAATAGCACTTCCTGCTTTTTATTTATTTTTTAAGAGAGCGTTGGCAGTTACTCTCTCCAAAAATGATCAGATTGCGACCGATAACAGTCACATAATCACTCTAGCTTCTAGACCCATGGTTTCTGAAGCAAAGCACTACAGATTCTGTAATTAATGTAAATGTCAGATTCACTGGCCACTTTTGGAAGTAGTCCACATAATGTTAGCTGGGATGCAAGGAGGAGGCATATTACTCAAGTGATTTGCAGGGACCTTTTTTGATTCTCTAATGTATATTGTTGAATGACATTGTTTCATATTTGCCAATTTCTTTCTTATCTGTATAAGTATTTTGTGTCTGAAACCAGGCATGTCAGAGCTTTGTAAACATATCACTTACTGTTGTGGAAACTGCTGCTTTATAATTATATGTATTGGTATAATACATATGGTAAGCATATCCACAAAGCATTCTCATTAACCTTTGTCATGGCTGGCTAACCGAATTAGCATTTGGAAAAAGAAAAGTAGATGTCTTCCTAATATGTGTCTTTTCCGTAAAACCAGAAAAGACAAATGTGAAACAATTTAGTAATGGAAGCTTTTGTCTTGTATGTATTTTTTTCCCCCATGGGGAAAGCATGTGATGCCAGCCACCACAGCTTATCACACTGCAGTTTGCAAGCAGGGCTCACAGACAGACATGAGTCAGAGGAAGACACTTCAAATGCATCTCAACAGGCAAACTTGTGGGAGCCCAATCAACTAGCGGGGGTGTTCATGGATTCTCACAACGTTTTTGTGTGAGCCAACTGTACGTCGGCCTGTGGCTGTTGGGTACAGTTTGCATGGTCTAGATTCAATACCAAACCGTGTACATTAAAAAAAAAAAATATATATATATATATATATATATATATATTGACTCTTCTTATTTTACTAGGAATATAATTCTTAGATACAATTATGTTATGGGATAAGAGGAATATAAAACATAAATCAGGTGCTTTAAAACACAAGGAACACAAAGAGGAAGGACTTTTAATGCTTTATTACTATGAACTCCTGCTCATTCAAACATATTTTATTTGCCAAAAAGCAATGTCTTTTATTCGCCGGGGTAAGGAAGGGGGTGGGCAACTATAGTGATATAGGGGCTCACTCCCAAGCCCCCCCCCCCCCACCCTTATTGTGACAAGCCCCCCCTCCACTTGCCCCCCTCCTCCAGGCCCGGGCCTAACTTCTACTTTTGGGGACTGCCGGAGTTTCATTGAAACACATGCGGTGCTGATCTAATTAAGCGTCTTACATTTAATTCCTTGCTGCATAAATATGCAATTCATCCCAGAGTGCTTACATGCAACAGAATTCATGTTGTTTATCCAGACTGTAATGAGGCAGCTACTTGCATTATTTTCAAACCATTTAGAACAGCAGACACTATTCATTTCATCACTTCAGCTCAGGACATATTGCAGAATTGTGGGATTTGTCCCACTGAAGCAGCCTGCCATGTTGTACTCATCTGGCTCCATCATTCCTTCGATTAATGGCTTGTTAAAAAAATGATGTGATCAAGTTAAAAGCATTAGTTTACATTACCCAATCACAGAAACACAGAATTGCATTTTAATGTGCTTAAGTATAGAAATACAAGTCCATTAAACCGACATTTTGCCACTCAAGGCACATCACACCAATAACTGCAACATTTATCTCACCGGAGAACAGTTCATTTTTACAGGACTAAAATAAATTCCATTTAAAAATACCGCTTATTTTGAAATAAATCTGTATTCTTGCCTGGACCTTTTTCCAGCATTATTATTTTATTCAGTTCAGAAGTTGTAAGTAATATGTAAAGGGACATATTTCATACAGTGCTCCTCTCCCTTTTATGTCTTTCAGCATTTGTTCTGCCAGATGTGTAATCAGAAACAGAGGATCCATCCTTTATTTTGCCGTAGCCAAGTGTACTTCCTCTCATAGTCTGGCTAATGTAAACCTGCGCTTATTCTGTAGGTTGCACCTGATTGGCTGATGAAAGGTTGTTTTTAAAAAAAGTCATATTTTGCCATAAGTAACACATTTTGTTAATGAACACCTGATGGTTCAGTTCTACTCTTCTAATATGCAGCATACAAATAATATAAATTCTGGCTGTCAACACTGTTAAATATAGACCAGTGTTGCATAACAATTAGGGACTGGGCTTGCAGCTCTGAGGTTGTACTGTAGGTTTAATTACCAGGTACAGCACTGCCATTGTACCTAAAGCAAGATCAACTTAACCTTCAGCAAATATCCAGCTGCATGGATGGATCGCTATGCAAGAAAGTGCACTCTATACGTCATGCATCATCTGTTAAATGCCTAAAATGTAAAAGCGTGCCTTGCCTCATCTTGCCTTTTCTTGAGGTAGAAATGTGTGTTTATTAACGTTTTTATTCCCCAAATCACAATTTTGTTACTCGACCTCGGTAAAGTACACAGAGATCCGCTCAGTCTCTTTCTCAGCCAAAAAAAGGCAGACGGGACTTCATCCCAAGGCGTGCGCTAGGCTTATGAAACGGCGCTGATCTGCATTCAGCCTGGTAAGCGCTTTCTTTACTGTCAGCCATATGTCAGTCAGTGCTTTTCCTAACACAATAATCAGCACCCCCCCCCCAACCACCCCGTCCCCCATGCCCACCGTGGTATCTTTTAAAGACCAGCAGCTTTCAAATAATTAAAATCCGTCTGTAACTTTTGCTTGAGTTGGCTTTCCCACCTTTGATCCTCTCCTCAGTGTGTTCTTGGCAGCCAGCAGCTGTCAGAGTCAGCCGCTGATAACGCATCAAGTGTGACAAATAAAGGACAAAGAGAATTAGCTGATAGAAGAAAATCAAGCGTCGCCACCTTCAAAATAATCAGCCAGAGCTTTGTGGCTCGCCACCAACTTCCTTTAATCAAAACCTAAAATTTGGATAACTACTTGCGGTGGGTTATTATGCAATGGACTGGACATTTTATCATCGCCCACGCGTATGACATTTATAAAGATAGGAAGCAGATCTGAAATGTCACAGTGCCCTGAACAAAGGCTTTTTTAAAAAAAAGCCAGTGTCTTTAAAGACTTTTCAGAAACGCAGGTCCGGAATTGACAAAATGACAAAAAAAAGTAGGCTACATCTCTTTCCATTTGCTTTGGGTCCTCTGGGCCACCGTACCCTCCCAAGGTGTTTTCGTTCGAGTCGATGCGGGAATTTGGTGCAATCCACTGCTGATTTCAAATGCTATTTTCAATTAACTTCCCCCTCCAAGACAAGGCGGCATGCCAGATCACATTACCATACAGCGGGCCCAGCCTGGAACATTTTATTGAACTAGACTGTTTGAAGCTGGGCTTCCTTGCGGAATATGGGGATTATGAAAATGCATGCTAATTGTGCTGAACATCGAGCACAGTTCCTGCCTTATTCATCAACTTTGCTTCTATGGAAATATGTGCATGCGTACGGTAAAAAGCAAACACTTTAGCATTTTTTGGCTTTCTGGTATTTTTGATATATGATGAGCATTGACTGCAGAAACTTTCTTTGTTAGTGTACTGCAGTAGAGGACCTCTGCATGGCTATGCTGGGCCTGTGACAATTCTGTATCATATATGCTTTTCTCATATTTACATAACCTCAAGTTATTACCCAGATACTGAGACACAATAATATGCTGACATTAGAGATACTAAATCATAGTAAAATCATTATCATTATTGTTATTATTAACTATTATTAAATTTGAATTTCATATTTCTCATTAGGTATTCACCAAGTAGAGCAGAAATTTGCATGGCCAGCTTTTTCTTATTGTATGAGCATCTGAAAAGCAATACTGAAGAGACAGGACAGTGATCATTGATGTTGCTCCACAGCAGGGCTGCCCAGCCCTGTTCCTGGAGATCTACCATCCTGTAGGTTCTCATTTCTACTCCAATTTGACACACCTGATTCTACTAATTAGCAGCTCAACAAGCTCTCTAGCTGTTGAATGAGGTGTACTTTTGTTGGGTTGGAATGAAAACCTAGAGGACAACAGATCTCCTGAAACTAGGTTTAGCAGCCCTGTCCTAAAGGGTCTGGGATTGTTTGTTTACCAAGTGAAAAAATAAAAATCTATGAAAAACAATCATCTTGAGTGGTCTATGTCACCAATAATTGAACATGGTCAAAGAAAAGGAAAATTAATGCACCCAAACATACTCGCAGACAAAAATGGTTCACTTAAAAGACTTGTTACAAGGTCTTCGTTTAGCTGCTCTTTGTTTTATTAAAAACATTTTGTTTTATTTTTAATGATCATTTTAATGTTGTATGAGGACAGGCAGGCAGATTTTATATTCAATTATAGGTAAGATAAGAGGGGGTGCATGGTAAACATTTCTCAATATCACACAAACTAACAACATATGAATAGCTTTGCACAAATAAAAGTTCATCATCAGATAAAAAAATAAAATAATCAGGTTCTAAATACACTGGAATCCAAAGAAGGGCAGTCTACCTGCCACAACAAATTATTTCTCTTAAGTCTAATGACATCTCCAGTGAATCTATAAATGTCAGGCCCTGCCATTTCACTGTGCATACTTCTAAGCCACAAATCCTGGACGTTTAAGGTGTTCTCACCAAGAATATGTCAGCAAAACTGACTTGAATTTATAATCCGTTCAAGTCTGTTCAAAGGTCTTCTGTGGTTAACCAATTAATTTAGCTTATTTAAAGGAAGATGGGTACACATAGTAGCACTTATTTGGAACAACTTTGTGTTGCAACATTATACCAGTTGATTGAAACACAAATGCTTTTAGTGTCTTAATTTGCATATAAATTGTTGGGCTATTTTTAGAAGCTTTTATAAACAATATATAGCCACCACCCATCCTATATCTTGATTAAAGTAGGAATTAAGCTTTACAAATTAAGTGAAGTTTAATTCAAAGAAATTCATCACTCTGTTTGTGAACCTTCTATGTGTAAAGACACTAATTGTATACAGTTTAACCAGTCATTTTATGGTAATTCAGAGTACAGAGCAAGAGAATGAGATAGAGAAACAGGGAGAGACAGAGAGAAAGAGAAAGAAAGATAGTTTTCGCATTGGAAATCTGGTAAAAATAATTATTCACTTTTTATAATGATAAGCCAATAAAAAAGTCATTTTCAGTAGTGAATATTGTCATTTCAAAGCTACACAAGGTTTAGTCTTTTTTTTTTAGATGGACCAGTTAAAGCCAATGCAATTACCCACACAGCCAAAAACAAATGTGCTAACGGCAAAAAGTGAATACTGCCAACACTGATCCAGTTAAGTTCTCTTTCTTTCTCTTGTGTTCGTGTCACTACGTAGGTCATCCGCAACAGATGCTAGGAGATCACTGGCCTTACATTGGATTTTACCCCATCTCTCTCTCTCTTTCTCTCTCTCATCCCAGTAAATTGTTTAAAAATAGTTTTTATAGAGAGATTTCAGCTTTATGAATTTGCTGTAATGAAATTTTTCTGTAATGAAACTTTGGTGGAGACTATTACCTTCATTGCAATATGCTTTTTTAAAAAAAAGTCCTTCTTCCCTAGATTGACTCCTTCAAATACTGTGCACAGCGCCAATCTGTGAGATTAAATTAATCTTTGTTTCCCTTTCATCAAAATCAACCCTACACTATATCAGCTTGCTTTTGGGATGATTAAGGGAAATAAAAATTCATAGCATTTGATTAATCCTCCTCATTAAAGTTTAACCAAAAACCCCCCAAAGGACCCTTCCGCCTTCCTGCATGCAGAGTGTGAAATATCAATGTCATTTCCTTTCTAGACATGAGGAAAAGATGGAAAAATATAATGTGTAATGATTTCCAGGATGTTATCTTTGCAGAGAGAAATTTACACGAGTGACATGGAATTGCACTGTGTGAGTAATGAGCTTTTCTGTGAGAAGTACAAAAAGTGGTGTAGAATAATTAACATCAGTACACAGGACAGCAAATAATAACGTGGCCAACATATTTTATACATCCTTTTCTGAAGTGGATCTAGCAGGTTTTATTTATTTATATATTTATTTATTTTAAATAGCTAACGGAGAGCTGCATTAAATGTGAGCGCGCTGGTGCCAACACTATGTCTGATCATCACTGATGGTCCTCATTATCCCGTTCCCTTTGCCGCAGAGTCTCTGCAATTAAAACGGATGTTCTGAGGCCAACGGACCTTCCGATCTCTGCTGTGCACCTCCAAGACATCTTTTTAAAAAAAGAAAGAGTACCACTTGCTGAAACTGATCTGTGATGATAAGAAAAACATTCATTTGGTCTCCCTGTTGTACATTCCAGGGTTTGGAGTCTGGACCCAAGCTCATGGTTAGACAGCACCTCCGCTAACTCGTGGCAAACAATTGCTGGTTCATCTTAAAATGCACAGCTCCATGTTTCCCTGTATTATATCACAAAAAAGGCCCAATTCAAATGTACTTCACTCCTGTGAAATTCACAGGACATATCATCCATAAACAAGGAAATATTTTTAAAATACTGTCTGTTGCAGACCCCACCCCAACTCTCGATTCTCCTTTACCTTCCAGTGATAAAGGGGAAAAAAATCACACCCCTTACACTGCGGGATATATTTACGTGAACAATCTCAGATGCATTCAATTAATTAGTCATCCGATCACTCAATTAAATCAGACTTAATGTGGTTCACTTCAGAATGCCACAGAGCATATTGCAGGGAAGCAACACGATCTTGATGATGGTTAAATGAGGTTTAATATAAAAGCAAAACAAAGCGGCTCATCTGCGATTTGAACCAAACATGCATTAGCAAACAGTGGAACAAATGAGGCAAACCATGACACGCAAACAACACTTGAGCCATGCTGCTTTGTAAATAGAGAGATGTTGTGATGCTAAAAGCACGAAACACACAATACAAACTACAATAAATACCATAAGCATAAATCTGATAATGTTGAGTAGAATTATGTTATATGTCAATAGGCTGGAGAGAGAAGGAAGGAAAGGGACATGCAATAATAATAATAATAGTTACACCCTGAGCAGATATCGTGGAAGAAAAACAAGAGTTTCAAGGGCGCTGAGGATTAAATATTATTTGGACACACGCACACACACTTAGAAGCTTCAAAAATAATATTTAAAAAATGTGGGACATCAGCTCATGAATTTTAAATGAATTTGCAAAGCATGTGCCACTCCTTATAAGATACTCTCAGATGGAGATCATTCCCTGGCTGCCATGTTCTACAGCACACTCTGTTCTGGGAGTATAACGGAACATTCCATAACACATGTTTTCGGAGCTGACCTACTATCTCTGTGATCTGTTCCCTAATGTTCTTTCTGTTTTTTTTTCTCCTCATTTGGAATGCCCAATTGTGCTCACCAGCTGCGCTCATTTCTGAAACCTCTCCTATCGATTTGTGAGAATGCAGATGCTCCCCTCCAAAAGCTGCTGCTTTTCACACTACATCCCACAAGTTCAGCCTGCACAGACATGGACCAGATGAAAACACGTCACCTACAGATTGAGCAAGCAGATGGTGATCACCTGATTAGCCAGTGGGGGCAGTGGTGAGCAGTGAAATACACTCAGCCTGGCCTACTAAATCCCTCCCTCCCTGAGTGATGTCACCGCTGTTGAACGTCATGCTGTGAGGCTGCTCCATATCTCTGCAGATAAATGAGGCTGTGAGGCGATTGCCTTGTTGCGTGTGGAGGACAGAGCAGCTCAGCTAATGGGGAGAAAAATGTCGTCAACCTAGGCTGTTTACCTGTAGATGCTCCAGTTGAATCCTTGTTCATTTCTCTATATTCAGCCCGGATGATGATGCTGCATGTGTGTCTGTAAGTTGGTCGTTGTGATTTGGTATGAAAATTTGCAGTTGCACAGTTTGCATGTTACTTAGTCCTGATTTACAATTGTACCATTTACAGTCCAAAACTCAAAGTGTTTCCAAATTGCACACCTAAGGTTATGTGGAGTGGTAATTTCTCTGGCGGGGAGATTGGGCTCATTTTCAGCAACCTCCATTGCTAAAAATGCTGCTAGTAGCTATAGCTTACACTTCTGATTCCCATTTTCCCTCTTGGAACAATATAATTGGGTCTCTAAATCTCTGTTAAATTATTTGTAATTCTTGTTCTGCCTTGTTGTTAGCATGTGAGAAAATCATCCTTCCTTTTTTTAAATTTTTAGATATCAAATTTCTCTCTTCATCTCTCTGGTTTTTATATTCTAATTCTAAATGAAATGCAATATTTCAATATAATGTGACAGTCCCATAAGGCACTAAGATTAGCCCCTCAAAAACTCACTTAAAACCCTGGGCTTTTTGTATGAATCACCCTTAAATAAACATCCTAATCTCCAAAACTATGTACTGCACAGACATGATCCTATGATATTCTCACCCAGTCAATATACTGTACAGGACATATTTATTCTGAAAAAACATGCCATGTGTTTTCTTTATTCTGTAGTGAGTGCATGTAATTCCAATACTGGACAAACCCAAAGGTGGGCCCAAGTGTCCCCAAAACCTCTCCAAATTGAAATATTGTGTATATCCTTTTTCCCAGCCATATTCCACTTCCAGAAGTTATTTCCATTGAAGGTGGTACCCTCTGGGTCCCCACAAAACAAATATTATTTATTTACCTGTTCTCTTTTTTTGACTAAGCCCTGCATTTCAGTCAAATGGTTTCCTTTTGGAGAGCGTCTATGTATAGAATGTGTTAATAATTGTTACTTAGCAGTAAGTAGGAGTGTTTTTGGTTTTTACAGATTTTCACCAAAAAATACCCAGATCTGACTAGTTTACGGATTTTACCTGGATTCTTATGTTTCCTGTTTGTGTGAGATTATAAACGGTGTCCTCTTGTGGTGGAATTTGCTTTGGAAAGCAAGTTTCCTTAGAAAACCCAATGAGAGGATCCATCAGTTATATTTGCTTGTATTTGTACAGACGAAAAATAGCTTTATTTTCCTGACTACATTCAACAAATAATTAGTGTTATACCAGTTGACTCGGTATGCATGTGACTAACTAAATGCTTTCAAGTAATCAATCAAATAAGTTGTCATCTTTATTTCCCTTTGTGCTGCGACCTCCTTAGAGATCAGAGTTGTGTAGGCTGCTTTCCTCCCGATGTTACGTTAAGTATGCTAATGTTAATGGTGCTCTGTAGTCAAGGCTGCCAAATGTACACTTTCATTCAGGTCAAAATCCTGTATTTGAAGCTGTTTTCACAGATATGAATCTTCCACCAATCTATAGTTGACGTTAACATTTTTATCTAAAAGGGAAAAGTTGTATTAAAGTTAAGATTAGCTAGCTAATAATGGCTATTGTCAGTAACCCTCCCGCCAAGCTACTGCCAACTATTATTGACCTCTTTCGGATCCAGGGATCTCTTATATTTCCCAGATGTTGGCAGCAGGGACTCCAGTATGCAGCCCAGGGTTATATCAATGATATAATGAACAAGGAGGACATTAACACATAACGTTATCACTTTCAGAGTAAATGAGAGAAGCCTCATCTGCTGGTTGTAGAAGTGAGCGGCACTGTCATAATGGGGCGGAACTGTCCATGCATTGCTGGATAACAATTTAATGTGACACAGAAACATGTATTTGCTAATCTTTGCACCCTGTGTGCATGGTTTAACCATTTTTAAAATTAAAAATTTAGTTTGAATATACACATAGGCTACAACAATACAATCCTCATAGAAGGTAAGGATTTAAAAATGAAAGCTTGTTGGACTCTGTGGTGACAAGCAACAAATGCTAAGCACTGGAGTGCTCTGATTGGTGATTCAGCTAGCCAATCAAGAGACAAACAATGAGCATGCAGGACGGCTCGGAACAAGCTTTGCTTTCAGAAATAGAAATTGGAGAGAGAAATGAGGAAATGCAAACAAGCTGCTGATTATGCGATGAAAAACAGGAAGTTTATGAACGTTTGGAATTAAAACCTAATTTTCACCCTGATCTTTGCATTGTTATTTTGCATAGTGCCACTCCTGTGCTATGTGAGAAAGTGAAAGTAACTTGGTACCCAAGAGAATATTTCAGCTGCAATTTCAGCAAGAAGGAAGTTGTAAACTATGAGGGGTGGAAGTAACCAAAATTATTATTTCACACTGAATTGATTAAATTACAGTTAAATGTTGAATAAAATAAAAAGCAAACAAATGTAATATTTCATTAAATAAAATGTAATTATATTGCATATTGCATAAAATAACAAGCAATCAAATTGAAGTGTTAAACTGCTCTAAAATTAAATAATCCCTCAGTGATAAAATAAAGTAATTTTCTGAAAATGCATTCAGCTCAATGGAAATAATGCATCGACTTTTCTATGCCTATGCACAAAGAGTGGATGGATTTCTCATGGCTCAGAGGGGAATTTTTGTGACATCATTTCCATTACTTTATTACAAACAGTTGTATGACTTATTGCAGACAGTTGTGGATAATAAAATATCATAATCATTTACCTGGGGTGTCAATTCAGCCCTCATTCGGTGAAGGGGGCTGCCTTGCAATTTCTTTTGTTATCTTTACTGATGAAGATGGTTTTTTTTTTGTTTGTTTTGTTTTTTCATCAAAATGTCTATGCTTGACAATGGTTTAAGCTTTACAAGAGCCTAAGCTGTTACAATAGTATACAGGTTATAATGCTGCACCTTGAATCAATGATTATTGAAACCAATAATTTAGGACAATGTTATTGTCAGACACGGGTATCTAATTTCATGGGCACAGGGCTTTATGGGTTTAACATATCTATTCAACAACAAAAAAAGCAAAGCTTCCCCTCTACCAACTACAGCTGTTTCTGTCAGAAGATGCTTTTTCATTCCATTGTTTAAAATGTTTTGTGAGGGTAGAGGGTGAACTGCATGAACCCCATCGTGTGGTCTGTAACAGGTGTCCTTAAATGTTGGAATGACTGCAAAGCATTCAGCAGTAAATTAGAACCCAGGTTTCAGGTCCCATGAATAAAAACAAAAGGTATCTCAGTTGGTTTCTTCAAGCATGATGCAAGGGATGAAGAGGTCTTGTAAAAGTGTATGCTAATTTTTAAAAAATATATTTATTTATTTGTCCCTGAAATTGGATTTGTCAGCTATGCGATGCCACCCACACCTGAAAACTAGGAGAGCAGCAGCTGAAGCATGCACACTCCTACATTGCATTTAGTCACCTATCAGTGACTGTTTCATAACCTAGGAGGACAGCCGTGTCTGTTACTCACCATAATTGGCAACCTGTGTTCATTTTATAAACTAAAGTCATGGCAGCCCAAGGTGCACTGAGCAACTCATACCGATACTACTCTGATATATATGAGAGCCAAAAGTAATCTTAGAATGGTCAACATAATTACTTAAGTTTGGATTCTTTACTTCAGTTCCACAAACATTATCTGTTAAGGATCTTCGAACCCAGTGGATCACAAAATATAGATTTTTCCACTTGTTTACTTTGATGGATTGCCTCTGTACAGTGAGGGTTAATCTCCTGCCAGTTCATACAGTGAAGGAACCAAGTACTCTGCTTTACATAAATGATTCCCAATCCCATCTCTGCCAGAGTGCACAAAGAGAACTGATACAGTGTAGTGCATAAATGAACTTACGGCAGCTATGCCCGCTCAAACCCAGCCGGTGGCCTACAACCCTGTTACAATTAATAATTTACCTTAAAGCACACCATAATGTCACATGGAGCCGTCATCTAAGATACACTGCTTAGTGCCGTTCTTGGTTTGGGGCGGGGCGAGAGTGGAGGGAAATGGTGACACCTGATGTTTGGAGGTAGTAAGACACGCAGCCGCCTCAAATCCTTACTGCACTCAGCCCTGATCATGTGGTTTGTCAGAGGCACTCCTTGGAAAAACCAGGTCAGAGAGCAGCCTGTGGTAGCTGTCCACTCCATCAGTAGCTCTCTCTAACACCGCGCCTTCTATTTATAGCCTGGCATGGCCTGGGTGTTTACCAGCACCATCTCATCAGAGTTACGACAGGGCATAAGCTATCAATGCAACAGTTATCATCAGCAGCACTGTAATGTGAAACACAGCATTTGCATTCAATGTGGTAGCATTTTTTTTAACAATACCTGACCTTGGCACATAGCACAATGATTTTAAATAAAACCTTTGAACCTCATAAACAAATGTATCGCTGTAAAGCAAGCAAACAAGCGGAAAAACAGAACCCAAGTTCTGGGGGAAAAAAAACAAAAAACAGATCATGTTACTATGACTTCATAAGCCACCAGCAGATACAATGCAGCGTTTCCTTTGATTTATGCATTTTTTACAGCCGAGAAACAAAACAAAAAACAGCTGTCGCATCTATGTGTTACGCATCGTAACACAAAATTGCACTATCATTTTGAAATTACCACCCTACGGCTGTGCTGCTGTGTATGTTTTCTCACCACCAATGCAAATGGCAGCGGCTGTTTGTCTGTTTTGTTTCAGGGCAGTTATTTAGTTTGCTCAGGGCAACCATCCCTCACGCAGTAGGCACCTGCATGGTTTACAGAGGGTTGAATCTATTGCATGAATCTTAAACTACGGTTAAAAAAGGCTCTTGTTGATGAAAATAAATGTAAAAGTAATGTGTTTCTTGTACAGCGGGTAGTCAAAAGCAGAGTGATTTGTTCAACATAATTTAAATTGTGGCTGACACTTCAGATCCCTCAATTATATATATATATATATATAAATGTATATATAAATATAAATATATACATATATATATATATATATATATATATATATATATCTCTGTGCCATGCTGAGAAGGGAAGAGTAATAATCCAACACAAAGAATGTTTCTGCAGATGAAAATACATTCAAATGAACCATGTACATTTATATACCTAAGTTTATAATGCTGAGATGCTCACGAAAAAAAAAAAAAAAAACACAACAGAAAAAGTATGAAGGGACATTTCAAACCTTACAAATAAACTCTCTCCTAAAAAAAAAAAAAAAAAAATTCAGAAAAAAATGAATAAAAATGGATGCACTTTCCTCCACAGAGTGAGACACTCTAACACATTATCCAGTTGGATTCCCTTGGTGCCGTGCCATTAAAAAAAGGCTGCCATTTCGATGTTCACACTTTTAAACGCAAGCCTGGAGCCTGAACCGTCCACTCAGATGGTGTCCAGGCAGCTCGCCACCTTAGCCCTGCCCCAGGTGTAAAGAGCGCTACTTCCTGCATAGGGCACAATCTGGTGAGGAGAAGTAAAAAAAAAAAAAAAAAAAAACCACACTCTGAAACTGTGGGATTTGGGGATGTTCTCCCACGTGGCATTTAAATGCCTCTGCTTGTTTCCCCCGAGTTTGGGGAAACAGACTGACTTGCCAAGAAGTCCCGAAGGAGGGTTCTGCTGATCTGCAGTCTCCCCAGGTCACGGAGGTGTGGCACGCCCTTCTCTCTGAACACTAATTATCAGACCCCATGACGATATGAATTTCAGCTGCAGTGTAAATTGCCTGGCTGGAAAGCGTCTTGTGGCAAGATAAGTTTCTTTTGCGTTTGCAGCTGGGTGTTTGCATGTGCACACAGCTCACGTTTCCATGAGATAGATGCATAGTTGACACAGAAAAGGAATGGGGTTTGGGTAAATTGCGTGTGTGTGTGGGGCGTTTTCACACTTTCGTTGTTTAATAGAAATAATCTATTTCTTTTACTTTTATTGTAAAAAATACAGAATTCTTTGTGTAATCCTATAAAAGACTAGCATAGATTTTATGGAATTAGTCATATGCGTATGAGATTGCTCTGATGCATTTTTTTTTTGCACCTAATTAAATATCGATTATTAAAAACGAATAAATACATACATAGAAGAGGGGCAGCCGCTTGCTTCTGTCATTCGTGATGGAATTTGATATTCCTAATTTGCTGAAAGCATATCACAGCAGGTCACAGTGTGCAACCATGTTCCTCTTAATAAATAAATAAATAAATAAATAAATAAAAGCCTAATGAAACTGAATAAAAATAAGGAGTTTCAGCCCAAATTCATGATAATTTTATGTGTGCCCAACGGCTGGGTTTGAGGCAGTGGACAAATATAATATTAATTAACCCACCAGGGACTGGCTTGATGTGTAACTCGAACAGTCTGTTGACTGATGTGAGAGAGAGAGCGAGAGAGAGACAGAGAGAGCGAGAGAGAGAGAGAGAGAGAGAGAGAGAGAGAGAGAGAGAGAGAGAGAGAGAGAGAGAGAGAGAGAGAGAGAGAGAGAGAGAGAGAGAGAGAGAGAGAGAGAGAGAGAGAGAGATGCATATGCACACAAGGAAGCAATATTTGTTCAATATCGTTCGGCCCATTTCAAATAGAATGGATGAATTAACTAATTGACCATTTAATTGGTGCTTCATTAATGATGCCACTGACCTGTGCATTCATCAGAGGGCACGTTGCTGCACAAGCACCCCATATATTAAATCAGAAATCAATGCTGTTTCAGAACTAATACAGCTAACTGAATGGCATGAATTATTTGAACAGCAGCAATGATGAACTATTTAGCTATATAACATGTGACCTAACCCAACTGACCTAATTGTCCTCAAGTCCTCCATCCACTTGGACACATAGTCACCCGTGGTCTACATGTCCAAGTGGTTGAAGGAATTGTGAAAACTAGTGGTGGAGTCAAGACAGGTCATGAATGCACAGGTCAATGGCATCCAGGACTGGAGGGCTACAGTGTCTGCTGGATTTTGCACCGGCACCGGCAAATAATTTAAGAAGTTGATTACCCAAAGAATCCACTCTCCTGCGTGTAAACATATACCTTGTTTCTCAAGACCTTACCTGGAAGCTGACTGAAATGAAAATGCAGCTACCTGGAGACAGTATGGCCCTTCATGTCCTGAGTTTGACACCCCTAACGCAGCAGAAACATAATACCTAGCCCAGGGGTACACAATTCCAAGCCTGGAGGGCCAGCATGTAGACGTGCTGGTTTCCGTTCTGAACAATCAGGCTTCCTTGTGTAAACACCAGTGCTGGTTCACTCCTGCTGTATATCAGATCACAGTAAAATAAGAGAGCAAATGTGCAGTCTGCCACTGTAGCTGATGACATCACATCAGATATGTTTACATTACAGATATGTTTCAGATCAAACAAATGATTGGGCGGACTGAATAATGAACAGCTGAAGTCTGTGTGAATTCCTGAAACAGAAGAGTGTTCATTGGGCCTTCCTGAACAACGCGTGGACTTCCCTCCCCGGATATTAGGAACAAAGCCGTTCTCGCCCGGGGGCGATAGGACGGAAGGTCACTTGACGAGGAAATGACGCCCATTTATTCTTGTGAAGCCATCAGCGTTGGGCGGAGTGACACATAGCAATTGATGGGGTGAGTGGATCCTCTACGAGGGGCACTGTCCTCCCTCTGAAAGCTGCAATCAGATCCAATCACACGGCCTCTCGCTGCACAAATCACACACTGTCCCTCCATGGCTACCAGGCCACATGACTGAATTGTGCTAATGCACTCATTAGCATATTATGTTTCAGAGGCTGTTTTTCCCCACACCCCAATTTGAATTTGGTGACCTGCTGCAGCAATGGTGTTCAGTCACACATTGGATGTTCACAAACGCAAGAGTACGAAAATGCAGCTATGGCTCTGCGCAGTCACTACACCAAACCCCATTTTCTACCTCTTATATTCCAAGGGTGTCTAAATCTACTATGTCTCTCTGAAACACAGCCAGATGTAATATTTGTCATTAATTTAAGAGAATAACTTGTCCATTGCACAATTGAAAAAATTTGCAGACATGCATACTGCATAAACAATGAAACACCACTACAAAAATGGTGCCAACAGAACAGAATTAATACGCCTTGGTAAGCATGAAATAGCAGGATGGCAGAAATAACTAATTAAACATAAACTGAAACATTGAAGAACTATTTTTTGCACACACACACACACACACGCTGCTAATGACAGCTCTCCTTAGTTTTGGCTGTTTGGACCCTTGCCAGAATGATGTCACCAGTGACAATACTGGAGAACATGGCCATGTCTCAAGCTCTGCAGCCCTATGTGTGTGATTAATGCCGGGGGTTGTTTTTCTTCTGTGTCCTGACATCACAGTTGTCTTTGTCGCTCTGCTTTTGTGTCAAGCCCAGGTTGCTCTTACCAATGGCAAAATGGACTCTTCATTTTCCTCCCACTAGAGCTCCCTCATCAATTGCTTGTAGCCCCACAGCCCAATGCCCTGACCCCCACCCTTCCCTTTCATGGACACAAGCATGATTACATAAAATGCAGATCCTGATCATGCTCAGACTGAAACTCACTAATAACCTGCAGCTTCTCTGCCAGGGCCATGCAAACATTGGCAGCGTGTCTTCTGCCGAGCTAAATAATATTGCTTTAAAGTAAATAAAATGGATGAATAAAATAAAATGCATAAAACAAATAAATAAATAAATACTCTGGCTTGAAATGAAAACTATTTGACACTTACAATGTATTTAAACTACCATGCAAACTCTGAAGGTAACCACAGGTATACATTTAAAGTTTGATACCTGATGTCATAAGCATCATTCAAATTCATTGTAATCTACATAGAACCTGATGGCTACACAGGAGTGGTTACACCTTCCAAACAGCAAACACCTCAGCAGGCTTGTCAGATGTAATATACCCGGTGTTAAAAAAAATATAACAGACACCTTGCCTTTTCCGGCCTAGTAATAGCATTTTCCTGCATTTGTTTGTGATAATTGGCAATATGAACTAAAAACAAGCACACAAATAACAAATTATATAATTTAAACAAAGCCAGTGGGCTTAATTATAAAAGTATCACATTTACTGCACAGTTTGAATTCTAACTGTTTGTTTCTGGAAAAAAGGAACCGTTTATATCATATATTCAATAATGCTGAGTTGTTCTTTTATGTGTACAGCCAAAGACATAAACACATAATTAATATCTCTCTCTCTCTCACACACACACACACACACACACATCAATTATGCCTTAAAAACATTATTTTTTGGCATTATGAGCCACACAGCACAGTACATTGGGATTATTTTCACTTTAGTTGATTGTAGTACAAGTAATACACTGTAAAGGGCTTTTGAAAATGTAACAGTTTGTATTTTATCTTTCATTTTCCGGGTATAGACCATTCTCAGTGTCGTTTCCGATGTTTCCTACCCCTCTCCAGGTGTCTATCATGGCTTGCAGATCGGTGCCATGCCTAAACCGCCGACGATTCTCTGTTTTTCGCTCCCTATTGCTTCTCTGCAACCGTGTTCATAAACCCGTGCCATCGCTTCACCGTTCCCCGTCACTTCAGTAGAGCACACTCCAGTACGCTTGTCCCCCAGCCACCGATTCTGCTCTCTCTGCAGTGCCGCAGTCGCTGTGCTGGAGGTCTGTGTTGCTGGCTCAGATACTGCGGGCCAATTGCTGCCGCTCGATCGACCAGGCAAGTTATTTTGGGCAAAACTGCCCAATTATGCATTTGTCGTACGAGACATTCAGCCTCAGCTGGAACTGGTACGGTCAAGACTCGAGTCAGGAACAATCTCCCCTTAAGTAGAATTGATTTGTGGGGCATCAATGCCAAGTAGCACCAGCTACTCTTTGGGCAGTCTAAACTGAAAAAAGACTATGGAACAACAACAAAAAAGAAAAAAAAAAAAAAAAAAACATAACAACACCTCATTCTTTTTTACTTATCCTTATGAAAACAGTCTATTCTTATTCCAAAACGCACTGCACGTTGACAAAGGAAAGAACATATTCTCTGCAATGTGGATTGTGGAAATAACCATCTTGTTATAATGTAACCTTTACATCAGATTCATGCTTGGACTTGATTATGTCAAACCACTATATAATGGATTGCTTTAAGAATCAGCAAAAGCAGATGAGAAGCTGCTTAGTGTGCTGACAAAACTATTGCCACCGCATGCAATTCATTATAGCAAGGAGTTAGCACTTGACCTTTTCTTTTTGGCTGAACAAATATGAATTTAAACAAATGCTTCAGCCACTTTACTCCTGAAAATAGAGGTGAACTCCAAACGTATACCAATCGATATCTTCAATTTAAGACTAAAATTACTAATAATGTCATATGTTTTAGTAAAGTAAAAAAAAAAAATATCTTTATCACTTAAGAGATGGTTAGATATCTGCAAGACAAAGATTTATTCACAAATTGTTTACAGGCAATATATTGTCCATTCACATGCTAATCAAGGCCCATTTACATGCTCTGATTGGGCAGGCCTATTGCAAACGATATTCCCAGAATTGATCAGACACTGAGGTGTGTATTCCACAGATAGCGGAACATGTTGCAATCAACAAGAAATAAATAAAAAAATTACATTTTCTTGTTTATCAGATCAGAGTGTACAGTTTATTTAAGGTAACAAGAAATGTATTTCTACTTTGCAGACTGATGCTACTTGTAAGTTTAAAATAATAATGTATTTTTATTCTTTTTTTCAATCTCAGCATGTTGTAGCAATGCATCAGCGGGCATTGTGCAATTGCACAGCCCAGTTATTGAATTAATTAGGAAAAGGGGAGAATGTAATGGAAAATAATGTCACTTTCACTTGCTTAAAAATACCCGGCTTTCTCTTCCTCTTTATCTCTCTTGTTTCCTCTCCCACTCAAGACTCACTCCCAGGGGACTTTGCTGAAGGTAACCGAGTAGCACACACTTATTGAACACATGTATCTTGAAAGACACTGGGTCAAGGTTAACTTCTCATTTTGCACGGCTAGGAGGACCGGTGTTACCGGCGTAATCACATCAATAACCACGGCATCAATATCGCCAACAGCGCCAGCACTAATGATGAGGGCTGATGGGAATAATTGCTTACTGAGCCGGTTCAGACGATCAGATGAGAAACCTGTGCTCCGCCTTTAGCCTGGTTAATATTCGCATTCCCTGATGAATGAGTGTGGCATGTAATGTGCCACTTTATGGAGAAAATGCGAACCTTTGGATTAACCATCCCCACGACTTCGGGTCTATCACACCTGAATATACAGAACTGGAAAATATGAAGCGTTTAACTGATTTCTTACAAAGATCAGTGAAGTAAAATGCCAGTGCAGCCTTTACATATAATTAGCATGGCTATCAGCATGTATGCACTTAATATCTTCATTCTCATAATAGCTTCATTCAGTTGTGTAGCGGTGGGTTTGGATCACTTAATGTAAAGTGTTACTGTCTGCTCTGGAGCTTGTAGATATCTTTGCTATGTGTGCTTGGTGTTGTTTGCCATAAAGGTCTTGTAAATCCCTTTGGATGAAAATGTCCGCCAAATTAACGAGTGTAAATGTAAATACCGTCTGTAATATTACCGACTATAATACCAGAGGGAGTACTCGTTTCAATTAAGCTAAATTCCGCTGTCCACGCCTACTGCTGCCCTTTTCCTGTAAAGCTCTTTAAAATATAGCTACACATTGCTAACTACACACGTTACATAGATGTCTACCTGTGCTAAGCCAATGTATCAGGTGTGACCGTACGATGGAGTTGTCTGTACGACTTGGCTTCCAGCTTCTGCGAACCACGAGACACTCCATTGATTGACTGTATGTGTAGCCGGCCATGATACCTGCCCTTATGGAAGACAGTTTTTTTTTCTGTATGTGAAACTGATATACAAAAATACTTCTGTTATAACATACTGTATGTCTAAAGTGTAGAGGTAAAATATAAAATGTGTTAAAGTCAAAAGACTGCAGTGAACTGCATCATGTCAACAGTTGCATGTGCATGTTCAGGAGCTTCTTAAAAGATGTTTTATGCTATAATGTTGAGCTGGGATGGTTCCTAAAGACATCCACTCAATATCTGAAAACCGCAATTGGACTTTTCCTTTACGGTGACCTCCAGCCTCCTAAGACCAAGGCCACTCAAAATCCCCAGTTAAACAATAATATTGATCTCATCAACATTACAAATACAGTGCAGCATTTACACACGGCATTTATGTTCAAAAGACATTGGGTGGTAAAAGTCAAGTGAAATGATCTGTAGATCAAATGTGTGGAGGAATTAAATAAATAAAAACAAGGTCATGTACAAAATGGGGCTTATCTAAGGACTTTGGTCATATACTGTATCTGTTCATTGTGTTCATAGCACCATGTTCCATAATAATAATTTCCCCTGTGTAATGATTTTATAAGCAATATTGATATAAAAGCAATTACAGTTTAAGGCAGATGGAAAAACAGATACATGGTTTCATTAATTTGTTCCTTAATTTTTTAAGTAAAGCCCAATCCAGCCATTTCCAGCCAGAGAAAGCAAGGTATTATGGTATTATTATAAGTTTATTAATGATGGATGGCATCATCACAAATTACAAATGGTACCCCCCCCCCCCCCCCCCCCCCAACACAAAAGAAAAAAAAGATTAAAACATTCACTGTGGCAACATGAGGCCTTTCCTGCATGTGGTTGTGATCCATCTCCTTCTCCCCCTGTGTTCGCTGAGTGGAAAATTGATTTTCAACAGACATTTAGCAAATATTTACCCCAAAGGTGAACTCATATTGGCATTTACATGTGTAATTTCATTGGCGGAAAGAATGTTTTAGCCAGATATGAAATTGGTCACACGTTACATTGATTACCTCTAAACAAAAGACTCTTGGTCCATATCACTAAAACAGAGGAGTGAGAGCAGGAATCAAGATTATTATTATTATTATTATTATTATTATTATTATTATTATTCAACAAAGATGAAGATGACTTTTCACTATAGGAGACTGTAGATAAAAATAAAATACAGAATAAAGGAAATTAATCGATTAGAAATGTCTAATACTTACAATGCCATGCCAAGAGTACCCTACAATGCTTAGTTATCTACTGCTACAGCTAAATATATAAATATAATATTAGAAAATGGCAACTTCTGATGTATTTTTTTCAAGATGCAGACTCTGGTATCAAGTATAGTGAGGCTAAGGTGACTGTCTAAATATGGTTTTGAGAGAGAGAGAGAGAGAGAGAGACGTGTGACTCTGTCAGTTTTATAATGGGTGTGAACTTGACAGAAATCACAGCTTTGGCTTTAGGAAGGCCTTGAGACAACCTTGAGCTCATTCCAACCAGAATATGTGAACTCATGATTTAATATGATTTACCGTGCAGCTGGATTTTGCTGCATTTTCATCTGTGGTCAATTGGACCCATAAATTTATAGTGTTTTACAATTTATTATAGTATACAAGTGCAAAGTTCAAATTATGAAATGGGATATTAGTAGAGTTATTTTTTCAAGAAAATAACTATGTTACCCATTTAATGCTTTAAAATGAATAAAAATATATACGAGGGGTAGTATCAGCATTGTGTAGGTATAAAATAATACTGTTTAACAGTGATGCCTGCAGGATTCATTTGTAAGTGTGTACAGTAAAGACATGCCATGATTGGCTGGGTTATATCTCTCAGCCTGGACACACAGTTGCCTTAGACGACCAGTTTCTTTGCATGCCCACGAGCTGCAGAATGCAAGCACCATTAAGTACAGTTCATCCGTTGCCAAGGGTAACCCGGCCTCACCCAATGAAACGTGCCCAGAATAATGGGACAGATGTGCATGTCAACACCAGGCACATCAGCAGTGGTGGGGGTGATGACTCCATGCGCAGAGCCAGAGGGCTGCTGAGTGATGTCATCTTCCAGGGCCAGACCCACACACAGGGTTGGGCAGAAATACACTAAAATACCTCCAGAATAAATGTGTGTTTATACTCCAATAAAATCTGTGGAAGCTTTGGTGGAACCACAGATGTGCGGTCAGGGCGGGCAATGTTGGCACAGGGCATTGCTGCCCTCACTGTGTCACCTGACTTCACTTATTTCAGTGCATATATTGTATGCATTGCATTGCATGCATACAGTTGGAGGACAAACCCACAAAATAAGCTTGTAAAAGGCACAAAACTCTACTGCCTTTAGGGGCTTTTTATCCCTAAATAACCCGTCAACATGCAAGGAAATACTGCCCAGCTGGTCTGTGGAGACTGTGGAGATTGTTCTGGGCCCCTTGAAATGTAAAAAATCGCTTTCTAATCCTTTAAAGAGAAGGAAAGCAGTACAGTGCCATTCATCTATTCATTCATTCACTCATTAACTTGCTTACTCTTAAATGCTTACACACTCACTCACTCCCTTACAGTACACACACCCTCTCAGTCACACAAACACACTCACCCGCCCACACTCATACATACTTTCAGTCACGCTCCGCCAACACACTCACTCACACAAACCTGCGCTGTACGAAGACTGTTTGGAGACGCACACAGTGCAGAGGCTTTTCTCCAAGGCAGGACTCTGAGGAAGACCAGCCACGCCACACAATTACAAAGCGACATCACCGACGCGCTCAGCTTTAAATATCAACTGTCAGACCTGCGGATTTACCAAATTGTGAATGACATTTAAATCACCTGCTCATGAATTAATTTCCCATTTTTTACTATGCATGTCAAAAGCCTTTGTGCATCCCAGGGATTTCCTTGGACACTTTCATCTCATCAAGTCAGTCATCGCCGCAGTCCAAATTTAAGATATTTCTGGGAAAAAATGAATGCTGTGCTCTGACAAGATTACATTTTTAGTTATTTATTTTTTTTTGTAACAAGACTGTTCTAGTCACATACACTTTGAGGCACAGACATCACTCTTTTCTGGTTTTCCAAATGATCTTCCAGTCACTGCTAATGATGGTGATGGTAAAGCCAGCCAAAATACAAAAGATTTTACCACCCTACCACACGCACACACACGCACTTCATCACTCCATGCCCCACTTTCTCAACTTGGTCAGCTCCTCTCTGCCAGTGTACGCGCTAAGATTTTCCTAACCTTTCCCTCTCCTCCTCTGTGCATCTGATTTGTCTACGGGAGAGCCTTTTCCACAGATGATAACCCCCCCACCCACCCCCCACCCCCCCGCCTCCCGGCCCAGCTTCTCCCTGATTACTTCTCACCTCGCTTGCTCACCTTGTCTCCACCTGCCAGCTCCTCATCCGTCACTCCACACCCCCGCTTCCGCTAACCTCTTATTAATTTGCCCACCCAACTCATCTGTCCCCGTTTTCTCCATAGGTGAGAAGACCCAGTCACATTCACCAACGGCTTTTTTCTCTCCTTTCTCTTTTCTTTTTTCCCTTTCCAGCTACTCCTGGTACATGTGCTCTTTCATGGGCTCTGTTCTCCCTGGCTGGCTGGTATAAAGCCTGACACGGACAGTGGTTTAGTTACACCGCTGGTGCTCCACACCGGGTGTCATGTCTGCCTTCAGATCTTCATGCTGAGCTAGAGACTTTAATTTTGACTCCAACTCACGGCCCAATTTCTCCTGGATGAAGTCGTGATAGGCAGCCTTCCATTTCACCCAGCTGGAGATTTTTGTACCTGACCTCTTTTTTTTACATTTTATTTTATACTTTTTCTGTTTCTTATTTTTTTTGATCCTTTCAGATGAAACTTTGGTAACTACAAAAGCAACTACTGTATAAAAGACTCTACTTTGATCTTACTTTTGTGCAATAACTGGATCACAGATGGAATTTCAAATGAACAAATGGCCTGGAACCATAACATCAGTGACGTTCTACAGTAAGTGTGAGCAATGCCATATGAATTAGATATTTTCCATATGCAAATTTGACAAATATGTATGCCGTTTATAAAATGGGAATTTTTATTCTTCTGATAAACAAATATTGCTTCAGCTGGAAATTACATACTGTACTGAATCACCTACAATATTTTTGACACTGCATTCCAACGGTCTTTCTGTTTCTGATTTTTATTATTTTTTTAAATTAAAAATAAAGATAATTTCTAGCTACAGTACTGGAGGGCTGCAGTGCCTGCAATTATAACTCCATTCCTGGAGGGTCGCAGTGCCTGCAGGTTTAGCTCCAGTCCTGGAGGGCCGCAGTGCCTGCAGATTTAACTTCAATCATGGAGGGCCACAGTACCTGCAGGTTTAACTTCAATCATGGAGGACCACAGTGTCCGCAGGTTTAGCTCCAGTCCTGGAGGGCAACAGTACCTGCAGGTTTAACTTCAATCATGGAGGACCACAGTGCCTGCAGGTTTAACTGCAGTCTTGAAGGGACATAGCAGCCGCAGGTTTAAATCCAGGTTTAACTCCAGCAGGCGCCATGGCCCTCTAGGACCGCAGCTAAACTTGCAGCCACTGCAACCCTCCAGGATTGGAGTCTGAGATCCCAGCTTTAAAGTGAAAGCGCTGTATTGCATTTCAGATGAGTTTCTGAAAGACGACTGCATGGTTTAAGAGTTTATCATCCTTTATGAGCGCCGGGGCTGAGTGGCATTACGTTTAGAGCACAGGCGAGGATTAGGCACTATCGCTGGACCCACTCACCAAGATCAGTGCACGAGGCCGAAGGTGAAGCTTCAGTGGACGGCTTTTAGAGAGAAGACTTCACTCCGCTGTCACCTTACTGTGAAAGGCAGATTTCTTCTGAAAACTTTAATGCTAAGATAAATGTTTTAGAACCACCAAGCTAAGATATTAGGAAACAAAAGCCTTGGAATGCCTTCCATGCTGAGAACTGTGAATATTATTATTATTATTATTACCATTTGTTTCCACACTCACCAAAATTTACTGTAAGTAGATCCCATGCAAAAACACTTTTCTCAGCAGACTGGTGTAAATCTGGTAATTGGTTAAGGGTAATTGGCAGTAGCACAATAGTGCTGATAAATCAATTTTATTTCTTTCTTTTTCATAAGACTGTTTACTTACTATTTTTGATTGGGAAAAAAATGCAAATTGAAAAAGAACAGAACATTAAAATTCAAGGATGTGTAGAAAGGCTCAAAACAGCCATTTGTTTACGCAGTGCACTAGAGAGTAGAGAGATTTACCTTCTGCCAAAGTGAATTCATAATATGATTTAACCATAAGAAAAATCACCATAAAGATTAGGAGGTATAAAAAAAAAAAAAACACCTCAGAGTGGCATGTCTTGTTTAGCAGAAGCACCATTGAACGGTATTTCCGTCTCCATCCTGCACCCCCTATGCCCCATCTCCACCCTACTGAAACAGAGCCTGTTGACAATACCCATGCCTTTCAGCCCAACTCTAAAAATAACCCATGCCTGTTGCTTCCTTTGATAATATAAAGAGACAGCAGTCAGTTATACTGCAGAGTTTTAGTATCTATGACAACAATGCACTTTACCAAGCGTGATTCCTTTTCATATTCATTTCAGCTGCTCTCGATGCCCACATTACTGCGTAATAGACGGAAATACACATGCAACGCAGACCTAAGTGACAAGCAAAGTGATTGAACCAAGGGCAGTTAGTTAATGTGTCCCACGACTCTCCCCCCCCCCCCCCCACCCTCGATATTTAAATCAAGACGCTGTCCCCAGACATGCCTCACCCAAGAATAAAGCTGTGACACAATATTAATTAAAAGTAGAATTTATGTGCACTTTCACAGTTATTAAAATGGGTGGGATTAATGTTTCCTTCCGCAAGAGGATTGTGCTGTGTGAAATGTTTGAGATCCAAGCGTAGACCTATAATTTAACCTCAAACAATAATAATGAAAGACGTGTGGTACAATATTTGGTAAACAGCTCATCAAAATTGCAACTGAGATTTAAATTAAGATTAGAACATGTCTTCTTATCATTTCAAACAATTCTTTTCACTGAGAATCCTACTTTATTCGGAGATTTCTTCAAACTTATTAACCTTGAGGAAATCTCAGAACATGATTCTTGCTGGAAACTGCTTTAAAAAGAAAGAACTGTTCTCTGAGCAGTATGACAGGAGGTAAGCCTGCTCGTTAAGTCTTACAGTCTTCCCTCAACAATCCCCAGCACGGCCTACCCCCTTAATGGCCGGGATGCCTCTAGACAGTGCTTAACATTTAATAGCGTAGGAACTTTTTGCTTGAGCAACCTTTCCCATTTACCTGACTTCTGAGTCCATCTAATTTCTCTTTGGAGGCAGAAATCCTGTAAATCCATTGTGTCCCGCGGCAACATATTTACTGAGATTTAGGTTTCCAATACCTGTGAGAGATTAATGCCGGCTTCTGATTTATGAATCTTTGTTCCAGGCCGCTGGCTAGAGGTATTAGGGCATGGCTACTCTATATGAATGTTGAAATGTGTACAAATAGCGCCGTGCAATTTATACGTATCCGCGGCTCCGTGGCATCTGTCTCCAAAAGTCTCCACACCGTGTTATCCGACGAGACTGTGAGATGGTTTGGGGGACGGGGGGCATGTACGCACACACAGAGCCAAAACGGCGGCGTTGTTTATTTGAAAAGCGACCCGGAGCGTAGGAACTGTGTATCTGTGACAAAAGCCGATATGTAAGAGCGTGCCATGCGCACGTCTGGGGGGCGCTGCACTGATGCCGACAATCCAAAGAAACTCTTCACTTAATGCGCTCGGTCCCCAGTGAAGTCAGCGCATATGACACACATAAACGGCTGCGGCGGCAACACCACACCAAAGCGCCATTTATCTCCTTTCATTTCCTTGGCGGACACGTTTGTACAGTGAGATCGGGGCTTTGGTAGAGGAGGTGCGTACTGCCATGTGTCTTAGAGGTAAGGGCGGTGAAGTGTGAGGAAAATCACATCAACATACTGCCGCTCCTACAGCTTGGGGTCTCCAAATACAAAACCGCCTGAACATTTCCAGGAATCTGAGATCTCATTTGTCAAGACAAGTGTTCATGTTATACTTTGTTGTTGTTGCTGTTAGAAGTAGTAGTAGTAACATAAGAAGTAATAGTAGTAGTAGTAGCAGTAGTAGTAACAGTAGTAGAAACAGTAGTAACATCAGTAGTAGCAGTAGCAGCAGTAGTAGTAGTAGTAGTAGTATTAGCAGCAGCACACATACTGCACTTTACATTTGCATGATTCATGGATGCATATTGTCAGTGATACCATACCATCACCAATGTATTCAATTCATTATTCTACCTGATACAGGCACTGGGGTAATTGCCCTCATCCTTAACACATTTAATTCCTTACTTTTCAGATGCAGGCAATGGCAATATCATGATCATTGAAAATATATGAAATTCCTTACTTTTTCTGACATCACCATGATCCCTAATCCATTAATTCCCATACTGCCCTGATACAGGCAGTGGAGATATCACCCCCCATCACTAATGCATTTAAATCCTTACGTTTCCTGATACCGACACTGGGTGCCACATTATGATTACATGACACAAAGTAATGTGGCCAAAACCACTATCGACACTGGGGCTGTTAAATCATCATTAAACTGTAATCACACATGGCATTTTACAGTTTTAAATATATACTTATGTACACACAGGCCTGGGTTTGATTAACATCACTGAACGCACCAAAATGGGGGGAAAAAATCTAACATTAACATTTAATTTTGAGTCAAATTTAGAGACTTGTTTAATAGAAGCTTCAGGCTGCAGTGTACACCACCAACAGCACAGGCCTTTGTGACATGTTTATGCTCATCATATGCTTATAGGCTCATCACACAACTCTCGCCATTGTCATATTCCTCTAAAATGTAAATAAGAAGAAGAAGAAGAAGAAGAAGGAAATAAATGCATAATGCAAAAGACATCATGAAACATATAAAATTCACTTTTTTCTCTTTTTTTCCATCTGATTTAACAGGGCCCCATGTGGGGAACAGCACTGAATGTTGCTCCAGAATGCAGCAGGAAAAATCCTCCGCCATCTCCAAACTATAAATGATGGATGAGGAAATTGTTTCCGTTTTCATGCTAGAAAAACTGAGGATTGTGCTGTTCAGCACTTAGACATCAGCTCCCGCCGCGGCCCTGTGGTTATCACAACCCCCCAGGAGAATGCCCCCACACCCGGCCGCAGTACCGCACTTTAACTGCAGGGCGGCGCTGTGGAGGGCAGAGGGGTAAAGCTCCCCTTCCATCAATACTACAAAGACTCTCCAGCTTGACAAGTGGTTTGACACACTTTTCTCAAATAGAGAACAAATAAAGAACTCAACATTTTCAAGAATTAAGCTATGAAGTATCCACAAAAGTGCAGTCCACATAGCAAGCCACCCCCAACACCTAAGCAGTCAAATTGTACCATTCACTATTATTCCATTTCTAACAGGACTATCCAAGATAGTGACTTTCACAATAACAAGAAAACATTTATAATTTGTTACAAACAAGTGCTTAAAACTACAATTTTAAGCACTTGTTTGTAAAATAATATTAAGGATACATTTGACTGAATTTAGTAGTCGAACAGATGAAAGTAAATGAATAAACAAATAACACTATGTCACAGTGTACCTGTGTGTGTAGCGAGACCTGTATCAGCATTTTCAATGTTCTTGACACAGGACCAATATGTTTTAATTCTCCTTACTTTGTCATCTAAAAGTGCACCAGAACTCAGTGGTCAGTTAAGATTCATCCCACTATGCTCATTCACTGTCGTCAGTTTTATCTTGTTTGTCTATATCTGAACTAAACACACATTAAATAACATTTAAATAAGTACACTCATAAATGAATATGTGTACACATTGTGTCAGTAATATTTGAACAGACAGAGAGGGAGAGATGCAATTCACATAAATACTGACATACATACAGACATTTTAAAAGTGCAGCAAAATTATTGATTTCAGTCTGTGGTGTTTTTCATTTTTCACATGAAACAGTCTGGATTTTCAATCTGCAGTTATCCTTCATGCCGCATTAAAAGCAACTGCTTATTTATTTATTTTGTTCTTCACAAACACAAGTTGCTAGGTTCAGTAATAATTATGCACAAATAATGTGTTTGCATTGGGAAAATAAGCATTTGTATTTAAGAAAGTCGTAAAATGAGCAAACAAACAAATAAATAAATGTCGGTTGAATCCCCATCTGTGTGTTAGCCACAGTCACTGATTCCTCTACACTCATTTTGAACTGACTACTGCTGCACAATTAGTGAACTCATCGAGCTTGTGTGAACTTTTCTTGTGCACATTTTGTCGCAACGGTGTGCATCTGGTTGTTACAGTTCACTGAAAGAGAAATTTGGGAGACGGGTAGATTAAATTTACATTACAACTGACTGTTCACTGTAAAAAGTTGGGCTCTCAATACAAAACTTTATTCTTAACTTTGCATGCTGTCCTATAATGTTTTTAATGTAGTGTTGGATGCAAAGTGGATTGCGTTGTATCTCGTATGCCTCTTTCTGGAAATGGTGTATGCTGAATACATTTTCACTCATTCTGTATCATGCACTCTTTCATTTTTTATTGCGAATGAGGTATGGACTCCCCATTGGAGGTTTATTCACTCCTACATTTGTGAATGGCTCATCCGTGGTTGTCTGTTTTGATCACACATAAAAGGGCTTGCTAATCAAACAGCGGAATGATCAGATTTGATGGTGAAGTGCGCATCTGCATGTTTCTGGGGAAAGGATCTGATTTATGAACGTGAACATGAACACTCCTGAGAACGATGACGCCAGTCTGGCTGCGCAATCATACATTGTCTGGCAGCAGAAAAAAAAAAACCCACTGATTGCACATCATTCAATATTTTGCCGCTCTCAGCAAAAGTGGTAGCGCAGGGTAGCCAGTGTCAAAACCATAACAGTTAATGACCTCCACTTCCCTGTGCTGATACCTCTGTGCTAAAACATGGGATCTGTAAACATAAATAGCGTAGAGAGTCTTAACACTGTCACAAATCTGGAAGCATATGCGCGAGGTAAATATTTCAAAGTCTGACGTTTGTGATGTGCCTCATTCTGCTGATGAGGAATTAAGTCACTTAAGCTGATGTGAGCCTGGCCCCAGCAGTCATGAAAGGGAACATTAAAAAGTAAAGATATGCATAACCTCTGTAACAGGACAGGGTAATCACTTTCTCTGTCTGGGATGGCCTAGTCTCTATCTCTAGGGAAGATATAGTTTGTGAGATTAGTGTCCTGCAATCAGACTGAGCCAGTGGGATTTATAGTTGAGCTGGCTTTAACCACTGCCTCCAACTGCAGGCCTACTTACACAAGCTTGCGATACATCAGAAGATGTAACTGGCCGTTGGTTTATTACCAAAGCTTATCTCTGGAAGTTGGAAAAACTTTTTTTTCACATAACCTGGTCAGGATCACCATGCTGTAAGGTTATGAGCCTGTCATGCTAGGGAGAGCCTAATACAATACATATCTTATATCAGCTCATCATTTAGTCTGGGACACTATTATTCATCTCATAGGATGTAAGGTAGGTTCATTCTATTTGTATTATCCATCATTTACTCATTTTTGCACACACCTACATGTAACACCAATTCTCCCAATGTCCAACACTGAGGTAATGCTATTGAAAACAGCAGAGGTTCACTGTAGTGTTTGGATTCCAGCAAAGCTTGACACCCCAACATATTTTCAATGGGTAACAATGCAATTCTACTCTGCAGACTGTAAGTGTGCATCACAGTAGAGAGGCTATTTGTTATTAAGATTTAAACATAGAAAGAAATACAATAGAGTGGAGGTGATAGAAACTGTGGTAATTTAGGTACCATACATGTATATGTAAATGTATAAATGTATATATAATGTATATACTGTACATTACAACGTTCGGTTTTAATTGAAAACAAACAGAGAGTCTTTGTTGGAACAAAGAACGCAGTGTTCTGGAGTAAAATCCACTCTATCAGAGCTTGTTCAACATTGCACTTAAGAACATTTAACTTATAAGCAAACAAATAAAAATAAACACACAAATAACTTTTTAGATAAAAAAGTAAAAGATGATATTAAATTAAATATATATATATATATAAACACCATCTTTAAGTGTGTGAAATCAAAATAACTCCACACCTTGCTTTTACTCCTTTCTTTTCCAGCCATCTATAAAAAATACATTTTAAAAAATCAGTTTTCCATTTTCAAACATATATTTTTATGAATATTTTTATTATTGTTGTTGTTATTAATTTGTTATTATTATTTCTTAGTATCTATTCTCAGTACATTCATTATATTTTCTTATTTTATTCCTACTACATGATCTCAAAGAGTAAGACTATCTAGCGAGCTTCCCTGTCCATAAGAATTAGGCGGTGAAAATAACTACAATGCGCTCTGAGCGTGACTAGATGACACACTCGCTCGCAATAACGCATTAGCTATTGACACAGCCTCATTATTTCTTATTATATATTCTCAGTAAGTTAAATGAATTATATTTTCTTATTTTATTTCTACTACATGATCTCAAAGAGTAAGACATGATCTAGCGGAGCTAAAGAGTGAATCAAGTGTAACGTTAGATTAAATTAAATTGACTGGATGTCCTACGTGAAAAAAACTACAATGCGCTTTCGTGCAGGTTACCCGCGCTAACTGTTGGTTGATTCACTTCTCCAACAGCAATCCTTCTCTCATGTTATCACGACAAAGCTAGATAACATGGCTTAAAATGATCCATGTTAGAAGTGTTTCATCTGCGTTTTTACTGTCTGGTTAGCTTGCTATGATGACGCGTGACTAGATGACACACTCGCTTGCAATCACGCGCTGGCTATTTACACAGCATCATATAGTAGCTAATATCATTATCTCAGATTAAAAACAAAAAACAAATGTGTGATGCATTCAATCACCATTTTATTTTGGCTGGTTATTTATTTTAGAATAGAGCGATGTCCTCTGGAAATGTAGATCCTACGCTGCTTATGTGCTCACTGCCACTTCATAAAGGCTTGCTAGCCAGCTAGCTTGCTAAAGTAAACCAAATATGTTAGCTAGCTCGCTCGTTTGATAATGAGGATTGATAAACATAGTGGTCGTATAAACGCATTTAATTAAAACCTTTCACTAAATATACATACCTTTATTGCGGCAATCGAATCTGTGCAGACAAATCTTGCAGTGAAGAATATTGGATGAGGCACGAGTGACAAACGTCTTATTAGAGAAGTAGCGCGTCAGCTGCTGCAGTTCACACTTGTATTAGAGCTCCCTCTACTGGATAATTTTAGTAAATAGCAATTACAACGTTCGGACAGACAAGTACAGATAAATAATCATTGTTTTTTTGTTTATTATACGTATTTAAAAAATCGGGACACATCGGCGGCATAACTGCCGATCCCGATGTCATCAAAAAAGTCAAATAATGGCCGATATATCGGTCGGGCTCTACTACATACCCTTACATAAATGTAATATACTGCAATACAATGTAAATATGTGGGTGGTTTTGTTAAAACATGCAGACACTTTTCACATATAAGTAAATACATATATTTTGTATATATGTCAATTGATGCAAGAGACTATGCTCTATTCCAGACTAACAATTACCCAATAGACAAATTCAGTACTCTGCTGGATGTTTTTTGTTAGGACCTTTTTTCACAGCAGACGACCGTTCTCAGAAGTGTCCTAGAAGAAAGGTCCTATTGTAAAATGTCTAGCAGAGTATTGAATTTGAGCTATGGTGTAAGGCTTTCTAACACTCAGCACAGACTGTGAATTTTTATGCGTTCCTACCTACAATGGCTGCTTATTGTATTTTTCAAAGTAACTTCATGTCATGCTACTTGGATTGTATAAGAGAGCATGTGTTGGGGCAACAAATGCTCTGATGTTTATTTTAGTTTTAGTGCAAACACTGTCCAGTTTTTCTTTCTTTTTGGCAGTGCAGGAGCAGGCTGTTACTTACTGGGCCTATTGGTGAAACTCTTTCTTTCTTAATACATATAGCAATATCTACTGTTATATGAATGCGGAATCTCATTGTTGATTGGTTCACAGCATGAACCAGCCTCGCTTTGACTGGTTCATGTTGTAAACCACTTTGTTTTGAAGACAAGAACTTGGGCTGAATCCCTGGTTTTAGAACGCAAAATTTAGTATAAACACAGTGTGTGGTGCTGAATTTCTCTCACAACAGCTCTTTCTGTGATTGCTACCAATTTGGCTTGACCTTTCCCCAATATCCTTCTAAAAAAAGTTACCTACTGCAGCTTTAATCTAGCGGAGGCTGTTATCTAGAGTGACTTACAATGAAGGAGAAACATCCAGCTAAGTGCAAGTGCATTAACCTGATTAATACGAACAATAGTGCCAGACCTGGCTAGTACCATTTAGTAAAGATGCAACATTACTAAAGCACTAATACAAGTTCACTATGCTAAGCATGAACTAAAATATAGATTCTGAATGCACACAAATTACATCCATAACATCCATTAGTAAAAAAAAAAAAAAAAAGAACATGGGAGTCTTAGGGGTATGGGTATGGTGGATTGCTTAGATTGCTAATATGTCTTTTATACCTTAAGCCAGGGGTGTAAGACAGAAGTCCGGGAGGGGTTGCAGGTATTTGTGGTTTCCTTTCAATTAACAGGCAATTAACACCTTGGGAACCAGCTGTGTGGATCCTTTAGCCAATAAACTCCAGAAATTATAGTAGTGACATACAATAAAAACCCTTAAACATAAATGTTTATGACTGTAGATAGTGCAGACAGTAACCCCTTTCAAAGATTATCATGCATTCACTCTTTCATGTCCTAGTGGCTACAGTAAGCAACAAAAATACAAGTGCATACGTCGTTTAGCAGTCTAGATCAATTAACGACCTTTAACAGGAATGGAAATTGAATACTTGTGACTTCAACACATCAGTTTCAACAGATTGTCCTGTTTTAAAAATCTTTACAATAGCAGGTCTGTCTTCAGTTCAGTTGACAATTCTGTATTTATGCAATCATTTAAATTTTAGATCATATTTTTGGATAATTCTGGATTAAATCTGATGAATTTCTTTCCGATTGCCGGGCAGTATATACTGACACAACAGTTGATAGTATTTGCTTTTTTGTTTTCATCATTTTAGTCTAATGCAAATTTAGTCTAATAATTTTTCATTACTGGAGATTTACTGAGAAGTAACAGGTCTCAGTAACAAATTCAATTAAGCATCCACTAAACAACACCAGCAACTTTCACTCAGGATTCTCCAAATATAGCCAAAATATAAAATAAGAGAGACAAAAAATCACTAGGGGTGGGGTGTATAGATTATGCAGTAACCTTAGCATTTATCCTAATTTACAGTCCGCTACATCTGAAACAATGCTTCTGTTAATTCGTGCTTTCCAAACACACCATCCTGGACATATTAACCGGATAAAAACAAACTGGCCCCTGGAAGGCAACGGATTTTCATCAGCAAACTGGCATTGCACTTTTTTAAATGGTGCATTCATCTTTTACAGCCATCGCTGTTTGAATCTGGGTTCATAGCTAACATGTGGCTAACATGCCGGAGCGCACAGGTGCTGTAATTTAGTTTAACATTCACAGATGTGACTGATTGATCTCGCTCGTGCTCTGAACGCACGTTCATTTGCTCCAAATGTTCCGCCATTCACATTTGTCCAGACACACACAGTTGGCAGGCTTTCTCCTTGTTCCCCTTTTCCTGTTGTTCTTGTTCTTGCTTTTTCTCCGGTTTTGGCAGCTGCAGTCCCATAAATTCATTCAGGAGGGAGGTAAAGTGCACACACAAAAATCCAACTGGTTTTCCTACTTCCAGTTTCATTGTTAATACATTTATGTGTCTTCATGGTCTGTAATAGTTATGTTCAAAATGGCCAAGCATGCTCAGCATTGCATGTTATATAGTCCAGAGACGCAGAGTACATACATAAAAGTAGCCTTTTTCTTTGTGTTTGTTTTTAAACTTTAGAAAATTTGAAATGTTTTGCACAATTTTTGCAGCCCTTCACCATATCTAGTCAAGATGTTCACCAACAGACATATGACAGATGCATAACTATAAAGACTATCCATGCGAGTCAATACCCAATGGTACAAATCCTTATTCCGCACCCCACTGCATCACTTCCATTATGGGCAATATACTGTAAGTGTGTGTGTGAGGTGTTGGATAGGTGTAAGGCTAGGCCCCTTAGTTCCAGTGAAGGCAAATTGTAATGCTACAGTCTACAATCACATTCTAGATGATTCTGTGCATCCCCAACAATTTGAGGAAGGCCCATTCCTGTTTCAGCATGACAATGCCCCCAGGTACGGAGCAAGGTCCATATAAAATGGCTTTGTCGAGAATGGTGTGGAAGAACTTGACTGGCCTGTACAGAGCCCTGACCTCAACCCCAACCAACACCTTTGGGATCAACTGGAAAGCCAACTGCAAGTCAGGTCTTATCACCCAATCAGTGCCTGACCTCACTGATGCCATTCTGGCTGAATGGAAACAAATACCTGCAGCAGTGCTCCAACATCTAGTGTAAAGCCTTCCCAGAAGAGTGGAGGTTGTTATATCAGCAAAGGGTGGACTAACACCATATCAATGCTCATAATTTTTGATGAGATGTTGGATGTCAGGTGTCCACATACTTTTGGCCATGTAGTGTATGACTGGTATTTGTGTACGGTTTTTTTTTCTTTCTTCTGTTGCCTATAGCTCAGGTCAGATCTAGGGATAGCTTTTATGAAAGGTACAAATGATTAAACTTATCTGGAATGTGTTTCAGTCTAAGTCTTCTCGGGTGTGACTGCTGCATTACACACAATGGATCATCAAATATTAACCTGTCTGCCATATATTCCTGTTATCCAGAAGTTCACCGATCTGCTTGCATCTTCAGACATGCGTGTGTCTTACATGACAGCCCTTACATTCAATCACGTGTACTCTGACAGATACAGATATGATTTGCAGATGAAAAATGTTGCATGTGGCTATGGTGGTGAAACCAAAATGTATGTATCAGTGGCACAACAGTATGATAGGTTGCTATGGAAGAAAATGGTGTCTGTTACTTATGACGAACATATGAGTGACAGTACACTTCCTTCAGCCAGATAAAACAGTAAAGGATGTGATCAATTTGCTAATATAAAAACAATGGTGCCGTTTTACTAAATGATGGGTACATGGTTTACATTTTCCATGATATCTAGAAAGGCAAACAAACAAAATGTATCACCTTTGGCCAAGGGTGCAGCACTTGCTAAAGGAGGATAACAACCTGTAACCTTCTGGAAATAAGTCAAGACCCTCGCAGCCTGCTCCCCAAGGCAGCTCTGAGACCCCATCTAATGTACTGTGATTCCTGACCACTAGGCAAGCCATACTGCACCCTGTGGACAAGTTCTGTGGAATGCACTATAAAATGGATGCTGCTGTAATGCCCAATAAGAGCTGGATGCCACTTCTGCAAACCTTGTATATGGGTTCGTAGGCTGTTTTTATATTGCACACACAGCACAGTTCAGATTTATCTTTACTGGTGATGAGGGCACAAGCCTGAGCAATAAAATGCATATTAGTTAGTAAATACAGTGGTTTGGGGACATACTATACTAGGGAAAATAAGGACAAAGGATTGTGGCTTTGGAGTTGTGATGCAGGGAAGAAGGGGTTGCAGGGGAAAGAGCGACACCCTTGAGCAAAGTACAGTGCATTACATAACTCAAGCAGATGATGAGAAATATAGAGTAAGCTAAGCAATTCTCTCTGGATATGGGCCATCGCATGCATCAAAAGAAGTAAAACAATGGATAAGGGCTAATTACCCCCTTTTAGTTATTAGGTTTAAATTAAATCATCCAAATCACATATGCACTACACAGCAACTAGTGGATTAATGCTTGTAATTATTCCAAACACTATTATTTAAGTTTTTTTTTTTTTTTTGCATTACCATGCACTATTAGAGATAATATTACTACAGTGCATCCCACACTGGGGCAGATATGTAAACCAAATGTTCTTTATATAGTTTTTTTTTTTTTTTTTTCAAAATTTGTGCAAATTATGCAGTTATTCTATAATGTGTTAAAATAAAAATGTCAAATAAACAAGTTTCTCTGAAACAATGAAGACCCACAGCATGGGCACACTGCTGTAGTTTCCAAATGTAATTCCTCTGGGGCAAAATAAACGAATAAATCGGCTGCGTCTACCTTATTGTCAAAAGATTATGAGTTGACTTGTTAGAATTATTACACACTTTCACGAAGATCAACTCAGATTATATTCTCAGAGCAAATCAATCTCAAATCTACATTTCCCTTTAGAGCTTTCCCCCAGTTAATTATGACAGTACATTTTTCATGAGATGATCATAGCAGCGTATATACAGTATGTAAGATTTTGAAATGCCCATTTGTATTTGCAAGCTGAGTCTGTGGCTGCCACCTCCTCTACAAAACCTCTCTGTTCAGAAAGCATGTGATCTCAGCCCCATTTCTTTTCACTCCGCAGTCCACCAATTACACTCACATGGAGCAGCAGGACTGCAGCACGTGTAGTTTGTGCAGGCAGACAAAGAACCTCTTAACGTGGACTAAATTACTGCAAAAAGTCTGCATTGGTTTGTAAATGTGATGCTGTATTTTACACACCATGATAGAGTAAATATGTATATGAATAGACCACACATCCACTTTTAGCTTAGTCTGTTTACATCGTGAATTATCCAGTTTAGACAGTTTGTCGCCCAGTCTTTTCCAGGTATACAAACATGCTTGAGGAAAAATTATCTTTCTGAATAATTTTAGTCAGTGCTATATTTGGTGACTGCACATATTTATAGCCATGCAAATGTACAGCACATGGCTGCATTTGGGATGAGTTGTGGTAATTTTCCCAGAAAAATAAATTCACTGGGAATTCTGATAATTAAAGACAATGGCCTGCGTCAAACTGATCGAGATTCTCCATACAGGTTTCCATTTCCCAGGAAAAATCTCTGAAAAGTACAGCTGCTCTGTAAGCTGTTGTACAGATGCAGATTCAAGCTTGGACTTGTCATTGGGTGACGATGTGCGGCAAAGAGGACCATGATCTGTAGTAGGGGAGCACCCCTGGCCTCATCCCACCAAGGGTAAGGTTGGTGGTCGGAGGTTGGATATTGTCTGTTGGTTTATGCGTACAAGCTGACAGCAGTTATAGTAAGTGCTAGTTGTTACCTGTAGTACATTGTGGCCTATAGGCTCTAGATAGTAACTATCACTACTGTAGTACTGTGTGGTCTATAGGGTGTAAATAGTCACTGGCTCTCCTGTAGAATGTACAATAATCACTTGTTTACAGGTGAGATCATTAAGTCCTCATGAAGTCAGACTTAATGACAAAGTGAGAACTTGAGTGGTGAAAGTTGTAATTCCAAATTTTTGTTTATTTACTTATTTAGCAGTCCCCCTTATCCTGTATAACGTCAGGATATAGAAGTCCGTTATACTGTACATGGTGTTATGTACACCCGATCACCCGGAAAAGCATGTCACAATTAATATCCTTCTTGAAATGCTATTTAGATTTGACAATTCATGTACGTAAAAACAGCAAGCTTTGCCTACAATGCCTTCGGTATGAACTTCAAGATCTGGGAGAAATTATGTACAAATGCATATATTAAATTTATCTTGGCTTAGCTTTAGTGTTGTCTCTCTAAATCAGTATATGCTGCTCTGACAGAGAAGCAATTGCTTGTGCATTCCCCGTGCAAATCTCTTTGAACAAGGAAACGCTTTAATATTAAAAACTACTGCATATTTACACTGTAGAACATCTTAAATATTATGCCACATTTCATTGCCACATATGCACACCATTTTTGAATAAACCCCCGCTTGTTGCAATCTTGATACATTTCTTGAATGCCAGTTGATGGATGTTTTGTGTCCCTATATGAAATGGTAAAGTGTGATGTAATCTATATAATCCACAAGAGGAAGGTATTGGCGTGTTGGCTCCAGCTAATTAGCTACCTGAGCCAGGGAAATTGCTGGAAAATAAACATAAATACACAGTGGCTCTCCAGGAATGGAATTGCCCGCCCCATACAGTTGTGTTTCTTATTTGTGTTGCACGACTAAAAGCAGCTTGCATTCTGCCATGAACCCGGCAGAAGATTAAAGAAATGTGGGGCAAATGCACCAGGTGCACAACTGATACAGACATAATGTTTCACGAGAAAAAAATAAAAACAAACAGAAATTCCATGGCAAATGTATGTTCTGCACATGCTGCCTTTAACATACAGTGAGCTCCATA
Organism: Anguilla anguilla; assembly: GCF_013347855.1. Lineage (NCBI taxonomy): Eukaryota > Metazoa > Chordata > Actinopteri > Anguilliformes > Anguillidae > Anguilla > Anguilla anguilla. The sequence continues at coordinate 15,253,788 of NC_049215.1, forward strand.
ATGTTCAGAACAAAGACATTTGTTTCTTGATTTGGCTCAATACTTCATAATTTTAGATCTGCAATCAAACACATATGGTTAAAGTGCAGATTTAGATTCATGTAAAGCAACTAGCAACGGAAACAAGCAGGAGCTGAAGATGGCTGTAATACAGGCCTTGTATAAAAATTGCTGTAATTTATTTACCACATGTGAATTTCTAGATTACAAATCTAGAATTGTGGCATACAGAGCCAAATCAAAATATGTCTTTGTCTCAAACATTATGGAGTTCACTGTATGTAATTGCAACCCGATGGTGCTCCAGATCTGCTTCTCCTCAGTGTGCAGACATTTGCCGGTAACAATCACTCCGACATCTCTAAACATGCTCTTACTGTCTTCCTCATATTGACTTTTATGTCTCCAGTCGACTGAAACCAAATGGATGTTTTTTCACGGATAAAGATTTCTGGGGTTTAATATGGTCTCAAGCCAAGCCAAATGATCTGTTACAAAGAGCAGGTATCTCCAGTAGAGGCAAAAAATAGTTTCTCTTTCTCTCTCCCAAGAGTTCACACAAATGAAAGGACTTTCTTTCGATGGATCATCACCCCTCGCAGGGAAGGGGCGCACCCAGCACCACGCTCTGCTCCTAAAGGGCTGTGACTGAGGGGCGCTGGAGCCCTTTAATCTACAGCGTAGTCTTTGTGAACATGTGCAGCATGCCAGAGGTGGCCCTCTCCTTTGTTCTTAATTACATCATTTGTCCTGGCATTACTTACAACGCAGTCCAATACAGCAGTGTATCATGGGAGACAGTGATATTTAGAGGTGTGTGTGTGTGTGTGTGTGTGTGTGTGTTTGTGGGGTGGTGGATGAGGTATCAGCTCCTTCTGGGTGTGCGGAACACAAGGAACGTCAATGGCAATGACGTTTTGTTTGGTGAGGGCAAGTGGCAAGATTGGGGAAACAACATTTTCAGTTTGGTCAGAAGGGATAGGATGAATAGACTAAAAAAGGTGGAATTGGTGAATGAAAAAAATAGACCTAAATGGGTGAAATGGTAGTGTTCATATATGATTAAGGCTGGTTGTTTGTCAAGGAAAATATTGGCAATGTCACAGAGAAGTCATGGCAAACCTATTGTAAACTTGTTGAAAACTGAAAAAAAAAAAAAAAAAATCTGAATAAATCACAGTGTTATTAAATTACTGAAATTATTAAATTAGGTTAATTAGAAGATCTCAAGCACAACAGTGGGAAACAACTGAAATAACATGCACCACTGTAGCAACAGCAAGTGCTTCAAAAAAATGAGAAGGCAGTTGCTGCTAGGACCAAATACAAGTATTGCATTGATAGGCTGGTGCACTTAATTGCTTCAGTCCATTACACAAAGAAAGAGTGCCTTTTTGCCTTTAAATTCACATACTTTTTTGGAAACGCAGCATGCTCAAATTGCATTACTAACATAATAAAACAGGGTTAAGATGTGTCCATTTTTATTTATTTATAGTTTGTTTTGGTACAACATGTACATAATGAGGTTTAAGTATTTGATGTAGCACCTGTAGTCACTGACAATGTTACCATAACGGTGAAGGAGTGCCTGGCATCAGCAATGTTGACAGGGGCCAAGAAATACTGGATTGCAGCAACTGACAAGGATGAGAATCATGCACATTCCAGAATGTGTATGCGTTGTGGCACTTTTTTCCCCATCATTTGGCAATATGCCTAAAATGCCTGGGCCTACAGAAATCACACTGTAGGTTATCTGAAAATATTGAGAATAATCATCCAAAACTGATGAAAAAATAAATACATAAATCACAGAAAGCACTAAATAGCGGAAGTGGCAAAAAAAGAGAGAAAAAGTGTTGGATCTGCCGAAAAATGGCAAAAATCAAAAAATGCGTGACACCCACAACTTCCGTGACAAAAACCCAGCCACATTTATAGTGCTGTGTCTCCTTCTCTTTCCCTGTCCAGAGTAGCATCTGGAGCAGGGTGTGGGTGGGAGGGAGAGGGGGGCCGGGTCAGACGAATCGATAAACAGGAAACGGGTTGTGAGCACTCACCGGAGTTGGGGTCGGAGTTGCCGTCGGCTTCGGTCCTCTTGTCGGGGGAGGCCTGTTGGTAGAAGTCCTCCTGCGGCTGAACCAGAGGGAGAGGGTGTGAGAGGAGATTCCCACTGCACGCTGGCTCCTGATCGCCCAGCCCGCTGTCACTGCAGCTCTCCTGAGAGCCGTCAGGCAGGTGGAACGTAACGCGCCGCTGCGACTAGAACCAAGAGCGAGAGGACAGAACACACCCCCGTTAGTCCTCCTCTCGGTAAGGGCACAACCGAAACCCAGACCTGGGTCCCATCAGAAGTCATCTTCAGATCTGACTCAGAGCCAAATGTTCGCTTTGGTGGCTTTGGTATATTGGTGGTGAAAGAACTTTCATTGAATTTTTAAATCAAAGTTAAGGATAAGTGTTGATGAAATCCACATCTCAGTTTAATGTACCTGATGAAAAAAGTGATATGCACCAGTAAAATAAAAAATGGAAATAAAAAAAGTCAAAACCACTGACACAGAATAGGTAGAAAAACTGAAATTTAAATGAGGGCAGGTGCAGATACAGTGATTATATGATAATTTATTTTATTAGATGGCTTTTCATGAGCCAACTCCATTTGGTCGCAACCATGATGGTGCTCCGCCTACGTTCTTGCCTTCTTTCATGGAAGGCAGTCTCGTGTGGCACATGCAAATTGCTTTCCTTCTTTTGGGGGGAAATTCTTTCCAATGGAACATATTTGATGATGACATCTGGGGGGATCACAGCTCACCCTTCACTTTCTGAGAACAGCCCCCACTCACTTAATTTGGGTTTTGGCATAGTTTTCTGACACGCTTAAGCAGAATTCATTTTCAGAAACTCAGCTTTGCCTTTGGTCTGCGCTCCAAACATTCCAAACCTCCTCCTATGAATCACCCCAAAATTTTTTGAAATATAAATGAACATCACATTAGGATCTTAACAGTTTCCCCATGTGACTTTATATTATTTATATATTATTGATAGATGGCTCAATCAACAAAGCACACAGCTATTTCAGATGGGAAATAGTTTAGGATTACTTGCATTATATTGTGAAGTGGACAGGATATTTAGCCCATCTTTGCTTGATTTGATATTTAATCGATAGGAAATCTGTCCCCACACTTTGAGCATCACTGCTAAATATTTCACTGAAATATTTGTGAGATGCATTTCTTCATGTGCCAGCCTATCGCTTGCTCATTTATTTGCATGATTAAGATTTATTTATTTATTTGTATTATCTTCCAAGGGTTCTGTGGTATTTGGATATGCAATTCTAACCACTTGCTTAAAGATCACCAAAGCAATGGATTTTTTTTCACCCAAAGAAATGTCAGCAGTCATTAAAACAATATTGCCAAATCTACTCATTCCTGACACAAAAAACAACTGAAAAACAAATTCTCACAGATGTATTGTATATCCTAAAGATTTGCACAAGTAGGATCCATGCTGTCAGATGTGTTTTTTGTTTCCTAAAAATGACTAAGAATCTGAATTAGAAGAAGGCAAATCTTGGTCTGATCCTTCACACATGGGTTATGTAGCAGCAACTGCTGCCACTAAAATACAGGCAGATTGAAATCGTGGTGGTTCCTCTGAAAGTTTGGGAAGCGACCGGACTTGGTTAATGCTACCAAGTGGCTAACTAATCAGATTTGTTGGCTACATAAAGGAACACATTGGGATTTCTAATTTTTTTAATTTTTTTTTTATGGCTACACAGTATAGTTAACTGTTCAATTTCTTAAATATACAGTAGGCTGAACTAGGTTCTGTTTTATATAGCAAATAATTACCCATATTATTTTCTTACATACCACTTGACAAACTTGGAACAGAACAAAATTTGTTATCTGTAACTTGAAGATACAAAATCAGTTTGTGTGCAGACACAAGCGACAGCAGGCAGCCATTTTTTTCTCATTCGTAAGCAAGGTATTGTGGGGTGGTTACCTGGCAAGTAAGTACCTGTAGATGAGGGCTATCAAAATGTAGGGGCACACACTGAAGCATTATTGGTGTATTTCAAATGGGAGAGCAGTTGTCAATGTTTTGAAGTTATATGATGATGGGGGAGTCATGCAAAAAGTAATGATAGAACTGGAAGTATGAAAAAGGATAAGGTTTTAGAGATAAATGAAAGGTTGAACTTAAGTTATGTCTTTCATATTTTTTTTAATGAATTTACAGTTTAAAGATGCACAACCAATCCTATTTAATATCATAACATGCAGTGAGTTAGGAACTACACAAAAAGAACAATTTTCTGGCTTGAGGCTCCATTTTATGATGATAGAAGGGCTAAATTCCTAATAAAATTTTTAAAGCCAATGTGTTTCACAAAAGCAGATTATTCAAACAGTCATAACTCAATGTGCTCAATTTCATCAAATGATACATAATTATTTTATATCTGATTCTGTACTGCACTTTAACATGAGATGAAAAACATTTTAAAAAGTCAATCTTTCTAGAAATGCATATAATTCATGCGTTTGGGCACAATTTGACTTCATTATTCTCTCCTTTTAATTTTTAGAATCAACCCTGAAATCTTGATGATATTTCATAAGTTCATAAGCAACTTGCTAGCCTTTTGAGAGTGAAGCAATTCTGTCTGAGAACAGAAGTGCAGCAGGCATACTGTAATTACTGGCAGAAGTAAAGGTCACTCAATTTCAGGGAAATGCTAATTATCTCATCATATCACTTAAAGCATTTCACCAACCAAATGACATTCAACAAGAAAGACTCCCACCATGAAAATATGCTTTGTGCACATTTGAAATTCAATTTGAACAAAAACAATGCAGTTTTTTGAAGATTAGAAAAACTATAAAACTTTACAGTTTTACTCCAGACCTTCTGTAGTGCCATACATCTATCACAGACAGTCTTTATTAACTTTAATGCAAGCTTAAGTACAATTACCTTAAAGTTAGAAATGCAATGCAGACACATGATTCATCCCAAAAATAAATAATCAAAATCCAAATATTTTTGGGTACTTTTTTGCAGCAGAGGTACAATTACTGTTTACTGTAAGTGAACCCAAGTTTCTACCACAAAATTTGCCTTTACCCCAGAAGAAGAGAACTGGAGAATAAACTTACTCACAGTAGTTAATTCAAGCAGCACTGACCAACCCAAAATCTATCAACAAAAATTCCAGGTAACCTGGTTGCTTTTTTATATTACTCAAACAACATGAACTCCACTTGATCTAAAAAGAAGTGTATTGAAGGATTTGCTTCTTTAACGAGAAAAAAAAAAAAAAAAAAAAAAAAAACACTGAGTGGGACTGAATGTGTCCCTTAATGCAGGCCAAAATGGTTTATATCAAACTCTGCTCAGTCCCTAGCCCTCAGGGGTGGATTCACCAAAGGATGCTGCTTCCTCTGTGACTGCAGAACAGCAGCAAACACCAAAAAGAAAAAGCATCTCGGGATTCACACAGCACTCACAGTGGCTCAGAGATAATTAGAGTAATTAAGAACCATTATCTTCTGATAGCAACGCAGCGTGCCTTAGAGGTTGATATGTACGCTATTTTCTGCACGCATATGTATTTCTGGCATGTTCCTGCAAAAACGCAAGGGGAGACTGCCTAACTGAGGCTCATTAAAGTTTGTGACTAATTAACAAATCACTGTGCTATTAACCAATTAAAAGCAAGAAGTCAAAACTACAAAGAAAAAATATTTTGTGATGCTTGCAGAAAACGTTCCATCTATACACAAGTATTTTCATCACATATGTTGATAACTACATTATACATGGTGTCTTAGTTGTATATGTGATTTAATTCCATATCTGTCTTCTTAATACTGACTCTCAGACTATTAAATCCTGCCCACCGAATGTCAATCTTGATTGGGTGCATGCTGCCTTCATTTTAAATTAAATCCGCCAGGACTTTTTTTTCTATTGGGAACAGTGACTGTGTGTTTGTTAAGCTTTTGTAGAGGGTTGTCCTGAGCTAAGAGCTAAGAGTAACTGATGACTTGTTTGACTTGCTTCCCAATGAAGGTGAGATGTGATTGAAGGAAGGCAGCCAAGTTTATGTCTTCCCCCGCCTGCTGCAGCCACACAAGATAATCACGCTCCTAAATTCCCATTATCTGTCTTTGCTCTCCTTTGAATGTATTCACCAACCTCTCACCCAAAATCTTTTATCAAGCTGTCAGTCAGTGAGGCCGTTTCTCATGACATGATGTGCCCTTACCCAAGATGGCTTATTTTTTGGCTTCAGTTCGCTGAATGCCAGAGGACCGAAGATAGACTGATTGCTATATCCTGAATGGAATAGGTCTTACTGGGCATAAAGGAACATCCTGTGCCAAACTATATATCCAAGGCAGCAATCTGTGCCCATTATCTACATTCTAAGCACCTGTCAGAGCATCTATGTAATAACAAAAATGTATTACTAAGTACTAAGCACCAAGGTACATTTGAGCTGTATCTGTCAAGATGAGGTTATTCATTGGTCATTTACCAGCATCAGAAATGTACATTGGTATGGGCGGGGGGATTTACTCTTAGAAAATAAAAATGGCTCCGTACAAAGTAATGGGAACAATGCATCAACTTAACTTACATTGACATAGCAGATGCTCTTTTTCAGAATGCATACGGTGCGAGAGAACATAACTGCATCCACATGAACATATGAGCAGCAGTGACATAACCTAGGCTAGCAGCCCTAAGTCAGAAATACAGGGCAAAGGCTCATGGGCTAAATCTAAACCCCAATTTCCAGATGATAAAATGCAAGTGATACTCTCTTTGTCTTAATTCAAAAGCTTCTAGCTAGCTACTTATCCCATTAGCAAATAGGATCTTATGTGAATGCAGTCACTGCATGCATGGTACCATCAGTGCCTCCCATATGCAAACTCTTTCAACCTCACATGTGAGAAAATGTCTTCACATGAGACACTGACAACTTTCCTCTAATCTTTCTTGACTAATGTCAGTGCACGCACATTGCTAGCTAAGCTTCTTAGTTGACACATTTAAAATTGAAACCAATTCACATGACTTCTCAACCCCTTCTGCTACAAAGACATCTAAAGAGCATCATCTGTTAGATGTAGAACACATCTACTTGCTAACGATGTAGAACAGTAACTTGCTAACGTGGTTGGATTTGGAATGTTTTTTTTTTTAATTTTTTTTTAAATAATACTTCAGCTAGATACATTTACTACACATTCTGGTGAGATTAAATTCAAATTTATTTAAATTAAAAAAAGATTTATAAAGAGATCAGTTGTGTCACTCAATGACCTTTCTGGATTGACATGAGCAGATCTAGCCACATATAATAGTTTACATTTCAGCATGGATTACTTAGGAAGACATGTTGAATTATTATCCTTATTTTAAAGCTGTCCTTTGTCGTTTTATGCCTTACCTAATAACCCATGATCATAAAGTCATACTGTTTCATTGCCTGAGCATGCCATATTGCACTTGCATTTATTTGTAAGCTGATGTCATTAGCTGACTGTGACCAGGAGTCCATAGTGGTGGGACACCAGGAGCAGAGAGCTTGATGCCAGAATAAATAGCTCCCTGTAACCTTCATATGTGAACCTGTTGAACATAAGTGCTGGGTTTGGTTTGTACTTGGGTGGAGAACCTCCTGAGAATCTAATGCCGATGCACAATGATGAAGCAACTGTACAGGACTGAAGGAACTTTCCTTCAGATGAGATGATAAACCAAGGCAGCCGCCTATAGTTAATCTCCATGTCCAAGTCAAATTCCCTCCAAAACTGTGGCTTTACATCTGACCACCAAATAAGCAGCTTCACCTGATTATTCACACAATCCAACCCATGTGCAATGAAGGAATGCTATCTCTTCATCTGCACTGTTCCATGCTCAATAAGGCAAAATGCCTATGTCTAAGTGAGTAAAATATATCAATAGTTATCATGTAATTTAGTAAATATGTACAAGCAGGGAGTACAATATTATTATCTTGCTGTTGTAAGTTCTAAGGGGCAGAGCTGACCTTGGAAATATTAAAGTAAAAATGAGTAGAAAGGGTTGGTTAAATGATCAGCCCTTTCTCCTCTATGTAAAAGGAGAAAAAAATCAGAAGTACATATATGTTTCTGCCCACATATGATCTGTGTATATATTTTCTGTATGACACACACATACACACACACACCATACACTAGAGATGTAACAATATACATTTATGCATATCCTCAAATATGCTTAATCACATAGTTTGAATGTCTACACAGTAAAATGTCCAGTGTTAATTAAACTCAAACAGTGTTACTTCAACTCTAAACAGATAACATTTGGTCCCACTCTGGAATGTGGGACCAAATGCTATCGATTAAGTGTTGGATTAACAACGGGAATTTTACTGTGTAGGTTTGTACATATGTGCGTGTGTGTGTGTGTGTCTGTCTGTGTGTGTGTTTGTGTGTCTGTGTGTGTGTGTACACAATTCCTGTATGCAGAATTATACCCGTGTTTCCGATCTTTCCTATTTCACCCATGATAACGCAAGACCAAAATACCTGAAAGTCTATAGCAAGATCTCCACAAAACTCTATATCACACCGGCTTCAGTTCTGTTTCTGCAAACCATCAGAAAAGTGGATGATTGGGAAACATATCACATAATAACCGTTATCATTTAAATGAAACACAGTGCCAGAAGATTTATTTAAACCATGTTCAATTATAAGGATATCTGACAGGGCTTTCAAGCGAGCGGATCTCTGTGCCCAGCAGTCACTTGGAAAAGTATTAGCATAAGACCGGCTTAAGTCATCGCCACTGCCAATTTACATGATATCATGGCTTATCATGGTTGTCACCACTCATTACCAGCTTGTTTTCGCTTTGTAACCGACCAGATATGCTTTCTGTTCAGCGCATGTAAAAAGAGCATGCCTGCGCCATGCTTCAGTGCATAGACTGCTCCTCTATTAAATATGGGAACACGCATTTTCAGTGTCTGTCGTTAGATGCTGCTGCTTGAAAACACAGCCAATGTTTTCCTGGCTGTGCAATTTAGAATAGGAAGCTTTTATTCCTAGTTTTATATATGTTTGTAGCACAAGTTTAATCTAAGTGTGATAGCCATGCAGAAACTGTCTGGGTGATATTCTGACACAGGTAACAGAATGTGTGCTTTTGACTTTTCTCTGTGTTTCCATTTTAGCATATGCCTTTATATAGTATTTATTCATTTGACTACTTATATAGTAATTATGTGCTGTATTTCCTAATAATCTGTACCTTGCCATGGATGAGAATGCATGGGAAATGTATTATTATATACATTCATTATTATTCATCCATTCCATTCCACTCCATTCATGTCCTGGATATTTTACTCAACAGTTCAGGTGAAGTACCTTGCTAGAGTACAGCAACAGCCGGAAATTCAAGCGCACTTCCCTGCCCATATTTGCTATTTCTACCTCTACTACTAGCAGAGTAGCTATAGGGCTGTTTTTTTACTGCCATTGTTCAATGGCCAACCATGCTTGAAACACTCAAGCACAGGGTTAGGCATATAATTCCAGTGCATGCTGCCATTAATGACTCTGTGATTATCACAGCATACCTGCACACTATCCCATTAATGACTCTGTGATCATCACAGCATACCTGCACACTCTCCCATTAATGACTCTGTGATTATCACAGCATACCTGCACACTCTCCCATTAATGACTTAGTGATTATCACAGCATACCTGCACACTATCCCATTAATGACTCTGTGATTATCACAGCATACCTGCACACTCTCCCATTAATGACTTAGTGATCATCACAGCATACCTGCACACTCTCCCATTAATGACTCTGTGATCATCACAGCATACCTGCACACTCTCCCATTAATGACTCTGTGATTATCACAGCATACATGCACACTCTCCCATTAATGACTCTGTGATTATCACAGCATACCTGCACACTATCCCATTAATGACTCTGTGATTATCACAGCATACCTGCACACTCTCCCATTAATGACTCTGTGATTATCACAGCATACCTGCACACTATCCCATTAATGACTCTGTGATTATCACAGCATACATGCACACTCTCCCATTAATGACTCTGTGATTATCACAGCATACCTGCACACTATCCCATTAATGACTCTGTGATCATCACAGCATACCTGCACACGCTGACATTAATGACTTAATGCTTAGCACAGGGTTCTCCTCACAAGGACCACTGGCAGAGGCATGCAGCCCCCAAAAAACTGAATATTAAATTGAAAGCGTATTATTAAACAGCAAGTCTTATTTAATTATATGTCAGCTAATCAAATTAAAAAGGGATTAATGAGAGCTCAGCACATGCAAAAGCAATAAAGAGTCATTATTATTCAGGCAATAGTAATGATCAAGATACTGTTTTTTCAGTGATGAGAAGAAACAAAAAGCCTGCAACATCTGCTTCAGGATTATCAATGCACAGTCCATGCAAAGTACTGGTCACCCTTTCCACCATCACTCAGGCTGCTGTTGACTTGTTTTTGTACTCCATGTGAACAGAACCTGATCACACCAATGCAGCGTAGCACAGCACTCACAGGTAGGCTAATCTGTCAGGACTGTGCATAGGACAGTATGACAGAAGTATGCATCTCTTACAGGTTCTTATTTGGCGGCAGATTAAATATATAAGGAATCTATGATCTAATAGGTCAGTATTGGGCTATACACAATTCATTCCAGTTGCTCTTTTAGAATTAAATATAATCCCAGGACAGTCTGACATCACAATCAATAAATATTATCGATGTCGATACCAGTGTCTTCTAATTCAAGCTCTAATACCACATCATTTATGTATGATTTGTCCCTGTGCGGTTTGTTTTCGTGTTGCATCCCACACACTCACACACAAGTTCAACTGATTACAAATTAACCTTGAAATTTGACTACATTTCAACAATATCATTGTTCTTTTATCTGGAGCTGAAAGTACAGTTGCTCTTGTTGTTTGATGCTTCCACTTTAGCTGTGGTTTTCAACTGAATGCAGATATACTGGTATGGACTGTGCTGTGTCCATGTCCCTATTTATCCTGCTGTTCCAATGAAATGCATTTAATGCACCTTGCTATGATGGCCTTGTTAGTCACTTTGGATACAAACCTCTGCAGAATAAATAAACCATAAATAATAATGGATAATTTAAAGGGGAAAACTTTTTGATATTTCTAGTCATCTATTATGGAGAGAGAGAGAGAGAGAGAGAGAGAGAGAGAGAGAGAGAGAGACAGAGAGAGAGAGAGAGAGAGAGAGAGAGATAGAGAGAGAGAGAGAGAGAGGTGTGTAAATTGTGCTGGATAATGGAATCTGCTAAATTCCAGAGATGTAAACTTGAAATGAGGAAACCAGTTCAGCGCTGGTGGTTCGCAGCAATATTTCCATGCCAGCTGGCCTCTCATCTCAGCATGGCATTGGCTCCTGGACTGTTTCCTAGGAGAACTGAAATCGCCTCTGCTTTGACTTCACGCGATACCAACTGCTACACTGCAAACCACAGCAATTCGGCATCGCAGCTCCGACAAATAATCTGTTTGTGCGGCGGCCAGAAACCCGCAGGGAGATGTAGTGGGTCTGTGTCCCTCGCGTCTCCTTTCCCCAAATGCACTGAGAACTCAAGCAGGAACCAGTGCACTTCATATTCTGCTTTTATGCAGGCAGTCCATCTCAACACTACCACACCACACATACACACCCACAATATCTGCTGTAATGCAATAGAATGGTTTGGGACTGGTGTAAGATGCAGTAGAGTGGTCTGGGGCTGGTGTAAGACATGCAGTAGAGTGGTCTGGGGCTGGTGTAAGATGCAGTAGAGTGGTCTGGGGCTGGCGTAAGATGCAGTAGAGTGGTCTGGGGCTGGTGTAAGATGCAGTAGAGTGGTCTAGGGGTGGTGTAAGACATGCAGTAGAGTGGTCTGGGGCTGGTGTAAGATGCAGTAGAGTGGTCTGGGGCTGGTGTAAGACATGCAGTAGAGTGGTCTGAGGCTGGTGTAAGATGCAGTAGAGTGGTCTGGGGCTGGTGTAAGACATGCAGTAGAGTGGTCTGGGGCTGGTGTAAGATCCAGTAGAGTGGTCTTGGGCTGGTGTAAGATGCAGTAGAGTGGTCTGGGGTTAGTGTAAGACATGCAATGGAGTGGAGTGAGTTGAAGTTGATGTAAGAGGAGCAGGACTGTCACCTCTCTGTAAGCCTTCCTCTGTCCCCAGCGAAATAGGCCGACTTGTTGGTTTAATAATGGCCAATGATACAGCGTAATCATCTCATATTCAGATATCTAGCTCGGATTCTTTCTCAAAGATCATCCTATGAAAATAAGAACTGCTTATTTTATCAAAGCTTTGTCAGTGTCACATAGAGTGCAGGCAACCACTTCAAAAACCGTTCTAAAAGCAGCCGGATGTGTGTCATTCAACTAAATCAATGCTTGTAAGTTCTTTCTCTCTCTCACACACACACCCACACACACACACACACACACAGACACAGACACACACACAAACACAGACACACATACACACAATTTAACACATTGTCATAAGCACATTAATTATATGAAGCGCACACACAGTAATTCTCAGCACCAAAGACTGTGCACCATCTATTGGTCAATTTGAATATTGCAGTTGCCTCAGTGTGTCTTGGGAAGGCTTTGTTTGCTTTCTCATCTGCCTTTACCATGATTACATTTCCATGTAAAATATTTCATTTCTGTTATCAACGTCTGTCTGTGCCTATAACACACACGTCTACCTGTCCGGGGGGTTTCACACACATACACGCATGCGCACAGCACATGAACGCTAATGTTTTACACTGTTCATTTACGCCACTGCATTACACTTTCCTTCTTTGATCTAAACACTGTTGCCCACAGTAAAATCATGATCCTAAACAAATTATGAGAGTTTCGTACAATCACTATTGACACTGCATTTTAAACCAATGTGCCAGTGTTTTTTTTTTTTTTTTTTTTTTTTTTAAACCAGGGCATGCTTCTTTAATAAAGAAAATAAAGAAATATGATACATCTGACAGGCTAAGCTAAACAACACAATTCAAAGATATATATTTTCGAAATCACTGAAAATCAACCATTGTGAAATTGTGCCATGAGATAGGTATAACAGCACGGGGGGAAAAAATCCTCGTCTTCTCTGCATATGTCAGTAAGAAGAAACGTCGCAAAAATAAAACATTAACTTTTACTATCTGGTGCTCCGTCTGCTGTCTTTCTTTCTTTTTCATCATAAAATGATAAACAGGCTTCAGGGGAAAACATCTGCATAATGCCATACCTCCTGGATGCCAAATCAATCTGCACGGTGCAGTCCCCTTCCAGCTCTCAAGCGCACTTCAATGGACTAATGTGAACGGACACGAGCCGAGACGCAGGTCTGGAAAGCACTGTGAAATCCGTAAGGAGCCGCAGCACACCTTGCGACTTCTCCTGCTCCGTGGCGCGGCTTTGCTCATTTACACCGTAGCCTTTTGATGAAATATGAAATTTCTACTTAATTTCTGGCGTGGGCTCGGGTTTAAATTTCAGGCTACCGTGGGAACCCCCAGCATTGCTATAATTCATGTATTGACGTTACCAATGATGCTAATAATGAACGAATTTGGAAAGCCAAACGTTGCTTAAAGTCGGTGACGAACTCATGCATTACTGGAAAGCGAAGGTTTGGGCTTCTTATGGCGCGGATCTGATGTGAGTTGACACTCTGCAGTGCACGAAATCAGAGTAGGGTGATGAAGGATTTGAAATGCCGACAAGTTATGCGGCCCGTTGCAAATGCCAAGGTAGTTGCATTGACACAGTAGTTGAGATCTAACGGGTGCATTTTGATCACTAGCATATCCTATGCGCTTGCTATGATGGTGTTTACCAAATGCCTCGGTTTGAACTATTCTGTTTGAAGTTTCTGTGGTGTGTGACTTCAGGACCAAAAGAAAGCCCGCGTCTGTAGTTGGCAGCCTTCTTATTTGCGTCGTGCATGTTTGGATGGTTTGAGAGCACTTCCATTAAGAAATATCAAATATTGAATTCATGGGGAAGAAGTAAGGTTATGTGGGCTGTGAGTAGGGGACTACGCGATTTTTGTTTGGTTGAAGAAAGACATCATACCACTGTTTAACATCAGGGTGAAATTCTATATCAAACACATAATAATGCAAAGTAATAATAATAATAATAATCTGTAAAATTCAGGCTGCCCCACTGTAAGTATTTAAGAAAGCTCATTCAATTGATATTCACTTTACATTGCAGTCAAATGACTACAATGTGCATTTCCATATAGAATAGACAGATAATCGTATTAGCCCCATAAACGGTCATTTTGCTGTGTGCACAGATTACAGATCTTGAATTTTAGTAAAATGAGCAAGTCCAAACCAATCAACATTTTTCCTTTGCGACCATGTGTACAGTATACTAAGTAAATGTATGATTGGCCAATGTGGACTTTTACTTCAAGTATAAGACATGTTCTTGTGTAGTGGTAAATACATTGCAGAGTCTATTCTAGTAAATTTCCCCAAACCAATATACAAAGAGGGGAATATTTATGTTTTTTTTTCTCTTTTATCACACTGAAATAAAGCTTATTTGCTCATCTATGATCATGTTCGCTTTCGAGATAAACATGTAAATGGGAGCCATACGCTTCTCCATTTGAAACTTCTCTCAGCATGTCTATCTGCTTTCCCAACATCAAACGTGCCACATAAGGATGAAACGGCTCCTCCACAAGCACTTATGTTTACATTATTTATTTTGACCAATATGCTCTTTTTTTAAATGAGATGTTCAAAGACACTGAACATGCATCTGCTGCTTATTATCCCATTTCAGTGAAGATGAGGGTGGGAGAGTCTTTATTTGATTTGTGTCATGAGAGCCATTCTTATTTAATGTCAGGAGGAGGCCTTTTTTGGCGGCTGGGTGGCACATTCAGGTAAAACCCTAGCCCATGCAGTCATGCACCAATGGGTATCACTTCCAGTCATGCGAGTGCTGAATATGGGCCGGCAACACCAAAGGACAGTGTGTTATTGGCCGGGAGCCCCGATGGACAGCACATGATTGGCTTGGAGTCCCAAAGGGATGTGCAATTGCCACGTTCCCAAAGAGAATATGATTGGTCAGAAGAGACGGCTCATTCAGGAGGCGTTCTTTGGCTAGGTCGCACATGTGTAATCTCCTCTGGTCAGTCAGGTATACAGAATCTGAGTGTGACAGCTTCATAAGTAATGCAGTCATCTGGCGCAATGACAACACAGCTCATCTGGTGGACTACGGAGTGAAAAAGCACCGGTGGCTGGCTGGCACATGCTTCATTTAAAGTGCAAGTCTCTCTTAGCCTCTGATGTTTATACCTAATTATATGTGGGTATAATAGAGACTTACACAATAGTTTCATTCAGCATTGATTTTAGTATACTGTAGCCTACTCTGTATCTTACAAAAGCACATTTTGAAAGATCAGCCATGCCCTACCACATTGTGCATCTATGTACCTACAGGCAGGTGGCAGTTTGGAACAGCAGTTGTGGAACTGGGGTCCTTTCACCCAGAGATTGCAAGTTCACTCCCCAAGAGGCACAGCTGTGGTACCCTTGCTTAAGGCACTAAACCCGGATTTCTGTTGTAGAAGTATCTGGATATATCAATGCGTTGCTTAATATGCAGATTAAATGAAAGTTATGTAGGTCACTGCGCAAGACGGTTCTCTTCCAGGAAAAACAAACAAAATCAAATGATTTCAGATCAGTAGGGCAACCTTTTCTATGGAGAGGCACAATGAAATGGGTTCCAAACTAAATAATGGATTCAGTCCACATTTGTCCTTAAATTAACCTTGACTTTCAAATAAATGCACTTTATTCAATACCATCACATTTTTAAGCCATTTTGGCAATTGCTGAAAGTGCAGATCTTTGTTTGATGCCAGGATTTTTTAATTTTCTCCTATCTGGCATCAGTGATGCATAGGAATATTATCATTTCTGAGCGGTGGATTATCTTAATTCTTCAAGGGGTATTACTTATTTTTAAAGGGTAACATGTTTAACATAATATATATATTCTAAAATCTTCTAAAATATAGTGCTTCTACAGTAGGGACATTTTGCTTCAAATCTTGGAAGAGATTAATATTTGTGTTTTTTTTCTCCCCCATTTGGAGGATACAGAGCACAGATTAATATGCAATATGTGAGAGGTCCAAACACTGCCCCTGTGTTGGCGTGATGTTGAATTTGAATGGGACGGACAGGGATCCATGCTAAACTGTTTATTAAAACATGCCTGCGTGGCGTACAGAGCAGGATGATTGGGGGAGAAAACAGACTGCGCAGGCTCTCCAGCAGATGGTTATCTGTTTACAAAAGGGGTTTTTTCATGAAATGTGAAAGGGCGACGCAAATGCATTTGGATGTGAGACTGATGCCGCCACCAAATGTCACCCCCGCCACCCTTGCTGATGTGCAGAGAACAGGCTGTTTACATGTCACATTCATGTCCAAAAGCTGCTGTGAGGATATGGAATGATCCATATGCTTGACCCGGCTGTGGCTCATTGGTTCAAATCACGATCCTTCCTGTCTAAAACCTCTCATTTTGACAACATACTCACATTCGAAAGGCAAATGCACAAATAAGGACCGAGTTTAATATCAACGTGGCCCATAAGACTTGTATCAAGTCATTACTTATATTACATTTCTGAACCTGTGACAAACACATGCATGAAGTCTGAATGATGTTTCTTAGTTAATGAAATGCCTCACTGTAGGCATGCTTTTTATGACATGAAATAACACTTAAAGTGATAATTTATGATTCATTGATGACTATGAAGAACAAGTGAAGGATAGTTTACACTATGTTAAAAGAAACCTGCAGTTGAAGACAGATGGGTTCTTAGATTTCTCAAATTTGTTCATATCGCCAGAGAATGAGCTGGCCTAGCAAACAGGGATGGAAAGAAACTCAAAGGGCCTTCTAGCATTTTCACAGTTTCCATGGCTGCATATTATGGCCTGGATTAGATTAACCCTTGTCCTTATGTTTTACTTAAAAATAAATGCAAGGGTTAGTTTTTAAATTTTAACATTTTTTAAAAATTTTCTTTTAAAATCTTTATTTTACCAACACACTTGGCTTGTTAATTTTGTCATTTTTAAAACTTAACAAAATAACATTGGCTGTTAATTGAGTAAATGTTGATTGAATCTTGGCTGCTGTTATTATCATGTTGCCATCCATATTACATTTACATTTATTTTTAATCAAAGCTGATATTAATTAAATCAACAAATAATTTAATCCTGGAACTCTGCAAGCAGTACAAGCAGTAGCAACTTTTACCAAAATGCCAGCCTACCCAATTTTTTCCCCATTTATAATTGGAATTGCATAAGATATTTTATTTGGCCTAGCTATTAACACAGAATGTACTGCAAACTACAAGCATCATTTCTCATACAAAGCCATAATAAATCTACAGTTGGCCAAAGGGCATCATTTATAATGTTACTTATGGGTAAATTACACACCACGTTCCAGCCATTGCCTCAAATTCTCAGCCTTGAGCACAACGCTGCTGCCTAATAAAACGCTACATATACCAGGAACCCAAAGGCCAGCACTTTCAACCATTGTAAAACGGGAAACAAACCGTCCTTAAAAAAAGACTGGTTGTGAAAAAAGAAAAAAAAAGTAAAACAATTAATTTCAGCCCTAATAATTAATTTTATGGTCAATGATCTAACCAACAATTATTTTTGTGGGAGCTAATCATCTGGAAAATAGGAATTAGCCCGACCTTTACATTTGTTTGGTTGCCAGGCACCCTGTGTCAAGCTTAGTGTAGAACTGCCTAAATCTTTATTTGGGACCAGTGAGGGTGCCTCGGGGGTGGGGTGGGAAGGGGGCTTGAGGAGGAGGGGTTGGCACAGAGGGAGAGCAGGGTGGCAGATAGCCAGACGTGTTTTTTTTTTTGTTTTCATGCATAAAGCTTCCCAAGCTTTCTAATTAACTATTAAACTGAAACTGCTTTTAAATGACACAGAAACACCGCAGGCCGAAACACTGGCTGCACAGAATCAGGCTTCTGTCCTGAATGTTTGGCGCTTTTGCCAAAGTTAGTAATACAGTCCCCAAATAATAATAATAACAATAATCATCATCATCATCATAATAATAATGTATTACCTGTACTGTACCCACGAAGCCGAGTTACCACTGTTCATTGAAATAGTTGTCCGGTCTACAGATACAGATCTACAGTTTGTTGTTTCTGTGCTTTTAGCACACAGTTCTTCCACAGTTGCCATTTTTAATGGCTGGCGGTGGACTGAGTGCAGGCGGTGTGATTTCTGCCCAGCGTTACAATCGTTTGTCAGTGGCAGTTAGAAGTGTAATTTTGGCTTGCCACGTGTGAGAAAGAGGACCCTGTCACACGGATGCACGGACATCGCATTCATTCCCTGCCTGCCTGAGAAGATTATTCGATATACGCCGCTATTTAGATGTAAAACAACCTACTATATTTGTCGGATCGATATCATCTATGGGCATATTCACTCATGGGTTAATACAACATTTTTTAATAGGGGGGGGGGGGGGGATAATGGGAGTTTGTCAGCCTAAACTGTGCCATTTAGGAGTACATTTGTTTAGTCCTACATTATACATCTGGCATTATCTCTGCTGTTAAAAAGTGGGGAACAAAATAGGGCATGTTCGAATGTTATGTAAGGCAAGCCGAGCTCAGCCCCCAAACCCCCACCCTCCACCCCCCAAACCCTCCCCCAACCCCCCTAACCCCCCCCCAGCAGTGCAGCACGCTCCCAAAAAGAAAGGATACTGTGCCCACCCAGGGCCCAGGCTGTCAGCTTGATGCATATTTGTGTTGGGTAATTTGTACACCTTCACCGGAAACACGGTTATGGCTGCCAAAGCCTGTACTGCAGGGAGCCTCGTGCCGCCATCGCCCAGGATATACATTTCGGGATTCTCTTTTGACCTAATTTGCGCAGGGTAATGGGGCACGCTGTCAGTTTAGAGGCATCAAGCTCTGTCCTGTAGATGGGCATTAAAAAAATAATAAAAAATAAATAAATAACAGATCTGATTTCACATTTCATCAGCATCCAGGCTTGGATGGGCCCAGATCTCTCTTATTAATCCAGTTTTACAAAACATTCATTTAAAAAAATAAATTAATGAAAACGATGTATGTATTAATACCGGTAAATTCTAAATTGGTAAAATGGATTATATGGATAGTAATATCTCATTCTGGGCTTGTGCTTTAAAAACTGAGGGAAACAGGGTTTCTGGTGTTACATTTATGCATTTCTTTATTTATTTATTGATTTGCTTATTTGATAGAGTGGGCTTGGAGAGATGCATGGAAATAATGCATTGCTGGAATATTATTCAGATCTCTTGCAGTGACCATATTGTTTCTTAGGCGAAAACCTGAACAGCTCAAGGACTGTGGGGGTGCTGGGGGGAGGGGGTTTACTGTTAAACGGCTGTTTTTTTTTTTTTTTTTTTGAAACACCACTTCTTTGTCCCCTAAATGCCGCTGAAACCCCAAAAATAGAAGTTTCAAAAGTGAATCAGCCGTGGCTACACTATATTTTATGAGTACAGTATACAACCAGCCAAATAACTCAAGGTTTTCATGTAGAGTTTGTACAATATATTAGCTGCCAATTGGAATTCACCCAACTATAAACTATGCATATGTTATTTAAAATCAGTCCAGTAGCCACCAGTTGACATCAAAACACTTTACTGTTGGGGCTATGGGTCATCTTCTGGATCAGTTTTAATGCTTTGCTTACAGTGGTCACCATTAGTGTGAAGGCAAGGGACACTTATTTTGGATCAGTGCCCAGGAGTGCTTTCTCCGTGCAGCATGGTCACAGCATTGTATCATTGTTAATCATTTGTGGAACAAGTAACGACTCCAATGTTGGTTTCACGATTATATGAACCTAATTTGTGCACCAGTTATGGATTTTAGCGATAATTGCAAACGCAAAGGGAAAAAGGAAAGTGAAGAAAGTTGATTGTCTGCCAATTTCAAGATAACTAATCCTGATCAGTCTCGGCTATTCCTATGAAAGAGCATTCACAGATTCCTAATGTGTTCTAGATACTCGGCTCTGTTGAGGTCAAAACATTCTATATTGATACATCTAAAAAAATATATATAGAGGCATGACCGAGGACAATACTGTGGACATGCAGTTCTCTAATATAGCACTGGAAACTTCTGTTACCAACCAGAAACCTCTTAATGTAACATACTTTCATTTGGAGTGCCAGTGAATATAAATGTAGTAATTTCACTGCTGTCTAAAGCGCTTTAAGTATTTCAAATAAATATTTGAGCGGTGCTGGAGGTGCTTTATGCACTCAGTAATGGCGCAGTCTTGACTATCTTGTGTATCTTAGGCCAGCAGCTATACAACCCCATAGTCTCTCTTTCCTGATGGATGCTGCCAAACTGGGCTGAGTTAATACATAGATGGGATAAACTACCTTCCTATTGGTAGTGTTGCAGAGGGACAGTGGGCTAGCTCACTGTCTGGCCACCAACTACAATCATCCACACTACACCTTGCTTGCTTCTCCTGATCAAATGATTCATTTATTAACTAATGTCATTTAAATTAAGTTCATTAGTAACACAATCAGCTACATGGTCAAAGCACTACGATTGATCCACTTACACAATTTGAACCTCGCATTAAACAAAAACCTGAAACATCGCTTTCTCTCCAGAGTAAGAGTTGCCTGAGCCTGCTGTGAGGAAAGCATTGTGCCCTAGATTTGCTTTGTGCCCCTCTACAGAAATATGTGCTAGGCAGAGGTAGCAGGACTGCATTTGCTTCGCCAGGCCTTGTCTTGGAAAATATGCAAAATGCTAATATCTTAAACAGCCAAACCTGCATTCTGCATTTACCTCCCGAACACGTTTCTGTTTGTGTTCAGGATGAAATCATTTGTTTCACACTTATGCGAGCAAGAATATTTTTACAGTTGGCTTCCAAGCTCACATCTTTCCTGTGCATACAAGCCCTGAATTCATTACTGTTTGCATTGTTATTTTCTCTTAACTTTTGTAAAAATGACTGAATGCATATTGCAAAAATAAGATATAAGGAATATAAAATATGGAGCATAACAACATTTTGAATCCCCACACATTTCACGCACACAGAAACAAATATGGAATTAAATGAATAATCCCAAATAAATTCTCTCAGAACACTGCCCATGTACAATAATACATGAAAGAAAATATAAAGACTCACATGCAAAGAGCAAAGTACAACACGTTCCAACTACAGATCTATTTAGAATGGGCTTACTGCATTGTTAAAAGGACTCCAAAGTGTGGAGCAATTAAAATGAACACATCAGGAAGAGAGCACTGATTTTCAGATTGGGTTAAATAGAGGCACCTGGAAGAAATCAGGTGTTCCTACTTTGAAAATGAAGGACACTTAAACTTCTGTCCTCCGTTCCTAACAGTAATTCATGTGAGAGAGACAGTGATTCGAGGATTACAGTGCCTGTTGTGAGAATTAGCTGTGAGGATAAGACTCATCTCTTTGTTATGCAAAAATCAGGTCTGTTTCAGCATTTTGTTTGACTGAATGAAACATTGATTGCTGATTATTTTCTGAAATCCTGTTTGTAACTTTACTCGCTTAGGATCTACAATATTCATCAGGTAATGGAGCGTGAGCAAAGTCATTTCTTTTGAGCTGAAATGAAGCTGACATCACAGACACCAACAGTGGAAGGCCTAGTGATTTCACTCCAAAAAGTGGCAAGATATTTCGATAAACTAAAGGATGTTTACAGCGAATGTGAATATTGTAATGGACTAAACATAAGGGCTGGCATAAGCTGTTCCACTTACGTCCAGTTAGTTCATTGCAGCTACACGTTATTTCAGACTTGACTGTTGTAATGCCTGATCATTTATTAATGTACAGTGCCTTGAAAAAATATTTCCCCCCTTCCTGATTTCCCCTATTATTGCATATTTGTCGCAATGAATGGCTTAAAATATTTTGAAAAAAAAAATAATAATAAAAATAAATATTAGACAAAGGGAAATAGAGTAAACACAAAACATTAATTTACTTTATTCAATGAAAAAAAGTTAACACCTGTATCACCCATGCAAAAAAGTATGTTTAAATATTTCAGTCTGAAAAGGGTTACAAAGCTATTTCTAATGCTCTGGGACTCACAATGACTCTCACAGTGAGAGCCATTATTTGCAAATGGAAAACACTTGGAACAGTGGTCAATCTTCCCAGGAGTGGCTGGCCTGCCAAAATTTCTCCAAAGGCATTGCAACAATTCATCTGGGAAGTCACAAAAGATCCCAGAAGAACATTCAAAGGACTATAGGCCTCTCTGGCCTCAGCTAAGGTCAGTGTTCATGACTTCAAAATAAAAGTGTCAAGGCAAAATAGGACTCATACTGTAAGAGAGTAGCAAGGCAATCACCACTGCTAACCAAGAGAAACATCAATGCTTCTCTCACATTTGCAAAAAATGTGCCAAGCCTTTGGGGATAATATTCTATGGACAGATGAGTCAAAAGTGGAACATTTTGGATGACACTGGTCCCGTTTTGTCTGGCATAAAGCAAATACGGCATTTCACAGTGAGAACATCATACCAACAGACAGACATGATTGTGTTAGTGTGGTCTGGATGCTTTGCTGCCTCGGGACCTGAACGACTTGCCAATATTGAAGGAACCATGAATTCTACTCTGCACCAGAAAATTATTTCGGAGAATGTATGGTCATCTGTATGTGAGCTGAAGCAGAAGAGTAATTGAGTTATGCAGCAGAACAATACTCCAGAACTCAAAAGGAAAATCCACATCTGAATGGCTGAAAAAAAAAAAAAAAAAAAAAAAGAATTGGTGTGGCCCAGGTCAGTCCTAACTTTAACACAATAGAGATGTTTTTGCAGGACCTGGAATGAGCAGTTCATGTTCAAAAACATACCAATTTTCTGAATTAAAGAAGTTCTGCAAAGAAGAGTCGGCAAAAATTGCTCCACAGCAATGTGAATGACTGATATCAAATTGCATGAACCATTTGGTTGCAATTATTGCTGCTAAAGGTGGCACAACCAGTTATTATGCTTAAGGGTGCAATTGGTTTGTCACATGGGTCATATGAGTGTTTGATAACATTTTTCATTAAATAAATGAAATAATTATTTTAAAAACGTGTTTACAAACCTGAAACCATTCAGTGTGTCAAATATGCAATCACAAAGGAAATCAGGAAGGGGGCAAATACTTTTACACGGTCCTGTATTATAATTTTTTCCTTTCCTTATTTCTATATATTTTTTTTTCTGAATCTACTATAATTAAAAACAATTGCTGACCTTTCATCTCCAGATCCTTGGCTATACATTTTCCTTTTTTTTCAGAATTGTTTGAACAGGAAATATTTTCAAATACTAGAATACATTATAAATAGTCATTTGTGACTCTGGCTATTTCTGATTACATGTTGCAGAACCACATGTTCAAGTTAAGCTTCCTGCACTGATGATTAAGAGGACCAACCACAGGGGAACAGTAAACAAGAAGCTGAATAACTGCCAGCAATTACACCCATATAGATAAGTATGCCCTACAAGGCAAACTTTCACTCAAAGAATGGTCTCTGCTGGATACATTTACTAGCTGCTTTATCCAAGCTTTTGCCTTCAGCCTTCAGTAAAAATGTCTCATATTTTCAAATGATTCATCTCCACCGCTATCTTTACCAGAAGGCAAAACTGCACTACAATGAAATTAAGGCCATTCATGCTGACGAACAGACAGGGGGATTTATTTATTTATTTATTTATTATCTCCTGGATGTAGTAGTTTCAGGGTTGCATCTTTTCTAATGCAATATGATTGCCAATAAGCCAGTATATAATACAAAATTGGACTGACCTCATCATTTCAATTTAAGTTGATCCATTTTTTTACACAGCACAGCAAATGGAGACCATTAGTGCAGTTGCTGAACCTCAAAGTAGAAAGATTTTTCATTACATGACAGGAGCAATTTGTCATATTGCAATTTGTAATTCATGTATTTTGTGTGTATTAACACTTTGATCTATGTGCCTGTCATCAAACCTATTGTTGAGCTGAATATTTTAACTGAAATATAGGCACAACCATATTAGAACCATAATTAGTTAAAGACAGCACTGTAGTATAAAGTTAAGCATAGGCAGATTCCAATTTTCCATTTTCCAACTGCTGATTGCACGAGAAAAGGAATAGCGAATGGGGTTGTTTTCAAAACAAAATTAGCACTTTTAGCATATGAAACGAAATCAGTCACGACTCAGAGGAATCATCAACGGAATTAGCTATGAGTTCATCTGTAATCTCTCTCACCCATTCCCCCTTCCCCTTGGTATTTCAGGGAAGTCAATCAAATTACAAAGAGTGCTACAACAGTAGGACCGAAGTAAGATGGACAGAAAAAAAACAACGAACAAAGAACAGCAAACATAACAAAGGAAGCGAGGGTGCTTTTAACTTCCACCCTCATCTGCAGGCAGGTGCCACTCATCCAAAATTAGACAGCTCCACCCACATCCATGCAGACTCCATCTTGGCAGAAAAGAACCAAGCAGGGGAACACAACAACATATATAGACAATCTTTTCTTTAAGAATACAAAAACTGCGGAGCAGGAAGCATAGGCTATATTGTGAGAACAATTTCAAAAATATGTGAACATATAGCACAATCTTGTCATTATATTCCAAATCATATTTCCCAATGTTAACTTTAGAATGTCTTAGAGCAATTTAATTTTAAAAGCTTTTAGTTGGGAGGGAGAATCTGTCCAGTGATAGGAAGGCATAACTGCAAAAAGGGAAGCTGAAAGGTGGGCTGGACTCTCATAAAGCCAGACTTCCTTTGCTCAAGGGAAATTAACCTGCAATTTCTTCAGCTATGGAAATGAAATATTGAACATGCTGCTTTTTTTGTTTTTATTTTTTATTTTTTTTTACTTCTCCCGACTGCAGATGGATAGTGATGGAAGGTGTCAGTTTGTTTTATTAAAATAAGAATGACACCATGTCCTCTGGGTTTGAAAAACCATCTGGACCCACATGAAGATGGAATAAAACAAACCTTCCCAGTGCTACTTTTGAAATGATTTAGACAAAAAATGTGAGTGCGTATTCAAACAGGGTTATGAGTACACACAGCCTGTGTTAAATGTAGACCTAGGTCAAATATTTCAGATACTTCTTTTGATTCTATAAAAATTAGAAAACAATCCTGTCCTAAAACATGTCAACTATGTCTACAACCATGTGAAAGAATTTTTCATCTTTTGCGAGAATTTATTGGTTTCAAAAGGGGTGGAGTTCGGAAATAAAATATAATGGCCAGGTCTGGTAAAGGTCAGGCAGGTCAGCGTAAAAATAATATTTGCAAAAGTAGTTTTAGGATGGTATACTTACAATGTATATTCTAAGAAATAAAGAAAATTAATATGCCATAATATGCCATACTATGCTGTCCCCAGACCCTCATCACAATCCCTATTCAGACCACAAGCTGTTTGTTTGAAAAATTATTTTTCATAAAAAAAGAAACGTCATTAAAATAAAAAAGAATCGCTTAACATTCCTTTTTTTAAAATAGGTTTGTTTGACTTTTTTGACGTTTCTTCTATGAAGGTGAACAACAGGGAAGGAGCAGGGAAATTAAAATGTTGTGATAATTGTTTCCCTATTTTAACTCTTCTGTTCTGTGGAAATGGCAATAATGTGGAGTTAAGAATTAATCGCAAGTAGGCACATTCTAACAACATAGTTCAAGTGATAAATGTATACAGTATGGTGACATTCATTAACGCATCTGACACTGGCCTACCTCAGTGTGCCTGTTTACTCTGCTACAGTGTGTGGTACAGTAAGCAGTTTCCCTCTCGGGCGGGAGGGAGGGAAGGGGACGTAATCCTCTTGGTGAGAAAGTGTATGACAGAGGACAGCTGATGGAGAGAAAAGAGCAGCAGATCCTGCAGTAATAGCACAGAGATTCTCTCATTTAAAATGGGGCTCTCTGGAGGCAGAAATAAGGAGATAAGCCCCAGTAGTGTCTTTAATGTGCTGTGCCTCAGCGCAACACTTAACTAACCCAGCTCCAGTCAACATGGAGCCATTCGACAGAGAAAATTAATCCATACCATCTGCACTTCTCTGTGCTCCACTTTTATTGTCCCATTTCTCTAGGTATGGTGGAGGTATGGTAAAATCAGCCTGCGGCCATCTTAAAATATTCATTTTTGTTAGAAATTCACTCAAATATGTTTAAGATAAAACATGCATGTATATATTTATTTATTATTATTTTTATTTTTATTTTTTTTTCCAGAGAGAAATGTGCTCCACACATTTTATTGAAATAGCCTGAAAGATTCAGGTGATCAGTAAGAAAGTAATATGAAATGCATTTTAGCTGGACTAAAAACCACTTGAATTATTTACATCCTCCTCTTGACTTTTAGCTGAGGTGGCACTGTGATCTTAGATGTGGCCACATCATCTGGTGCTTTCAAAATGGCACCTCTGACAGGCAAGTGCTACCCAACAAACGTGTCATGTGTCCTACTCTGGAAGACACTCAAGGGGACAGCCGCGTGGGGTTTACTGGGGGAGCAAGGTGACTCTTAAGCCTGCATTCAGTCAGTCCTTAAATCCAAGCCACAATTCAATGCAATTTTTCCTTTTTTATCTGTGTGGCTTAGAGAGTTCAGCAAGCAATGTTGGCATATTAAACTGCTATTGTGAGGGAAAAATACTGAGACTTGCTTGTATTTGTAAGACCAAACCCTTATGAAAAAACACATGTTCAAAAGACAAGTGTTCAAAAATCAAACGTGAGCACCCTGCATGTGAAGAGTAAACATGTGAACTATAAAAATGATCCCGATGCTATTTCAAGTCACATGTTTTGTTTCACTCGTGAAAATTGTACTTCACATTTGAAAAAGTCACTCATGTGTGAAAATGTCATTTAATTTCACTTGATTTCAAATGTCAAATGCTTCGTTTTTGCATGCATACATTTTCATTCACATGTGAAAAAAAGCCACATGAACAAAATGTTAAATTCTCATGTGAAAAGGGAAATTTCACATGTGATTTTTTCATAAGGGAATTAAGGGAAAATGCTGACTGTGTCCAGTCCTTAGGTGAAGCGTAAAGATCTGGAAGTCAGATTTCAGGGCGGGTTCCAACATGGAACCATAGCGACAGCTCAGTGCTCAGACTGCCTGCTGTGATAAGTGCCAGAGGACTGAAAACCTGAAAAGTGCTTTGAGGACGATGGCACCGCGGTGGCGGCGTGGGACGCCTCCGCCGCTGCGACAGCCCAGCTAGCGAGCACGCCATACCCATTAGCTAGCCACTAAACCGCCTGCCATTGCTGCGGTTGTCGGCATACTACCTTTTTTAAAAGCGGGAGCTACAGAAACTCGCCGGTGGACGGCTGAGAGGGGAGGCAGCTGAGACGAAGACCAGCTGTTGAGAGAAGGAAACACAGTCGGCGAGCGGCACTGCCGCCAGCGGAGCGGCGTAGTGCCGACTCGCAGAACTCTGGTGTGTCGACAGCTGGCACCGACGGCAGCCTGATTACTGTGTGTTTGCAGGGAAGGAGTTATCTGACCTCAGTATACAGCAGTGATCTTAATTCCTTGTCCTGGCGGGCCACAGGGTCTGCTGGTTTTTATATTCGCCTTAATATGCGCAACCGAAACCAGACCCAAGAAACCAGGTGAGATGAGTTAACTGTGTAATCGACTGCTTTAATTGATCAATTAACTGCCGAGCAACAACCAAAACCAGCAGATCCTGTGGCCTGCCAGGACCAGCAATGAAGGTCACTGGTATACAGCATATCACAGCTCTGTTTGCTGGCATAAGTATACTACAAATGATGAAGAAAAGAAAACAAACATAATCATTACTGTTTATGTCAGAGACCAGAGGAATACGATAACATATCAAATGCTTACTATTTGGTTTGCTTAAAAACGCACACATATCAGAAACAGTATAAATGCATTTGTTTTACTGGAAATCTGACCCCCCTCCCCTCCCCCTCCCCCCCAGTCTTGAGATGATTTTCTCAGCTCAATGATCTGCGCCGATATGTTCAACAGACCGCCACCTTCAGTGCTGCATTGTTGACAGACAGCACGCGCATCGATTCGTGTGGCAAAAATGAAAATAACAATTGATTTTCTTTCCCATCCTGTGATGATACAGTAACTAAATTGCACCCTCTAGCAAGATGGATCGGCCGGCACATGTTGCCGTGACTACCAGATAAATCTATTAAAATGACCGGATTGGACAAGGATTCATAGTAGGCAGTATCCATGCCTGTCTAGTCTCACAAATGTTACTGCTCAACACACAAGGCACCTCGACACCTCATAACACGCTTTATAGACCACAGTGGTGTATATAATTGCGTGTTAGAGGAAGAGGGAGTATTTACAATCGGTGTGGTGTACGGCAGCACGTGACTGAAAAATGATACCAAGAACAGGATTTACTTTTATTAAAATGATAATGATGGCCAGTCAGATAGGTCAAATTTTAGATCATCTCATTCATCGCAAACATTACTGATCTATATTTATTTTTCTTTGCGTGTTATATATGGAACCACTCAGAGTGCATATTACCATTAAAACGAAGCTGCATGCACAAATAGAAAGTGAGATTTTTTTTTCATGGGAATCTACGATAGTCCATCAACCGCATGACTAACGTCAGACCTGCTACTACTTTTCCCTTTTTTTTCTTTTCTTTTGTTTGTAATGATGCATCCCAAGATGGTCCAATCTCTCAAGATGTGAAATATTATCACGGCTAGCATTTCAATTCCGCGGAGTCACTATTAAATAATGTTCGGAAATTGAAAGCCTTTACCTAGTTTGGCTGAATCTGACTCCAGAGCCATTAGCTTGGCATTAGGCGGAAATCTTTAAGCCCATCAGTATCTTAATGTAACAGCCTCCACAGAGCCATGCATCAGCCTGAGCTATTCTTTCCACTCAGCCTCCACTCTGCGATTTAAAGGGGAACACAGCTTCATGTGACCCGTTTTCAGTTCACGCTCTCTCCCGATGCGCGGCTCATAATATGCATTTACGGACCGTTCACTCCCCTAATCGTTATTTTTGCGGAAGGCAGAACTAAGAGGAATGAACGCAAAAATAACTTAATAAAGTAATAATAATTTTCATGCTCATGAGAGAAGAAGCTTGTGTGAAGTGGTTCGTGGTTTGGGGACAACTTCCATTTCTTGCAGGGAAATGACAGGCCTAATCTTTGCAGCATACGGCGTGTTATTCATCCATAAGCTTCGAGCTGCAGAAAAGCAACTTCATCATTATAAATCTGCCAAGCAGTACCCACCCCCACCCACCCAAAAAAAAAAAAAAATGCAATGCTTTTTTCCAAATAAGCCATCAACACATAAAGTCTAAAATTGGAGCCTCAAATAGATTTCCTATTGCAGTACAGTATCTTAATGTGTTTATACTGTAGCATACAATAATCACGGCAGGGAAAACAGCCTCATGCGCCACTGTAGAAAGAGAAAAGAAAAAATAAACTTTTCTAGTGCAGCAGTCAAAACGAGCGTCCAACATGGCTGTGGACGTTTGAGGGAGTTTATGGGTTGGACAGTTGGTGATTGTTTTGCTGTTGGGTGGTTGGTCAGTGCTGTCAGACATGGCTGCATTTGTCAGAGTTCGCTGGGGAAGCCAGAGAGCCGTGGTACGCACAGGCAGGAAAATGACATCAGATTTCCTTACATCACTCACGTCACTCACAACAGACCGGTACTCAGCTGTCTCCGGCAATCAGGAAAAGGTCACTCCAGGTTGAATTTCCTGTTATTTTTCTCAGAAGATGAGTGGAGAATATTGTATATTTTTGGTTGCAGTTTTAACATCTTTACTCATGGCAGCGTGGTTGTTGGAGACAACAGGCATGACAAAGGTGGCATAAGAGATTATTATCTTGATGAAAATGCTCTTAGTCAATAGGGTATGTTAGGGACACCTGAATCACATTTCTGTCCATTGTCTCAGGAGGCTAGAATAAATATGACAGGGAATATGAAATACATTTCCATGAGGCCTGTTTCTGGGGTAAATCTATCACTCAACATGAGCTGCTGGGAATCTGCTCAATATTATATAGGCCAAGGGTTATTGTGTGTGTGTGTGTGTGTGTGTGTGTGCGTGTGGGTGTGTGTACGTGCGTGTGTGCGTGTGCGTGTGTGTAAAACAAAGTGCACATTATAAATGTGTGTGTTTTGTGGATATCTGAATTCAATAGGCTTCTGGAAAAATAAACAAATAAACAAATTATGGACCAAAACCTGCTTGTTTTTTTTTGTCAGGGCAAAGCATTACCTAATTATATGTAACCTCCGACTGATGAGGGAGTCACGAGCCTGCTTGTAAACAGGATCTGCATTCTGATTAATCTATTTATCTGTTTGTGTGTTTGATAATGTATTTTGGTTGGCAGTATCCCTAATGAAGAAGAACAGCTTGCAGAGTCAACATTTTACTTCAAAACGTGCATTTTGCATGCTGCTGCTTTAATAACACTGGGTAATGTTTACTGAGACAACTCTGAGATTGAACCTGCAACCTGCTGGTCAAATTTTCCCTGTAACATAGCTTGTTAAATAATGATAAGCCTGTTAAAATACTTTAGTAAAATAGTTCATTCCAACCACAGTTACATTGTGTCCCAATTTATTTATTTATTTATTTATTTATTTATTTATTTATTTATTTATTCATTCATTTTTAGCAGTAGACAGTAACATATTGTGTATCAATAAGTTACCTTATTAATGACTGAGTGTACAAGAAATGGGATTTCAGCAGATTATTTTTGTTTATTTATTGACTGCTCATTTACTGATTTATATAAAACCCAATGCCTGATATGGGGAGGGGGTTACTGCCCACACACAGCAGTATCTTTTTAAATGTACAATTGAATGAGATCTGAGATCTCATTTGAGCAACCATGTTGCATTTATGCATGTGCGTCACGCTAACCATCAAAGGAAAGGAGCACACAGTAATCTGTTTCATGTCTGCCGTTCAGTACGTCTATACTGGCTGCTTAATTTGTGCCTTTTTAATATTTAACAAGAGGATTAACTTCAGTTGATGCCTCTATGCGGAGAAGGGGATCTTCAGTGATTTTGAGTCTGTAAAATGTTCCAAAATTGAGGAATGCTGGGTCTTGCAGTCAACTTTCTTAACAGCGGCCAACGATGTCTACAGCAGAGGGACATAATTGGCTTTTTAAATTGCAGGTTTCACTATTATTTCAGCTTGTCTCCCACGGTTCTGCATTAGCTCCACTAAAATCACACACCAGACACCCACAGGCTAGGCTAGATATGTCTCACAACCCCTTCCCTATTGTACTGTGTGATCTGTAGTGTGTGTGTGTGTGTGTGTGTGTGTGTGTTGGGGGCAGTGCACGCCTTCAGCTATGCCACCTGTATCTACCATGGGTACAGGTGACATAGCTGAGGTAATTCATAATTAGAGAGGAAAAAAACAATGATATATTTTTAGGTATGATGTGTAACCAAATGGACATACTGAATTATTGTGCTTAGTACTTTAGTAATCTCCTCTTTATTATACGAGGAGAACAGTAAGCAACCCTGTTTTTCGTGACCAGTGCATTAGATAGTATTACTGATGAGAGGCTGCCAGAGCACTTTATGCCGAAAGTGATACGGTATTCCAGAGAACCAGCAACATGAATATGTATGCGTGCATGTTTCTCATGTATGTATGTATGAATTAATGTTTTTTTTTTTTTTATCGCAAAAATAAAGTTGCAGTGTGTGCATCTATGCCACTGACATAAGGAAGACTGAGGATAACATATACTTGTGAAGATGTAGACCCACCCATCCAACAATATATATATATATATATATATATATATATATTTTTTTTTTTTAAACTAGAACCACCAAGATTCTATACTATCTTAAATAGCCAGGAATGGTCCATTTGACCATGACATGGAAGTAGTGTACACCATTGCACTAGTTTTCTCTGCCTCTGTGTTTGGCTCACCATTCTCGGAATAACTTCCACAGGACCATGTCAGCTCATCACTGTCAGTGTCATTGGCATTCCTCCCAGGCATCTGATTCGGCCTCACACACCTCTTGCAACATTGTTAACATACTTTGTTTGCGGTCAGTTTTCGTTTTGTTATTCTAAATCTTTGTATGACCTTGTACAACTTTACAGTTGTAGCTAGCTAATTGAATATACTGTATTGCTAACATATGCCATACATTAATAACTGTAGAGAAAAAAGATTATAGTTACTATTCAGCTGCTTGTATGGCAGCCTTGTCATTTAGCAGCAACATGCAGCCATCAAAATGATCAAGTACAGAGGCAAGATAAATGATGGTCAATTTGACACCTCATGGCCATTTAAGTAAATAAGGATTTATATCTGTATGCAATATTGATATTAAAATCATATCAGAATGTTCAATACATATGTTCAGGAATAGTCACAAAGGGGGACCTATTCAGAGACAACAGCCAAATTGACCACTGTAGCCTTTCTAGCATTAAGACACTGAACATTAGTGTTACTTTAATTGTTATGTAATATAAAATGAGAGTGAAATGTGAGCTATAGTTTATCTTCAATGTATTTATTTATTTATTTATGTAATTTGTGCATTGCCGTCTGTTACATGTTGGGTATCACTCAAGCCAAGGACAGACCCAAAATGGTATTGGCCTCTGCAGATTAAAGTGCATCATGCTGAGATGACTATAGAGTAAGTGCATTAACTTTGGGATCTGAAGACTCATGTATGCCTTAATTTCCTGAAAAGACAATATGAGACAGAGAGTGTGGTTTATGTGGGTCAAGGTCATTGTGACAGCATGAACCCACTCTAAGACACTGAAAGAAAATGAATCCATTTCCATTTTAGG
The DNA here is from genome assembly GCF_013347855.1 of Anguilla anguilla. Lineage (NCBI taxonomy): Eukaryota > Metazoa > Chordata > Actinopteri > Anguilliformes > Anguillidae > Anguilla > Anguilla anguilla. The sequence goes on from NC_049215.1 coordinate 15,287,067, forward strand.
GCCTTTAGAGAGAGAATAATGCTTCTGTGATGGAGGGGGTTCTCTCTCTCTATATTTCAGCTCGCCCCCCCCCCCCCCCCCCCCTCTCTCTCAGCAGTGTCCCCTCTCTCGCATGCTCTCTCTCTCTCTCTCCCTCTCTCTCTCTCCTATTGAATCTTATCTGATTTTAATTTGAGGTCCGGCACTGAGGATGGAACTCAAGCCTCCTCATTTGCGGGAATCGGTCAGCGCAGAGCAATCAATCCTTGGCAAATTATGCGTCTCGCTGCCATCCTGTGAGAACGTTGCTTTTAACTGCTGCACTGACCGTACAAATAAGACCGTGTGCAGTGTTCAAATGGCCTGGTCTGTGCAGTCAAAGAACCTTTTATGTCTCAGAGTTTGAGCTAATTGGCTAAGTAAGTCAGCATTTGAGAATATGTTTAAAATGTAACTAGATTAAAAAAAGAGAGATTGATCGCGAGAAAGACCATCGATCAGCCAGAATGAGAGAACAATAAAGATAATGGGAGAGTGATCTGGCATTTAAGATGGAACCCACAGAGATGCCGTGTTCAGGATGCAACCAGCATGTTACCACATTAGTCAGTTGTAATGTGGGACAGACCGATTATAAATTCACTGACAGGAGAGTGGAGCTTCACCAATCCCAAAATGGCTGAAGTTTAAATTAGCTCAAATGGGAAACCAACAGAGTGAAAAAAGTGAAACCAGCATCAGTTTTGCTCATTGGTGATATTCTGGTGCTACATATAACTCATAGATTAAGATGAGATATCACTGAATTACTGAGTTACTGTGAGTATTGTTTAATGGGTCTTGTTCTACTTTTGTGAAGACAGTTTACTTCATTGTTTGTATAAGGTGGCAGAGGGATACACTTAACATATTCCGTTCTTTTGGACCTTCTTCCTGCCCTGTGCCATATACTCTGATGGCTTCAGGTTGACTTCCCTTCTCTTTTCTCCCCTATTCCACTTTCTTCCTCCCCCTCTGGAGAGACTCCAGTCGACGGCAAACTCTTGAGTGACTGATTTGTACTGACTTAGCGTAGTAGCGCAGCTTTGCAGCGTTTGATGTGTTTTATTAAAATTATGTTACTCCCTGACAGCGAGCAGCGTGGGACTGTGGCGTAGAGCAGGCAACCCTGGACTGATGTGCAGTAAACTACCATCCTGTGCTCTCAGTAATGTGCTGCGGCTCGTAATATCTTTCTGTTCGACTTGGAGAGGGCCTGCAGTTTCCTGCACTCTGTTTCAGCAGTACTTCTCTCTCTCTCTCTCCCTCTCATTCTCTTTCTCTTGCTCTCTCTCTCCCTCTCTCTCACTCTCCCTCTCATTCTCTCTGCCTTGCTCCCCCCCTCACTCTCTCTCTTTCCATATATATCTTTACAAAATTCCCTGTTGAGAAAATCCCTGTGCCTACAGAGGAGAGAAACAAAAGGAGATGGAAGGAATGCACTCCATTTGGAAAAAAAAAAAGTTTGGGAATCGCTATGGTGATAAAGCTGTTTTTCAGCAATGCTAGATTATCTATTTCATTTATAGCAGCCTTAAAATTGCATTTTCCCATACGCATTGATAACTTAGCGCTAGGTGGCAAAAAGGCACACGTGAGAAAAGGATTACTTGTTCTAGCTCTCACTTTTAATTTTCTTTGCAGATGTCCTTGTTAAGGGCAAACAAAATGGTGTGCATTTCAAAATATCACCATTTATACTGCCATATGTGTTTGCTGAAGCAAATGTACACCAAACATAAGCTCGATAACAAACTGAGCAGCGTGAATGTGGAAACATCTGCTTCTGAGACCAGCTTATAGAGCTGAAAACATGACAGTCAGAGAACACCGAAAAGCCGAACGAGATTCCTTTTCAGTCTGAGTAAAAAAGTTATCGAGCAGTGATGGGTGAGTGAGAATGCATGACCACTGATAATATGAACAGAGCTCTCATACACAGGCTGATCTATCATGCTACCACTGATTATTCAATGCTATTGATAGCAAAGTATTTTTTTTATTTATTTATTTTTTTTAATTGGGTGCGCAAGTTATTGACAGCCTATAGTAGGCCTATAAGTTATGGGGTTTAAGAAACCTCACTCTCCACTCACTAGTATGAAGCTCTTAGTTAAGCCTTTTAAATAAGTCTACTAAAAGTATTTGCTCTAATGTGGTAAATTTTTAACTGATAACTCCAATAAAACTGGATTGCTTTGCAAATACAGAGAGGTATGAACCGTACAAAAGAGGCGTATACACCCTGCTCATCAACGCTGCCTGAAGAAAGGAAGATTGGCTGAAAATTGTTGATGCATGCAGCTGCACTAGATTGCTTGCAGTCAGGCTGACATGGATAGGAACTGTACCCTCTTTCTGAAGGAATGTCCGCATGACTGATCCTTTTGAAGCTTAAAACAACCTTCATTTTACAAATGTATGCAGTTCTGTGAACCGTTTCATCCAGTTCATCATCATGGTGACGCCCACACAAATCCTGTACACTCACAATTCACCCTGCATAGCTTATGCAGGATTTATACAGCTAAATATTGAGCGGAAAACCCGTTCCCTTACTGGTAAGACCAGCTTCCTCAGCTTATTTCTAGAATCATGCATTTGGTCCGTATACATCTGACTGTGGTGAGATAGTATCGGTTTAATGTACGTATTTATACCAAATATACGGCCAAACAGTGTTTAAGAATAACCTGCTCCTTCTGGAGTGTACAGTATGTTATGTGACTATTTCACAACATTATATTTTAGATTCTGTACTTAAAAAAGGGAACGCAATCTGTTCAAGCATTCTGTAGCAACATGGGATGCGGACTAATCAAATTTAAGTTCCAGGTGCTGAACATGAAACAAACAAACAGAGAAATAAATAAATAAATGAAATAAATAAATGGGTAAACATCCTTGGCATCCTGCAGAAGTGCTGATGGCTTTGGTAATCCTACACTTGTGCGCTGTGGAGAATTAAAGCTGAGGGCAGGAAGCCTGGCACGAGCGCGGTGATGGCGCGCGGAGGAGCCCCGGCAGGGAGGGCCTCTTAATGGAAAGCTGTCACGTGTCGCGGGCCGTCCATATGCTGGAGATTTCCCATCAGCCCAAGATCCACCGCCTCGCCTCGGGTCACCCAGCAGACGCGACTCTAACCCTGGCATGTGCCGGACCCGCCCCTCTCACTGTGACAGCTGTGCCCACAAGAGCTGCTTTTACATAGCGCTTTTCATCCATTTAAAAAAAAAAAAAAAATTTTAAGTGAGGTGTGTGTCTGTGTGTGTGTGTGCATGCGTGTACATGCTTGTGTGTGTATGTGTATGTGTGTTTGTTTGTCTATGTGTGTCGAACACGTGTGTTGTGTGTGTCTATGTGTGCTTGAATGTGTGGCTGCAGGCCACCGATGTATAGCACCCACCTGGTGAAGCATGGCTAATGTTTATGAACCACAGTGCTCACCACGCATGAGCTAAGGAGTAAAGGAAGGAATTTTTCAGCAAGTTGAACCAAGACCTGATTTGAAGGCCAGACTGACAGACATCCAGACTGGGGAACTAAGATAAGACACTAAGAAACCCCCTGCTGGTCTTTGTGATAAATGGCATGAGGATCATGTATTGAGTCGGTACCACGATGTATTGCCCCATCTGTATATCTGTGATGAGAATGCAGAACATCACAGCAACGATCGATCACTACAACAGCACACGTCCAGCACCAATGGCAGTAAACTAGGAGCTCTGATAAAGATGTAATGCTGTAAGCACGGCACGCTGCTTTATTCAGAGGCACGATTTCCAGCCCACAAAATGACATCCAAACTACAGCTCGCTGGATTATGCCTCCCCTCGCTGCACAATACTTACACATAGCCAGGGCTTTCGAGGCAGCGTCATCCATTAGCTTTTTATTCTTTTCACAAAAGTCTATCAAATCAAAATCGTATAAAAAAATAATAATAGTAAAAAAAACCTACAATAATGCTCAAAATCATGCTAGCTCGATGTGTCTGCGTTTGCGTACTTACGTCGGGTATGTTTCAGGCCTAATAGGGAACAACTGTGACACCATTTGTCCTGAACATTATGACACCCTGAAATGGGGGTGGGGGGTGGGGGGCTATTAATAGGAAGTGCTGCAATTTCTACACTGTGAAACCAAAATTCCTTTAAATAAAAGGCTGAGAATGTGCACTGCACCCATATATGAATTGCCTGATTACAAATCAAAAATTGTGGAGTACAGAGCCAAATCAATAAAAAAATATGTTTTTGTCTCAAATATTATGCTGCTGACTACATACATCTATAATCATGAAGTTCTAGCCCTTGGATCTTTGGCTCAGTCCATCAGTGCTCCCAAGGTCACCACATTTGAGGCTGTGGAGAGAAACCCTGGAGCACCACAGCAGTCTGAACTGAACTGGCTGAATCAGCTTATTGTTCATCGGAATGCGTGACTGAAGGGGTAAAGCCCCGGAATCAGCTTAACAAGATTAATAAAGCTTTCTCCCCAGAGTCCATCGCACCGGGCCACCGTGACACCTCTCTGGCTCCTGCACCACCACCCTGCTAACAAATATCAATAATGACAGGGGAAATGGTCACCTAGCCTCCACCTTTCACCCTTCTACAGTGTAACAAAGGGCTGAATTAATATACTGTACACATTTCTACACCTACTGCTATTATCGCTAGATAAGACCATACCGATCCATAATTATAAATGGCAAGAAAGAACAGCTGTTATTGAAATGTTATTGTCTTTTACAAAGCAAAAAGTAGGAACGAACATGTAGCGTTTGTTAAAACGGTGTAAGAAGATACAATTTGTTGATTAACAATACCAATATTGTATCTGTAGTGCATTCATATGCATATATTTTCTTTGTATATTTTCTATGACAGCCAGAAAAAAAAAGGCTACATGTAAATTATACTTGCTAATGTATGTGCATGTGTACGTGTGTGTCTGTGTGTTTTCTATGTCTCTCATACCTTAAGCAGCCATGCCTAAGTGGTGCACTGGTGTGCACCGGTGTTGTTATATTTGTTTTCAGTACGGTGCCCATGAGGGCAGATGAAGTGAAGATAAATTATAAATCAAATGCATTATGAATATTGCAAGACAGAATGAAACAGGACCAGTCAGAGCAAGAACATAAACATTATGTTGTGTATAACCGTGTACCCAGACAAGGAATTATCCTGAAGAGATTAAAAAATGTATGATGAGATTAAGTAAGATTTCAGATTGTCCATGCTTATTCTAAAATTATTATGGTTATTCCAGGCTTATGAGAATTAAAGAGGCACTGTGTATGAAAATAACATGCTGACACACTCAAATAAAATGATATGCACTCCCACACATACACACACAAATACACACACGCAAACACACGCTTGTAAAATGTCACTAATGTATATTTCACACATGCAAACCATAAAACTAAAGGTGTTTATTTGGTGTCACTTGTGTTTGTTGCAGCACTGTGAGATTGAAAACATCTGTATCCAGAGGTTCACAGCCAAACATTTCCAACCAGACCTTTGCAACCAACCCTGTTGAGTCAAGAACTCACTCATATTAAACCTTACCATCAGAGTGAAGTAGTCACCACAAAGTTTCTACAGGGACATTATGCCAGGGCTAAAAGGACATCAGGAAGGGGCACATATTTTTTTTCAGGGCATTGTAAGTACCCGACACCCTGAAGCATGCAGCTTCATTATTCCTCTTAAGATCCTGATGTTACACAGAACAAGTTCCCACTTTCAGCTTGACAGCATTTGGCAAGCTTTTTTATTTTTTGGCTTTTTGTTTTGGTTTTTTTTTTTTCTGCCAATGTCCCGTAAAACTCGGAACCATGTCTACAACCATCAGTCAAGCATGGTGGAGGATCAGTGCAAGTTTGGGGCGGTATAAAAACACCTGGATTTGGCGATTTGATTTTGACTGATGGCAGCATGAATGCTGATCAATACAAACAACTCTCAACATATCATGCAATATCCTCTGGACAATACTTGACTGGGAGTAAATTTTACTCCACAGCAAGACAATGACCTCAAGCACACTGCTAAGAAAATCAAGCTGCTAGTGTTCTCAGAATAATAGACTGGCCACCCCAGAGTCCAGACCTCAACATTTGGATTACATGGACCGAGAGAAGCAGAAAATGCAACCAACTTCTAAGACTGAATATTGGAGGTGTTAACCAGAAGCATGGGAAAATATCCCTCCAAATTTCTTTAAAAAAAATAATTAAAAAATACTCAAAGCAGGTCCCTGGAAAAGAAGGGAAGCTGTAATAAAGGTAATGGGTGGACTTAATATTGCACACAATTTTACGTGTAATGTTGTGTTAAATATATGTCTGCTGCATTCATTTCTGATACTGAAATATTAATTAAGTGGCTGTTTTCACAGGAAAGTAAATCAAAAAGAGTTGTTTCTGACTTTTGCACAGTACTGTACATTTTCATTATTCTACTTTGTAGACTTTGGAACAGATTTATGTAGATCTGTTACTCAAAGTACAAACTTCAATCAACAGAATAATCTGCATCTGTATTTAGATTCAAAAAATGTGGTGAAACCAATAAAGGCTGTTTTGATTTTTAAAATGCTATTGATGCATTTTTTTTGTGGACAAAAAAAAGAAAAAAAATTACCAATGTCTCTTCTTTTTTGGTACAGTATTGTTTCTTTTCTTTTGAGTTTGTCGTGGATTCACATTCAATTCAAAGTGTTTGCTCTGTTTCATTCCTGTGACCTCTGAGCACACTGTACAGATCATATTTACTGAAACGATATGCGACTGCACCAGCTCCTTGGCATTGACATAATAATGCCAGCCCACAGGACTGTGCTTATGAAAATCATAAAACCATAGTCTCAGCTCTGGGCTCACATTTACTCCTGAGGCACAGAAGGGGAAATGACTTCTTTGCATCTGAGTGTCTAGCTTAGGTAGAATGGCCTTTAGATTATACAAAATACATGCTGCTGCTTTCTTCTGAAGTAAGAGGGCATTCACGTTTATTGTGGTGTTTGTTGACAATTTGTGGATGGTGTTTTTTTTTTTTCTCAGAACTATAAATTCTTTTGGAATTGCCATAATTTTGTTTTAGTCATAGATACATAGGGCCTATCCTTCTATTACCTTGTTAAACCACCAGAGCCTGTTCACTTTATGGGAAAATAATATCAGTGCTATGACTATTACATATTGATGTAGGGAAACCACATGTCCTCTGAGTCCTCTGAAGAATTAGTTCAGGTTGAAATATTACATCCTTATATCAGCCAGCTTGCTAAAATACTTTTTTTTTCTTTGTGAGTAAAATACAAATTGTGGCGACGTACTGTAAGTTATTCATAAAATGGCAGAGGCGTAAGCCATGTGGAAAGGAGAGTAACCTGTATTGTTAATTGCTCAGAGTAAAATAGTTGTTAAAACATGTCATGCATTCAGCTGAACAGAAGCAGTATGTAGACCACACCTCCTGTTTGTATGTGTGATCATATCATGTGCACATCTGGCATAGTCAAGAGATCCAATCACAATACTGTAATTAGTCAGTACTGGATTTACACCTATGAGCATCCAATATATTTAGATTTTCTACCAATAAATAATTTGAATATATACATCTGAGTAAATCAGTGGAAACAGACCTTTGTGTCCATGTATTTGTGTGAGGTTCTCACTGTTTATCAACAAGCACATATGCCACATGCTTAGCTTCTAAACGTAGAGATACGACTTATTGTCCAATTGATCTCACCAACAGCACACATATACAGTTTATCAGATTGAAATATTGAATAAGACTTTAATACTTCCCGAAGATTATTTAAATTAAATTTATCGTAATCCTCCCTTTTATTCAGAAAGCATCTGGCATCTCAGTGTTTGTTGTTCAGCAACAGAAAGGGCCGGAGCTGAGAGAAACTCAGACCCATTCTGTTGAAGAGCCTTGCAAAGAGACCACAGCCAGTCCACAGCATCTTAATCCACTCTGGTCTAGTACTTAGCATAAGACCCTGGACATAACATAAACTGGCTGACTACAGCCACCTTTGAATTAAAAATAAAAAAATATATATATATACATATATAGACAAAATACAGGGTAATCCCACAGCATAGTAAGAAGAGATATCAGGATTTAATGTGTTTACAGCTAGGTTTCCCACTACCTGCATTAACATTCAGTGGTGGAAACCAGCATGCTTTGTTTTATTGTTTACAATAAATATGGTATGTCATTATAGGATGGGTTATTTCCTGTTCTTGTTTTTGAACACCTGAATATTTAAAGATGTTTGTAAGAAAGCTGTGCAATATTAAAACAATTATTCAATTAAGGATGCTCATTGAGAAAGACCCCAGTGGAGTTGGGTTTAATGAAGGTTCTTTGTATTATGCAGAATTTGTACTAATCTCTCTCAGCTACACCTAAACCAGAGATGTTTCTATAGCAAACTCAATCAAGCTGGTGGTATGCTCTGATCCAGGTAGCCTAGCTGTGTTTAGTTTATTTAAAATTGTTAACCTCCATTTAATCATGTAGTTCAATTAAGACCTTAATGACATATTGTGATGGTCTGCAGAATCAAAGAACTGGAGTGGCATTCGCCACCATGCAAAAAAAACAAACAAACAAAAAAAAATAACACAGCAGCTGAAGTGTAGGCATCCATGCACAAATACATTTTCTTGAGGTCTCTCCGAATCTGGTGTAAGAAAAATAAGGGTCTCCAACACCATCGGAATCAACACACAAATGTGTTCATTTGGCAAACCATTGTCCTAATGTATTCGCACAAAAACAAAATGAAATAGGGCTATAGTGGCAGGAAATTCCAGCAAGAACGATACTCCAGCGTCCAGATCTCCCAAGCGGGACCGAAGTTGAGAGGCAGTTGAAACACAGGCCGTCATTTTGACTCATTTTTTATGGCCCCAGATCTTTCACACAACACTGCAAGCCTGGCGAAGGATGATGCTAAACAGAAAGCAGTAGCAAGGACAGACATATATCTGTGTAGAAGGATGCCATAGATGCCCCCCCGGACATAATACAATGTAAAGGAACTCATACAGATTTCCAGTACAATCGCTTTGATTCACTTTTTACCTAATGTGACACCGATTTTGTAATCGCACGGCATAAAATACCATGGGACAGTCGAGGGTCTTCAGAAGGCAGAATTAACACCAGCTGCGGATTGTTTCCATGAGACATATCAAAGGCATTATCATCCGAGCAACTATGCCCCTGCCGAGGAGCGAGCATCAAACACTTCTCACTGCAAATTATAATGCAAATAAGGACCATCAAAGTGTGCCGACAACAATACATTTGACTAGACCGTTTCTTTTTTCCCACAGTACTTTTATCATGTATAATATATAACGCAAGCGGAGGCTCTGGCTTGAATATAAATAAAGCGAAGAGTAGACTGCTAAATGGGAGTTTTGGGTGAGGCGAAGCCATTCTTACGGTGAATTGGACATTTGGCGGGTTGATTCTTTGGGTTTCTTGCTTACAGCTTCCTGAATAATCAAAGGATTACAGAATGCCAACTCTACACTTTTCATCTTTTAATCATTCATGGTTTTTCTGTTGCTCCCTACAATGTGACAATTCCTGGCATTGGCTTTTATATGCGTGTACCACTCCGCACACTGAGGGACCATGAGGGAAGCGTGGGTTATGGGGGAACAAAAGTAAAACGACAAAAGTACTTTCAAGCTTAATCTGTCAGGAATCCCTCACAAAGCAAGATATCTTCCGGGGACTTGTCTTCCTCCACCCCACACAGCCACGGACAGCGCCAAGGCTCGAGAAGATCTCGTTTCGGCTGCCTGTTCCAACTCTTTCTTGTATTTCTTTTTGTATATGCAATCATTGCTTTCCTGGTCTAGGAAGCAGGTTGCCCTGTCCCCTTGTTTTTCTTCCTCTTTTTTATAGCTTGATTGCCCCAACTCCCAGACAACAGGGCTGCCATTAGTTCCTCCCCCAAAGGCCAATACAAATGTGATACGATGCCTGTCACCACCCGCCTTGGAAAGGTGTGCTTTTTTTCTTTCTTTTTTTTTTGATAAGCTTCCTTTTAAATCAACAGAAGTTTCTCCTAAGAGCTAATTAGAATGAAGCCCGAGCCTTGGTGCTGCTCAGCGCTGTCCGTCACACTGCTGGCGACTGTTGGAATCATCAGGAAAATGTCAGGCTCAGCCTTTAGAGATGGAGACAAGACCATTACAGCCAGGGGAGGGATGTAGGGGCGGGTGCAAGTGGAATGATAATGATCATAATTATTTAAAAAGGCTTCTGCTTTGCCTGTTTCTGAATGTCTCTCTACACTGTACGTAATTAGGAAAAAAGCTGATCAAAATGGCACGGAGAGAAAAAAGTAAAATCTAAATTTCATTTTCATGCTTATAAAGCTGGGCACTGATAGATGACCTTTCATACAGAGGGTACTGTACTCATTCACCCTGAACCTGAGTTGAATATACACTCAAAAGCTTTCTACATAGAAAATAATTTGCATTCATTTTGTCAATGATGGCAATGACATAGCTGGAAATCGGCTAGAAATAGCTGTACAAAATAAGTATTGTACCTTACTGAACCCGTGTTCAGCAGTTTTCTACGACCATGAAATGCACTTTTTGTACGTCGCTTTGGATAAAAGCGTCTGCCAAATGACTGTAATGTAATGTAATGCAATGATTACCACAACTACAGCAATGACATACGATGATAACAATGATGACTGTTCTTCTTCTTCTCTTTCTTCTTCTTATTTATTATTATTATTATTATTATCACTAGGAAAATATGGGAGTGTGTCTTCATAAATGATGTAGAGAAGACATCTGTTGGTTTGGTGAGAGGTGGGAGGTGAGAGGTGGCAGGTGTGGAGTAGAGAGGATGCATCTCACAGCATCATTTTGGGTGGCATTCACAAATCCTGTCAGATAAAACACGGAAGTACCTCACGCTTTGTTTGCTGTTGCCAGAGTGCTATGAAAAGGAACGAGCTGTGCCACAGATACCCGACAGAGATGAGGTACAGATTTAAATGTGTCACTTCACACTGCCACAAGCCGGTTTGATCACAAAAATACCACAGCCGCCTGCCACACCTTCACTTCACACATGACGTTGACTGACTGGAGCCTGTCAACATAATGCTTACTGCTCAATGTTGGCAATCACAGAGAGCTTTAAAAATGTATATATATATATATTTTTTTAAAGCTATTTAATTATCGCCTTATTGTTGAGCAGCAGATCTAGAGAAAACCTAACAAGGCACTACCCCAGTAGTACCGGTGTGTTCTATAGAAATGTTAAACACTATCCATAACCATGTGTGGATTCATTTCCACCATTAGCTGCCACAGAAAGGATCTCGCTACAAATGCACATTTCATATTCTTTTTCATGACAGACAGATAAAAAGAGTGCTTTATGGCTTCACAGTTCACAATTCCAAAATTGTGGGAGAAAAGAAAAAAGGACTTAATAAAAATAATGTGTAAAATAATAAATTCTGAAAAAAAAAAAGTGCATTCTAACAGAACACTGAAATCAATATCCTAGGAAGTATGTGTGTGTGTGTGTGTGTGTGTGGGGGGGGGGGGGGGGGCAGAAAATAGGAATAATGGAATGGAAGACCCACTGTTGTGAAGTCAGCCCAGCTAAAACCACTCAAATTCAATTACCAGCTAGCCCTACATCTTCACATTGACACACACGATGCCATTTCACCGTTATTTCCTTGTTTGCCGGAGGCGAGGTGAAGCCATGCTCTCCGCACTACCCACAAGGCACCGCACTCCTAAGTGCTTCCCTCATTGGCTCCGCACGTTTCATCTCCCGTTGCCGTCGGGGCTGAAGAAACACCAGAGCAAGAAGCTGGGTTCTCCACCATCCCGTCCAATCGCACCCTCTATCTCATTGTTTCAGCATCTCACCCCCCACCCCAACCCCCCCCCCCCCCCCCTCCCGTCCCCTTCATCTCATCTCAAAGCCAGAGCTATCTATCAAAAGATGAAGGAAGCATTGCAAATCCCTGATACAAGAAGACAAAAAAAAAAAGGTTCAGCTATCAGGTCCAACGAGCGGCTTGCAAAACCTTGCTTTTCGCAAGCAGCTCGTAACACTTCAACACATGCGGTAAAAACAAGGACTGAAATAAGCACCGAGGCCTGCTTGTGGGCGGGGAGGTACTGATGAGAGTTAACCAGACATCAGAGCATCATTCACCTGGAAGCATGAACTGCAGCTACGGGATCTGAGTGAGTGATGTATTCAGGATATGTATTCACAAGACTTGGATCAAAGTGATGATCATGATTTCATGTGATGTGCACTTTTGATGATCAGCCATGTTCCCTGCCATGTTCCATGTCTATTCATGAGTTGTAGGTCACACACAGGCATGTGCACACGCACATGTACAGGAACACGTGTTCACTCTCTCTCGTATGCACACACACGCATGCACGCAAATACACGCCCTTGTGCAGACATGAATGTATGCACACGATCGCAAGCAGACACATGAAGAAACAGTGCTGCCACTACCACCGCGAGCAGCCGCCATAGTCTTTTCTGCAGTCATACTATCCGTACAACTCCGTTTAGGGAGCTGAAGGAAAGGGTCAACCAAGTTCTCGTTCCTGCTGCAGAATTGACAGGGAGGAGCACTGGAAAAGGCCTTTCATATGTCTGAGTCAGAGGGAGTCTGTAAGAAGAAAGGGAGAGCCATGCCAAGAAGAGCGATGGGGAGCTGTCTTGGCACAGACGTGCCCCGCTGGGGATGACCAAGGAGGATATTAAAGACAGAAGGCAATGGATTTTTAATCCGTGTTCCCTAATTCACTTTGCGATTACGTGAAAGTGTGTTCAGGAGCTATCTTTCCATTTATGGGAAAATTAATAAATCAATGAATAAATAATGCATTTATTTTATTATCGTTTCCGTTGTTTTGTACAAGAAAAGGACGTAGCACAGACTCTTGCTTTTCAGAGTTTGGTGGGCTGTTGTCATGTTAAAGGTTGGGTGGAGCTTTTGTGATGCGACATTCGGTGTTCTTTCAGCTCTTGTGAAGTAGTACGCGAGATATTACTCTGTTTGTAAGGTTCAGTGCTCCGCGAGCTTTTGCAATGTCACCTCATGGACAACATGTTGCCGTTTCATTGAGAAAGAAGGGCTTTTTGCAGTTTACTCAGCTATATCAAGACAAGCACATGGCTAAGATGAGTGTGTCATGTGTAACTCAATGTAAAGCATGAATGGTAATTTGTTATGTCAGATCGAATCCCCTCCTTATGTTGGAGGTTTCTTCCTAAGAAAAGACTCTTATCTTTGCATACTGTAGCCAAGCAAAACATGTCAGTCCATTTCATTGGAATGCAACGGACACTAAGGAAAATATAACTTTGCAGAAAATGCATTGGTTAGTAGATCAGGAGCTCATTGTTTTCCAGGCACAAAGCTATCATAGACATGGTTGATACCATGCATAACTGCATAGGACATTGCAATTTAATGAATAACTGCACTGTAGGTACCAAATGTATGAATTGCTCCCCTAATTCACGTTCTCTGTAGCTTTGTACGGACGAGTTGTGCATCCTGAAGATTTCTAGGAATCAGAAAATAATGTATTTGTTCACCATCCTGTACATCTCCTCTTGGAACTTATTATTATAAACTCTGGCTAATTAAACAGTACCTTAGGGTATCTGTTTTCCTTTGCCTATCATTAATCTTGGTGAATTATGAAACTGAGCAATGAAGCATTTTAATGAGTTAGAATTCAGGTTTCCATTGAATCTGCATTGATGGAAACAGCCCATTTCTTCATATTTAAGCATTCCAAAAATGTTTTGTGCTCCCTGGAAATAATTAAAATCCATTTTGTAACTTTGTGTGTGTGTGTGTGTGTGTGTGCGGCTGTGTGTAATTGTGTGTGTGTGTGTGCGGGTGAATGTGTGTGTGAGTGTGCGTGTCTGTGTGAGTGTGTGTGTCTGTTTGTGTCCGTGCAGGTGCATGTGTGTGTATGTGTGTGCATGTGTATGTGCGTGTGTGTGTGTGTGTAAAATTGACCAAAAAATCTTATACCTGTTCAGGATAGTTCGCTTAACAAAGCAATTAAGTTCTTCAGACCTTCACTACTGTAACACTATTGTGTTGTTGTTTATTCATTCACTTTATTTTTTTATTTTTATTCGGCCATTATGGCTGAACCTTAAAACCTCATTATCATGAAGAATTACATTTTAGAGCTGGACTCTTAACACACAAGGTCAAGCTCTGAATTTAAAAGCACCAGGAATGCAATTTGGAGGCATAAATGTAAAAGCATCTGCAGGATATTTTTTCACCCATTTCTATTATGTGGTTCTGAATCAGATGTGCTTCCACATGCAGCACCCCTGTGCGTCTGCATTTACACAACAATCATCCTCAATCTCATGTATTTTAACGTACGCAACATATGCACACATATTTGCACACACCCACATATACTGTACGCACACATACGAACACAAACAAATGAATGCACACAAACGCATGCACACGCATGTGCATGTGTGTACACACACACACATACACGCACACCGAGACAGACACACACACAAACACAGCTGCGTATCAGCCAGTCGTGAAGGTTACGAGACCCCGCCCCCTTCTCCACGCTATGACATCGCCCGCTGATCTAAGGCCGGGATCTGCAAATGAGCGCAGTGCATGCATCAGCGTTCAGAGAGACGCGGCGAGAGAGCATCCGTCTGAAGCCCCGCTCCCCCGCCCTGCTGCTCTCACCTGATAAAGGGCCTCCCGGAGTCACCAATGTGCAGAGATTAGCATGTGAAAAATAAAGCTCCCGACTCCCCTGCCTCCCCGCATACCAACAGGAGCCAATGCATCAGCCCTCAGACAAGCTGACAGCCTGACAGCGATGCCTATCGCCCGCTGAGCCTGATTCTGCACATCTTACAGTAGGCGAAGGCCAAAGGCGTTCGCAAAGCGGAGGCGAGCACGAACGCGCGCAACCGCGTCAGAGGACGGCCTGACGGAAGAACGTCGAAGGCGGGAATCGCGAGAGCACGCGTTTTTGGGCGTGACGTGTCTGACGCGTGAAGAGGAGAGATAAATGAATGGGATGACTGTGATGCTGAAGTGGACCAGTGTGGAATCCGCAGGGCTGTGATGTAACTACGCCGGTAAGAAAACGCCGTGTTGCAAAGATGGAACTGAGGGCTATCTCTGTTAAACAGTGTGAAGCGCTCAACTACAGTAGCTGACCTCAAACCCTGGGGCAACACTGATGCCATTCACCAGGTCATGTCAAATATTCTGAACATTAGTAGAACAAACCGGAATTCAAATCTAGGAAGATGGTTGGGCGGGCCTAGAGAGACGGCCACCTGTCCCTACCTTGCATTACATTATAGGCATTTAGCAGACGCTCTTATCCAGAGCAACTTACACAATTTAGCATTTACATTGCATCCATTTATACAGCTGGACATGTACTGAGGCAATGCAGGTTAGGTACCTTGCTCGAGAGTACAATGGCAGTGTCTGACCCCGGGAATTCAACCTAAGACCCTTTGCTGACCCTTTAAGATCAGTTCCTTAACCATACTACAGTGCTGCCCCCAACCTTAAATGGTAATGACAAACAGACTAAATCAGGAACACATCTGTGTGGCAATAAAGTAGGGTGACCAGATTCTTAAAACTCATTTTCTACTTCACACATCTATTTGCTGGTACAATGCATAATAAATATACTATACATTAAGTAATTCAGTTGTTTCAAAACCACAGATATGGGGGATGGGGGTGGTTGTGGTTGTGACCACATGAAGCAGAGAGGTCTCAATCACCCTGGAGGGGTGTATTTAGAAAAAATGTGGCTACTTGCCAAATAAATTATCTGCCACAAAATTATTTATTTATTTATTTTCAGATTTTGACAACATATTACATTTGTTATCATCAGATAAAAAAGGGCATTGGAGAAAATCACTGTTGTGTATTCCCCTACGGGGGAACCTGTAGTTTGCTTCATTATTGGATAGTGGGTATGAGTTGGGGAGAAGATGGGGGAATTATTTCTGACATCTTTTGATGCTGAAAAAAAAAAAACAAATAAATTAAACATTTTTTATACTGCCATGAAAACTTCTCAATTTTTTGAAATTTTCTGATATTTAAAAATGACACTGGGGCACTGGGCTTGAAAATGGGACTTCTCTGGTGATACCGGGATGTCCAGTCACTGCATAATTATATCCCCTCACAGGTGGTCATTGGATTCAGGGCTTTGAAGTAGAATATTTTACTATTATAGGATAAATAGCCAGTATAGAAGAAGTCAGTGAAAGGATGAAATGGGTAATGGATCACATCCCTGCTCAAAGCAAATGTATGACTGTGATTGATATATTTATTTGTTTTATGACTAAATAAACAATAAAAATAGCATTTTACAATACAGCTCAGCCTATATCAGAGTTTCAGAAGCAAAACACTATCTATTGCTTATATCATCATGTACAGTAAGTCTGTGTATGAATTACAAAATTATCTCCCTGTGTATTGAGAAATATGTCAGAGCTTTGACTGTGCCCAGGTCTGCAGGGTCAGCACCCCCACCCCCTTCCCCTTAAGTGAAAGAACAGTGAGTAATAGTTATGGCTATAGAAGGTATGTTTCATGTGTAAATAAAACATAGGCCATGTCAAAAACAGCTTACTTGCCTACTATTGAAGATACAAGTTGTAGTCAAGTAAGCTTTTCAGACACGGCCATAGTTTGTTTACAAGTTTACAATATACTGATTCATACACTGCAGTAATGATGTGTGAAACTATTTGGCCCGTATGCCCCCAGGAAGGTCAAGCTCAAAAAAGGTGGTCGATTCTTATAAAAGTACCGACATTGTTGGCAATGGCTGAAAACACCACAACCAAATAAAGGCCCGTTGTTAACAGAGGCAGTTAACCAATTATATGCCAGGCTGCATCTGGCCCACTTTTGGCATATGACAGCAGTTCTTCCATGCAGGCGTCAACACTGACAGCAACACGTCCATCGGACAAGCTGTGTCTGGACAAGCCTATGGCTACTTTTCTTATGTAACATCAGCCTTGTTTTCCAGCTAAGATTTGGCTGTATTAAGGTTCATCCTTGGATAAGGCACGGCGACCGGTTCTGGGCTAAAAATCCTGGGACTTCAGTGCAGGAATTTCACACGGCATCTGGGCTGCAACGCAATGGATGTTGGCCAAATCTGGGTGGCTAAAAAGTTGGCTATCGGGTCACGATAAGCTAGCGGCCCCAGAAACAAACCATGGAAGAGTGGCACAGCATTCATCTGCTTTTGCACAGGGGTTTGAGGCAGATAGGACGACTGTTTGGAGTGAAATATGAGACCTCATCAAACGGCACAAGGCTAATCAATCCAGAGAGAAACATACAGAGGGGTTATTGAGTCTTAAATCTGAATTCTCTGTACATATAATAGTTGAGGAACAGACTCAGACACCAACTTAAGTCTTGGGATGGCAATGCGATTAGAATTACATGCACATTTGCCTGACATTTATGTTAAAACGGGAAAGAAGGGAAGTAATGAAAAGGAATAGGTTTGTGAGAAAAATGAATTCAGAAGCAATGCTATCAATTGCATTACATATGGCCGGTAAGGCATCTCCACCAAAAAAAAAGTAAATAAAAAAACAAAATCTTGCCACACCTCTCCCCATTCCCTTATTTTCTTTAACCCATAAAAGGGTTTTCATATCTTTGTGGTGTTTGCATGAAATTTCTGATTTCTTGTGATAACCAAACGACTTTGAATCCAGACATAGATACTAGTCTGGAAGTTACATCATAAGTCACAATCAGACAGCCCCTATATCAATCTTGAGGCTCCTCGGTCAAATGAAAACCCAAGATAAAACGTGTGAGACACAACCAAAGACTCCTTTTTGTTATTTTGATGTAAATGTCAGCATACAGCAACAGGATCCCCTTTTACACCTCAACCAAGCAGGATTGCATTTTACACATCACAACATACAGAAAAACACAGGATCCCCTGTTCTACACTCCATATAATACAACAACAACACAACACAAAAATAATTTACTCTACACACCACCACATGCAACATACAGGTTCATGTCTGTTTTATGCATTACCACATGCCACAACAAGCATTGTTACATCTATTGCATGTATCACATAGGTCATTTTTTTGGTTGAAGCTATCCAGAAAATAATTAATATTTCTATGGCATTTAAAAATCTCCACTGTTTGTCATCGAGGAAGGAAATATTCCAACAATTGGAGCAACCGTTTCTCCAGTGACCAACATTATGCAAATTGAAAAATTAATTGAGAAAGGAACGGAAAGGAATACAACACTGATGTGAATGTAAGACCGTGCATAACAAAATGAGGGTCTGGCTGATTTATAATCATAAAACAGCCAACAGCCTTGCACTGCTAGATCAGAAATGCACAGCCTATATTCTCTCCGTGATCGCCCAGACATTGTTTGCATATTACAATTACAGAGTAAGAATCTTTTTGAGAATGGAAATGATTTTTGGCAATTTCACTCTGATTCCCACAGAAGGTTCTGGCTGTGGACCAAACATCAAAGGAAGCATATGGCACAGCGCTGTCAAACACGCAACATAACGCAATCCCCAAAGGAAATGTCCAAGATTTGAACTCCGATCAAGGAAATCGTAATGCACTCTAAGGTAAATCCAGGAGGATGCTAATGGTTTGGCCAGACACTTCCCTGAAAGCTTAATTATAACTGGCATGACATAAAGTTAAAATGTCAAGAAGCATCAGTACAGAAGCAGATGGTAAGTAACGTTTCAGACTGTGAGCCAACAATGTCCCAATGTCTGAGAACTACACCCCGGTAATTCTATTTACTGTGAGTACATCTGAATGATGCTAATAGATCGGGAAAATAACTCACAGACTTGAACTTACAAAACACAAGAAATTATAAGTATAAAAAAAGTATAAGGAAACTAATGATAATCATATCCTTTCATCCTATCCCACAAAACTAATGGAACTACAACTCCAAGTAAAGCAGTTAATGGTACACCTTAATCAAAATAACTTTGAAGGCTTGGAGATTCAAGGATTGAACGAAATAAAGGCAGTAAGAAATAAGGCTTCCATTTCAAAAGTTTACATTTCAGAAGTATAAAGATTTAAATTTCATGCCCAAACAAGCAAGTAGTTTGCTTGATTATTATTTCAGTGAGGGGGGGTGGGGGTGGGATTCTATAAAGCGAGAGTATGGAGTTAATTTAATTTGAGTGATCTTTAACCTTTAACGCAGGGATTCTATATCATGAATGACTTTAATTATGGTATATTGCCACGGTAACTTTTGCTGCATGGCTATTCTGGTCCGCCACAGTTTTGTTCAGGTTATTGGACTGAAACGCATAAGAGCACCGCGCTTTGACCAACCAATTCCCAGGAAAAAGGTGTCTCCATTTCTGGGGATACCATAGAACTCTGTGATCTTTTTGCATATTATTTAGAGACCAAATAAATTAATCTGCTTTATCCTAGGATATGCTATACAAAAGATATAGATTCTCAATAGAGGGAATACAGTACACAAGCTTCTTGAACTCTATGTAACCATATCCACCTCTCCCTTAATTGTGGGACAATGACCTGGGTTCCATAATTCTTCAATTTATGCAGAAACTGTGGTGTGGTTGCTTCTGACAAGACTTTAAATATGCCCATAACGGTCTCTCGTTATTATTATCATTATTATTATTATTTTATTTTTTTTTTCCTCAGGAGAGAGATATTGGATTTCCTCAAGTATGGTCCATACTGCACCACTACAAGCTCACTGCTGCAGACACAGCACCTTTTTATGGGTACGCACACAGAGCTTGATTAACAAAGCCTGTGTTCACTTAAGTTGATAGCCACCTTCATGACAGAGGCTAAGCCTGTTTGCTGTTGTTATTTTTTATCAAGCCAGCTAATATAAAAAACACCCTGGTTATCTCCCTTGTCATAATTTATTTTCATTTCTATAGTCTATATTATTTCCATCATTACTGAACTGAATGGAACTAAAAGACATCCTCTTATAGAAAACACTTGAATTAGGCACCCCTTTTGGTATTGGAGAAATCTGTGGGTAATTAATGACGGGTGTAAACTATTAGGAAACCCTTGGATAACATTAATGAATCTTAGATTTATAATCAAGTAATTAGAAAATTAACACAAGGGCAAGTTGGAGGGGGTCACAGTAATGACTATAGGTGATTATCAATTTAAAGCCATCTCCAAGTGGCCCCACTGGACTAGAGAGAGGAAATCTGTGAGGAACAACCTCACAGAGGAAAAGTATAGCTGAGAGAACAGCAGAGCTTTAATGAGGCGTGGCAAAATAATCACTTAAACAAAAACCTGGTGCGTCTGATGTGCGATTTGTTTATTCTCTCATTTGGGTAATTTTATCAAACGTTGCTGAAAGAAAATAAACACGCGCACAAAAAAAAACAAAACAAAAAAAAAAACATTTATTTAATGAAACTGCACTGCAAAACTGTCCCAAGAGTTCACACCAATTGTTTGTGTGTATTTGTATTGATGCATATAGCGCGTAAGCTCAGTTTCTGCTCTCGGGGTGCTGGCTGATTAGATTTTCAATTCAACAATGCAATTTTACTTGTGTGACATCAATGGCCGCAATTCAGTATTTGTGTTTTTCAAAGAACATCCAGTCCACTCTTCTAAACACAGAATTACAACACGTGTGAGAACTAACTTTACTAATCAAATAGTTACTGAGGATTCACTTTCCTCACTTCATTGAGCTGAGGGCTACTTGTAAATATAAATAAATAAATAAATAAATAAACTGTAAGCTGAACAACAAAAAAGTGAAGGTGTGAGGAACACGCAAAGTCAATTCAACTTAAAGAGAACATAGCGATTTAGAACACAAAGTATAGTGGAGAACCAAATAAGGCAAATAAGTATACACTGCAGTATACTGTATAAGTATACAGTCTGTGTAAGAAGGGGTTAAATTGTGAACAATCCAAGATGGTAATTTGGCATGTTGGAAAATAAACCAAGCTGTACTTGAATTTAACGGGCATATTACAGCCCAGTTAAGTTTTATATTCTCCAGTCCATTTATTCCTTTTACCAGTTTTCTCACTCAACCAATCAGAAAAAAAGGATGAATAAACATTTATTCATTCACTTGTCGGTAGAAACTCAGAGCAAAGCACAGAGAATGAACAATACAGAGAGAGTTGTCTGTTCCAAAGTGGCAGGTACTTTATTGTAATTAGCTTCGTGCCATGTTTTTTTTTTTTTTTGTTTTGGATACTGTTGTAATATATTTCTAAATTGAAGTTTTGATCAGTCATTATTTGAATGTGTGATCCAGTATATATTCACTAATAACATTGTGCATATACTTGACAGGGTAAATCACAACCTCACTATTTATAAGTAGCTGCAATATTCTCCTTTTGGTGTGGCAGAAAATCCCATTTTATGTCTATGGCAGAGGTAATGTTGTAGGCCATCACATTTGAATGCAGCGAATGAAAATGTCCATACTGCAAGTCATCCCGTCAAACTCTACCTGACCTCCAGAAATGCAGAGACTTAAATATATGAGTTTTCTGAATGCAATCTGATTGTACGTCACATTGCACCTCGAGAATTAATTCCCTTAGTTTTCTCCAATAACACGGTATGGATTTTCAATTTAATGTAGGTCAATGTCACGAGCAAATGCAGACTATTGATCCCATATGAAGGAGCTTACAAAATGGGGTCATCTTAGCTTTCTGACACAAAATGACAGCCTAAAAAAGGATTGTTGATTTGTCCTTGAGTCACAGTGAACTATTTGGGCTTGTCTTTCTTAAAGCCTTCCTTTAAAGAAAACAAAACAAACACACACACACACACACACACACACACACACACACATATATATATATATATATATATATATATATATGTGTGTGTGTGTGTCACTTCTATGTTAGTCATAATGTGCACACTGCATAGCATGAATTTAATGTAGCATTTCATTGTGGAGTCATTACCTATTCAAAATTTAGTAAAACTAATATTTTCACATAATAGATGTGGATTCATGTCTTCAAATCATATTATGTCTGGGGTAAAATGTCTGGGGTGAAATGCAATGGGCTGTGGTTTTGTATTGAAATAAACTCATTTATGTGGGGGAGCTAAAGTAGGCCCGCTGCACAGCCTTGGGGGAGTTAGCCACCCAGGAATGCTCAACTCTAATACGAGGCCAAATCCTGTCCCGGTTTTGTTTGCTTATTTTGTAGGAATACAGGTACAGAGAAAAATAATTAATAACAAATACAAATAATTATTATCTGTGCATCCACTACATAAGCATATATATAGAAGCTAAAATTTAACATGAAATTGTATGATTTATAGTTTGTTTGAAGGAAAGACTTTACACACAGTGTTTTAATTTCCTTCCTTTTTAACTTTAAAACATCATAAAATACCTTCAAGTTTTCATTGTCAATAATAGTTGTCACAGAAGAATGAGGTAGACAATGGTTGATGTAGAAAGAACATGTTGATGAAAATCAGTGTTTTACAATAACTTCTGACATCAAAAAACATCCTCACTCTCAGTGAAACTATTGTTCAAAGTGAGGTCAACTTTCAAATGATTATTCTCCTCTTGCTTCAGTAGTTTGGTAAATCATTTAAATTCTAATTTGATTTGAATAAAAGCTCCTCTTCCTTCCAGTCACTTCACTACTGGATTGCATCAGTGAAGGTTTTATTCGATAGCCAGTGAGCCAGTCAGTGAGGAGCATTTCTATTTCTAGAGCCATTTAGTTACAGTCAAGAATGAGGAGTAAAAGTCACACTTTTGTTTTGATTCAGAATCATCATTAACATGAATATACTTTTCTCCCCCACCCCCACCCCATCTGAGTTCACGCTTTGTCATCGGTTGCTAAATTTTGAGGAGCCTTACAAAAAGACAAAGAGAAAAGAGAAAATTTATGGATTCGCACCATTTCATTTTACACAGTGCAAGAAACATTGCTTTGATATGGAGCCACTGGAGTATTATTTTGGACTTATCTGTTTGTGGTGCATTATCCAAAATTACTTATTCATGCCTTTATTTATTTAGACGGAAGGAGAAGGATTGGGGTAAAATATGACAAGCGAAGGCAGAAAATGCGAGTGCTCAATAATATATGACATTTTAGAAAAAAAGCTTTCAGTATTATAAGCTAACTGGGACAGTAAAATATGAGGTTGGAGGCTTGGGACGGGGAGGCAGAGGTTAGAGAAGGATGCCACCTGTGGTGCTGTGCATTTCAACTTATCAGCTGAGGACTTCTCAGAACGGAGTAAACAATGGCAAACAGAGCTTCACGCGGGATTCGCAAAAACCTCGTTTGTCTTGATTAATCAGCGGACTTTGTTTTCTCATTCTTTACCGACGGGGAGAAAGAATAGGGAGTAAGAAGGGGAGGTAGAAACCCCTCCCTCCCCCCCATACTAATTCTATGTTTCCTCTGAATGACAATAAGGGGTGAGACAAAATATTAACAAGCCTGGGTAATTATGTTACATTTTAATTCCGGAGACATAATTTGAATTCGCTGCTGAAACAAAAACACCATGCAAATGAACTCACAATTAATGTCACCCGTGCATTCCAGCCTCTCCGTTTGCTGGTTCCCGTTCGAGTTGATTATATTGGAAAGAACTTGTGGTATTTGTAACTTGTTTATTCTGTTGACTTAGCCTGCATCTCAGAATGAAAATCAATCAGTGCGTCTGGCCTGAGCATTTTAGGGACGGGAGGAGGGGTGGGGGGGTATGTGCATACAGGAAATGTATGTTTTTTTGTGCTCAAATATTAATAGAAAATATTTATAGATCAATCCAGGGGCTCATTGATCCTCTTTGTCTAATCTTGATCAAATAGTACAATGATATCTTGGGGGGAATATAAAAAATTCCTAAATAAATCATTATAATTCCTTCAGATTAAGCACTGGCCAGGATGTAAAAGAAATCTGATTCCGTTGGCATTGTCTTGCTCCTAGCGCCCACACTGGCAGACACTCAGGCCCTGCTAATGGAATATTTGTAAGAGGGTTTATTAGGCTGAGGTATAGTCATAAAATTCACATTCTAATAAATCCTTCATTGGCCTCTCTCTCTCTCTTTCTCTCTCTCACACACACACAGACACATGCACACACACACACACACACACACACACACGCACACACAGATACTGTCTCTTTCAAATTCAAATTCAAACTGCTTTAATGGCATGATATATGTTGAAATGCATATCGCCAGAACATAATAATCAATCATAATAATAACAACAATAAAATTAATAACAACAATAAATATAAGATTAAGATATAGCATGGATCTAAAATGTACACTACTAGTAGTAATACTGCAAGTAAATAAAATCATTAATAGATGGGGGTTTGGGGTCACTGCAGACCTTCCACCTGTGGCAGGTAGCTGCGTATTGTGCTGCGAAATTTGCATAGCACTTTTCCTCTCCAAGGAAGATTTGTAATTGTTGGGTCTCTGGTAGGGTCGTGAAGTTTGGGTATGTTGTTTTAAATTTTGTAGAAAGATGCTTTCTAATTACTTCATATTTATCGCACTGGGTGAGGAAGTGCAACTCTGTCTTGGTTTATTGTTGGTTACAGTGGGAGCACTCTCCCGCCTCCCCTTTCTCTCTCTCTCTCGCCTTGCTCACACACACACACACACACACACACACACACACACTGTCTCAGACAAAGAGTTCTAATTGATGACTTAAAAAGAAAAAAAAAATCAATTCTGTTTAACGAGGAAGGACTCAACCAGCAATTTTGATGATCATTGATGAGCTGCACACAGCGACTTTCGTTTATCAGTATGACATTACGAGAAGCACACATTATTTAGCTTGTAATATTGTCT
This sequence comes from Anguilla anguilla, assembly GCF_013347855.1. Lineage (NCBI taxonomy): Eukaryota > Metazoa > Chordata > Actinopteri > Anguilliformes > Anguillidae > Anguilla > Anguilla anguilla. The sequence continues at coordinate 15,312,188 of NC_049215.1, forward strand.
TGGAGGTAGGACTGTGCTGTATTAAATTACCGCTTTATCTAGACTGTCTGATATGTGATATCTATAAATCCAGACCATGCCAGTGCCACCCGCAGCTGGTAGCACCGCAGGGCTGTGTAACATTGGCATTAGCGTCACAACGGAAGTCAGGTTTCACAATACAGCAGTTACGAGTTGGCAGTTTCACTTGCTGGAGTCCACGTGAGTGGGAGGCAATGCCCTGATTTTTGAACTAGCCAATACTATGTATGAGCATTTCATGACAGTTATGTTCAGTTATTACCATGTTTATTTTCCGTAAAATTCATTGGCATCTACCCTTGATTTCTTTGATATAACTAAAAATATGTACAGTAGGTATGCACCTTTGTATGTATGTATATATGTATTTTGGACTGTAAGTATTTTTCAAGAAAAAAAGAAAGAAATTGGAGGAAGGCACATTATTTATTTGCGCTGAATCTGCTGCCACAGTCTCGCTTGCCGATATCGATCCTCTGACACAGTTTTCACACACAGTGAGCATCAAACATAGCTCAGCTGGTTTCATGTTCCCACCACTGTTTACAAACAGTCGCCTACTGATCCCCTCCATACACAGTCAATAGCTTCTCTTGAACTGATTTCACACATATATTGTATATATATTTGGACAAAGCCATATTTTTTCTTGAGCTCGCTCTGTACTCCACAATTTTACAAGTTGTAATCAATTCAGATGCGGTTAAAGTTTAGATTCTTAGCTTTTCTTATAGGGTATTGTATTACCATTTTAGTTTTCTAAGAATAGGATAGTAGTAACACGTCATTTTGATTTAGCATGCTATGTTCATCAGTGACATAGCAGGGGCAGTCCCTTTCCTGGGATTTAAAAGAAAACTTGTGACCCAGATGGTGGGAGATTGGAGAATTGTTTTGCCACCCCAACCGTTGTGGAGAATCTGCCATTGCAAGGTGTTGTATATGTCTATACAATTTTTGTTGGATTAGCAGGTATGACCAAATGGTTTGTATTCTGAATGTTCTTCGGATGCCTGAAGGTGAGAATTATTCAGTCATAAACTGCAGAGTTCCTCCTTAGCCTACCAGGCCCATTGCGATTACTGAGCTCACCAGTGCTCTCTTTCTTCTTAATGATGTCCCAATGGTTGGTTTTGGAAAGCCTAAGGTTTAGCCTATGTCTCTCACTTTTTTTTCTTCATATTTCTTGGCTTCTTAATGGCTTCCTTGACTTTCACTTGCACAACTCTGGTCCATATGCTGACAAATGCCAATAAGAAACTCTGAAGGTAATCAATACATTAAATAATTAAATAAGCAATTGAGCACACCTGACTAATCGGAAACACCTGGGAAGTCATTTGTCCCAAACATTTTGGTTCCCTGAAATGGGAGGGCTATGTGCAAAAAGTGGTGTTATTTCTACATGGTGAAACTAAAATGTATGAAAACACCCTTTAATAAAAGCTGAGAATCTGCACTTTAACCACATTTACATCGTTTAAAAAAAATAATAATAATTTTAAATTGTGGAGTACAAAGCCAAATCAAGAAAAAAACTCTTCTCTTCTCTTTGTTCCAGACATTATGGAGGTCACTGTGTACTTGGGTGAATTGAATTTGTGAAAAAAGATGAACAGAGACTAATCTCCAAACTGTTTACCATGTGCGATTCTGTGAGTAATCACACTGAAGCTTTGCTTTCCTTGTTAAAAACAGGTGGGCTCAAGCCATTCACTGCCAATACAAGCTTTTCCTTTCACTGCGGTGGCTGAGGAATGGGCATCGCCACCATAGTTTGCAGGTTTGAATCCCAGACAGGGTCCTGTGGTTACATCATTGAGTAAGGCACTGACTTACTACTGTAGTAATATCTCCAGTGATATGAATAGGTTATATCAATACTTTCATCTGAACCGTGAGTTCCCTCTGCATAAGGTGCTGTTGACTGAACAAATAAATAATGTAGCATTACTATGAATTACTATGAAAAAACATTAAACAAAGTCTTGTAATGTACTCTCTCTTTCTCTCTCTCAACAAATGACACACACTGTCCATTTTACTTGGCTACATTGCTGAACCTAAAATATTTGGGAAATACCTGATGTACACACACACACACACACACACACACACACAGGCACACACAAATACTGTCTCTTTCAAATTCAAATTCAAACTGCTTTAATGGCACGATATATGTTGAAATGCATATCGCCAGAACATAATAATCAATCATAATAATAACAACAATGAAATTAATAACAACAATAAATATAAAATATACAGATATACAGTCACTATAAAATATATTTCCTCTTACTCTTTATTTCTGTTTCATCATAAGCCTGCTCTGACCCGTCAAAATGAAAGTTCACACGTTTTTTAAAGATGTTTATTTTCTCCTCTTCCCCTGTAATCAATTGTCAAAGCTCTTTAGTCTTTCTTCAGAAAAGCCTTCTGCCCAGCTGTTACACCCAATCAAAAAATTTGATATGGCTGGGAGAGTAAACAGCCATTACACATCCATGAATACGAATTATAATGATGTTCAATCATCTGTAAATTCCTCTAAGAAACTCCTCTACCATCCGCAAATGTTGGGTAAACTGCACTTGACCTCACAGATTATCGGGGTCACAACCAGACACAGATTGTTCTTTGTAAAGTCATATCTGCACCTTTGACATCCCACTTGACTTTGAAAGCTTTAAGTCAAAACAATATTTCTGTTAAGTCTTCTGGGAGAATCTGCTGCCAGCTTTGCAGCGCAGACGACAGGACTGAAATGACTGCTATATAAAACACAACCATCCAGAGGTTTCTGAAATAAGGAGTGTGTGCATGATACGAATAGATGTGAGTATTTTGTATGAATTCATTTTTGCATGTGCATGCGTGTCAAGGTTTTAATCTGTTTACATGCCTTCCTTAAGTCTGTGCATGTTCCCCGCCATGCTGTCGCCAGCCAACATGTCCCGAGATATTAATCTACTGAACACTAATGGCAGTTTACTTTAATAAGTAGCTGACATATCACAGTTTTAACAGCATTGCCGCAGGTCCTTGCAATTGACGCTGCTATTTTTTAAAACGTATTACACAATTACACCTCTGGCCGCTTCGGTAATGGCATGCGGAAAGTTCCTCACCCCTTTAAGGAACTGCAGTTTGCTCCTGCAGCGGTAAAATGGAGGAGGAGACATAAAGCGTCGGTGTGAAATACAAGCGCGCGACACAATGGAAGACACAGCTGCCACGCCTCAGCGGCCACAAGTGCCGAGCGGAGGGTGGTAAACCAGGCCATTAAAACCTTTTTAATTTGTTTTCGAATGAAACGCTCGTCCACCGTCAGAGAGACCACAACAGCAGCCTGGTGGCACCATTTTTTCTTCTTCTTCTTTCTTTTTTCTTTATAATTATCAGGCCACATCTCTCACCATTAACTGAGAAGCTGCGATAGGACGCCGATGAGCCCCCCAAGATGCTCTAGCATATTCTCTGAGCCTTTCCTCCTTTGGGCAGTACAAACACAAAACAAATGCCTGCACAAAAAAATAAATAAAATAAAGAAAATTTAATAAAAATCAGCTTGATTTAACATTTGCCTTCTTAGCACTTTGGGCTGCCAGGAGCCAAGGGGATGAATAACACCAGCCAGTGCACTCTGTGTTCAATAACCATTATATCCTCTGCTTTCGACATTAGGAGCTCCTAATGGTGGCAGTAAATTCACAGATTGACTCGCTAACATCAGTGGGCACTTTCCAAAAAATAAATATAAAAAAATCAGAGCTGTACTGGGATTTTTCTTCATAGATTCAAATGCTTGCACCTTTACCGCACAACCACTTCTGCATATCTCTAAGCTAACCAATAAGAAGGTTAGATGGGGCAGATTAATGTGCGAGGGCTAAAGTAGGAAACCTATTCGTGTGGTGCATCAATTAAACATCGTAGCCGCTGTTTGTTAATACGGCGGGTTTGCTCACACGGAGTTGTGGAACAGCTTGTCAGACTGAAACACAGAAGCAGAGGCCTTTAGGGTGTATGAGACCAGGACTGACACAGTGCTACATACTCTGCAGGGAACAGCCAAACTGCTTAACTGCAAATGAGCCTGGATAGGTCAGATTGTTTTTTTTTGTTTTTTTTTCACCGGAAAACCTTGTGATGTTCTTATTTACTTTGCGGCAGTTATCTCCTGTGGTTGTTAGCAAGGCTATAAATAGGAAATATAAAAATAAGAAGAAAAACATTTAATAGATATATAAATAATTGACCAAAGCCCCTGCCACTCCAGTTATGCTTTTCTGTTCTACTGAGCTGCACAGTCATTAACTCGCCCTTAATGGTTCGGTAATGTTTACACTGTCATTTGATCTATTTTTCTTTCATAGCTTTGAAATTGATACACCAGCTTGGCTTTTCCCTGATCTTTGATTTAAAAGGAACGGTACTTTTTTTTGCTTTTCTTTTTTAAGGAATTTTCACAATTTTCCAGTTTTAGCAATTAGCAAAAATCCAGGGAACTGTCTCAGGCTCAGAACAATGTCTTTGCGTACTCGTCATCGCTCTCCCTCTCTCGTTCTCCTGGTCATTGGTACACGCAATAAAACCACGGCCTGTTAGTTATTATAACACTTCACTGACAGCAGCACATACAGTTCTGTTTATCACAGTTCATTTGGTTAAAGTGTGGGTGATCGTAGCACCGGCGGTCATATTGCTCCAGAGATGAAGCTGCCCTGGGAGGCATATTTGTTCATAGTCCAGAGAGTATAATCAGTGTCTATGCACAGAGATAACCAGCCTACAGAAGCAATCACAGAATGCGCTGCTGTAAAGGTAACCGTTGAGAATTGTTTACATGCACTGACAGAAAGCCTTCCATTTTTAACACAATATATTCAGTATATATTTCTTCCATTTTTAACAAACAAAATAAAAACAAAAAGGAAAAAAAAAACTACTATTAACAATTTTGGAAAGTTACTGTAAAAGTTAGAAATGAGCAAATGGAAAGAAAAAAATCCTAACAGAAAAAAACAAAAAAAACAAAGAGAACGAGTCACAGCTTATGCTAATGTACTGTAAGATGATCACAGAATAATGACAGCAGATCATAGGCCAGACCTCTGCTCTGCCCACCCCCTCCTCCCCCACCCCCTGTCCCTCTTTAGCACTGATGGCATGAATGCATGCTGTGCAGGTTCACGCCTGAATGCTCTTTTTCATTTCAAAGGCCAGGGAGCTTACCCCGAGACTGAGCGCTGATTAGGGAAACAGGGCCCCTTTTAATTCCCCCTCTCTCCTACACCAGCACGCGAAATGTAATTACAGTCTGCCCATCTCCCGGGCTTCGGCATACACGCCGCGCGCCCACCATGCCGTGGCACCGTGCGCCAGTCGCCCCGGCCTTCCGAGAGGACGGCAGACCTTTCCTCCGTCCATCGGAAACTGGCCCCGATATGGATTTCAGTTCAGGAACCGGGCCCTTAAGAGCTCAACCTGCAGATGGGGCCCTTTGGTTGTACTCATGGCCAAGCTGCTATAATTCCAGAATACTAGCACTATTTTTAATGTTGAATCCAAAGCCTTTTCTCCTGACAGACCCTAAAGGACATAATTTTGAAACAGCTGGCAAAGCTACAGTATTACAGAATACAGGTACTGACACAATAAGAAGGTTTGTTTGTGCTATAATAGAGGCATACGCACATCCAAAATTTAGCGCAGGTGTCTGGTAAAAAAGAAGAATAATGCAAAATAAGAAAATAATACCAGCACATTATGCTCCCAAGTGATTTATTCAACGAAAAATCCATGAGCAGTGACAACGTTTCGACCATATCGGTCTTTGTCAGGTGACACGTTCCACAATCCCAACATGAAAATAGAGCTGGAGGAGCCTTAATACCCCACACTGCATCGCACATCACGTCAAACTCCAAATGGAAATTTTCCGTTACTTGTAAAGTAATATTTATTGAACATCATTGCAATTCAGAAGTGGGGAATTCACAATTTGATATAAACAAATTATTATTTATTTATGCAGGTATTTCTTTACTCCTTTATTTATGTATTTATTTCTATGATTTGTAAAAGACTTCTGCAATATGAAAAAAGGGAGGATGTATAAGGCACTCAACTCATTTTTATGTACTGCTTGGAATGTTCTTTATAATTAGATTCTCGGCATGTAAGGAATATTGGCAGCATCAGCGCTTCTCTGTCTGTATTGGTCTTCTCAAAGGACACATTGTCCTTTTTGACTATGACGAAGGTTTACTACCTGTCTGACATTGCCTGTACCAGAGCCAAGCTGCTCAAAAGGAAACATTCCCGCAGTCATAAATGACTGAAAGCACGTTACAGTAGAAACATTCAATGCTTAAACATAAATTTTAACTTTATTTATATAAATTGAACAGTTTTTATCTGACATTCTTCTGTCTGAGCTATGATTTTCATTACTTGCAAGCAAATATCACAAAAAAATAAAATAAATAAATAAATAAATATTTATTGTCTGTCATAGCTCTCCGTCATAATGGTGGTCAAGAATGTGGCTGACCAATCAGACACCTGATTGTTTTCCATCATGTCAGAGACTAGAATCTCTTCTAGCAGTCTTACACAATCTATCCCATAGATTTCACTCTGAGCATTAAGCTGCAGTTCTAAAGAGTTAGCAGGCTCATTCCTCTTTTTTTGGTTCAGTGCCATGCTTGACTCTATTGGCATTTGTTTTGTTACTTACAGTGAATAGAAAATGTATGGGATGTCTCCACAAAGCTACCGTTGCAAGGTCATTTGATATTACTCCAGTGATGCCTCTACAAACCCTGCCATGAACTGAGACTAAATACCATATTCCACATCTAGTACATTGTATTGTCTAATGTGTTTCACAGAAGTTGTGCCTTAGACCACCTCTTACCTTGAGCAAAGTTATAATTTCTTCTTATTGTCTCCCACAATGCAGCAGGCTTAGCAGAAAATTAAGCCAAGAAAAAAAAGCTTGATATAATAATATGTGAAACAATATGATAGTTACAGTATACGAGAATGATGAACACAATGTGCCTCTATCTCTTTAAAAAGAGCATGAAAATGCTATGCTCTGCTCCAATGTATACAGGTGCATAATATGTTATTATTTATTAATTAATTTACTGCACTACATTCTCCCAAGTCCTTCCTCTGAGTTGAGTAAGATGTCTCCTTGATACTATGCCAACTATACCAATGCTGTAGCTTCAGAATCAATCTCAACTTCACTATTTTATTCCTTTCTTTGAAATCATTTGTCACAAACCTACATGTTTTTTCTACAACATAAGGTGCAGTTAAACTGGAAGATCACCATAACTCTCTCTGCTTCACAATTGTTTTTGTATTGTACTTTATGCCTTGTGCTGTAACCTCTTGGCCAGGGTTCCCTTGAAAAATATAGTTTTATCTTTGTGGAACTCACCTGGGTAAACAGAGGTTAAAAAAATATGTAAGCCATGGTCTTGTGCACAAGTAAGCTCAGTTATGTTCTCTACAAAATTCAGCATTTTTATAGCAGAAAACAATATCTTTTCACCTGGCTGCACTACTCCAGACAAGCGGCCCAGTTTGTATAATGGAGCGCAAGTTTATTCAGACAGTTTCCAGCTTACTGGCCAAAATTGAAACCGCTCTCACATGCAAGATTTTCCCCACCGATTCAAAGACAATGACATAACAAATTACATTTAAAAGGGCCACATAAAAGGCTGTGGAGCGCTAATCTTATTTAGAAAACAGAGGTCTGCTACACGCGGGCCTCTCACTCAAGCGTGGCATAACAGCAAATTGGCAAAACCACGCATGCAAACACGGAGCAAGTACCACTTTGTTTGGCACTTTCATTAATATTGGAACAGGGTGAATCTGGAGAGTGCCAGTGCAGAGCATATATAAGCATGTTCTCTGGCAGGTCTCCACAGTTCTAATTCTAAGTACCGGAGCGCCGCTTGCATTTGCCTTGCTAAGCAATGCGTATCGAGGTCTTAAAAGCCCCTTTCATTATTCAAGAACAGGTGAGATTTTAAAAGAGAGCAGAGTAATGTACATCATTAACCCCTCAAATCCCACATCGACCATGAAACCCTCCTCTGTGGCTGTCACCAGGTGTGCTAGGCGGCTCTGTTTGTGTTTTTAGACTGTGATGAAGGTGTGCAGTTGGCATGATCTAACCACCCCCTCCCAACACCTGTTTAAAGAATGTTTTCCACCCACCTTCACTGTGTATCTATCAAAGAGCCATATGCTATAGACAGGTTCCTCTTTTCCCCAAATGACTATATGGGGACAAACTGTTTGTTTTACCTGGTAGGCAGATATCATTTCACCATGCCTCTCAAACACACACACACACACACACACAATAGCATAATGCAATAGCAGTTTTTCTCCAAAACAAATCATCTATAAGACATATCAATATCAATGAATTTTGACTGAAATATATTGATATTCTATTTCTTGACATATTCTCTCTCTCTCTCTCTCTCTCTCTCACACACACACACACGCACACACACACCTACACACACACACACACACACACGCACAAATACACACACACACACTCTATTGACAAAGAGCTTGCACTCTGTTTAAAATGGTCCTAAATGTCGCTATCCATTTGTGGAATATGGCAGCGATGGAAAGGATTAATTATTTAACAAGTCACTCAGGAAGCACCGGTGGCCTTTTCCAACACATCTTAGGACCTGATCCAAACCTACTGCACATAAACCTTATCCACATGGCCCAGTTTCAAACAAATGCAAATGTAGTTTGTCCTTCACTTTGACCTGGATTCAACTGACCTTTGTCCTTAACATTGACCATTATCATCTCACCAAACTGTGATCTTGATGATAAATAAATAATCACTTACATTTATTAATACACAAAAAAAAAAAAAATAATAAAATGTTAAATTTTAAATGAAGGTCTCATTTTGTTTTACTCTCATTTAATTTTTTATTTTTTTCTTATTTTTCAGTTCAGCAATTACCAAGCATACAAAACAAAGAAGTATCCAAAATGTTACTCAGAATCAAAGAAAACGCAGACGATGTTTAAACTGAATTTTCTCCAGTGATCAGAAAATCAGACTGCACAGAAGCTATTACTGTAATGTCATAACGACTAATGATATCAAATGTTGTTTTTCCAGTCTAATTCAAAGCTGTTTCTAGTGCTACCAAATGGGATGGTATCAAACCAGAAGTGCTATAAGCTTAAATGAGGCCAATAGGGACTACAGACACACTATTACACAGGGCCGGCCCGTGGCATAAACGGTCTATGCGGTTGTTTAGGGCCACAACCGCTAGGGGGGGCCACATGGCCACGAGGGGGGGCCACACGATTCAATGTTTATCTAAGGTAAATAACGGTATTTTCGCAAATACGTTGTTCATCCCCTATCGAGGAACTAGCGGTATAAATTTTAAACGGAAAGGCAACCGAACACTTCATAACAATGTAATGTAAGAAGGATTTTACAAAGCGAACCCTCCCTGCTCCACAGAATCCAACACAACATGTGTTGAGTGCCAAGTAAACAAAGAAAACAGCACATCCTCTGGCCCAGTACCATAACTCTATATATTAACTTAACAGTATAATGCATATGCAATAGCTGTACATTAATATCATTTCTTTGGCAGTATTTAAAGTAGGGTGACACAGCAGTGGAGCACGATGATACAATCTATTATTGTATCAGTGAGACGGCCTGCTCCAATCTCACTTAGTGTTATTATTGAATTTATTAAGTTTTTTTTTTTTTAGAATGCAAATATCGATGTGACACACCCAGCATGTCAAGATTGGCCTAGGCTGCCCGTAGGCACACGGTGTGCAGAGGATCAAGAATAAAACAAGTCTTGTAAATGATGGTGACATTTGTGCTTATCAAGTGCAACATTACAGCCCTGCCAATGCACATTACGAATTATTATCCACTGAACTGACTGTGGATTATACACAAATGAGAATCAGATTAGTTTTATTTCTGAGGGTAAAAGCCGTAGGTCTTAAGCATGGCTGTGGGCATGTTATTAAAACTGATACGCACAGGAATGGATTCTACTATTTTATTTATTTTTGTTTTTGTTTTTTTTTTGTATTTATTTTTTTTTTTGTCCAGAAACTAAATTAGTGGTGAGTCTTCAGCGGCTCGACAAAAAAAGTGTCACTGTATCACACTAAACTTTAGAAACCCCAAGGTTTTTTTTTTTTCTTCCCCCACCGTTTTCGAGAGAGAGAGAGAGAGAGAGAGGAGAGAGAGAGACTCCTTTGAAATCCGAGGAAGTCCCTCTTGACAAGCGAATACAGCACCTCTAAAATTCTGACTGACAGGATTCCTCCACATCTCTGCCTACTCAATAGGCAACATTTAAGAATACAAAATACGGTGAAGAACGCAGCCCCAGTGAAAACACGTTCTTCTCTCTGATCTGCTCCTTATCTCTCAGGAGGCCAGCCACATCGGCTCCCAGAGGCGCAGATGAGGGGGAAAACACTACACGCCACTGAAACCCCAATATTCCTCAGACGTGTGACAGTCAGTTCAAATCAATCTAACTGAAAGAAATGAAATAAAACATTTTACATGTGACAAATACCAGGGCCTACTGGTTATATACAGTAAATATACATATACAAGACACAAGCCTATTTCACAGCAGCAGATATTTCCAAGTAATGTAGCTTCAATAATTTCATACATAATGAGCCCGAGGTGCCAGACATTTAACACAATGTATGTTGGCATGTTTCACTTGTTAGGTAAAACAATCTAAGTTCACATTTGCAAGCAACTGCAGTTCATTCTCACGCACACACAGTGCGATCCTGGGTTGGTAAGCAAATGGGTGCCAATAAGAAAACTATGAAATCATGACTTCAGGACCAATAGCTTTGGAAATTCATCATGTTATGAGAGATGGATTCTAATATCAAAGTGACAGAATCATGATTTCAGAACCAAGAGCTTAAACGTGGACAACCATCATGATTTATTGATCCCAATAATAAATGATGAAACCATGACTTCAGAACTAAAATCACTGGACACTCATCATTCTGACAAACTTACTGAGAATAAAAAGCACATACCTAACAAATAAAGTTCATAAGATATCCATCCATTTTCAAAACCACCTACTCCTGGTCTGGGTCACAGGGAGCTGGAGCTTATCCCAGGAGACATTACACAGGTAAAAGGGAAGAATACACCATGAACAGGTTACCACTCGACCCTCACACACACTCATATCTACGAGGAAATTTAGTGCCCACAATTAGTCTAAACAACTGCATGTTTTTGGACTGTGGGAGAAAACCAGAGTACCTGGAGGAACCCCACACAGACACGGGGAGAACGTGCAAACTCCGCACAGAAAGGTCCTCGGTAGGATTCGAACTAGGTATCTTCTTGCTGTGAGGCGACAGCGCTACTTACTGCACTACCAAGCCTCCTTTCACAACATATAAGTGCATTTAAATAAATAAAAAAAACATAGAAATAAAGCATCACTGGAGTTGAAAAAGTGGACAGGAATGTAACCCATGATATTTCCATGGGGAACGATGATAGGCATCGTGGGCCTGTTTCCCGGGCACCCTGAGGGCATGTGGGCAACACCCAGGCTGCCTTCCGTGTGCCAGGGTCTTTCTGCCAATCCGCCAAGCCGCTCTGCAATTGCTATCCCAGTGTCGCTAGCGCATGCTTGAAATGCTCTGCTTTTCACCTGTGCACTAGTGGAATCGATCATTTTGTCCCGCACAAACAGTATTTCAGCCTATGCCAGGTCTGGTTATTTTGTGGCCTACAGGAAATGTGTTTGCATCAAAATGGGTTGGGCGGTGCAATAGGGGGGTGTCTCAGTAAAAACAGTGAACACTGTGCAAGCTTTGTTCTGAATAATGTGTTTGTGTTTTAACCAACCTAGACTTGCTTTTAACTCCAACGCTGGTGCTATGTGCTATTTTTATGATCTTACCCAAGTGCGCATATGAACGTTGTGATCACACAATGTAAAAAGACGCCCCAGTTTGCAACCTATGCTGACAACACTTGCCCTAGGAGGCTTTTCTGAAATGTCATAAATTCACGTGACAACTTTCATGCAAGTATATCAGACATAACAAAACCATCAGTTTGCTCATGGCCTCGATGCAGTGGTATTAAAGTAAAGTGTCATACCTCCACCCACAGGAAATGTACTCCTTTCAAACCAAGTTTCTTTTACAACAATCCAAAATTTACCAAAATTGCGTTGGACACACCTTAATTCGCTAAGGCCTTGAATTACTGCTAGCACTTGACAGAGAAAATAGGGTCCTTCGAGTGAAGTATCCTCACAGCGAGTTTCTGAATGTCCTCCTTTATATTTGGGGAGGAAAAAAAAAACAGCACTGACAGTAATCATCATGACCTATAATAAACCAGAGTGCAGGGTTCACACTCTACAATATAGAACACTACAATGTATGGGTAGTGCGTAGGAAGACATGAACATGGAGGACAGTTTGTCCTGTTGCAGATCATGTGGGGACAAGGTCTGATGCCACACTCATTACTTGTAGTACTGGCAGACGCTGTTTTGTTTATTATTTTTATTATTTTTTGACACTCCCAGAATAGTTTGAGAATGTTTGAAAACACTGCACTGAAGATTGGACCTCTTCATAATTGGTTTGCATTTTCTCTTCGGGAGGTTGTGACCGGTAAGCCTGGACTTGGCAGCCAACCTTTTGCTTCACAAGTTTTTCTGAAGCACAGCGTACACACACACACACACACACACACACACCATTTGCACACAAGCTTCAGTTTGATAAAAGGTTTGATGTTACGTTACGATTGCTTGGGTTTCATATACACTCTGACAGAATATCAAATGCATCTTTTATTTTTCATTCATCAAGGACTTCCTGTTTGCCTGATTCATTACCCCAAGCCCAAATATCATGGCTGTATTACGACAAGGAAACAGATATCAAGGTAGGTATCATGGATTGATCCTAGAACTGGGTATTTTTATTGGTAATTAAAGTTTTATTGAGCGCAGATGTGCCATAAGCACCAGTCTGCCAATAGAGGCTCAGAAAGATTGCAGCAGTTGATAGATACAATAGACTCAAGATCCAGACAGAAACAGATTGATTTACTGTCCATAAGCCATTTAGAACAGTTTTTTATTATTATTTTACATTTTATCAATATTTTTTTTTCTTCTTTTCCATCACGCACCGAAAATGAAATTGGCATATATTTCTGTCCTTCAAATTGCTGTCTCACCCCCTGGGCAGCATCTAATAAGACTTACTAAGCCTGAAAGAGAAGCAATCTTTCAGTCTTTAGAAAAAAGGTGCATGTAGTTACCACCATTCTCATTTTCGTTGACTGTAACTGGACTTATTTTCTTCAAGGTTCAAAAGAAGAACGTGTCAATATGGGTCTCAGGAGTTAACATTTTCCATTACAAGTCTGGGGCTCATCCAATGAAATTTTAATGACCCGTGACCTGAAAGCCATTGAGCGGGGCCATCTCATTTTTATATAACACGATGGTTTATGGCACATTGTCCTAAGGTACACTCACACCATGATGTCCTAGCTTACTGTTGATGGAGGCTACACTGCACAAACAGGCTGTGCAGGACAAGTATAAGCGGAGGGCAATTGAAAGCTTATTTTATTAATGAAAATGCTGAATTTGATTTGTTGAGCTGCAGGGCCCTTGGTGCTGATCTGAACTGAAGGAGGCTTTTGTTTTCGTGCTTAATTCCAGCATTTTTAAGACCTGTTGCTTATCATTGTACATTATTGTTAATTGTTGCTTTTGACCAGAGACAGTCTTGCTTTGATTTTAAAAAGTTTTCATTTCACACACATCCATCCATCTTCTTCAGTGTGTCATTGCATTACATTACATTCATTAAGCAGACGCTTTTATCCAACGAGACTGACGGACGAACAAGAGAACGTAAGTAAATCCATCAGATACATCAGCAACAGTGCCTACATATCCAAACCTGCAAGTACATGTGCAAAATCACTAAAACAAAGCCAGTTAAATATTTTGTTGTTTTTTAAATGTATTTCTCTCTTTTTGTTATTGTCATTCTGAAAATAACCTTCAGTATCAAGCAGACAATACATAAAATAAAAACCATAGAGGTTTTTTATTTTCTCATCTGTTACAGGTGATCAAATATACTTGGCAGGAAACCAAACCTTGGTGGAAATTTGCATGTAATACAGTGAAGACAGAGATTCAAATTAGCATGAGCAAACATTATCCTGTTTGTGTCAAAAAAGCTTTCACATTATTACACGGTTAATCAGAATCACAATTGATGTTTAATAAGGTAAGTGGCCACCGACTAAAGCCATTTATTATCCAATTAATGGTTTAGAATCACCGACAAAATACACAGACATATCGCCGAGGCTGCGTTTCATGAGACACATCAAACAGTACAATAAAAATCCTCAGAGATAGGTCCTCAAAATGAAGATGGGAGAGGGAAATTTCAACCCCGTAAATGGGTGGAACTTTCCCAAATTATTGTTGCTGTGAAGAGCTTTGTTTGTTGATTTGTTAAAACGAGTCAGTGATTAGCCTCCTATTACAGGGTTCATGAAGTTCACAGTCTCATCACTGCCTCACACATACAGTTCCTAAAAGTGTGATTAAACAATCAAGGAGAAACAAGGACTAACCAACTCACTTGTTGAAAATATTTAAATAAATGATGAGTGAAATAAAATAAAATTTAAACAGAATTTCAATGTAATCCTAGATTAATTCAATAACATAATTTACCCGGTGGTAAATATACAATATTAAAAATTAAAGAGACTGTGTACATGGTTTGGACATACACAAAAACATGTTCACAAATACACAGGCCCACACACACACACACACACATATACAGGGATGCACCATAACCAGGGGTGGAAATCCTGATCTTGCCTCCTGGTCTGCTCAGCTCTTTACATCCCGGCCAATGAGGAGATTAGTCTGGCTTCAGCATTACAGAGAGGTCAGCATCTGACCTCTGATCAGTACAGCTCTCTACCTTCAGCCACGTGTGCTTATAAATCTCACCACTCGACGTCCTTCTGAAAGAAATATCCATCAAACATACCTTAAACTCCCCCACCAGACCCCACATCCATAAGTTTATCTTTTGCTCAAAAAAATAAAAACAATGGATGGGCATTTCTTAATTATATTTGTCTTTACTTTTATTTCACATTTATTTTTAAATGGAAACTATGGAACTATATTTTTTGATTGAGACAGAGCTGGAGGGGGAGGTATTTGTACAGTCATTCACAAACTGGAATAACTATGATGGACATAACAAGTCATAGGTCACTTTATAAACCATTGTCTTAACGTATAAAAATGATCAAACGTGACCCTAATCATGAAGCCAAATTAACCCTAAATTCAAATTGCAGAGGGTATGGTCAATGTATAGATGCTCATACAGTTATCCCATACAATAGGTACAGGTACTACTAATGTAAAGACCGACGTTTAAAAGTGATTTGCATATTAAGGTGAATATATAAGGTACTCAAATGTCAAGTGCACCAGAGGTAGCCTGTTCCCCTTTCCTTTGTTGTCAACACATTAGCTTCAATATAATGTAAGGTTAGCCAGTATCAACAGATGTTCAATGAATAAATATATAAATACATAAGACATTATCTTTTATGTTTCTTTTTTTTTTTTTTAATTTAATGAGAGAAACCGACAAGCGCTTACACACATAAATGAATCCAATAATGTTTAAGAATATGCTCTTTGGATCCTGAAAAAAAACCTTATGAAACCATGTGGAACATAACTGTCTAAAGATGAGAGCTACATCACTCCAGATACATTAATGATGATGATGATAACTCAAGCACCTTCAAAGGAACCAGGACACATGCGAAAATGCACTTTGAAAACATATTTTAGAAAATGGAAAGTAAATGGAAATTTTGGACCGTATTAAAGAGTATTTTTGGATGAGGAAAACAGCAGGGTATGACAATCTACTCAATCCCAATCTGAGTATACAGAGGCTCTCTTTAATCTGAGAAATGCCTTTAGTTAGAGATTTACAGCACACTACAGTACATTACTTCCCATAACACGTAAAATAAAGGATTTTGGTCATTTTTTAATGTCTTTGGAAAACTCATAGGTAATACTGTCCAACCTTTCAACCTAATTTCCTCTGAATACATCATTTTACCAATAACAAATGACTCTACAATAAATGAAATATTTTTATAGAGACATAAATGATAGTGGAGATCCAATAATCTTTTTGATACAATTGAATTGCATATTCTTTAAACAATGGCCACAACATTTGTCTGAGTGCACTATATTAAATGCTGTGCTTTTCTCTTACCCTGATTAAGATCAAATGTATTCAATCAAAGATGACAGCACACACACACACACCATGAAAAAAAATAAAATAAATAACAATACCAAAATAATACATTTTCACCCATTTGTATGCACTTACATTTAAAAGTTTCTGCTTACTGTTTTTAAATAGTTCTCCCTCGTTTTCCTGTTCTTGTTTTAATGTTGTCAATTAAAGAAAAAAATAAATTATTTTGTTGATATACTTGGTTAGCCTTGTGATACTGCATTATTCATAATGCTTTTGGAGAAATATACACACACAGTTTAGTACTGCCTGAAGTGTATGCTGTCTGAAAAGTGAGTATTCACAAATTTAGCAAACACCATCTGTATCTTGCTGAAGATTTTCAAAAACATACTGTTATATTCGATGCAATGTTCACCTGCAGTTAACATGCCACACACGAGTAGATTTATTTGATTTTCTACTCAGAACAATTTGATGTAATCCAAAAATCATCATCGAATTATGGTTAAGGTTAGATCTCAAAGTCAATTTACTTATTAATACCATTGTTTTCAGCTTTTGAGTTTCATTAGTTTGTTGATAGTATACTTTAATACATAGAAAGCATTACTACAAATTATGGCCATCAATCAATAACACACATTTTTAAGAACCAATTTGGGTGATAAGATAACTATGAGCATAGCACTCTAAGATACATAATTTCTTTAGTGTTTTTTTTTTTTTTTCTCAAATGTTTTTTTTAGTTTATTGAATGCTATTGTTGTACAGTAGGACACACGTTACAAAAATTTTGAATTTTTCTTCAGAAAGTTTGGTGAGATAACCATAATCTCACAGAACTGAGTCGTGAGGACAAAAAAGCACTTTCATCAATGTGTAAGTTAAAGATGAATGCTGATTTAAACTGGGCTTTAAAATCAGAATTTCTTTTTATTTTTCAGGGCCCGTGCTGTAAAGTGTGCTGATGCACACTTGAATTCAATAATAGTCAGGGACTTGACCGTCAAAGACTGTTCAGAAATACTTTGCTTAATGTGACCTTCACAGTTACAGCATAGAATAGACTGGAACAGAGAGTTACATCTTATTCAAGCTGCTGTGAACATTATCTTCAGCAAAATATGTGTATTCTCCAACTACATACTTCCAAGGTAAGACGTGAACTTTACTTAACCTTCCTATTATGTTATGGTCTGTATGACCCAAAATGACTTCTTGTTTTCATACAAATTCAAATTGGTCATTTTCTTCAGCAAATGCCTTTAAGGAAGAGAGTAAGGGAATGCACAGAAAAAAAATATATTTGCAATGTTTATGTATTTTTTAAAATATGAACTGTAATTGTCATCACGGCCCCTGTGGTTCGGGTCTATCTAACCCATCATAGAGATACACTGATTATTATCATAACAAACATAAAATAAAAGGCACTCTATTTAATTACCCTTGAGAACATGATCCTGAAATACTTAATAAGGCATGCTTAAACATAATGTCTGTATGTCTATATTCTTCCAATTTAGATGTTTTAGCGTAGTTAATGTTTGGCCAAAGTAACACATACAACTGTCTTATCCACATTATCTAACACATTATAATTAAAATGAATGCAGCAATACATAGCTTTAAAGGTCCACAATTATTCTAATGATTCTATTTTTGTGACTTTCACTCATATCTGTGTGTTGCACTTTCTTCTTCTACATGCTTCACTGGTCTTCATTGGTTATCTGACCAGAAATTACGCACCCTTCCAATCTCGTGCTCTAAAAGTGAATGTGGTGTCTGTACTTTATCTGGTAGGGATTGAACCATTCAAATCAGAGACAGATCCCGAGGTTGAAGGCACGGAGGAGAAACAGGAGCCAGTTCTAGAACCATGAGCCCCACAGGAAGTATCTGAATGCTCATCTTTTTATATCTAATTGAAAACTACACGTTACCTATAGGATATCAGGCTATTTAGCTAGAGCTGTAAAGCGCATTGAGAGCTTACGTCCAAGCTCTTACTATTATAGCTGAAAAAGATTAAAACATCCCATCAAAGTGATTATCCTCTAAATCAAACAAGAGCTGTTACGATCATGTGACTGATTGATTTTGTCAACAGTTGCACAGGCAACAATAGTTTGAACAGGAAAATACAAGTTGCAGCGAGTGCAAATAATGGCTCGATGATGATTGGCTACTTTGATTGAAATCCTGAATGTACATCTGGAGGCAAATCGTACTTGCTTGTTTTGTCTGGTGATTTTTTTCTAGAAGCAAATATGGTGAAATATAGTGTAATGGGACATGTAAGATAATGCAAACAACCAAGCATTTCATAAAACTTTTATATTGGTGCGGGTCCTTAAGAGGTTATGGTTAGGAATAATGAAGTGTAGAAACAAACGGCAATTGTATTTATTGATGTCAACGATGCACATGCTATCGTGTTGGAACTCATTTTGAACATAAGGAAAAGGGTCTGCAACACTGTACAAGTTAGCAAGTAACAGTATCACAGAATCCAGACAATACATATACAGTAGATACATACATACAGAGCGGTTCAACCAGTGATGTAAGAAGGAGGCTTCATGAAACCAAATATGGAAGGAGCTTTTATGTGATCACAGAGGTGCCTCACTCTTTTTTTCTTGCTCTTTGAATGAGTCAATCAAGTCAGTGACTGGCAGCTCATTAAGTGCTTCCCCAAAACTCTCTGATGACTAGCTGAAACAAGACTGGGAAGCGTCAAGTAAAGCTCTAGTTTGTTTTGAGTTTTGATTGTGATCATTCTGCAAAAGTATACTATGCTTATCCAAACTTTTCATAATTAAACACTGCAACAGCCTAACAGTATGTGTTGCATATCATACTCTGTGCACATGTAAATGAGACTTTCTGTGAGCTGGAAAGAGAGAGAGAGATATTTATGTTTTATCAGTTTTATATTGTCATCCTGGGCATCCATATTTTCCTATTCCTCCAATTAAAGGGCTTTTGAGGTCCCTTCCCCCAAAATTCAAGGACCCATAAAAAAGGGCAGGAAACTACAGCACAGGTTAAGCAGGAAATATAAAATGTATTCCAAATGTTCATTATAATTAATGCTAAGTAGTATATGGATCTTGATCAAGATCAATTCCAAGGGCATCACTTACATGAAATGTGAACATGAAGCTAATCTAGAAGATCACTAAAATGTATCACTCAATAAACAAGCACTCAATTACATTCATGTGTCATTTAAATAAATGTTCCAAATGTAAAGACGTTCAAATATTTTCCAGAAGTGTGGGAAGTATGGGTAGTCTTGTGTCTGATTGGCTGAGTGCCCTTACAATGGAGTTTTAGTCACACGGGGCTGTGTACAGACAGGAAAGCTTTGCTTGATCCACATCAGGTCACTGTGACAACCAAACAGCAATGCTGAGTTACAAAGATGGGCTAACTATCATGCCAACGTATGATTGCTTCATTAGCAGGTAGCAAGCTGTACAGCACCCCCTGTGGAGGTCTTGAGATGACATCATTATGCAGTACTGTTTGTACGTCAGGTGAGAAAAGCATCATTGGAAGCCTTCAGGAAATGGGCTTCTCTTCTAGCGGAGTATGTGATGTCAGTGCCTGCTTGATGCCATCTGTGTGATTTACTTATGCATTATGTATTTGCTTGCTATTGAGTCATCCTCATTGTTTGGAATCTCATGCATATTTGTGGCAAGGAGCAAACCATAATCTTATCAGGATACAATCACTCCAGAGCAATCTATTGCATATGAAGTCTGAAGGTTAGCAGAGCTGCAACAGACTGCCCTCAATGTGATAAAAAGGAAATTGAATAGAATTAAGAAATCCCCCCACCCCCCGAGACTGCATTCACCATTGAAGCACATTCAAAGAGATAACTTCAAAGAGAATATTCCAATAGGAAAAGAAAATATTTACATATTTTAGCAATAACCCCAATCATTAGTTAGAAGATACCCCTAAACTATGTTCTCATGAATAGTTCCATTCTCCTTCAATGAATTTGGCCTTTTTGAAGAATGTTGGGGGAAATTTGCATGAAAGTGTGTATAGGATGAATGTGTGACAGGGTAAAAACAGGAAGAATTTACCGCCAATTTATTTAGGCTGTGTCCGTTCATTTGCAGCAATCTGTCATGGCATGAAAGTGGGCAGCAGTGGGTAGAAATTGAATGTCTGGTAAGTTTTCTTGAGATTCAAATTAGTAGTGTAACCTCCTCCTCCAGGTGGCTTCCTAGAGTTGTTGAAATCCAAAATCATTACATAGTCTACTGGAGGGAGATATGGGGTGATAATGATAAGTTATTATGCTCTGCAGACAAAATAAGTGGAAATGCACATTTTAAACTGTAAGAGCTGATATATATATATATATATATATATATATGAACTACATAGTACAAACTGTATAAACCCCACCACCACCCATACCTGCGGGACACTGAAGTCAATTATAAACAAAAAAATGCTTTTATAATAAATTTAAAAAAAAATAGTTCCTCATCTTCATTAGGAACTACTGTATGCAACGAAGCCCTAATGAAAGAAAGAAAAAAAAAAAAACTACATAATGTAAGGCTAAAATGTTTTGCTATTTTTTGCTTGTTCTTCCCTCTTTGTTGAAGCCCCACTTTACCCATTTGATTTGCATGAGTTTAGGTAAATTAAAGAAAAAAAAAACAAAAAGCTTTCCGGGATAGAATACAAATTCAGCTATTATGATTTACTGAAACCTCCCCAAGTTGTATTTTGTAAAAACAAGCTCCTGCACATGAGCTGGGAGCAGTCTGGGATGGGGAGACACAGCTTCCCTTGCTATACTGAAAAGTTGCTTTAAAAACTCGCTGGGGGGCAGGTCAGATGCTTTAGAGCCACATGAGCCAGTGCTGGGTGTGTCATTAGCCAACAACCTGTGGCTGTAATGTTTTAAGTTTAAAAAGGCCACGTCCTTTACTTTGTACTACTGCTACACTGCTGGACAGCAGGTTCAGACACATCCACCATTACAGCCTTGATTTCTGCACCAACAGCGACCTAATTTCATAAAAATGACAAAACCATATATTGCAAACCTATTTTCTTGAAATAAAGGACACGAATGAACATAATTTCAACGTTTCTATTTTCTATAATTATAGCAGTTTTGTTACATAGGCTAAGGGAAAATGGCTCTGGCGCTCTGGCCTATCTACTGTTAAGGAATACTGTCACTTGCTGTTACTTGCTAATTGAGAAACTTATCGGCCAAATTCGGGAGATGAAAGCATTCATAGAGAACGCATTATTTGAGTGTTGCCAAATATGGTATTTGTATTCAACACCATCCCTAAACTGAGTTAATCAGTCTTGTATGCATGCATGCATATGTGTGCAAGAGTGCTTTTGTGTGTGTATGTTTCTGTGTGTGTGTGAATATGTGTGTGTGTGTGTATGCATGTTATTTGGCATGTAGCTCTGAAACCCTGATAAATTAAACCATATGTGGTGTGTGCAACGAGTGACCCCAGAATATATTAATTGCATTCATATACAGAACATGAGCACTATACAGAGTGAATCTATTTTTCCACTGCAGAAAAAAAGACTCCTTATAACGTCAGAGCACGTATGACACTCTAATGTTTAAAACCCATTATATGAACAAAGGATAGTCAATACAAAAGATTTGATTTATTTATTTATTTTCCAATGAATGAATTCAATATCTGGTCTGTCTTCCATTTGCTACTATCAAAGCTTCCACCCAATGGGGTATCGGCATTACAAAAGCCCCTACTTCTCTCTCTGGAATATTCAAGCCATTGAAAAGTTTGAGTGAATGCTCCTGTCTGTGAATACCCCAATCAGCAGCCACATCGACATCTCCCCAACCAGAGCATCGCTAGCCTAGAGCATCCCAGGGGTTCTTGAATGGGTTCATAGAGGATTAGCAGCATGGCCAGTCCATCACACATGTTAAGACCCAGGAACATTGGACACTCAGCAGATCCACCCCTTGTTGGTGAGGGGCTGACTATCTACCTGACAGTTAAGATCCTTTTGACCTGGGCATGTCAAAGTGTTTGGCAGTCATGATCACTGGTATCCCTGCCCTCAGAATCAGAATGGCCACCCACAACTTCAGCATGTCTGTGTAGAATTAGTTTACATGGGTTACAAACACTAAAATCAATTATATGTTCCCCTGTCTGTTAATTGACTGTCTGGAAATAAGTTAATTAAATTACTTTAAATGATACTTTGAAAATGAATCTTTCTTGGGTCTATGTGTGAAACCCCAAAGTGCTAAAGCAGACAAGTGAACACATTTTACTCAGAAGAATATGCATTGTACAGCCAACAATTTTTTGCTCATTTTGTATCTCAAGTGCCAAGGATGTAGAGTGGCTTGTAGAGCCCAGCTTAGGAGCAGCATGTTTGCTCTCTAGACTTCCTGAACTCTACTGCACTTTCAAAGCCAAGAGAGAGAAAGACAAGGTCACCGATCAATGCCGACGGCTCTATTTGGTACATGCAATAAGTAAAGACAGGAAGGAGCACAGAGTAAAAAGTCATTTGGTGTGGCAGCAGTCTAATAATAGAGCACTTTAAAAAATGTTTGTAACACGAACACAATATCAGCCAAGAGTAGATGAAGATTGCCTCTTCATGGGGGAGAAGACACGCTCCTTCTCTGTGAACGTGTGACTATTACGTCAGTCATGCACAGGCCTGCTGTTGTTTTGTAGTTGTTGTTTGCTTGTTTTTGGCTCATGTTTGTGCCACTCTGGAAAAAAGTAAAAGAAGAAAGCACACACTCTTCTCACACACTCAGATGCACAGCCTTGAGGATGAAAATTTGGTATTAATCAAATCCCCGATGGATAATCCTTCAAATGGAGAAACAGCTTCAAAGTCTTGTTTCATCCACCCATACTCGTACACTGGGTCTTGTGCAGCTGCACATTATAGGCCCCTCAGGTACTGGTCTTGGTCAATAAATTGATAAAACCAGATAATGATGCCTTCAAAGAGTATAAGTTTGCATAGGCTGACCACATGAGATTTATATATACACACACACACACACGCACACCCACCCACACACACACACACACACACTATTTATTATTAATATTCCCTCTACAGCTGCACCTTCACTAATCTCTGATCCTTTCACTTTATTACTATGAGATAATTTTTAGAGAAATCAGCAGCTTATTCATGGACTCATGCAGATTTCTGTGCTTGATTAAGTCTCATCACAGCATAAGGAAGAATTAAGCAGCAACATTGCTGACCATGTAATACTTTCATATCTAGCTTTTCAGCCCCTTGAGTTCAGACTGAGGCTAACACCTTTAATGCTAAAGGGGTATACACACACACACAAAAGCTGATTAACTCATTTCATAGACTGCTTCAGCTCAACAACAGCCATTCGGAGAATACAATGCTGTATCAGCCTCAGATGCTGAAATGAACCAGTAATAATGCTTATATATTCCTGTAAAATGCACAAGCAAGCAGATGCCCTGGCTTAAGATCAAATAAATATTTAAAGAGTAACTCATTTATCTATACTCATTTATCATGTCCATATATAAACCTAAATAAATAATGGTTTGCTGTCCATTCCTGCTCCAGGTAACATTCAATCTTAACCTAAAAGGAAGTAATTTAAGGGAAGTAAT
Source organism: Anguilla anguilla (assembly GCF_013347855.1). Taxonomy (NCBI): domain Eukaryota; kingdom Metazoa; phylum Chordata; class Actinopteri; order Anguilliformes; family Anguillidae; genus Anguilla; species Anguilla anguilla. The sequence goes on from NC_049215.1 coordinate 15,336,364, forward strand.
GCATGCTTAAATAATATTGACTTCAGGGGCAATCAAACTAAACACACATCAACGTCATCAAACTAAGACACAAAAAGAGCAAAGTACACATTCAAAAGTCAAATCACTTGATCCCACACAGCTGCTAATACTGATAATGACAGTGAAATGGCTCTGTGTTTGCAATAGCACAGGGACACAGTACTCAATTCAACAGAGAAGCCTTCCAGACAAAGACCAAACTCAGGCTAATGCTGATTCAAAAACTAAGGGGTAAATTTGGAAGTGAAACTTAAGCAGAAAATGCTGACAGGCCAAATCTGTAAACTGTTCACTATATCCCTGAACCACTTTGTATCAAGAGCCCAGTTTGCACACTGAAAATACTCTGCTATTCCTATACAGTGAGCACCTGCGAAAACAGCTAGACAGGAATGGCCATAGCTGGCACACAAATACGCGAAGGAGTCCAGACAAGAGAAACGTTGCTCCCGCCAAATTCGAGCGCATCCACAGCCAGAGGATATCGTGAGCATTCAGAGCAGCCAAAACAGCGTGAGGCAGACACCGATGACTCGCCGCGTTTGCGAAGCCACAGGGATTTCCACAGTCGCGAGCAACATCAGAGCGGAGGGATGACGGCTTTTGGAAGGTAATCAGAACACTGCAGAGGGCACAGGCCCTGCCTGAATTCAGCCAACGACCACCAGGAAAAAAACACAAACGGGCCTAATTCTGTTTATTTCTTAAATATGGCGGACATCTGTGCCGTCTCTTTGAAAATTTGAAAAAGGGGAGACGGTTGAATAAAATGTAAATATCTTCTGTGGCAGCAAGGCAACATTTGCACAAACACTTTACTGAAAAGAGTGATGTTTCTCTCCAACCAACCTTCGAGACTCAGAAATGATTTGCGAATTAAAGAATCTGGAGGGGAGTCATGCTGCCAACGTGAGAGATATTTAAATTTTATTCCAGTCTTTGTTCGGGGATTTCTTCCCCTGGCTCTCCGGTGTAGGCAGTTTGGCAGAGAGTGTGTTTACCTTTCCCGTCTGTGGGAGATGCTTAAAAAAAATTAATACAGAAGTTGGATTTCACCGCTGCTCATGCAGCGACGTCACATTGAAGAATTTCTCAACCGTGGGGGCTTAAATGTTTGTAATATAGCAAGATTGTTACCATGGGGACATCACTGCACAACAGTATAAGACTGCTTCAAGATTTTATGACACATAGCAAACAAAAACAAGAGATGATTAGCTAGTGTTTATTAGCTATTTCTGGGTGCTGATCAACACAAGGAGTTTGTTAAATTTACATTACAGCAAACAAGACAATCCACTGATCCAGTATAAAAAAACTATGACTTAGAAGGTCACATTAGAGAATGATTAGAGATTGGTATTCACAGTTAGACATTTAAATTGCATTCCATTATTTCTTTACATTCATTTAGCAGACACTCTAATCCAAAGTGACTCACAGTGCATGAGAACCTAAGTGCATTCATTTGAGTTGGGCACAGAATACCTTTCAGGCCAGTTTAGATCAAGAGAATGAAGGGTTTTTTTTTTAATTCTTTTCTTAGACTTACTGTGTACAGATGACTGTCCACTTCAAACAACCATTAACCAATTAAATTAGCATTTCCGTTATAACAGGTCATGAGTTAATTGAGCACATCTATCTAGTCTGGGCACAGGATTTGACATGTTGAGTCATGGAGACTACAGCAGCCACTAGAAATAAAAAGGGTATTTCTTATTGAAGAAAGTTTCAAATCTGTCTCTTTGGCTGATAACCTGTTGATCTGAACCAGCCTGGATTCTGCCACCACAAGCGCAGACCAGAGAGCACAGGCAACTACCCCCAGACTACCTTTCATGGACTGCCTCCTTGTCATCGACCTCAGAAAGATAAGACACAATGATGGGCTCAAAGGAATAAAGGCACCAGAAAGAGTCAGCCAATTTGCGGAATACACTTTTTCAAGTCACTTTGTCTAGAAGCGTCTGCTCAGTGACTAAATTGGCAGTTGTAATACAGTATTAATGTAGTCTTTTGAAGGAGAAAAAGCTTTCAGCTTTCTCATACCACTAATTTAGTGTGAAGATGCAATTGGAGTGTTTTTTGCACTTGTGACCCAAACTGACTGCACAAGTGGGTATTCTAATAGATTAACTGTACATGAAAGAACACATTCAGGGCTGTCTTTTAATTTTTCTAAATAGCCTTTCGATGGCTGATGAAACACCACAGTTTATACTGTCCCTTGAACCAGGTCCAAGGCTGAGGTTTATTAGAATTAGCCATCCTCTTGATAAATGTTGTGCATGGAAGAGATGGGACCTTCACGCACAGGCATACACAGACACAGACACACACACACACACACAGCAATGCGCTTAATCCTTAAACAGATGGAAGCTGCTACTGGAACTGCCATTTGTCAGTTCCTCAAAAAGCATAGGCATTTAAAGGCAAACAACACACTTGTGAGGGGGGAACTCAATGCCATTTGGGCTCTACTAATGAGAGTTTCAGTGAAACATCTAAACCAATATCTGCCTGAGTCTTGAAAGCACTCATAAAATCTCCTGCTGCTCCTTGATTATGCCCCACTGAGAGTAAATATTCCTGCACCAGAAGCTATTTCTGATGATACAAGGAGGGTTATAAAGTTGGAGTACTTTCATTCATTAGTGGCACTCTCATTTTTATATATTATTTTGTTGTTGTGTTTGTTGTTGTTGTTGTGCGTGTGTGTGTATGTGTGTGTACTGCATTTCTTAAGAGGCTTGTGAGACTTGTCTTAGAAGCTATTGCATATTGTCCAATGGGATCTATGAATTCAGACAGGAAGAAAAGCAGCTTTAATCTGTCTTTCTTGATGCCTCCCAGTTCTGGAGGCTTAATGTGAAAATAAAATGCAAACCAAATGACAGAGTTTATAAACCACATTAAAATATTTTTGCTTCGAGGAATCCCTCTGTTTATAGCGTATATGCTTATATAGTGTAACATGCTCAAACTGCTGTATGTCAAGTTGAGGCAGTTTTAGATGCATACATATGTATTTATCTGACAGCCAGGATGAAAAATGATAAATTCAGTTTAAATATGAGGTGCTGACAGAAATAATTCACAGAAATTATTGACACATAGGAACTGCGGCACCCTTCTAAAAAAGATATTTTATGGATACACACGCACAGGTGCCAAAAAACAAAACTTTGAGCACTTGTATCCTACGTGCTAATTGCAGCACTTTGAATTTAAACCAGCCATCGCAAGTTTGCAGATAAACTGAAATGCCAATATGTCCTCTGGGGAGCTCCCACATTACACAGAAATATAAAACTATGCTGATTCTGGAGCAGAGGAGGTCGGCTCCCTGCACCTCCTTTTAGCTGCAAATTCCTCATGAATGTTGAATCAGTTAAACCGGCACAGAGCGTCTCCGCATGGCTGCCATTACAGGCGAATGGTGACGAGGAGTGTGGCTTCCGGAATACTATTTCTGAAAGCAGGGTTGGGGGTTCTGTTCAATTTCAATTACGTCAAATCGGGATATAGATTAATAAACTGAAAAATTCCCTGTTGTTCTGGATTTTCCATTTAATTACTTTTCAATTCATTTCCTGGCTGAATTGAAAAGGAGTTGACTCCAACTCTGATTAGCATCAGTAAATGTAGCCATAGTACCATAGAAACAGACCTGGGTTTTGCTGTATTGTAAGCATAATACATTGCAGTACATCTCCTTACAGTATGCAAGATAAGAATCAGACACAATGTATATTGCATCCAGTATACCAAGATGCATTTGGTTAACTACAACTGCTCCTAAATAGCAGCTCAATTTACAGCCACGCACAGAAGGCCTATATCAAAACGGATCTTTAAAAGTTTGCAAGATGACCCAGTGAAAAAAAGGACTCTCTGAAAATAGAAAATAAATTTGTTGAAAACATACCCTTGAGCTTTCTCGCCAATTAACCTATGATTACAAGCTTCTAAAACTGAGAATTCAAGCTTTTAAAAATAGCCTCATCTTCATCTTCAAGTCGGGCCCATCGACAGTGGATTTGCCGTTCTGACAAGCTTCTCAGAATTCTCTGGTGAATTTACATGTCTTTGCTTTTCATACAGTTTTTAAATTTTTTTAAATTTTTTAATTGTGACCTTGTCCATTTAAAAATACATACTTCAGATATTATACAGTGTCAAGATGACATTTTTAGAAATGATGAGATAAAGTGAATCACAACAAAACATGCCCTTGGCTGTAGTAAACAGCTGTGGGCAGAGGTGACAGGCTTTATTACCAGAGTTAACATTTCCCAAGCGGACTCTGCTACAGAGACTACAACTACAGCTTTCAAAGCTTCCAATTAGCGATCTCGGACCTAATTAGAAAATCAAATCTACAACAAGACAAAACCCCTGAGAAAACCCAAAGAAGCTATTTCAAAAGAGCAGAACATTTATTTTATGCCAGAAATATCCTCTAAAATAGGTGCAGGCTGAATTATGCAACATTATGTTCACTATGTGTGCACTCTCTCTATCATTTCAAGAATATTATTTAATATCTTCTAATATTGGTACCATAGTGTACCAAGTATACTTATCGGAGAACACTAGTAGTATTTGCATCTAATATTAATGTTATACAGTACATACTATAATGACTACTGTTTTCTTGAACTTATTTTCAGCTCAGAGTAATATGAATGGCTACTTGTGTTATGTACCTGTATTTTATAAACTGTCAGACATCAGCAGTTTCCCAGCTGTGGAAGTAGTACAACCCTCCGGCACCATGACTTCACAGCTCAGCTAGGTGGCTGGAAGTGAGCAGAATGGAATAGAAGTAATGGCTGGCTACACATATTTTAGAGGACATTTTGATTTGACAGAAGGATGTTACTGCAATGTGACAGACCTACAAACATGCTGTGGTATAAGAAATCACCAGAAAAAAAGAAAGAAATTGGCCATGTACAACTAAAACATCCCATGCTGGCCTATACCTTAGGAAACTGGAATAATAATGCACCCCACCATATGCAAATAAGTTGCTGGCAAATAAAAATGAAAATAAAAGAGGAATAAAAACTTGGATGTGCAGTAATGGGAGAGAGTGGAATTCCACCCTCATTTGGTATAAGCCAAACCGCAAAGACTAATAAAAGCTTTAATTAAAGCCCTGTCACAATTTAATCATCTGAGCGTCATGCTTGTAATGGCCAGAGTGTTCCTTGTCTGGCAACAGGGAGTGCTTAGGACTATCTAATTACGGGACAAGTAAAAACTACCGTTGTGAGGAGCCACTCGCTGCACATCAACCTCCTGGCCTCGCCGCCATGGCGACTGTACATCTGTGCATGTGATTTATGCTTCATCAAAACACAAAAAAAATGAGAAAAAAAAACAGACGCAAAACAATAGTTGAGACTTCCCAGTACAGTATAGCTGTTACAGGGCTTGTTAATTACTGGAATGCCGAGAGAGACGTATCTCAGAATCGCAGGGCTATTCTGAGTGCAAGACTCCTAATTTGAACCAGATTCATAACTTCAAAGATTACAATAAAGTGCTCACGTAACATTGCTGTGCTCTTGAATTAGCCCATAGCTAGCAAAATATCTCAATTTTGAAGAGGGCAATGTATGGTTCAGAGAACGGATTCCGGGCCTTGGTAATGATCTGTGATGATGAAACCTTTCATATGCTGCAGAGGAAGCTAGCTGCATTTGTACAGAAATGCATGCTGACCTACTGCCAGGAGCATAAAGATCACACAAGAAAAGCAAAGTGCTTCAAGCAAAGTGAAAGGAGTCACAGTAATAATACTAAATGATTAGCTGTAGGTTTTAATCGGGCCTTTTCAGCATTGCAAGAAGGTCAAACTATCAAACCCATTGCTTATATTTCATAAATAAAAGTAAATGAATACTGAACCGAGATGAGAAAATAACGAACCAGCCAAGATGGTTCATCTGGATACCAAAGTGACAAGTGCTTGTAAATGCATCTCTTTGTCTTCTGATGACTGCTATTCTTATTTTAACGGAGAGATTGGAGGAAAAGATCTCACTATGTGGATTTAGCACAAAGATTATGTGCAGAGAACGAGGTGCTTTGCTGTGCAATCACATGCTTGGCGTAAAAACAGTCAAGGTTTCAGAAGCATATTGCCAAGAGCCAAAACATCAAAAGCAAAGTTTACAATCTCCTTCTGTGCCATTTCAAAAGGATGAGCAGTGCATATGACAACGGCCAATGGGTCCGTTAAGGTCAAATGGCACGCAAAAGCGAGCAGAGGTATGTTCAGTTTGAATCTGATGCTCCAGCAAAAGAAATAACAATAAAAACTCTCATTAAACTCAATCCTGGCACACTTCCTGTTACAATCATAAAAGCAAGGCTAACAATTCTTGAAGATTTCCCCAGAGTGCTGTTTTTTTTACACCTCTATCCCATTGCTAGAATTCAACATCGCATGGGAAGCCCCGGATGAATTGGTGGCTGTGGCATACAGTAGATTTTCATTGTTTAACACTCATTTTGTAGTACACTGCAGTTAGCAGAGTTAGCGAATGCATAAGTGTGGATCTCTAAAACCTCTGGAGTACAGAATAGTGACACTTTCACCAGCTGAACTGCACACTAGAAACCACAGGACTCACTTCTGAAACCTTGAGACAAAACCTACAAACCAAAGAAAACTATCTGTAAAATCATCACGAGAAAGCTATGCAGTTATACCACTGTAAACAAAGTAAAGCTATGCCCTCATGAACATATATTTGTCTTTTTTAATATTTGTTTTGGTATGTGTCAGTTATTGTCAAATGGAGATGACAAAAATAGAGAGTATTCAAGGATTCTGTTTTCAATTAAGTTAATAAGAAAAGTTTGCCATCCAGTTAATTTTGCCTGACAGCAATATTCATCATCTCGAACAATAACTCACCTCATTGTGACTTTAAGGAATGATGTAGCTTGCAATAGGTAATTTGCATACATAATTTCATTTACTTCATGAAACTTGGAGATAATTTCCCTGTCTTGAGACAGGCACTGCTGACAGTTGACTGTCACACTGCTGCTTGTGATTTATACATGTTGCCACTCCAAGGACGTATATTTCACAGTTGACACACATAGACGCGATTAAGTTACATGTATGTGCTATTTCTGCGTTTGTATTTTTTTCATTGAACCTAAGTTTTTGTTAGTTACAGTTGAGCAAAAGCACTGTGACACCAAATATAAGTAAAATAACGTAAATAAATATAAAATAATCAAAGCTTTGAAGTATGATTTCCCTCTGCCCACGATTCCTGTCAAACTGATGTTAACAACATATCATGGCATCTACCATTTATAATGGTAATATAACCACAGTTTATTTATATCAAGGAATGATAACATTTTTCAAGGAATAAGTTGAGGAGGACAGATGTTCTTTGGGTGGAGGTGTAGCATAATGACTAGGGAACTGCGCTTGTAACTAAAAGGGTGTTACAGCAGTTAGATCCTGTTGTGGTACCCTTGGGCAAGGTACTTAACATGAATTGCTTCAGTAAAATATCCAGCGGCATCAATGGATTGCATGCAAAAATATAATTTGTGTAAGATGCTCTGGATAAGAGCATCTGCTAAATACCTTACTGTAATGACCAATCTTTTTCAAGGATGTCATCTCCTTCCATATCTCAGGACACCAGTGGGAAACTGTGACAGTGTTCATGCAGGAATGGTGTCAGCAGCAAATGTGCTCATTTGAGCCATTGTGGCAAGTCCCATGAAGGTCAATGCACGCGCCTTGATCAAAACATTATCATGAGGCATGTCTATGTCCCAGATTCCATTTCTCTCTGTAATGCCCCCCTGTCAGACAACAAGGGTATTATGACTGACAGTCAGTGGCTCTTAAGACCCGCTTGTTTAGCCACTTCATCTTAATCTAAAATTGCAAAAATACTGTTCGCTTTCAAAAGCTCAAGGAGTTACTTTAGATGCCAGCAGCTGAAGAAATAGGAGAGGGAAATCTAATTAATCAATATCTTGATCAAAGTCAGCAAGCTTTATGAAAGGGTGCTTACTCTCGATGATCTTGTCCTGTACAGTATTTAGATCATATGTGGGAAAGCACCATGGGAAACTACGCAACATCCTATCAACAGTCTAATCATAAAATAATAAACAATAAATAGAAATAGGATTGGTCATAATTTACAATTTTTCTGAGATTAGTCACATCATACCTACAGTACTGCCTCCCATTCAACATACCCTGAATAAATGAATGAATGAATGAATGCTTTTTGTATTTACAATGCCATGTAAAATGGCCAACCCCACATGGGATTGCATGACACACAATTACAGAAACATACTTCAGGTCACTTAGCATAATAAACTTGAAGCATCTGATATAAGACACAACAAATACTTATACAGTATTTGTTTTCTTTGTGTTCATGCTTTAACTAAATATTCTGCAAAAGCAAATGTTTCCTTCTCGCATAGTCTTTTCCAAAAACAATAAATAATCAACATCTCATCTGTTCATTATATTAAACAAAACCCTTTCTTTGATCATAATACGGATGACAATACAAAGCAAAATACATTTCATATTCTATTTGTTTCACTACATGAACTACAAAACCTATCCTGTTCACCAATACCAACATAACATCCAGTTTCCAGATGCAAAGGCAATTTGCCAGACCTGATCTGGGCACACAGAGATCTTCTCCTGTTGGGCATATTCTGTTTCACATAATTTTCAGTACTGAACTCAATTTTAATCAAAACATATGTTCTGAGTTTTGGCTTATTCCATATCTTAGGAGCCCATTTTTCTTTAAAATGCTGAAAAATAACACCTTTAATCATCCCAGTATTAAGCATTTATAATATAGCTGTAAATCGGATATTTATGCCTACAGAGAAAGGCTTGCATCAATAATATGGCATGGTCGTATTCCAGTTTGACATAAACCTGGATAATGACAAATTTTTTTGTTTCAACTTATCAATGCAAGCCTGGGGCAAAGCACTTTGCACAATCGACAATGTAAAACAGGCCTGGATTCAATCAACGTTTGTCCTTTAGTTTTACTCTCAATTAAATGCGAGAGTTTTTTTTTTTTTTTTTCCTCCCCAGTGCAGTTTTAATTGATTTCTTTAAACACCAAACCCACCAAACTTGCTTGTAAAGAAAAACAAACAAAATCACCCTTGCATTTTATTGGGAATCAGCTATGTAAAAATTTCTGCTTCTGCTTAATAATGTGAAATATAAATTAAATATACATTTCCGTGAACAAATAAATAAATGCATAAACTATTCTTAAAGGGGGACCATGTTCACCTTTGCACCCATCTCATACCTTCTCGTACTGCCCACTGACATTAATAAAATCAGAAAAGGAAAAACAACTAGAGAATGTAAACTCCATTCTTGTAGAGCAGCAGTGTCTGCAAGTTTAACTCCAGTCCCAGAGGGCTGCACCATCTGCAGGTTTTTGCGGTCTCCTTTCAAATAGAACCCATTTCAGGAAGCAAGGTGTGCGGATCTTGTCAATCAATGACTTCAGTGAAGAAACTCACAATTAAGAGCTGAAATACATCAGTCAACCTCTGAAATGTACTGAAATCCAGCAGCTACTGTGGCTGTCCAGGGCTAGCGTTTGAGATCCCTGGGTTAGATGGAATCTGAGCTTGCTGGATATCGGTGCATTCAGAATGAGACACTGCAGCGATGTAGTGCTGCATGCGGCACACTTGCACTGACACTCACTGGTGAGTGCCCCTCACTCGCTCGCTCGCTAGCGGGTTGGGGGAGGGGGGCTGCGTTGCATCAGGAGATGCTTTTGAGACAAGTAACCGTGGGCCCAGGTTGCCATGTCAACCCGCTGAATCCGCAGGCCGCCGAGTCGCTGACACAGGGAGAAATGTTAGCGCTATCTGCGTCGGCCAGCGTGGCACCCGGGGGCGGGCGGGCGGGATGGGGGGTCAGGGGCACGGGCTCGAGAGGGAGGGCCGGAAAGGCGGACGGTGAGCGGACATGGCAGCCGAATTAGAGCCTGGCAGCCCGGAGAGTGACAGGTTAGTCTGAGTCTCGCTCCGAGCTCCAGAGCTGGAGCGCTGCCAAGCTGGTGACAAATCCAATTTCCTCCACCCACACAGGTTTGGTGGAGCAGATCGCTGCTCGCCATTACTATGGAAGTGCGCTTTCTGTTGAGCTGACATGCACCTCTGTTACCACACTCCGATCAAATATGGAACCACCGCTGTGTCTAACAGAGTCAGGGTCAATACCATGCCAGTTCCATCAATTCAGAAAATAAAATTCTCAATTTATTGATTGAAATATCCTCACAGAGCACTAGGGGCAATTTTTCAATTCTTGAATCAAATTTCAGGTTGAAATGAAATGGAGTGGACATGTGTAAAATGCAAACTGTACTGAGCTCCACAGAGCTGCTCTGCAGGTTTGTGTTGTTGCATATGTTTCGGAATCACCCAAATGGTGGAATTTGGATCCAGGGGTAACGTTACAGATTTGGCTGAAGGTATGTTCAGGGGTTACACATTAGTAACTAAAGTAAATCTAATATATGGTTTGATTGTTATGAAGACAGCTGAACATAAAGTGCACCATCATTTCTGACTAATGGACTCTTATGGACAATGTGTACCTCACATGTTTGCTTCATATCTAAGCTGCTCACCTGGATCAGATTCACCTGCATTTCTAACCTATCATTTAAACTGCCCTCAGGGAAGTGCACTCAATGTCAACTGCTGATCAGAAACATCCACCCAACCACCCACGAAAAGACCTTTGCTTAGAAACTGGAGACAGTTTGAGCAATACAACAAGGCTTGAGAACTTCAGATGGAATAAACAAACTTAATTATATATTTTTTAAAGTATAGATAAAAATATAAACAGAGTATGAATGCAACTGGAAAATCACCGGCAATAAATTCACTCTCATTAAATCATTAGAGAACATTTTATATTTCATTCAGTGCATTTCTACATTTCTATTACACTAAGCATACACCATTAGTATCAACAGAATGCTATAACTATTTCAGTACAAATGTCCTTTTCCTATGAAGGTACTGATGATACACTGTATGTGCAGGTTATTTCAGTGCAGGAATAGAACGCAAACAGATGCTGAGTAACAGACTGAATGGGGAGGAGTGGGGTGTGGGTTTGGCCACCTGCTGAAAGCAGAGGTTTTTAAACCCACGGAAATCTGTCGAAAATCAGAAACAGCGGCTACTCACCAGGGGAGTGCAGGGCGCCCAGTATTCGGGATTCAACTCGGCCCTGGACCTGAGGTCCAAATATTCAGGGTTCAGTTCAGTTCTGGCCCGGGGTAATGTTCCCTGAATTGAAATAAATAAATAAATAAATGAAAGTAAATAAATAAATAAATGATGTTATCTTCCATTTCTAACCAGGCTTCTCCCACGTATTTCAGCAAATTGCAAAGATGGTGCTGCCACTGAGGCAGAGATTGATAATCGCTCTTCTAAGGAGGTAAAAGGCTAAAATAATAGCAAAAAATAAATGAATAAATGATATGATGGGGGTCTTATAACAAAATAAATTACTAAAATTGAGATGGATGTAGACTTTATGAAGAAGCACATTTATAAATACATAAATAGCATGATGGATGCAGACCTTTTGAGGAAGCAATTGGTTTTAAAAACATTGACTGAATAAAGAAGCAAATGACTGAAATAATAATGGTTCAACCAAGCACAACAAATCTTTTTCCCAACAGGACAGAAATGGGCTCCTGTGTTCTTGGCCTACTTCTGTCTCATGTTGTGCACGAAATGTATTTTCTATTTTTAAAAACCCGATGCATCATAACTATTAAAAACACCTAAATGGGATTTTAGAAATTCAGTCCAAATAAATGCATCCATTACAGATTGCGCAACCAAACTATCTGGTGTAACCCTGTAAATCCCAAGATCAGACACATGAATCAGATATTTTGATTCATTTAATATCGCTGAAAAGAAGAACACAAAACGTATCATATTGATACACATGTCACAGCACCCCCTATGCATGCATGTGTATGCTGCATTTATATGATGCAGGGAATTGAATTTTACATAATATTTCTGCCGATCTTAATGTGCTTTACAGTGAGGGGTCAACTCCTCAAATACCCCCAATAGGTAGCACCCACCTGGGTTATGGATGGGAGCCATTTTGGCTACAGGTAGAGAAGTACGGGATTATTGAGCCAAATAAACTGAACAGGTGGCAGGTTCACAGAACCGGGTAAGTAATTTCACCAGGAAACTGTGGAAACCCCTTATTTTTTGCTGTAAGTGGCATGCAATCTTTCATGACAGCACACATAAATGTCCACAATGTGCATACATATGCACATTAAGGTAATGTGGTCGGAGGAAAACCCAAAGGCCATTATCAACCTTCAGATATATTTACAAATTGAGAGAATCAAAGGTACTAAAAGGTGAATTTTGACCAATGTGAAACAGCCTGGTGGCTGGAAGGGCTACGGTAGCTTATGGGTACACAAGAAGGCACAAGCTTAAAGTATTTAACAGCCCTGACAATCACAATGGCGACCCAAATCATAGATCATTAAACCATTACATAATTTAATTAATTAAATAATGCCAGTGCTGTTCTAATTTACCTTTAGGATTTATAAGTTTGGCATTTGGTGGATGATTTTAGCCAAAGGAACTTACAAAAGTACATTTCCTATGGTAAGCAAACACCACTAGAGCTAGAGGCCATACCATCCAGGTGCATGCCTCAAGATCTGTTAGATGTAAGATAATGGGAAAGAACAATTCTTTTTATTTGAACTCAGGGATGTATTTTGAAAAGATCTATTTTCATTAGACATCAGAGGAAATCAGCCACAGATTCTTTCTTCCTGACTGGCTGAGGAAGGCTGTGCAACCGCCGAGCGGCGAGGGCAGAGAAGAGCTGGGGCCAGCGGAGCGGCTGCCAGGTGCTGGAAGAGATGGGGCAGCCAGCTGGCAGGAGGCTGCTGAAATGAGAGGTCTGGTTGGAGTGTACGGCGCGATCATTATCTGACGATAGGAAGGTGCAGTGCCATTTTTGAAACTTGTGAGAATGTTGGCAGTTTGAAGACCAAGTGGGCAGAAGCATTATAGGCCAGTTGCTGTGGCCTGATGGCACATGCTGGTAAGTTGGCCAGCAAGGTGTTATCATATTCCAAACAAGAGACTATAAGGGCTTGTAGAAGTAGCTGTATAGCCTCTTGAGTAAGAAAGGGGTGGATTCTCTTGATTTTGTGAAGGGAGAACCTGCTGGACCATGTGGAAGATCTGCTGGTCATCCAATGTCACACTAAGGTTCTTAGCTGAGTCGGAAGTAGACAAAGTGAAGCCATTGACAGTGATTGAGGCATAAATTCATGGGGATCTCTTCCAGGTTCGGTCTTCTCCATGTTAAGCTTCATCAGGTGTTGGACATCTAGGCATAAAGAGAACTTGGGTCTCGGAGGGAGAAAATGAGTAAAAGTTGAATTTCATCAGCATAGCAATGACATGATATATGCCATGAGCAGAGATAACTACATATTAGTGTAAAGAGAAGAAGACAGGACCAAGCATTAAGACCTGTGGGACATCAATCGAGAGGGAGTGGAGGAGGAGACAGATCCCCTCTGGGCCACTTGGTGGGATCAGCTTGCAAGACACAAGGCAAGCCGAGTGAGGCGGAGCCTCAGATGTTCATATCTGCAAGAGCGAAGGATTCAGTGAATGATGGGAAACATCTGCATGAATCTGGTCGAAGCGGCCAGTACAGCCATTAGATTGTATTTCTTTGTAAAAATGTTTTGTTGTTGTTGCGTTTTTTTTATTAAATACAATTTCAAAGAAATTGCAGGGATCTTAAACTGAACTATTAAAATGTCAATCATTGTCAAAAAGCAAAAAGCAAATGTGAGAATGCATGTAAACAAATTATATAAACTACAGTACACAAAGAAAACAAAGCCAGAAAATGCAATCGAGACCTTCCAAAACTATAATATCTTTGGACAGTTTTATTACATCTGTTTATTGCTGATGTCTATCAGAAAATCCTTTTTCAGCTGAAATGAAGGATGACAATGTCACAGCCATTACACGACAGTAGTTGCATTGGTTATCATGTTGCCTATGGATTACCAAGATGAACGCAGAGAATGTGATGCATGCTCTCCCATTCTGCCTAATGCCACCTCGGCTGCATTTCCTTCCTGGGGACAATGAGAAGGAAATTGTTTTGCTTGAATATCCCATTTTCAATTTATATATTATCCCAGGCCTTAATGATTGGTCCAGAAAGAGAGCGAATCACTATGCCCTGCAGTGTGAGCTGTATACTGTAATTATCTGCTGATTTACAATATCACTGTGTCTAATGAGGCTGTGTTACACAGAGCTCTGGGCATAAATCACTGTCTTTTTTTTTTTTTCTTTTCTTTTTTTTTTGTAAAAGTGACCAAAAAAAAAAAAGTGTAATGAACTCTGATAGCAGGAGGAATCTGAATTTCACATCACAGAGATTTCCACTTCTAAAGATGGATTCCAGGCTTTGGCCTGATTAAATCACCGCTAGATACAGCCAGCACCCACGCACAGGTCTTAGACTAGTGCCACGTTAACCTTTTCTGTTTGCCACTCCAGTACTGCTAAATATTGTATCTGTTGGTTTCTGGTACAAAGCATGCACACACAGGCCTGGAATGAGTCAAAATGTGCCATGAACTGGCTCTTAATAGGCTTTCATTTATTATCTTCAAACTGATTGAGTCCAGTGATCACAAAAAATTAGTTCCTGAAACTAATTCAAATATTTGTCTAGGAAAAAGGGAGAAAAAAACTGCATTTATATGTAGGTAGACATTAAGGACAAATGTTGGTTGAGTGAAGGCCAGAAAGTCAGCTGCCAAACTGCAAAGGCCAGGCATTCCAGAAGGCACAACTTAAACTTTAATCTTTCAGGTTACCATTGATTTGACAGTTCCATTGCAGTTTCAGGCCAGTTGCAAGTTTTGAACAAAGATATATGTTTTGCATTTTGTTCTAAAGCTTCCTCTTCTGCTCAAGTTGGGTGAACAGCATTTAGAGTAGATTCCATGACTTATCATACCCTCTTTAATCAATCTAAACCGTTCATCCGTGCACATTACCGATGTAGAGACTGCTCCTGAGAATTTACTGAAGCAGTTAAATGCCCTACCAGCTGGCACGCTCATATCCAGGAATTTAACCTGAACCATTCTGGTTAAAAGCCCATTTAAAAAAACTTGTTATATACACTGCTACCTTCCAAGCTGCATAATGAGGATTTGGTGGAACATGTTTTAAATTGTATCTAATAGTAAAACTACTACTCAAACTGCTCCTACCGCTACTACTAGTACTACGACTACTACTACTACTTACTACTTCTAATAATAACAATAATCATAATAATCATCATCATTGTCATCATCGTCATCATCATCATCAATAACAAGAGACATGCACAAAGGCAATTAGATTATGTTCTGAAAAAAAATGGTGAGTACAGTCCATTTCTTTTTCTTTTCTTTCTAGCCATTACACTGCAATCTGGAAATATGATAAAATTTGACTTATCATGTGTCACTAAAGCTCTCCCTACCCATGTGTAGCTGCAAATTGTCCTGCCATGTTTACCCGTTTGAAGTCATTTGGGAATCTAGCTGTGTGTGCCATGAAGTGACCTTTGGAAAGTTTGAATCCTGCTGAACTCTGTGACTTGCCCTGTGGTAAAACATGCCGCATACAGTTAACCCACATACAGCACTCTGCTAGTGCAGCAGTGCATGCTGGGAGCCATTACCTGAGCAAAGGTCAAGTAAGCACAGCAGACATATTATTTACTTTTTTCATATTATTTCCTTTTTCACATATTTGTTTATTTATTGCAAAATATGTTTTTGTATATATGTATTAATTTACTTATATATATATGTTTGTGTGTCCTTATTATTCCGCAGACCTAATTGGGTCACGCATAGTGCAATACATGAGCTATCCATCTGAAGTTGAAATGAAGCTGAGGAGATGAAGAGAATCATTTTATAAAATTAATGTAAGTCATCTTTAATCATCTATTTCAAATGCATCATTATTTGCAAAACCCTTTGAAGCTCATTTAGTTACCAGACTACACTGCAGGTACTACAAATGCCTGGTAGCTGAAAATTTTTTAAAATAATTTTGAATGAAGATGCTTTCTGTTGCATGATTGTGCTTGCATGCCATTCTCTGAGAAATACATTCATAAATGATCTATGCTCAACTTATTTTCATACATAGAGAAGACTAAAACATCAAATATTTCGCCGATTGCCATCATCAGTAAAATCGATGTTACTGAATCATCAGGTGAAAGCATTTGATTCCTTTTTTTCTTTTTTCTTTTAATTCTACAGTGGTGACACGGGAACTTGCTTGCCATACCGAAGACGGGTGTGCAGAATGGAATTTCCCCTCCAATAAACTCGGTCACTTGAGGTGAGGTTTTAGAGTTGCAGAAGGTATGTAAAGGTTTCAAGAGGAATAACACTTTCCAACCGCTGAATGTGGTGAACGGTATGCGTTTGAATCCTTTAGCCTCATCATTTTGGAGCGTGGCTCTTTTGTGAATCAGGGCACTGACGTCTTTTTGATGAAACTCAGCTCCTTTTTAACCTATAGGCTTAAAGAAAAGCTCAATCCACTTCTGCTGGAAATGTGGTGTTCTGCAGTTGTTTTGTTGTATAGAGGAGAGAGTATTGCTTTAACAGACTAGTCTGAGACAGTCTGCTCTACATGCCCTTATCTCAAAAGTACAGCTGCACAGTTGCCACTTCGGTGTGCATTTACTGTGAAATACAGAGTGTATATATTTTTAAAAAAATATATTTAATCTCAAAAATCTCCAAAAGCAAATTGTTCCTAGGTAATTGTTACCCATACGAAATGTACACATTTCTAGTCACAGGCTAAAAGCGTCTGCCAAATTGTTATCTAAACTTGTTTTCACTCTTCAATCCAAACTTGATTGCACAGTTCGATCAGAGTCTGAATGGTAAAAGTACCTGAATACCTCCAACACCTTGTCATTATGTTCATTAAGATTATTAATTAAGCCAATTTTGCAGTTTAGGGTTTGAATGGAGCAAAAATCAGGAATACCTCTGGATAGCCAGGACCAGGGTTGTCTAGCATTCGTCTGTGCTACGGTATTGGTATGTGAGCATCACTGATTATAGCATAAAAGAGAATGGAATCGGCTGTGATACTGAGAATTATCAAACCAAAGTTAAATGTTCTTTCTGAAAGTTTGCCACAAGGTAAAAATATTTATGGAGTCAGATTGGGGATAAAGTTGAACATTTTGAACACACAATAAAGTTGGCCATTACGAATAATACCCTAATGCAGTAGGGACCATGCAGCTAATGAAAAGGCACTGTGGTGCATTTTGTTAAATGTTTTAACAGCAGTTAGTGACCATCCACAAACATGAATGTTGGAATTACTGAAAGTGAGTCCTCATTCCAATGACTTGTATGTAAATTTAGCCCATTGGAGAGTCTTTATGTCATTATGTCTCGCCCTTTCTATTCTATATGCCTTTACAAATACCTATACAAATAAAACACCAGTAAGAGCATTTGCTCAAATTTATTTATTTATTTTTTTTATTATATATTTTCTTCTTTTATAATTATTTTTTCAGCTTATTGTGGAAGGTGGGGGAATTGTGTTTGGGTACCTGTGAACCAGGAATTAGTTTTTTCAGTTGCGACTAGATTGCTTTGTATAGCATTGTAAAGTAAAATCCCTATTAAAGCAAAGGCAAAAAAGTACTAGCGGTTACAAGTGTAAACCGCGTAGCATGTGTACAGGGCTGCTCCACTAGCACCGTTTAATTGGTGTCATATATAAAGGGTGGCTGTTTAAAACTTTAATTTTGTATTAATATTTAAAATGATGTCATTATAAATTTAGACCGCAGAATGATTATGCCATCAACTTACAGGCTGCTTTTCACACGTTAAAATGTCTAAATGTTTCATTGCTTTTTTTCACAGATTGAGCCAATATGTTTGAGAGATGGGAGTTTAGGGTTTAGCAGCGTGGCCATTTCACACGCCGGTGTCAGATTATAACTGCTGGGTGATCTGTCCCGAAACCCTGCGACCCTAATCTATTAACAGCAGTGAATTCTGCGTATTCTCACTTTCTGTGTGCATCAAGTAGGTTGTTGGGCAGAGGGATTAACAAATCTTTCCCTTTTTGGAAAATGTAACAGATTATAACTATATTTGGAATAGTTATACTTTTTATGTGTTTTAAATGAAAAGCCTAATTGGATCTAAGAAAGTCAAGATGGATCTAATTGATCAGATGGTAACTAAACCGCACATGTGGTGGAGGAGAAGAGAACACTGTGGCATCAAAAGCATGCCCGTAGGCCAGGGGGTCTCAAACTCAGTCTTTATAATTGTGGTTGGAACAAAAACCAGCATACACAGGGGTCCCCCAGGACAGAGTTTGGAAACCACTGCTCTATTGAGTGAACTATTTGCACCCCTATTGGAATTTTAAGCTTTTTCTTAAAGTTTGAAGTTCTTAGATGCAGAACAAAATATATTCAATATATAGCACATATGTGGAATATAATTACTCTGCAGTGTGATATATTGCAATATCTTAATTTCACAATGATTGTATATATGCTAGTATATATTGTGAAATATTGCAGTATATTGATAACATGCAAATACATTTCCAAATGTTTTCCTACGGGAGCTTTTAATGAGAGGTCAGTTAGAGCTTTCTGAACTGCATCCAGTGAGCTCATTCAGAATAATTAGTCCCAACTTTGAGCCAATGCCTTTCAAAAAAAGTACACAGAGAAAAAAGGTCATGGAGAGGCTTTTGACATGGATAGCCCTCAGATAAGTCATAAGCACTGAGAACAATGTTTTCAAAAGGCACAGAGATGGCCACATCAAGCAAAACCAATAAAACTAGAGATGACACTCACAATCCTATTCAATTGAGCGGGACTTCATGAAAGAAAAATATTGGCCTTTAACAGTTTGCTAACGGTTCACCTTGTATAAACTGTACGCTGATGAGCTCTTTTTTTAATTAATCCTGGTGTCTTTAAGTGATATGAGAGCTATCCACGGGAGACTGGAAAATAATGATAAGAATTCAGAGTTTTGTATTTCATTTATCAAATTTAATGAAAAGCTTTAGATGGAAGTAAGAACAGCTTTAGTGGAATAAAGCAAAGGGTTGGTCAGAAATGTACCTCTTACTTAACAAAATCCCTGCATATTCCTAATATTCGTGATACGTCGAGGTCTTTCCTGTGGTATTGTTTCGGCAAGAATCTTTTTTTTTTTTTTTTGATGTCATGTAATGCTTTTTTAAATTAGTTTTTTTTTTCTTACAAATGGCTCAGGGTTTGCCTGAATTATTCATTCATTCATTCACTCACACATTATTTCCATTTCTTTGTCAATATAATTGAAAAAAAAAATGTTCACATTAGATTCAGGGCAGAAAAACATCCATTGGACAGATCAAAAACACTCTTCAGGAGGCAGGCGCAGATGTGTCAGTGACTACTGTCCACAGAAGACTTTACGAACAGACCTACAGTGGGCTATACTGCATGGCACAAGCCACTAATTAGTCACAAAAACAGGATGTTCAGGTTACAGTTTGCTAAGAGGTACCTAAAAGAGCCTTCTGAGTTCTTGAAATGCGTCTTGTGGGCAGAGACGTCAATATGTCAAGACATCAACAATTATGGCAAGAGAAAAGTATAGAGGCCAAAAGGAACTGTGCAAGAGTCAAAGCTAGATTCATACTTTGTCCCAAATATTATGGAGCACACACACACACACACACACACACACACACACACACACACACACACACATATATATATATATATATATATATATATTCCTCTTAGTATGTTAAAATGCCTTCATTCACTATCAGCCCTTGCTCTGTATCTCCTCATCTCTTAAGTTACTGCTTCAGTTTGCCTGTGCAAAAAGAGCTCATAAAATTCTCAGAAATCTTTCCCTCTAGACACATTGTTTTACTTTACGGCTCCCAGAGTCCAACAGTTTTGTGGTTCTCTCACGTTTACAGCTGCACTCAAACCCCACTGTGCCACGGCCTTACTAGGGCTGTGCCTAGTTATTTATAGAGCATTCGTAAGCTGTCCATAATGGGGAAAGGGCGTATTTATTAATTCTGTCTTTTTTAAATTTATGGGCTCCATTTTGTTTCTTTGCCGTTTTGATTTGACATATGAACTTTGCTTAGACTCACAATTAAAAGTAAGTGCCATTTGGCTTTGGTTCTGCAATCGCTCAAGTTAGCTGGGCAAACTATGGTCACCAAAAAATAAAAAATAAATAAATAAAAGATTGCATTTGTTTGTGTAAGTATTTATAAGTGTAAGTTCAAACAAAAAAGTACTTGACTTCAGGCCAGAGTATTTGTACATCTATTTTGTTTTGAGTTGGTGACTTTTGAGTTTGATATTTAGTTTATCTTTTCATGCATTTTTTATGATGTTTGTTTGCAATATTTGCTGAATCAAATTGTGTAGAAGACTTCATTTCAAGAACAAAGCAGTATTTTAATAATGGTCATGTATTCATCTTTCCTGGTTTAATTTCAAATGAGAAAAACTCAAGGTGCCTCTGCTGCAAATGGCAGTGATCCAAATACCACCGTTTTTATCAGAAATGATGACAGATATGATCAGAATTCATCGTTCACCTTCTGTGCATCTTATGGGTCTCTGCGCATTATTTTCCACACACAGCCAATCTGCCACTGACAGCGTGAAATCTATTACATCCGTGCTGTGGAATCTTGGCACAGCATAAAAAATAATCAATTAAATTGAGGAGCAAAGTGACAACAAAGTACTTAAGACTGCATCTGTTTCAATTGAATTCATAAATGATGGCAAGCATTGATTTCTCATGCCATTTTACCCATTCTATTCATAGTTTTCTTGGACTGCAGGATACCGTATAGGGCAGGATCGATTAGCACCCATGCAGTTAATGACTCTATGACATTCTGATCCAAACGCTATGGATTTCCTACTCGCTAAATTCTGACATTCAAATGCTGAGAGAGCAACACATCAATAAGGCCCTGGAATGTCATGCATACATCCAAGGTTCCTCGTCTGCTCCTGTCAGATCCTGCCAATTAGTATACCCTCCAATTATTTAACGTCCAATTGACATGTAATTTCCATTTGACACGCAATTGCGGTTTTTCCTCCGAATGAGACACCAAATGAATATCACATTAGTGTTAGGGGTTTCCAGCCCAACATCGAGATGTGATTTTAATAGCATAATACATGCTAAATGACACACTGTCCACAATAAAACAGTCGAGAAATCATATTTTGAATTGAACATGCAGCACCCACTATGTGAATTGTATGCATAGTGCATTTTTCTAAATTACCCATAAAGTAGCTTCGTAAATGGGGCTGGTAGCCAATGCATAATACTGTAGTTGTAAAGGACGAAAGGGCTGTAAACCCAATAAATGAAAGGTTCAAACTGGAACTCGATAAATGAAAATATTTCAAGCCAATTATTTTCTAAAATCTTTTTTAAAGCTCAAAGAATAGTGTAAGCCAGTGGTCTCCAACCCTGGTCCTGGAGAGTTACAGGGTCTGCTGGTTTTTGTTTTCACCTTAAAATCAGTACCCAATTGAGACCCAAGACACCAGATGAGTTGAGTTAACTGTGTAATCAACTGTTCTAATTGATTCATGAAGTCACTGTGAAACCCAGCAGACCTTGTAACTCTCCAGGACCAGGGTTGGAGACCACTGGTGTAAGCATTCAAGAATGATGTGGTCTGCAAGAGCGCAACAAAAAAGTGTCCTCACACTGTAAAATAGTGCATGTGGACCCCATTTCCTGACACTCAGAGACAGACACCCTGGTCTCTCCTTGTCTTTTTTAATTCAGCGGTTAGCAGTGTGTGTCAGAAAAAAAGGATTGTTTGCAGCGCAGCCTCTTGGCCTTTAAAATGTTCTTGGGGATGACCGACCTCAGGGCGCCGAGCTGACGACTACACCCCCCCCCCCCAACCCGCTTCCGAATGGATCGCACCCCCAGCCCCTGTCCCCATCTCTTTCCTAACTTCCCACTAATCTGCCGACAAGGCTCTCCTCTGGGCACAACATGAACAAAGCAGAAAGTTAAAGTTCTTCAGCAATCCCCTTCACCCCCCGCACCACCCCTGATATAACGATGTACATCCATGCTTCTGGGCTCAATTATGATTATGCCGCATATAGTCGAGAAAGGATTGGATCTCGTGGCCAGGAGCCTATGAACATTATTTTTTTTTCTATTATTATACTGTATATCTATGGTGTCAACGTTCATGCGAAATAATCAATGTACATTTCCCCTGCAGCACTGAATATCAGGATAGCTCATCCTACTGTACTCTGAAGAACTAACCATGGCGCTCAGTGAAGCATAATCACAACGTTTTGAATAAAGGTAATGAGTAAATCCCGTTAAATCCATATGAGAATGACAGGTACATTTCACAGCCCTCAAAGGCATAACTTTCACACATTGAATATACAACCTGGGAGGGACGGATCAGCGCCTTCAGTATTGCAGAGGTTTTCACACTCTCCTTCCTTACCAATGCTGCTGTAAAAGAACACGCTGTTGAGCTGTGTCAAGTGTTGTCAGAGTTTGAAAGGAATTTCAAGGAATCAGAATTTGAGTATTCTTAAATGCTCCCAAGTTTAATTAGCTGATTGATTGGAAGGTTCATGAACGTACGCGAATGTGATCGAGTGTTCTGTAGACCTTTCATATTAGGCCTGGGACATTATATTATTTTTAGCATTCACTGGTGTGTGTGCTATTGACATGCTAGTAGTATTTCAGATTGTTAGCCAGCTGCCAAATTATATAGGTGTGTGACATAAGGTGTTGCAGTCATTAACTCTGTGGGGGTGCACACTCAGAGATTTAGTGGAGATTTGCGGATAATTATTATCAGCCACGTATAATTCACAACATTGTCAATGTTCATTTTATTTCAAACATTTAAACATTGGTTATTCCAATGGCCACTTCAACGTATCTCTATGCAGCTTATTTGAAGATGCAACATTAAGTGGAGAGTATCTTTGTTTGGGAAGTTGCCAACTTCTGGGTTTAACATTAGAACCCAAACCAAACTGTGGGACTGAGGTCTGCCTTTGTCATGCCAGTGCCTTTATAGTGCAGTTCTCCACTGTGGAGAGATTACAGGTATAACTGCTAAAAAAAACATTGTAAGTTAATGCATGAACATGTTCTTTTAAAATATATAGAACACATAGTACTGGTGTATGCATTTCCTGCAGTACTGGCTTTCCATATGTTTGTGAAATAATGTCCTTACCATGAACTACTGTAGTCTTGCTATGTGCTAGTGGCAGCAGCTAAGCATATAAGAGGGTGAATTCAAGACACAATGGGGGTGGCAGAAAATAAAAGAGTGCGGCTAGTGTGAATAGTGGTTGTCCATGGTACGCTGTAGAAGCTAACTCAACTGTTGGTATATACCTCTTTTTTCTATCTCTATTGGGAGCAGTTCTTAATCATCACTGTAAATACCTGCCATCGTGGATTTCTAGCTTAGCACAATAAAAGGCACCTTGCTGCCTTGCTGTATTTTTGTTCATTGGAGAGTGCCTAACAGCTAACGTTACCCTCATCCAGAGTGAGTGTGTGTTTGTGTGTATGTGTGTGTGTCTGTGAATGTATGTTTGCATGTGTATATGGACATCTGTGTGTGTGTGTGTGTGTGTGTCTGAGTATGTATGTTTGCATTTGTATATGGCCATTTGTGTGTGTGTGTGTGTGTCTGTGTATGTATGTTTGCATTTGTACATGGCCATTTGTGTGTGTGTGTGTGTGTGTGTCTGAGTATGTATGTTTGCATGTGTACATGGACATTTTTGTGTGTGTGTGTGTATTTGTGTGCGTCTGAGTATGCATGTTTGCATGTGTACATGGGCATTTGTGTGTGTGTGTGTGTGTGTGCTTGTGTGTCTGAGTATGCATGTTTGTATGTGTACATGGGCATGTGTGTGTGTGTGTGTGTGTGCTTGTGTGTCTGAGTATGCATGTTTGCATGTGTACATAGGCATTTGTGTGTGTGTGTGCTTGTGTGTCTGAGTATGCATGTTTGCATGTGTACATGGGCATTTGTGTGCATGTGTCAGCCTGGTCACCTGAGATGCACAGTAAGAACTGCACTATACTCAACCTCACTGTCTGTAAAATAAACAGAAGGCAAAGTCTGAAATATTTAATTCTTGTCACCAAGGTGAATGATGTCACTGCATTCCATCAATCAATAGTGCCTTGTGTTGTGATGAACAACAAGGCATCTCTTGTTCAACCACCCTATCAATGGGGGAAGGCATGATGAGCACTAATCAAGCGTGCCAGCAATTGTCCTTGGCTATATGACTTTGCAGGGCATGATTGCCAAAACCAAATAAATAAAAACAAGAGAATATGTCTGGATGTAATTATTGCACAGCCATTGAATGCTGATGGGATAGTTATCGAGCTTCTTAAAAGGCCAACTCTGACCGGAGCAAAAGCAGATAAATGAGAACAATAACTAATCCGAGGTTAGTTACTCATCAAAGCCACCCACATTATTGCTGAGGTAAATTCATAAGCGATAAATCTTATTTTTTCATGACAAAACGTTTATTGAAGTATTTATTTAGCTATCAGATATGAGTAGGCACAGTACCATAGATGCTTAATAAGAACAAGCATCTGGGCTGCATGCATTTGTATTTCTTTCTGTAGTCAGCACACTTTCATTGAATCATATCCTCATCATTTTCTCCCCGCTCCTGGAGAGAAGTACTCCAGGCCTGTATATATATACTGTGTGTGTGTGAGCGTGCGCGCGTGTGTGTGTGTGTGTGTATATATATATATATATATATATACTGGCTGTAATTGGGGAAGGATGTAATGAAGGGCTTTGTGATAAGGAGCGATTCCTCGCCGGAGCAGAGCACCAAGCTGTCGGCACATCCTGCACCCTGTTATCGCCCCCTGCCCTGCCAAACCGGAGCGGAGCAGGAGGATGAAATGTTAAAGAATCAGCTTTCAGAGAGAGACAGAAAGAGCGAGTGCTTTGAAAAAGGGGAATGCAGTCTCGCTTCAAACACACCCCTCAGCACCACCACCCTGACACACACACACACACACACACACACATACCGTAACCTCGGCCAATAACACACACACACACACACACACACACACACACACACACCCCATCCCCCATGCACAACACTCACAATATCAGCACCCCGACCCACAGGGACTGAATCCAATGTCAATGTAGGAAGATTCCCTTTCACGCTTTATGAGCCCTTTCCAGCTTAATTGTGAATTGGGTTCCATGTGCCTCTGTGAACGATGGCGTTAAACGCCACTCTCGCACCTCCCTTCCCCCACCATACACCGCCACCCCCTGCAGCTCTACAACAGAGTGACGTACATTAGCAGCTTATAATTAGCAGTATGTGCACTCAGTACCTGAGAATACCGACGTCTAATTTTCGGTGTTTGCGGCAATCGGAAGTGCTGACAAGTTATCTTTACCAGACCGGAGAGATATCATTGTGCTATTTATGTGAGCGCACTAGAGACCCCCTTCTGCTGCAGTCCCAGTCTCTTAGGTTACCATTTACATCATCAGGGTTCTCACCCCCGCCTGAGCCGTCCACCCCCCCCCCCCCCACACACACACCCCGACAATTGTTTATTAAACCCTGTTCACTGATAACAGAAGCACCCTTGTTGGACTTCATGGGTGGGGGTGGGGGGCGGGGGGTGGTGGTATTTGTTTGCAGCCGTTTGTTCAGTAGAGACACTCTGCCCTGATTCCAAGATGACCTACATTCTGCCCACTGGTACAGCTGGATGCTGACTGACACTGTTCAACTTAAACGTCTGGCCCCCGGGGTGACCCTGACCGTGCCCCATTTGAGAATCGAGCCTTTTGCTTCTCAAGAGTGTTCCAGCTAGCATTTTTGAATTTGTTTCTGGCTAGTACCTTCATTAGTATGTAAGAAAAAGGGCAGAAGGGCAGTCTCAATTTTCACCGGCATAAACACTTAAGCCACTAAAAGCACAAACCTAAAATGAAGCAATTTTGAAAGGTGTATGGCACTGCATTTTCCTTATCATTGTTGACTGATTATCCATTCAAGGCTATTCTAATTGTTTTACAGTAAACAAAGTCAGCACTCCATTAGCAAAGGCTTTGCTGAAAGTTTGGAACGAATGCTCATCTCTTCTCCATAATTGAAATGATGAATGGAACTCCAAATTATATTCTGAACACTGAATGTTACTCACACTCACACACACACACACATACACACACACACGCACAGAGAGTCATGCAAATTACATCCTGAGATTTTTAAGTGACCATCAATGCATGCTGATGCTGTGCATCTGATTTAGCAGCCAATATGAGGATCCCAAACATTTCCCCAAAAACGATAGATCGCAGAGAACATGGACACTTCACTGCAGAGGCCATGGCCTTCAACAGACAAATCATAGCATCTAGGACAGTGGTCTCCAACCCTGGTCCTGGAGAGCTACAGGGCCTGCTGGTTTTCATAGTGACTCTGCACTTCATGAATCAATTATAGCAGTTGATTAAACAGTTAACTCAACTCACCTGGTGTCTTGGGTCTCAATTGGGTGCTGATTTTAAGGTGAAAACAAAAACCAGCAGACCCTGTAGCTCTCCAGGACCAGGGTTGGAGACCACTGCTCTAGGACAATGTGGCCATCGTTTCAATAGACTACATTACATTTATTTAGCAAATTCTCTTATCTCGAGCAAATTACAATGCATG
This sequence comes from Anguilla anguilla, assembly GCF_013347855.1. Lineage (NCBI taxonomy): Eukaryota > Metazoa > Chordata > Actinopteri > Anguilliformes > Anguillidae > Anguilla > Anguilla anguilla. The sequence goes on from NC_049215.1 coordinate 15,363,431, forward strand.
AAAATGTAAATACAGCCTTATTTATACGAGCAGAAGTGCCGGACTTGACAAATTCCCGGACCAGTGAGTATATATGCAAACTAATGACTAGCTCCTCTGCCTCTTTCCATCCTTTCTACTTCCAAACAACAGGAGCTTCCTGTGCACTGTTACAGCACAGAATATCCATCACCAAAGTGTTGCACTCGGCTATGACCCTTCATTAATATTCATGATTCATCCAATCGGAATGTTTCAGCTTCAGTGGTAAAGAGACAGAACATTAATGGACATGTAGCGGAGCATCTTGCGGGTCTATGGGATATGCGCTGCAGCCTGTGGCCAGTGGTTTGTATCTCTAACCACTGCTCCATGCCAGCGTGTCCCCTGATAGGCGTGTAAAAATGCCTGCTGCAGCCTAGAGGCAGAGATGGCTTTAAAGAGAGAGAGTGGGTGAGAAATAGGATAGTACAGCTTCATATTAGAATTAAGGGGTGTAAGTAATTGCATTCAGAAAATAATTAGACCATGCCCTTAGAGTGTATCTTAATATTGAGTAATTTTATATATGGAGGATTTATTTATTTATTTTTTGTATTTTTGTATTTTTTATTTATTTATGCTAATGGAAGTGGAAGGAACCAAGCTAACTGCAGACGCTTGGAGATTTAGCAAGGTGAAGAGACGGTTATTCTAATCCAAGCAGCATTCATGATTTTAGAGGTGAGTGGCCTTTTTAGAACTTAGGTGCCTGTCTCACAATAATAATAATAATAATAATAATAATAATAATAATAATTACTAGTGGTGCTGCAGTATTGTCTCGTAAAACATTTTAACAATAAAAAATAATAACCTTCTCTACCAACACACACCCTAAGACCCAGCTCTCAAGCTTGTGGTGGAAGCCTTGGTCGCTGGGTACCTGAGGCAATCAAATGCACGGCCAGGAACGTTGTGTTAAGATGCATATAGACAGGCTCCCCTGGGCACAGCCAGCGGATGATTGCTTGCCAGGGAGAGGAAACAAAGGTCTCGATGACACAGCAAGGAACTCCTGATTGGCCTTTCATTTCTGCTTCATTTGGCTCAAAGAATTGATTGGCTTTATTCCTGGGGCAAGATGGATCTTTGTATAATATGGATTGAATCCAAGGCAGAACTATATACAATATATAATGGATAGTGAACTATGAACTATATATATCAGCTTTCTGCCAGAGTTTATACAAGGTGAAACGAAAATGTATAAACTGTACAGTATATGCATAGAGCAGCAGTGTAGTATAATGGGTAAGGAGTTGGCTTCAGTATATATCCAGATGTATACATGGATGCAATGTAAAACATTGTGTAAGTCGCTCTGGATAAGAGCGCCTGCTAAATGCCTGTAATGTATAAAAAATACCCTTCAATAAAACATTAGAATGTGCATTTTACCTGCATGTTTGATAACAAATCTAAAATTGTGGAGTACAGAGCCAAATAAAGAAAAATATGTCTCTGTCCCAAACCCAACATTATGGTTCTCACTGTACATAGACAGAGAGGGAGAGCAGACGGTCTTGTGACACTGCCTTGCATCCGCTCTTCCTCCAAAATTCCGGCATATTCCGAGAGTAACATATGCTACCTAATAACTAAATTAGAACCAGGGAAAAGAAACCAATCAGATCAGGTTTGCTAAACATTCAGACTCTGACAGCTAAAGTTATTCTCCCTGAGAAATAACTGATAACACACTGCCTGTGCTCCGGCTGAGGTCAGGCGAAAATATCCGCTCTTGCGAGGACACTCCGAATAGCAGCTCTATCTGCTGATCAGATTGGATGTCGTTCTCATGTCTCCTGGGTGGCCCAGATATTCAAAACCAATTTGCATGCGGAACTTTGCCCTCTGATAGCAATTCCTCAAGCTATCCAATTAGGCTTTTATCTGTTGTGTGTGTGTGTATGCATGCGTGTGTGTGTGTGTGTTTCTATTATTTATTTATTTATTTTTAACAGCCATTGTCTAAATCAATGACTGTTTTATTTTTATGCTTTTAGACCAGTGTTGGCTGGTAGACTGTTGATTTTGGGCATGATCTCCTTTCTGGGGGAATATAGAAGAGGGGATGGGTTTTGTTGAAAAATGTATCTCATCATACTACACACATACACTTCTTATCGTACAGCATTTATTTTATATAAATTTACCCTGACCAAATGCATTTGTTTTGCCTTCACAAACATTGTTTGGAAAGTTCAGGAATAACCAAGAATTTACTCACTACACTATATGAAGATTAAATCCAAGTTAATGTTTTTGAATTCAATGCTGTCTTAGTGTTCTTCATTGAGGAATACAGCTCTACTTCATTTCCTAGAAAAAAAAACTATCCATTTTCTGCTATACCATCTCGGCAGTTCCAGCTGACATATACATATACAGCCAGATAGCACATTTCGCCTCAACAAAGCACCTCAAATCGGCAATTAAAAAAAAAAAAAATACTGGATCCCATAAGGACTGGAGTTCAAATGTGTCATGAGTGTTTCTCCCCTCTGCAGCTACACTACTATTCATCACTCATTGCTCCCTAAGTCTGACACTGATCTCTTCATTTCCCCCTCAGTAGTGCAGTGATACATGCGGAAATCACCACTCCAGGCTAAACAAATTTCATTTTTATTCATTTATTTCTTTAATGAAATGGTTGAGCGCTCTCTAAGAGGCATTTTCTTTACCCTTCATGAGGATAGTTATGTGAAACTCAAAATGGCTTATACCTGGATGGATGCAAACATATTCTGAGTGAAGTGTGTTTGTGCAGCATATTATTTAGCATTTTCAACCAACTGGGGCACAGTTCAAAGAAATCTAAGGAACAGGGCTGCCAACCAACCATTCATTCTACTGTGAGTGCACAACAGAACCACATTGAATATGTAACAGAATGTGGTGTTGAGAACCCTCTTATAGCTCACCCCTTATTCAAATATACACTCAACTATACTTACTATGAGCTCATGTATGTTTCTCTCAATCTAGAGATTAAAAAAAAAAAAAAAAAAACACAAGTTGCTGGAAATCAGGCATCAAGCAGAGATGCTCTTCATTGCAACTGCATAATACTGTAATTATCTCTCCTGCTCTTTCTTACACCAAAGAATCTAAATTTAAATTGTGACATGTCAATTTACTTGTCATCTCCAAAGTCGGCAATTTAATTTATTGCAGTACTTGAATAGCCCTGAATTTTTCTCACACAAAGTCCCCATTAACAGGCAAGCAGTTTCTCTCAAGATTTTGAATATATTATGTGAGCAAAATCAGAACAGTAAAAATGCTTAAATCTACTTGTAACATTTTAATTGCGATTTATGGCAGAAAATAGAATTGGCCCCAGTCCATGTGTTGTTTGGCATATTGGGCTCGTTATATTTGAGAATCGAGAGTTTTAATGAATTGCTTTAGGGTTATTACCATATGTGATTTGGCATGTCAGTACCCATAAATACAGCTCAGACATGAAGAAATCATATATTGAGAATGTAGATCACACACGCAACAGGAATGGATTAATCTGAGAGAAAATATGTCTCACCTTTCTGCCAGAGGTAAATGTTATCAGACACAAATATAGGATATCTATGGCAACAAAAAGTATCCTGGAAAGGTGAACTGTGTATGATAAAAAGTAATTATGAAATGGAAGACATTCAAATGTAAGGTTTTTTCCTTCTTTTTTTATCATTTTTTGGCTTTCCTTTCATGAACACCTGCAACAGATAATCTTCAACAACTTTTCCAACCAAAAGCTGAAGAGTTAAAACTCCCATAATGTGTGAGAGAGTGAGTGAGTGTGTGTGTGGGTGTGCATGTGTGTTTGTGCGTGCATGTGTGAACTTGTTATCCACCCAGTGCCAGCCCTTCCCTATTCCCAACTGATGGTCTTGATAGCAGATAACAGATATGCCACATTTTTTGCCTTAGATAATAAACTTAGTCACTATGCATAGATGCTAGTGTCAGCAACCCTCAAGTGTGTTTCAGAGTATGACATGCCTGTCAATCAAAACTCAGCACAATTCTCAGGTCTGTGATTGACATGGTAGACACAGCCATTAGCAGCAGCCTCTCTCTCTTCCACTCACTCCCTCTCCATCACCAAAAAAATGATATATATATATATATATATATATATATATATATATATATATATACACACAAATGATTTCAACTCAGGCGTTATAATCACACAGTCAAGCAGTAGGTTAGGAAAGTAAATGTGCAAATTAACTGGACTTAATGTGAGCAAATTAACCGGAGTAACATACGTATTAATACATAAAGGGGCTATCCTTTCAATAAATTCAACATATTACATATTAGTGTAATTTTAGTCATTTTACATTTCTTTAGCTTGCATCTATTTTCTATTATATGTTTTTTTCTTTTTCCCAAATGAGTGTCCATGCAGTAGTTAAACATTTGAAGCACAAGTGAAGAGATGCAGCATACTGTGCTTCCTAATGATACACTATGGCATCGATTTGCCGGATGTCTGGGAGCTATGGACACAGCACATAGCATGCGTGGGCTACAGGAGCGCTCTGTTCAAAAAATACCAACGGCTACACATCTACACCACAAGTGCCTTAAATATTGACAAAATAAAAGTTTCAATAGCGATTAGAAAGTTGCCCCTGAAACACACACAAGCACGTGTGCACATAAACACAATTATACATACATGCATGCACACACAAATATGTGCATGCACACAAATACAAACACACACACATATACAAGCACCATGTCAATTGCCTAATTCATAGGTCAAAATTGCAGCTTTCTATGGAGTAAATAATACTCCCTAAAGCTGCAAAAACGCATATTTACAAAACAATAGAGCCCAGAAATGGGCTTATTAAGACGGTGAGAAACTCCTAGATCCATTCACCTCCCCCCCCCTGCCCGCCCCCATTGTCATGCTTACTTTATTTATTTATTTTTATGTAATTTTTTCTCTATTTTCCCCGTGTTACACTTTCATTTGAATATATATATATACATATATTCAAATGAAATATATATATATATATATATATATATATATATATATATATATACACGCACCAGAAGATGTTTAAAATGAAGCAAAGCCAATTAAATGCAGGGGGGGGGGTGATTAGATTACTTGGTCTAGAGAGCCAGGGACAAAGAGAGGCACTGGAGAGCCCCAGACTCTTCACCAAAAGTACCATGGCTTTTTAATCACCACAGTGAGCCAGGAACATGGTTTATCATCTCAGAAAGAAGGAATCAACTATTATAATATTTACATTTTTACATTCATATATAGCCCATTATATCCATGTCCTATGGGGCAAAAAAACACTTAATTCCAAATTAATAAGCTTCTATGTTTCAATGCATTCAAATCAAAAGACTCTGCATTTAAAGGCAACTGCATTGTATTGCAAATTTTGGCTCTTACAAATCAAATGACTCCTATCTGATTTATGCTTTTTTTCCTCCTTGGGCGAGGTGGCCAACCGTAACAGAAGCAGCAACTGGTTTTCATTTATTCTGAATCAGGCATCATCCCAATGCCCCCAACCCAGCCCCCGCCATGCATGCTTCTCCCTGGTGACTGTACAGGATATGACATCGGACGGGGTTCCTTATGAATGCCGTGCACGCACACACCTTTCAGCAAATGAAATGTTACACTCTGCACTGCAATCAATAACACTATAATTTTCTTTCCCAAATAATGATATTCTGCTTCATTGTGTCAGTACGTCATTTATCCCCCATCCCTAAGTGTTTCTTCCTCCACTCAGCCAAGCGCAGTACAATACCGTAGTTAAGATAGTTGCCATTTTCACACACTATGCATTACTCTTTTGTCTATTTATTTTACTTTTTTTTCTTCCTCTTATTTTTTTTGCATGCATGCATGCATGCATTCAGAGGAAGCCAACAGCGCACTTTGACAACAACTGTACAGAAGAATGCATCAGTTTGAAAGCACTTTTTTATATTACAGATAGCTGTCAACCATATTTCCCCAGACTGCCATGATAATTCTTTTGTGTAACTGAAATGCAAAGGCAATTACATTCCATTGCCCTGACACAGATGGGAGATTACTCCTCGTTCATGTCTCTGACAGAGCGGAGAACAAATGGTTTCTGCAAAGCTTCAGGTGTCAAAATGCAGTACTAGAATTACGCCCGTGTGACTGGCACTCGCTGTTATTTGTAGCTGAAACTGTTGACATGTAGGAATTTTCAAACCTCATTTTCATGAATCCCGTTTCTAGTTTATGGGCTGCTGCTTGGAAATACATCACCACAAATAGTTGGCCTCAGACTTCATGGTATAATTAGATTTATTGATACGGCGCTTGTGAATTATGTGCTCAGTATGTTACGATAATATACAATGCACAATACAAGCTTACATACCAAATTTGTTTGCAAATAATAGCAGTTGTCATTCATTTTTAATACAGCAAAGACAGGTTTGCATTGACAGGTGCACGTATATACTGAAACATTACATTGCAGTTTCATTCCTATATGCAATTAAATTTCATATATCATATTTTTGGACGATGTAGTTACGATTGCATGAAGTTAAATGATTAGTTTGGTGGGATGTCCATTACAGAGTACAGAGCTTTCTGATTGTGATGGACACTAGTCATAAAAACAATAGCGAAATTAATAAAATTAAACAGATAAACAAATTCAAATGTGTTTAAATAACACTATCCAGATGAAGACAAAGTCAGATATTTAGCAAAATACTGTATTATTGTAAAAAAAAGAGGCTCTGGAAATCCACTGCCAGCATGGAGCATATATAACACTGACAGTCAATGGGAACAGGAGTGATTTGAGTTTAAATGATAATTGACACACTTTCAGTAAAAGCCTATGTGTACAAACAGTAATGGCAGTGGATGAAGTGGCTCCTCTGTAGTTTGAGGTGAGTTGTTGCCCAAGGCAACTGGACTTCCTCTTCAGTGATTTACACCTGTCTGTTAGCGCCCCTCATTCTGGTCTGCAGGTGCACACAGTATTCACTACGGAATAATTCTCTCAGCTCAAACCATATAGTGACAGTTGTGACAGTTGTAATAGTGTTGGTAATGGAAGTTGTGGTTGTTTAGGAGGCGGCATTAGTAGTAATAATGGTAGCCTAGTAGTAAAGGGGTCTGTGATAATTTTGGAGGTGGTAGTAGTACCAATAGTAGCAGTAGTTGGGGTGGTGTGCAGTTTTAAAGGTATAATAGTTTATAGTTTTTAGTAGTAATAGCAATAGAAGTAGTAATTGTAGTCATGCAGGGTTGTCATACATAGTTTTGGAGAAGGTATTAGTAGTTGTGGTAGTGATGATGGAGGTAGTGGTGGGGATGGTAGCAATGCCTGTCATATGTCCAGTTATAGAGGTCGAGGCAATAGCAGAAATAGCAGTAGTAATAGACATTGTAGTAGCTCTAAGTATTAGTTGTAATAGTGGTTGTGGTCTTGGAAAATAAGTACAAGTAGCTGGAAGGTGTTATGGTTTTGGAGGCAGTATGAGTAATATATGGGGGGAGTATGTAGAAGTAGTCACAGCGCTATCCCTTCATATCGTCTTAGAGCTTTAGGTCATGACTAATTACCTCCAGCCGACAAATCATGCAAGTCACCATAAAACAGCATGAATGTATATAGAGGAATACAAAAGCTCTAAAACAGTAGACAGGAGACTTGTCAGCAAAGTAGACATGTTAGCAAAACAAGAAGTGCAGTTAAATCCACAGTAGACTGTGTGTACTGTCAGTCTGACAGGAACTGATGAGGTTGCTTTTCTCAGTAATGTCAAATCATGTGAATGTTGCACCAGCAACTGCGAGAATTTGCATAGGGCAGGTTAGTTATAATGGTGTCACACCCCTGGAGCAAGACACGCCGCAGTCTGGGGTATAACGACATCGCGCTTTGGAGCGCTGGAGACAGCCGTTAGAGAGCGCTCAGAGCGATTGTCGGTTCGGGATTAGACTAAATCAGGGGTACATGCCTCCGACGCAGCCTCCCTTCACACAACCGTGTCTCCCATACGGGATCAGCAGACAACTCAGCCGTTTTTCATTGTGTCAAATCAGGGGGCGAGGAGCCCTGTTCCCGGAGGGCTGTGTCTGCTTCTTGACTTTGTTTCCACCAATTGCCCAGGCTTGATTAGCTAATTGGTCGTACGCACCAACGCCTGTTCGCTCTCGGATTCGACCGGAGTAAACGTCTTACAGAGCAGCGCGAGAACAGCCTTCAGCTGTCATTCACGAGCTTATCAGTAAACGTAGCTGAAATGTCAACGCGCGTAAATGACTGCACGAGCTGACATGAAATCTGGAAACAGATATAGTCTTGCAGGAATGGGGTTGTCCAACCCTCGGTATCAGCAATCGTTTGAATGTGAAATCCATTCTCCATGGCCCTCACTCAAGGTGAGGATTACACAGCTGCGAGGGGAACTTCTTGTGGATATATAACCTAGTTAAGTGCGTCTCCATCTAGCTGAATGTCCTTTTTCCTTTTTCGGTCAGGATGGGCCTGGCTGTGTCAGGAGAGCAACAGCTACACAAGCTGAGACTCTGCTCAATACTATTGCTGACGCCATGGCGATGAGGCAATTAAAAGTAATTTTATTACAAAAGTCAATTTGGTGTCTCTTTCTCATGTTGTCGCAAATTGATTTCTGAGACCGTGACCTTGACGTGTGGGCACGGTCCTCTTGGTCCTTCTATTGTAGATTGTATAGTCCTATTATTATTATTATTATTATTATTATTATTATTATTATTATTATTATTATTATTAATAATTCATTGATCAGGACATATCCCTCCAGTCGTTAAACTTTAATTTCATTAGCCACATACAGCATACGACATCTTAAATTGAACTGCGGAACTAAGCAGATGCACTCAGACAGAAGTCATTAAACTGTTACGTCTCAGTTCAGCACAGTCGATGCTTGGCTCTCCTTCCAGTGTCTGTGCCATTTTCAGTCTCTCCTATGGTCCTATTTCAAAGAGCAAAGAGGAATAAATTCACCTGAAATCCAGGACACAGGCACCTGCTATGTGACATGTGAGGCTAATCGACGGAAGCCAGTGAGGGACAATCTTTTCTTTGCTTTTGCTTTTCAACCCTGATGCCCCTGACTAAAAAAATTCACCTTTCCCTTTTTTCCATTTTTCCTTTTCAATGAAAGTTTGGCATTATCGCTGTCCAGGCCCCTTTGGGGTTGGGTCAGGAGCCCAATTTGTCAAGTTTACCCTCTGCAAAGCACACAAAAGCGCTTCATTTCCACATATCTGGCTTCTGGCATGGCAGCCGAAGGCAGTGCGATGAATAAAAAACGAGAAACCCATCTGTTTTCTGGAGTTTCTCCAAACAAATAAAAAAAATAGACAAAATGATTTCACACTGATGAAAGTTTCAGCGAGTCACGAGAAATCTCCCAAAACGAGAATGTGAGGTGAAGCGCATCTGCTTTGGGAAAAATCTGACAAATAGGCAGTGCAGGAAATATACAACAGATTTTCAGCGTAAAATCTACTCTGATGGAGTGCGTTTTACATTGATAGAGCACCTTTTATCCTGTGTGGACCCGTATAAACTGTGAGAGCTGAACACATTCTACTGTGGATGGAGGGACTGAGGCTGGACAGATCTGAGGTTTGTGTGAGAGGATCCTACGCACCGCAAAGAGTCTGCCTGACTGGGGATTCTCAGCAGGGCAGTGAGATCCATCCCAGAAATCCCTCTTCTTTCCTGCACCATCTGTTATCCATTATTTTATTCAATTCTTTTTGTCCTAAGGTTAAAGGCATGCTCTGCTGTCAGAAAAGCAGTCTGTCAATGTTTAAGTTCAGGTCTGTTGTGTACAACGTGCTGTTTAAAAATGAATGCAAAATAAAGGGAATAAATGCCATTTATGTGTAGCAAGAGAAGGATGAAGGGAGGAAGGGAGACAGAAAGAGAGAGGCAGAAAAGGAAAGAGAGAATGCCACAATTGAAAGCCAGAGTTACTGTAGCTTAATTGAATTGGTTGATTAACCACAAACACACACACGCACACACTCAAAGACACACACACACACACACAAAGACACACACACAAACAGAATTAATGAATAGTCTGAGTGAAAATACCAGAATAGGGTTAAAAAGAAAAAAAAAAAAATCTCTGTATTTCTGCTGCTGGTATTCAGCACGGTATTTAGGGGTGGCATTCTCTTCTTTGACGGAAAGCATTTACACCGGGCAGATTTACAACATGAATCCTTTTATACCTCCCAGGAACTGGGCACACAGCCACGTCCACATGGCTACTGCTCAGTGTGCCTGGCATTTCAAACCACTCTCTTTCATTCTAACAAACGGCGGATTTACTGGGCACAACAGGGTTAAGGTGAAAAATAAAAACAAAACAAAACGCACGCACGCACACGCACACGCACACGCACACACACACACACACACATGCACACACACACTAAAACCCCTGTGTGAACACTGGAGGCAGCACAATCCCACCTTTCAAAGGATTCATTCTACGATTCTTTATATACAATTTTTTTTTTTCCTGACTATTTGTTCACAAAGCATCAACAGTAGCATCAGACTAAAAAAAAAGACCTTCCTCACATTACCTCAGAGAGAAAGGGAGATACACCTATTGTTTTCTACAACTTCTGATGTCCATAGGGCATCGTGTGTTATTTTTTCCACCCCCACCCTTGACTCTACATATCGGCTCAGTGAAGCCGAAGCAGGGTCCCTAGGCACCTCCTCCTCGCAAACGAGCCCTGAGAAGGACGCCTCCGTGGCGGACTGCTCCCCTCCAGCAGGAGCTCTTAATATTCTCTCCAAGTTGATTAAGACGGAGGGAGACGGCTCAGGATTGATTGTTTGTGTTTGATATTACTGTGGTCAAGACAGACTCCACCGCGCAAATTGATGTTGGCATGCGCTAGGCCACAGGACTCCGAAAATTAAATATGAACCTCTATGTTATTATCGGCAAAATGAAAAATGATGGGGGGATTTATCTTTCTTAATTAGCAAATTATTGCGAGTTTTAAAGCTTGGCTATTGGCAGATTTCTGTCTCTATTTTTATTTGTCTTCCTCTTCCTAATGATGCTGTCTGCACTCACTGTAAGTGAGGATGCGATAATTACTCCACCTGAAACACATCCGTCAAACCATCCGTGTTTATCCTCCGCACAAGTGGCTGAGATTTGTATTTTTCTTATAAAATGAAAGCTATGTGTGATGTGTGTGTGTGTGTGGGGGGGGGGGGTGGGGGGGGTATGGTTGATTTGCATTTTGATTTAAAGGTTTTGGATTTTACTCGTTAGGGTAAATGAACATAATGCACTGTTTCAGTCTCATTGTTTAAGACGTCCAATCGCATTCCATCATAGCAGCTGTTTTCCATTGTCTTTTCATTTCAATTAATATGGCTAACATTTTAAGGTTGTTATTTGTATTCACAGTTCAAATAAAACAAAGCATTTGACTGGAGGTAATTAATGTAAATGAATGCCTTGCACCATATTAATAACTGAGGAAAAAATGCAGCTGCTCAATGATCAAAAATACATCCATAGACATGATGGTGCATCAAAGCCATCTATCTCCACCACCAGCACAATGCTAATTTAAAGGATTCTCCAATAAATTAATAAATAAATAAGTGAATAAATAAAGATTTGAAAGATTTACCATATCCAGTCGCTATCTGAGTTTGGCGTGACTTTTAGAATGTGTTTTAGAGTAAAATATGAACCATTTAAAAAGACCTGAGTGTTAGTTATTCATAAGATGACTCAGGCCCTCTGTGTCTAATGAAAAAGATCAGGATTAAGAGGGAAGGTCTTAATCGGGAGAAAAATAGTACTTCTATTTTACGAACGCCTGAGAATGAGTTGCCCTCCCCATTTGATGTCTCGGTCAGGAGGATCTGCCTCCCATTTTTAGTGATCATGCAATAATGTCATCAGCATTTGAGAGGACACATTGACAGCCTTACCGGACAGCAAGGGCAGATTTTTTTCTAATTGGATAGGCAGCTTAGGCAGTGAACTAGCAACCATTTCTCAAACCATCTTCAAGAACTACAAACATCTTTAACTGCATTTTATCTGAACCTGAATGAATCTGGAGAAAACTCATAAAGAACATGATAATTGCAGGGGACTCAAGTACAGCAGTACTAGGTGTATCATTTTTTGTCTGACGCGCTCGCAGTACTGACGTCCAGGTGTTTCCACGGTTACGGTTTACCGTGGGTGGTCACATCAGGAAGTACCCTGTTCCCCCCTTCCTAGCCTAGTGATCGATGAGCTGTTCTTTTTTTTATGATCTCGGGTCTTCTCGATTAGCGAGTGCAGCTTCTTTAGGCCGTGACGCGAATGCAGTGAAGCTCATTAGGTCACGAAGCCTGTCTTTTTCGCCAGCGGAGCGTGAAAACAGCCGTGATGTGCGCCTTAATGCGTGCTCAGTACAGGAAGAGTGTGCAGAGAGGCCCGGGGGCCAGGGGCTGTCATGGTGCCATAGCTCCCGTCCTCAGATTGTCCCTTTCTCTCACAAGGGCCGTATTCCTGTAACATCAATTTGCTTTTTATATTATTGATTAGCTTGACAGATACCATTATCTGCTGTGTCCAACATAATTAAAAGGGCACGTATTATTAATTTGTACAGCTTTTACTGGGACATTTTGGAAGAAAGCTTTTGCCCCTTGAGTCACCTCTGTGCCACCTGTGGCTGGACAAGGAGTATTGTTATTGTAAATGAATTAACTTCTCTCATTGACTCACCTATGAAGCATTACTGACTATTTTATACCCTTACAGTCTGCATAGCATTACAGGAGTGCCAACTACATCGCACCCTATAAGCCAAGCACTACAGGAAAGCCAGAGACTATATTACACTCTATAGTTCAAGCAGCGCTCCAAGGAGAGTCAGTGGCTACAAACAGCGGTACAAGAGGGTCCATAACTATATTACACCCATATAGGCCACACAGTACTACAGGTGCATTATCTGAGCAACTCCAGAGCCTAGAGCCTAATGCTGCAGCTTCTCGTATCTGATTGGACAGGCACACCCACTGCATATTCGCCAGGCCTCTCAGGCCAAGTTTCTCTGATCTTGCCTAGATATGAGAAAACCAATTTTCCTTCCCCTATAATTCCACTTCTCTATAAGCTGTAGAACCGGGGAATTTTATCTAAATAAGAAGCCAAATGTTTTATACGTCTACGTGTAACAGAGCTCAGGAAAATAATCTATGCTTTTGTGAAAAAGTTAAAAGCAAAAAATATATACACAGCACAAGCATAAGTGCAAGACTTATAAATGGACTGCAAAGGGAGTTTTTAAGGCCCATGATTTGTTACAGCCATGGCAGTAACACAATGGGAAATCCGTACAGTAAATATCCTTTGTGATGTCACTTTGCCGGCATGCCTGGGCCCTCATGAGATTTATCATGACCTTATTTGTTCTACTGGGGTCACCAAAACAGTGAGTCAGGAAACAGTATGACTACTAATCATTACTGCTACATAATAGAATGTGTAGATGTCCGTGAATAAATTCTTAACCCACAAATTAAGTTGACTTTCTGGATGGCACATAAAAATATGGGAACAGCAGAGTGTTATTTATGTCATTTACTTAAGACATTTGGATCAAAAGATAAATATGAGACAAAAGAACAGACAATCAGCTGTAAGATATACAGGTAAGCATGACGTAACCAGGCCAGGTGAGGTCTTTTGCAGGGTAAGTATAAGGCATAAATGCCCATCATATAATAAATCAAAAGAATTTTGATAATTTTGATATTTTCATAATTCATTAATTATCAATAATTTTCATTTACAATAACAAAAAAAATCAAACGGCTCCTACACATGGTATGTACATGCATAGGTTTTAACCTTTTTACATAAACCACAGCTTTTGGAGCTGTGTGACCGAATGCCACACACCTACAACCCCAGAATATAGCCAAAGGCTAATTTGGCTTATGCCAGGACCGCTCCCTCCCAGGTTTTGGCACCAAAATATCACACGCCAGCATGACACCCCTGGGAGGGAGATGCGGTAGTGCCGGGAAACATTTGTTTCCCGCATAGAGAGAGAGAAAGAGAGCGCACCCACAAAAAGAAACAAACAAACATCTTCACCCTTTCCCCTCACGTGTTCCGGGCAAAAACAATAAACTAAAAAAACAAGCTAAAATAACGAAGACAAAAGAAAGTAAAACAGAGCGACCACTTTCCAGTGCGCCGCCTGTAGCAGGCCTGCTTTCCAGCAGACCTGCTCCTCCTACTTTTCAGTGGAGATTTAATTTCCCCGTAATGTTTAAAGAAACAAAACTAAAATGAAACTGAACTCAAATAAAGAAACACACGCTCGGTGTGAGCTTCCAATCTCAGCCCCGAACTGTGGAGAGCAGCACACCTTTAAGCACCTGGGCTGATTAGTTAACGCAACCCAGGTGCGTGTGCTCTCTCCACCAGCCAGCACAGCTGAGACCAATCCGCCTCTCCGGTGGACCGAATGCCACAGGGGGGTTTCCGTATTCAGACTCCTCTTCAGCAAGTGAAACACATGCTCAATTTGATTTAAATCAGGTGACTGATTTGGCCAGTCCAAAACTTTCTACTTTTCCCCATTGATGAATGGTCTTGTTGCACAGGAAGTGTTTGGGGTCATTGTCTTGCTACAGGATGAAAGTTGGAGGAATTTCTTTGTACATAGTCAGACAAAATCTGTCTGTACACTTCTGAATTCACCCTAGTGCAGCCATCCTCCATTATATAATCAATAAAGACAAGCAAGCCTGTTCCAGAAGCAGCCATACAGTACATGCCCAAGCCATGACGCTGCTCCATATTTCACAGCTGAGGTGGCATGCTTTGGATCATGGTCTGTTCTTTCTTTCTCCACACTTTCAGCTTTCCATCATTTTCCATCGCTTTGGTAGATTTATTTCAGTCTGTCAATGAAACTATGTTCCAAGACCTCTGACGCATCTCTATATTTTTGGCAAATTCTAATTATGGCCTTTTCTTGCTGCGAATGGGAGTTTGAATTTTGCAATGTAGCCTCTGTGATCTTGTTCTCTAAGTCTTCTGCGTACAGTGGCTTGTGATATTTTCACCCCTGCCCTCTGGAGACTGTTGGTGATGTCACGGACCATTGCTTTAGGATTTTTCTTCACAGCACTTAGGATTTGTCTGCCATCATCTGCAGTTGTCTTCTTTGGCTGACTTGTACAGTGTTTATTTCTGAGTCCACCAGCAGTTTCTTTTTTTCCGGGACTTTCCAAGCTGCTCTTCTTGATATACCCAGTTTCTGTGCTATCCTTCTTAATGAATTCTCCTGTCCTCACAGTTTACAGATTTTTCAGCCATAGCTAGTCATCTGATCTTCGTGATTGTGCATCTGACTCCAAAATAAATTTCCACAGATAAAAACAACGGCTAAAACCAAGACTAGACACTCACTACTCTTTTGTCTGTCAACATTCCAAATGAAAACACCTGAGCAACAGTTATCACAAGTCCATCATCAGCGAAATTACGTTTTGCAAAATGGTAAGAGTAGACTGCGGGAGTAGACTGCATGTTAAAATTTTGCTTGCAACAGACAGAATATTGACAAACCAAAATGCATTGCCTGCTAAGAATGTAAACACATATATTTGATAAGCAGGCACCCTATTCAAGAATGGCTTATATCCATCATACGGTACTGTCATTGCAAAGAGCTGGAGGCTTGTTAATAGAATCTAGGTCAATCTGAAGCAATTTAGGCTAAGTGCACAACCAAATTGTCCTACCACTGAAGCAAACCTGAAAATGTCCAATAGAAAACTTAAGTACACAACGGCTCTACCATTCCACTTATTGTCAGAGTGGCAGTTTTCTGCTGTGCATAGACACTTGAAACTGGTTGAACATGAGTGACATCCCGATCATGCCCCAATGCAGTGGATGAACTAAGTTCAAAACATAGGTTCTGACCCCAAACACTCTGTCCTTCAGCTTGAAATGATGCAAACAAACTGTTTAAGAATGAAAATGATCATATCCAAAGCCACTACTCAGGGAAACAAAGCTAAAGTGAATGTGGATTTTTATGAATGGAAATGTGCATTCAATTCCCGTCAGACAATGTAATCTTTCCCAGTCAATCTCAACAGCTTGACAGTCAGCACAAACTAATTTCTCCAAACTTCTTTCAGTTTGTGTTTGCCCCTGGAGGAGGGACATATCAACACATATGCATGCACACACACACACACACACACTGATTTAATGTTTAACTGTTAAATAGTACTGGGGTAAACCACAATGTTTACACAATACAGGTGTATCCCATTCAGCACTACCGTGCACAATGCTGAAACATTACAACACTAATTCTCCTGAGAGAGGGGGGGGAAATCATTAAAAACAAAACAAAAAAGAAGAAGAAAATCTATAATGTGAGTCAAAGGATATTTGTAAGAACACTCAAAGCTTGCTGACAGACACAAGCTTTTTACACTAGTCAGGGCTTGTCTTCATCAACCAGAGTCCATGGGGAGGCCGGCACACCTAACCAGAGTTCAGAGAATTGTGTGCTTTAAAAAGACTTCCACGTTTCCCACAAGAGACACTAAGAAAACAATAAGTGTGGAAAAAAGTTTGAGAAAACTCAAGGGCTTTAGTGCTGATTATGGTTTTTATTTGCTTTACATTTATTTCACCTGAACAATATTTCAGCAGTTTCCATTACAAAATATTTGATTTTGCATAATTTAATTTAGGGTCAAACAATTTACCACAACGGTAACTATCTAATGATATAATGATCATCCCCACCATGTGGTGTGCTGCCTTTCTTTTCATCTTTTGACTTTAATTACACCCGATGCAGTAGTATAGATCCAAACTTCAGATGCCGCGATAAATACTTCCGGGGAAAAACAAGGTCTCCACTTTTATCAATTGGGTGTTGATAAGACAGCCAAACAGCAGCAAGGACTTGCAACTTCCATGTAACTGACGAAAACACATCACATGATCGCATGGAAGCTGTATGACCTTGCTGCTGATTGGCTGCGTTACCAACAACCAACAGATATCAGTGGTGATGTTTGTTTTGTTTTTTTCCCACGGCCTCCGAAGTTGGTTCATGAAGGTTGTTTACTACAACGTTAAAGAAAAGTGACTAAACGAAAGGCAATACACCACATGGTGGCGATGATCGTTATTGCAATTGATAATTATTGTTGCAGTATATCACCCAGTTCTAATTAAATTTTGCCTCCTTTTTGTTATGTTAAGATGCATTGATTTTATGAATAAGATCTGCACTCTACTGTAGGATGTTTAATGCTGCATGGAATGCATATCATTACATTGATATTAAAATAATGCCGTTATGTGGTGATGCACTTTAAATTCTCTACGACCAGAACACTATATCATGCACTGCTCTACTGGTGCATTTCAGTCGACTGACATGCATGATATATAATCATGCTCCCAATCCCCTTGGATTGCTTGCTTACACATAAATTGGTTTTGTGGCGACCCTTGCACGTATCCCCTACTCTCTCCCCTGTCGAGACATTTTTTTTTTTTACAGTCTGGAGTTTGCTAAGGTGTTTGCATGTACTGCTTTATAAACATATTTATGACCATATATGGCAGCTGCCTTTGTCTGTAGCCCTAGGCCCTGGGTCTATGGCTATTGTGACACTTTTTCAACAATTTCAAAATCGATTAAAGCCAATCTCATGGTAAATAAGAGGCCTGCTCTGTGTGAAATTGAGATGAGTTACACTGTGCCTAATGGTCCATAACTTCCAGACATTGCATTAAAATTAATGCTAAATCTCACCGGGTAATGAAGTCTTACGTGAGCATTATTGCAGCTTAAATCTTCTTCAGTATGGCTGCTATTTAATCACCTTTCAGCACAAGACATTGTTAACACTCTCAAACTGGTGCATATTAAAACTTTAGCCATAAAAGTAAATTGGCGGTAAAGTAACACAATGCTTGAGTAGTATGGACTGATCAAGTATTGCCAAATCAAAAGTATGAAATTAGATTTATTAAACTAGAAAACAAAATTATTGGCCCTCAACATACGCTAGCATACCTTTCCAACAGCATAGATTCAAGTTACTGTCATTAACTTTGGGTCAAAATAAATTTGCTAATAAAAGTGTTCCTTTGTTGATAGATAAACACTGATTTATGAAAATAAATCAGCTTCAATGAAAAGTCAACTTAGAAGTCTGGCTATTTGGATACAATGTATCCTACATCTGTCAGTACTTCTACACTCATAGACAATTTTCCAAATTATTAGGGATGTCTTAATCCAGTTTTCCATTCATATCCAAGTATAGTAACATTCAGTATTATCTGATACTGATCCAATACTTATATTTTTCGTTATTTGGCTTTCTATAATTATTCAACAGTTACCCTACACACAAGGACACTCAGCTTCGCTTAAAATAATAAATAAAAATAAAACAATAAAAAATAATAAAAACTGCAAAAAGTCTGCATACTCCTTTCAGCGGTGTTTCTTCAGATTCTTTCTCAGATTCATTGCATTGTAAGAAGCATTGTCAATGCCACCCATTGAAGCACCGGCATTGACAATGTTGCAAGTGGCTGTATGGCTGCTTTCAGATTCCAGTTTGTAAAGGCTCCACACTGCAAACATTGTGGCAGATAGCAACGTTTTTCATAACCAACAGAGTCATTTGTGGAGGCAAATGCATAGTGATTGTTCACAGGAGTGACAGCACATTCAGACAATTGGCATAAACGGAGTCAGAAAACATGGAGGCGAAGCTTTGCTACAGGTGAAATTTGCACATTTGAAAATGTTAATTAAGCGTTATAATCGAGACATCCCTCCACTTACTACAAGTCCATTTCCCAAATTACAATTCCTAATTTCCCAAGTTTCAAAAACTGTTACCCAGTCTGGCTTGTTACCCATAATCTTTGCTTGTGTCATATCCACAGTAATGCAAATACCGTGTTCACTTAAAAAAAAAAAAAAAAAAAAAATTAACGGTTAAATTATAATGGAAGGTCTGCTTGGTTTATGATAACGATGATGTTCATTTCCAAAAGTAAAAATGCTTATAGATCACCAAATAGATGTGTGGAGAACTGAATGAATTTGAAAAAATAGGAAAAACCACACTCTTACAGTTTACTGAAGCCTGGCTTAACCACAATATCTTCCTATTGACATGAAACATTATTCAATGTCATAATACTATCACATATTTATACCCTTTTTCTGCCGTTATTGATCATGCATCACACAGAGAGTGAATTACTACCTTCCGACCCAGGGCCCACTGACCTAGAGGGCCCACTGGAAGGGTGGAGTTGCATCGTATTTTTTCTCATATATATACATTAAAAAAATTTCATACAAACTCTTTATTCCCGAGGCGTGTAATAGGAATTATGCCAGAATGGATACTTGTGATTGGTAGGCTAGAGGCTATTGTTATATCAATACAGTTTGTTCCTTGCATGCTCCTTTGTAGAACCCATAACTTGCAGGAGAGGGGGGAGGGGCTAACCAGTGCCTTGTAAAAAGAAGAAATAAAGCACTCGGTCTTAATACTGGCTAATAGACCCGTTTCATGTCTGTAGACATGAGGAATGCCCATGCAATCCTGGGGCAAAAAATAGTTATAGCCTAGGATTGTGAAAGGCTATCACAATGCGATGGACTTGATCATCAACAATTTAAGTCAATCATTTCAGTGCATCTAATTGAGCTACAGCACACTGTAGTATACACAATGCTATATGATGTTTTACGAAACAATGTATAGCTGGGAATTTTCTCCCAGAAGAATTAATGTAAATTAGAGGCATTCCGATATTTAGTTTTACGTCCAATTGGGGTGGATAATTAGCCATGAGAATCAACAGGATCAGGAGAGAGGGTCTATGTTGTCCTTTAAGCAAACCAGCGAACACTAGCCTAGCTAAAGCTAAAAAAATACCTTATAAGCAGGAAGGGTAAGAATACACTAAAATGTACTGCATGTAATAAAATACCTCCCAATAAAATATATTTTTAACCTGCAATAAAAACGGTGGATGCATAGATTGCTTTCAAAGTGGTACAGCAGTATAAAACATAAAAAAGAGGAAAGCAGCTCATATTAAATATGAAATGTTCAGGGTATTAACTATTAGCTGACCTGCAACAAGCTGATTATGTAGCTTGCTAATGTTAGCTAGCCTGAAATAAACGTCCTAGTATAACATGAAACTATTGGCTGGAAATCAGTTTTAAAAGAGATTTTATCAGACCACTAAATAAATCATTTCCTAATGTATTCAACATTTCATTTGCCGAATAAAAAACTTTCAAAAAGTCTTTACGCTTGTATGCCGCTTTCTCAATTTTTATGTTTTTTCCCAAGAGATAATTTAGCGGTGAAATTGAAACTTCTGAAACAGAAAGTCTGGGGTTACATTAAAGAATTCTGACCAATTTTATTGCCCGACATCTGCAGTTTTATTAACTTGTTACCTCAAGCCAAATCGAGAGTTGAGTAACTGATTTCAGAGGCTTCACTTGCATTTCTAATGGTGTAGACCGCACTAGATGAGAGCAACACACAACTTCCGGTTTCCAAAAGGATTCTCCTGAGTGGAACTGGTGATTGGAAGTGTGAGAGGGTGCCACATTTAACTAATTGGACCGCAGCCCAAGACTGAATGTGTCAGGCACATTTGCTGGGCGGAGTTTCACTCGTACACTGAGACATAGGTTTGCGTTCCCTGAACGCCATGCTCAAGACAAAGGATGATCGATAGAAAGTATTGATCTGCTGTTGAGCAAGCAGGTTAAGAGAGGGTGCTCTTGATATCCCTATATACACGAGATATGGGACATAAAATGCGAACGTAAAGCAAAGCAAATAACCTAAAGAAACGATCAAAATAGTCCAGCTGCCAGGGATTTTGCTTTCTTTTGCCCATTCATACAGAACTAAATAAATCTGTCCCTGTCATTGTGAGGCCATTGTGTTTTCAATAGAATATGTAATATAAAGGAATATGTTCATTGAGGCAACATACACACAAAGCCAAAAGAAACCTGTATGAAAATGCACCAAATGAAAAAGAGGACTCTTCCACACACACACACACACACACATTTTTTAAGACCAGGGACTTGCAGTACAAGCAGAGTAGGGAGAAGTCGGTATTTGCAAAATGTAACACATGGTGTTATGGGATATGGCAATATCTTCAAAAATACCTCTCACAGTAATGTCAATACAGCAATGACTGCTTTAAAAAAAACATTCCACCAAGAAAACATGCACACACAAACAAATGTATTTGTGTTTCATTTCAGAAATAACAGCTTCCATGTAGACACCATGAAAGGGAAATATTCTGAGGATATTCTCTGTAGATTCCAGACTGATCTTTCAAAAGGTACAGGTTCTTTGAATTATTATTATTATTATTCTCTTTTAATGAATTGTACTGCTTACAAAAAGCAAAATGTAAGATACTTGAGTAGTTGTCTGAAGTGCCTTAAAAATATATATTTTTTTCTGTATCTGCAAATTCAATCATCTGTGATATATACCTTTCAGGCACATGCAGTGCTAACATCATCTTTTCAGGACCACGTTTGAGCAGTCTCCAGTTTATGCAAAAACCATCTTTTCAAAATTGTGTAAAAAAGGAGGCAAACACTTCGAACTTGCGATAAGTGAAAGCAAGGTGTTTTCAATGATAACAGAATTGCCGACAATGTGTAAACAGAATTAGTCATTTCCAAGGTGAGCTTTGCTGCCAAACGCATTCACCAAAGATAGCAACACAACCACTGCAGACAATTTCACTTCACATTTCCCAGAGAATTTTTGCCTTGAGAGTTTTCTTCAGCATTTAATTATGAGGCTAAAATCAAACTCTAAATTAGATTTCAATTTGGACCCTCCAGCTAATCTTCAATTACAAAACGGCTGTTGGTAAGTAAACTCCCTCTTGCATGCAGCAAGGAACTTCCAAACTGCTTTTAAAAAAGAAAAACAAATCCACATTCCACAACATACCTTATTAGGGAATAAACAGACAAAATGTCCATTTATGGTGACTGCCATTTTTACAGATGCCATGTCAGGAAAAAAGAAAAAAAAAAGAAAAAAACATCATGCATCCCTTGGCAATCAATTATCTAAGGCAATCCATGAACTGAGATTTAAATTTTTCAACTTGGTTCAGATGGTTTATTTGAATTAGGGGCAAGTTTATTTCTAGGCCCAGTGTGATGTAAGCACACTAATCGCACTGCATACAACCAACAGAAACATCCCACTGATCAGAGCTGCACAGGGGGTCAACTTCTAAAGCCTCTCTGTGGAAACCCAGTCCAAGCTCTGTACATCAGACAGGCAATGCAGCAACTAGTTTAAAGAAAGTGTTGCTTCCATCCAGTTATTTTGCCTTCCGCTCCTATTTTTTTAATAGAATACATAACATAAGGGTGATATGAATGTTGATTTACAAGTAATTTCTAATTTACTTTTATTTGTATTCATTTCTATAACTGATAAACTCACCAAACAGTCTAAAAAAGACTTGATTATGAGTCATCGTCACAAACGGTCGTTGAATCTAAGCCCTACTTTCATCATGACCTGGCAAATGTAATGAAATGTCCATGGAATGGTTCAAGTGTGAAGAGAAATGCAAAGCAAATTGGCCTACATTTTCATCATTAATGTTTGGTTGTTGAGAAACTGGGCATTTAACTAGAAGCGTGCAGGTTTGATTCCCCACTGGTATTCTGCAGTTGCATTGGGAACAGCAAAGTTTAACTCAGTTAGAGCAGCAGTGCAGGTGGTTCCCTGTGGAATGGATGCTACACGGCTCACCGTGGGTGAGGGCCAATGCGAGTGTGGAGTAAATCAGTGATGCTCATTGTGTTTGTGCTGTCTGTTATTCTTTGTCATTTTAGTTATGGACATGAACCTCCATCCGCTTCCATATCTGAACTTAGAACTGCATGTAAAATACAGGCAATATTCACAAATGAATATCATATTTATCCAGGGGTCAATGACATGGAAGTGTGATTTGGAACTGAGGGTGTGAACACTGCACTAATAAATAAAATAATAATAATAATAACTTATAAAACCATAAATGTTTATAGAAATGAAACTGATAATAGCAGTCACAAATGATGGATGCTGCCATTCGTCCTTGACTCAAAAAAATATATTAAAATTAACATGCTTGTGTGTGTTGTGAGCCTCATTCAATCCATTCTCAGTTCCAAGCCACAAGAACGTGCTCTTCATTTTGACTCACAGTTGCAAGCAAGTGCTGAAGTTTGGATGATCACCAAAAAGAAAATGAATACTTCCATTTAATTGTGAGTTAAAGTTCATTATGAGTATGCATTGAATCATCCCAACAGCATCATTGCACTGTGGGTGGACTAAACGGAGACTACACCATAAATAAATAAATAAATAAATAAATATAATTCATGCAAATATTGGCAATTAATACCACTTTACAAGTTTTGTGTAAAAAAAAAAGAAGAAAAAAAAGCCATTTCACACAAGTGTTGTGAAGGGACTGTGACCAACAACTCTCAACATAAAATCATAATGTGCATGAATAAATAAAAAACCAAGATATCACTTTTAAACATTTATTATGAAATTATAAATTTGTAAACAGTTTAAAACAAGGCTGAAAGAAATAATTATGTGCATTTTCCTTTCTAAAACCCCACTGATAGATTACTTTCACAGACAAAAAAGAGAAAAAGAGATAACATTACATAAAGCAGAACAAGCCCATTATGGCATAATACAGCACATTAAGCAAGATTACCAAGAGCTCAATTTACATAAAAACATCCCTTATATACATCATATTTTACATAGATACATTTGAAATAAGTCTGGAGGCAGCTGCACAACTGTCTGTTGCTGTTAAATTGCAAGTGAGGCGTTGTTATTACTGCTATTATTTTGAACAAGACCGTGCTTTGACAGCGACAGTGTGGCGCTCCGGTTTTGACATACTGACCCGTTCCTGGGACAAATCCCCCGGGGGGGAGGGGGGGTCAGTGCTTCAGAATGGGGCACCACACTGCCCAAATGGGCCTATTTGTAAAGCACACCCACTGTTGATATTAAGGAAAGAAATAATCTTATGAACAGAAAAAGCCAGAAATTTCCAGGCATCTCTGAACTGACCCTAAGGGAACGTTTATACTGCATGAGGATTTGGCAACAGTAAATTTTGTATGCAGTTTTTTATTCTACATTACTTGTTTATTGCAAACTTAAAAAATAATAAATGTAAACAATGGCTACAAACCGACAGTCAAGAAACATTTTCTTCATCTCTCCACTTCAATTATTGAAGTAAAAATTTTGGAATTTTGGAAATTTTGGAATTCTGTTTTCAATAATGGGATTTTCCCCACACTCTAAATATTTCTATAACGCAATTTGTAGAATGATGTCAACTTAAGTGACCCAAAACATGTAGCCTAAACATCGGATTGGGTGATTATAATGGCTGATCATGGTGTTGCAATACTATTATTTCAGTCAGAGCACAAAAAAAGTAAATCTATTATAATCATTATTACCTCTTATATTTATCAGTTAATATATGTAGCTTGTGAAATGATTAGATGATGGAAGATGATCCATCTTTCTCCTTCTTTCATTCTTCACCAAATGGGTAACCATCCAGAAGGGATGAAATCATTAAAGACACAGCACAGTAATAAAAAATGTTTGATAACTCTTCTCTGGAAACAGACCTTGGCATTGATCTGCACATAAAACTGGAACAAACTGTAACAACTGAAAAACTCTTGGCTGACAGCATGAAAGTCAAGTCCATCTCACATCTCTAAGGTGTTAAACTATACACTGCAGTAAGTTTTAAATATTCAGCTATCATGGAAAACGCGGAAAGTTGTCAAACAAGTGTATTGTTTGATTTATCCATTTAACAGATGCTCTAATCCAAAGCAACAATTTATATGTATATTTTTTAACTTAGTTCATCCATGCAGCTGACTATTTATTGAAGGTTAAATAGCTTGTGCAGAGATTCAATAGCAGTGCCAAACCTGGGAAACAAACTTGCATCTAGTATGTTACAAATCCAGCTTCTGTAACCATCATGCTACACTACCTCTGTCAACCGTTTCCGTTAGTACAAAGCAACACAAACAAAGCTGTCAAAGGTGTAAGGATTGGATCTAGTGTACTTGCTTTCTTTTCTGTTTCTACACCTGAGCCGTGCATTGCAGCAACCCAACTCTTAGTGTTAACTTAGCTACAGCAGATCTACCTAACATCCTGATTGGCGTATAAAATGTTACACATTTGTACAGTTGTCCACACAGCTAGAGATAAAATGCAAGGTTCATTATTATAACTTTCAAATAGTTATGTCTACCTCACCCCAAGGTAGTGTTGTGATGTTTGTGATATTCCAAACAGGGCTGGAAGGTGTCCAAATTTTATTTTCTTTATTTAATTTTGAGAGGGGCTGTAAAAATTCCTCATAGAGCTGTATTAGCCATCTTCACTTCTGCTAAAGTGGCAGTAAAAAACAATTTGTGCACTTACTAACTGTAAGAACTCACACAGTGTACAGACTATTCTGTATTATTGCAGTTTAGATTGGTTAGTGAGTCACAATTGGTTAGCTAGGAATTAAACGCATCTCTGCATCATGGTAAACAGGCTGAACAAAAAATATTTGAAGCAGCTGTAAGACCGAAAGCATCTAAATCGGCTTAACGTGGGCTGCAAATTGAGAACCTTACTGAAACTCAGAGCAGGAAAGGTTTCAAGGTGTCTTTTAGACCACTTAATAAGCAATGTCTTCATTTACACTGTACTCATTTGTTTAATCTGAGGATCACAAGGTTAAAAAAAGTCAATATATCTATCTTCACAACTGACCAGCTTTTGTGTGTGTGTCTATGTATGTGTGTGTGCATGCAAGTGTTGCCTGTATGTTAGTATATACATGTGTATTTGCATGTATACATACAGTATGTATATATTTTGCCTGTCTGTATATGCAAGTGCATGTATGTGTGTATGTAGAAGCATATGTATGTATGTTTGTACACATATAGGTATGTACGCTGTAAGTATGAATGCATAAGCATATGAATGAGTGCTTGTACACATGTAGGATAGGCATGTACCATATGTATGTATGTATGCATTAACGTATGCATGCACCTATATAGGCTACGGGTAATGGGTGTAAAATATCACCATACAAATGTAAGTATTCCTGAGGCACAGATCAGCGCAACTTAGAGGAGATTGTAACAGACGTGCCCCTCGGGCGCAATATTGTCATAGTTCATTTATCTTTTTAAACTACCCCAATCGTACAAGTCTGCTACACACTAATCCCTTATTAATATGGCAAATGAACCTGTAGGAGAGGCTGGCTCCCCCAAGACAGGACACTGCAGAGGCAAATCTATTACATCCGCTCTCATGGCACTCCTGTTTGGATAAGAAATCCCTCTTCCAGATGAGATAAGTAATGTACCAACTCGCCCAAGGAAAATAGTACCATTTAATATCAACATCCTTTCCTTTAATAATCTTCATCGACCCGGTTTGAGGCCCCTCCCCATCACATCAAGTCAATTTTGAACGCGTTCGCCTATGATCGACATCCAGGTGCCACATTATAATGATTCATACTGTTCTCCTTTATCTCCCGTAACTTCCATACTGCGACCCGAATGATAAGCACAGTCATAGCAACAGCCAACTGTTCGCCACTGGAACGCCAGCGTTATCCTTTGCAATTGGTAGTATACCAAGAAAAGACAGCACAGCGGCCCACGATGCCTCGCATGAGGCAAACCATCGATGATACATTTTTCTTATGAGGCAGGAAAGGGAAATGATTCTTTTGTAGCGATGGGAGAATGAATCATCACCCCCATAATGGGCAGGGATTGTGTGTGCTGTGAAACACTGACACGATTTGGCTTAATCCATCCAAAACTTTCCATAGCAAAACACCATGACTGGATCATATCAGTGGATCATTTGATGAATGTACGATAGCTCCAACCATAGTGCAATTCAGTCTCCCACCACAATTAAATTGTTATACTGGTTTTGGAAAAGGGCGAAACATAATTAATACAATTTCTAAACAGCATTTAGCATATGAAACCATTCACAACTCACCAATTTGTAAAAGGCTAACATCTACACTATAGTAACAATATTACTGTCACAGTAACATTTTGCCTGTACATTACAAATATTATTTGGAACATCATATAATTCATGGGAGATATATGTGTACGGATAATCCATCAGCACACATGCCTCGTATTAAGCCATAATGAATACATGCATATTGACCTCACGTGTACTAAAGCTAAGCTCAGAGACACGCACATACGGCAGGATTTCACCCTGGAACGAGCATGCTGGTTTCACCTCAGCATCCCGTCTCGCTGTGGAGCGTGGACAGCACCTTAGCCATAGCCCTGCTGCACACCTTCTGGAATAGCGGCAGGTAAACGCTACCCTTTTCACCTGTGTGACTGCTCAAATGCTTCAGACTGGAACAGCTGAGCTAAACAGACTGCAGCACAGCGACAAGAGCCTATCCAAAATGGAGTACATTTGGAATTCACAGTGAGAGGTACTCACCCCTTCACATTAGAGCGATAAATAAAACCTTAAATGACAACTATATGAATAACACATAAGTTTATAAGTTCGTAAGTTCACACCTGGCAGAACTAAATTCTTTATCAATCAATAATAATGAACCGAAACATTCTAACCATTATTTGAGTTTTCCACCTTAACTATAGGTGAGGTTTACCTCAGGCTAGCCGGAGGCTGCTCCAATGACCCCCATCTTGGCTCCAGATCACCTACACCTGAGGCCAGCCAGAGGCGTTTGCACAGTTGTTTGACCCGGACTGACAGCACACTGGCCAGCAGTGGACCGAACTCCCAAACTGGCCCCGCTTCAAGTTCAGAAAAAGGAATGCTGATGTTACACTGTTGAAGTTTTTCCTGTTTTCTCAATAGAAATCTGTTTTAAAGCCAAGGATCGTTAGGCTCAGTTAGACTGAGAGAATCTGGAAAAGGACCAACAGAATTTTGGAGGAGTGTCACACGGGCTTGATAGCACAGTTCAATGGCAGCTTTTCAGGAAATGGCCGGATTTCTGAAGTTCGAAATTGCAGATGCCCGATTCCTACTGCTTGACGCGTCCCCACAAACGGGAATTGCTCGCAGGCTGAGGCAAGGTTGAGACATGTCAGGACACAGGACACCACAGGGCTGCAAAGACCCAGGTGCTGTGCCTCCCCCCACCCCCTCCCCCTCCCCCACCCCCCCTCCCGCAGTCTGTGACACACAGTTGCGGTCTCAGCGATACTCAGCCCCAGAGTTCAATTTGATCCTTACCACTGGGTGTGCTGTAATGAGCTGCATTCAAATGTCTGAGCTGGCCTGGCATTCTCATTTATAATTTGATCCACCAGCAGGACCATTGTAAAGAAACACAATCTCTTTTTTTATTGAAATACTTGCATTACTAACATTTCTAATAAAATGCTGCCAGCACTTTTCATAATTAAAGGTATGATTTCTCCCAGCAGACTGAGATTGCTCTGGTGTTTGGTAAATGTCACTGGAATTAAAAATCTCTGGATGTCATTTTCAGGACTGTCTATGCACACGTGTGTGCCTGTGTGTGCGTGTGCGTACATGCGTGTGTCTGTTCTTCTGACATTATTATTATTATTATTTAAAGCAGGGAGACTGCTAAGAATCTCAGGTCAGTCCGTGCAAGAATGCATTACCCTGTAACTAGACACTTGTGAAGTTCAATTTAAGAATTTTAATTCAAAGTACACTTGTTGACCTATGAAAGAAAAAGCTGAAGTATGCTGTGGTAATAAACAGCCAGTAAACATATGCCATGTGACCTTAGAACGTCATTGATGATACAGACTAAGCAAAAGCTAGATTCTGCCTTGCATGTTTCCATTGTAATGACAAGACTGTGTCAGTGTTCTTACTGTAACATCATTAACATCAGTCACAAATGCAAATAATCCCTATCATTACAGAAATTACAGTTTATTCAGCTTGTGAAATTATGTAACAGCTTTGAGCACTTCTTTATAAATTCTCCAGAATTACTCCTCAAGACAGCTCTTTAGACACTGGTACCCATGGGACTAGACGTCCATGGTTTAATTAAACAGTGAAATGCTTCCCATACATCTTCATTGACTTCACTGTTAAATTTGAGTAAAAAATAAAACATAATAATGATTTGCCACCATTTGGACAGCCCGTCTCTCTAAAGTATGCGTAATAGCTACCCCACATAATACATCTGCTGCTGTAACATACTGTGCTGACATATGACACAAAGTAGGGAAGGAATACACGCTGTAAGTAAATGTCAGCCACAAAATAAATAAATAAATAAATAAACAAACATATACATAAATAAATATATAAAAAATAAGGCTGAAGGCAGTGATGGCACGTGATTTTCTATCCTCAACAGCTGTTGTTTCTACTAAGGTTCACTTAGGCGCGAAAAGAAATAAATTAAATGGGTTTTTGTGAATCAATAAAACTGTTCCCGACAGCCTCTGGCAGCAAGAAAGCTGCTGTTCCCCACAGTCCTTTAGCGTTGAGCTTTGGGTGGGTGGCTGATCAGAGAAATCCATGTGTCAATGCTTTTGAAAAAGTCTCTGGTGCAGTTTGTGCTTTAGTCATTTCAACACAGAAGAAGCAAAGAAAGTGATGCATGCAGCCTGTTTTACTTTTCCTGATGTGATATTACAACTAAAGCCTGGCTACATTATTAATAATAATAATAACTATAATAATAATAATAATAATAATAATAATAATAATTTAAGTAGAAATGTTGTGGATAACATATTGTATTCTGTTCAGATGGACATTCATTTTATTTCTTATCAATCTCCTTTGAACCTTGAGAAACAACTTTTATGATTTGATAAGCAAGGTACGAGCCGGCTCAGGAAGCTGGTTAAAATGCACTGGACTCAAGCTTCCTGTTACACTTTTACATGTGGTTTCTGCTAACAGCCTTTTTAGAGATTTTTCCCCCCAATGTTCTGCATAAACCTAGTGCAAAAAGCCCCCATTTGAGGACGTGAAACAGCATAAACAAATATCGCTACACGCCGAAGCCTGACCTATACTTCACCACACTTCATCTTCACTATACATCATCTGTCTTCACTCACTGATTACCACACTCCCCCCATTTTTATAAGGTTACTGGGGAAACTGATAAAATGTGAACCGGGTATATTTCATCTGCCTTTTCCAGAGGATACAACTGACGAATATGCAGTGGAGTGATCCCTCACGCTCAAAGGCCCCCTGCCCCCCCATTCCAGTTCAGCCAGTAAATACTATTAGCAGAGATACCTCTATTGTTTGTTTGCCTTCCATGGTCAAAACATTATACACAACCCCCACCCTCCTCTGACCACAAAAGCTTGACTCCACATCAATAACAGTCACAGCCTTTGCCACTAACCAAAAGAAAAAAGCAAAAAAAAAAAAAAAAAACCAGATCTTATCATTTACAATGGCGGCTGCCATTTTAAATCTGCTGTGCACTTGCTCTGTCATTAGACATCAGACTTTCAGTGAGCGTGCAGACAATCCCGCTCTTTGCCCTACTGCCAATGCTGTGCAGGCATGCTGCACGTTGGCTGGGTGCCAGCCTACACCTTACAGAGCAACAGTGCCACCTATGGGCAGCTTTGTCCCTTCATGCAAGTCCCACTCGGTTAACACTGCACACGGTTTCTGTTGGTTAGCTTTTTTCAGTATTAGTACCAAATTGTTATGGCTTTGAAATAAGCATGGATTAATTAGAATTTTTAGTCTAATTCACTCCTAATCACATTTGAATGGGATGTTTCACATTTTAGTGCTGTCTCATACAGAGCTCTACCATGTTATACCAGGGAACTGAGACTATTCATTTAAGATGTGATATTTTACTATATTTACGTTTTTTTTACATGATAAATAATTTAGTAATCACAACACTTTTACATTTCCCCAACCTTGCTGAGATGGTATCGGAGGTACACAACTACGTATAAAACAGGAAACTGATACAATTTGGAAATTTAAAAAAAAATCAGTAGAGCAAAAAATGTATTCCACTGCCAATGAAAATTTTGCTTCATTAGAACACAAGCACACTATATATACACTATCATCAAAAGCCTCACAGGAAACTACTTATAAAAACCAGCTGTGTCATCTTCTGATAATCAGTGTCCAGCATTATAAATTAATTAGGTTCCACTTACAGCCATTTAATTTATTTCTGCATTGTGCATTTTTGTCTGAAGTGTAACAAAATGGTAAATGGAGCAGACTGGCGTGAAAAAAATGTTTCTTTCACAAATTCTGAAGGCAGAGCGCATTTGAAGAGTAACTGGCAAACTAAATGTGTCTCCACATTCAAGTTTTATCCAGCATCCAGCCTGACAAAAGCATGTGCAGTAAAAGCTCTGGTAAAGCCTCCCAGTGTCGCCCCCCCCCCCCACCCCATCTAGTACACATTAAACCATTAGCATATTCATGAATAACAACAAAATGAGTGTTCCTGAAAAAAACAAACAATAATAAACAAACAACATAAAAATATGTGAATATGTGCAGGTGAATTTTTCAATTACAAAAACAATGCAACATACATAAACACACAATGAAGTGGGACTTTTTTTGGCTTTTGTGGTTTAAGAGTACAAACGATGTATGCGTGAGAGGAGCCCCAAAATGCATCCCTTTTTTTTTTGAAGACACACAGAAAACAGAGCAAGTTAAAGACACACTGGCACTTCAGTACTGATGGGCAGAGTAGTTATGTGCAGTACTTATAGACCAGTAAAAGTGCTCTTTTACCTGTCTGCTGTGCAAGGGCCCCTTCGGCTTGAAACCTCCTTGAGAGCTGCATTCTGAGGCACTGAAGTGGTCCGAGCTAGTGGACGAACGCTTGGATAGGGTATCACAGCCCCCTACAAAGGTGTTGTCCAAGGGGAGCTCCTGAATGACATGGTGCTTTTTAACCAGGACCGGGGTGTCGGCCTTGAGGTGGAAGGCAGACTGCGGGGAGGCGGACTTGTAGTGGCGGGCCAGGTCAGGACTGCTCGGCTTGAAGGTGGTGGTCGGAGCGGCGCTCCAGTCGAAGCGGCCTATTCCCTGCTCCTCCAGCTCAGCTGGGAGGCTGATGGTGCCGTTTATGGGCTCATGGGCGGGGTCGTCAGGCTTGGTCTCCTCAATGGTGACAAAGTTGAGCAGGGAGTTCTTGGGCGACTTCCTTTTCTTGCGCTTCTTCTTCTTGTTCTGTTTGCTTTCCTGGTTAGGGGACATCCACTCTGCGCCCTGCTTCTTGCGCTGTGCCGCTTTGAATCGCGTGGCATGACGACAGCGCACCAGCACAGTGACGAAGATCACCACGATCACCACCATGGCGCCCGCCACAATGGCGATCATGATGGTGAGGTAGTCCCCGTTCTGGTAGGCCTCTCCACTCTCATCAATGGTCCTGTCTAGGGGTGTCTCCATGGTCCTGCGGATGAGGTCGTACACGTAGGTGGAGTTGCCCACTGTGTCGTTGACGAAGAGGAACACCAGCACCAGCGTGTGCAGGGACTTTGGGTATCCAAGATCGCTGATGTTGACCACCAATCGGTGGAGGCCCACATCGGCTGTGGCAGGTTTCTCCTCCAGAGTGATGTTGCCTGTCACGGGGTCAATCCGGAACAGCCCCTTCCCATTGCCACTGACGATAGCATACTTGAGCTCGGCGTTCATCCCTGTGTCACTGTCCACTGCAAACACTTCAGCTACCACTGACCCAGGTATAGCAGAGAGGGGGACCAGCTTGAAGGAGGTGTTGGATGGAGGATATATCACTACAGGCACATTGTCATTTGCATCAATGACGTTAATGGTCACCTTAGCGGCCGAGGAGCAAGGCGGGGAGCCAGCATCAACCGCCCGCACATCGAAGGTGTAGGAGCTCTGCTGTTCCCGGTCAAAGGACACGTTGGACTTGATGACCCCTGAACTGGGGTCCAGGATGAAGTTTTCATTGTCGCTCAGGATAGAGAGGCTTACAGCCGCGTTTTCCCCAGCATCTGCGTCAGTCACAGTGATCACTCCCACCGTGCTGTCCTTGGGTAGGTTCTCGGACACAAAAAACTGGAAGTGGTTGTGCGTGAACTTGGGGTTGTTGTCATTCTCATCCTGCACCGTCACAATCACCGCCGCCTGGCTCTGGAGAGGCGGGGTCCCGTTATCCCTCGCCGTCACTGTGAAGAGGAACCGCTCCTGCTCCTCCCTGTCAAAAACTCTGGAGGCGGTCAGGACCCCTGTTTTACGGTCCAGGTCAAAGAAGGAGGCATTGGGACCCAGTTGGTAGACAATTTCTGCATTCTTCCCGCTGTCTTCATCTGTGGCACTGATGGTCACTAGGAACAAGCCCCGCTTGTTGTTCTCTGGGACTGCCACCTCAATAACAGGCTGACTGAAAATGGGAGGGTTGTCGTTCTCATCTTCCAACCTCACTCTGACTAAGGCTGTCTGATTCAAGCTGGGTTTACCTGAGTCAGAAGCCACGATTTTAAAGTTGTACTCTTTGGTGCCCTCGTAATCGAGCAGTGAGGAGGTTTCCAATAAATACTGGTTATCATAAACCGCTTTCAAGTGGAAGGGGACGTCCTTTTCGATAAAACAAATCACTTTACCGTTGACATCCATGTCTTTGTCCGACACTGTGATCAGGGCAATCTTGGTGTTTATGGGATCCTTCTCAGACAGGAAAACTGTTCCGTTAATTGGACTGATAATATACCTCAGGTCTATGTTAGGGGGATTGTCGTTCACATCTGTTACATTGATAGTTATGGTGGCTTTCGCTGGGCTTGAGCTGCCATCACTGGCTAGCACTGACAGCTTGTGGATGGCGGTTTCCTCCCTGTCCAGCGGCTGCTGCACTTTTATAAGACCGGTGGTAGAGTTTAATGCAAACAGCCTTTTGGTGGCCGGAGATACCTGGGTGTTAAACATGTATCTGATTTCGGCATTGGGGCCCACATCAGCATCCGTGGCTTGCAGCTGCACCACTGATGTGCCCAGGGGTGAATTCTCCGGGATATGCACCTCAATCTGGCCCTCTTTAAAGACTGGTTTGTTGTCGTTCACGTCAGTGACCGTAACCTGGAGGATGGCGGTGCTGGACTTCTGGGGATTTCCCCCATCTTCCACCTTAACCTTCATAACGTAGGTGTCCTTCTGCTCCCGGTCCAGGTTCTGCTGCACAATGAGCTGGGGCCACTTCTCCCCCTCCGGTGTCTCCACGATGTCCAGTCCGAAGGCGCTCTGTCCATTCACCAGCTCGTAGTGCTGCACGCTGTTGAAGCCTGTGTCCGGGTCAGTGGCAGAGGGGATGGCAAAGCGGCTGTTAATCAGAGTGTTCTCTGGAATGGAAATGTTTATGACCGGAGAGGGGAACATGGGGGCATTGTCGTTGGTGTCCTTGACTATTATCTTAATTTTAATAAGCCTGAAATAATCGTTGGGCAAGATGACAACTTCAATCTCGAAAGAGCACTCGTTCTCCTCATAAGAGGGGCCGGGGCAGAGTCTCTCCCTGTCAATCCGGTTAGAAGTTGTAAAGATCTCCCCTGTGCTGCTTAGAACTCTCAGCAGCGGTTTATCTCCAGCTTTTGAAACCAGCCTGTAAACCAGATTAGCACTTGTTCCAGTTGCAGCATTCGTGTGGGAAATGTTCAGATCCTTTGGTATGTTTCCAATGAGAACATTTTCTTGCAGCTCCTCTCTAATCGGGTAGATCAACTCTTGGGCTATAGCTGGGTCAAGCCAAAAGCAGGTGACCAGAGCGGCCAACAGGTAAAAATCTTTGAGGTCCATGGCAGTGTGTGATATTCTTGTCCACTTTGTGTTTCAGATAGTTTTCCCCATAGGATGTACTGTAACGAGACTGCAGGTTTCACAAATCCGTGAATTCGTAGGCAAGGCAACACAATCCTATAAATAAAGAAAAGTTGCAATAGGTTATGATTAATTCAGTCATAAACCAAGTACATAATATAAAATAAATAATAATACCCATTTCAAAACGGCATAGGCATACGCGATCTCACTAAATATACGGATTTATGTATTTCCATGCTGCCTCTGTTAGTATTAATTGTTGTTGAATAAGCGAAATGTTTTCTAGTTATTAATAATAATAATAATAATAATAATAATAATAATACGTTATCCCCTTTTCCCCGCTTCAAAAGATGGTTCTACGTTTGTATCATCATCGGGCATACATTCCTTTCACCTCCAAAAGCTTGCCAGGAGATAACGCTGCAGTAACCGGGGCAGCCATTCAATTACTTACCATCTTCTTTCAAGACATTGAGAGAAGTAGGCAAAACGAGACTTCACTCTCTTCGTTATCCCTAAACTTTATGCTCTTACGGTATGCATTTACTCAAATGGAAATCACTGTTGGTATTTTAGAATTACAGAGTAATATCTAAAGTCACACCGACTGAGGCAGGGTTGGACATTCAACCTACTTATATTTATACAATACATAATTTTCTTACCTCCGTTTTCTTCTGAAGGGTCTCTTAGTGAAAATGTGATTTATTCTCCTGAATATGGCAATCGCACATCTTTATTAAAATCCCCATGGTTTGGCAACGGAAAGACATAGCAGAATTACTCCAACATTAAGATCTTTGACGTGATCAACACTCAAATTAGCTACGTGTCATTCACGAGTAAAAATGTATGCTATGTTCCATCGTAAAAGCACAAGCGTCCGTGGGAGAGAAATCTGCCTTAGAGGTGATGGCGAAGTATGTATCAATTAAGCACTTCGTTTCGGCATTTAACTCTCCGCCGTAAGGAATTCTCAGAACACACGTACTGCGGTTGTCTGAAATCCTCTTCAACAATCTGAATCAGGTGATCCGCGCACGTTATGTTCATTTGGACAAACGGGTCCGTCCAATCATTCCGCAAAGGCATACAGCAGTTACTCTGTGCAACCTGTTTTACTGTTAACGACAACGCAGCGGTAGCGATCAGCGTACTTTTCCTAGAGCAGGGGTAAAAAAGCAGTTCGATGTGATCCAGGTTTTTTCTTCTTTTTCTTATCCGTCTATGATGTCTTTTATGCCAAAATTAAGAAGTGTTCTCTTTGTAGTCTTCAAAGTGTCACAGAGCGCATCTGATGTAGTTGCCTCTGTGATAACAGGTGACATGCACCTATAAACTGATAGTTTGACTATGAGTGGGGAAACCTTTTTTCCTTGCTCGATCCCCTCTCCGGACTGAATTTCTTGTAATAACTCTGAATAAACCCAAAGGGGAGGGGGAGCGAAATACAGCAGCCGACAGACCCCGCAAATGTATTGGATCTAGTTACTCATGACGTAATTTCAAGGGGCGGGAATAGCGCTTCCACTGGTCGGTCCAAAAGTCACTCACTATGGGCCAAGTCTGCTGAAACGGTCTGGGAGATGCTGCAGAGCTCATTGCTGCGGGCTGAAGGAGAGGTGTGCTCCGGGAAATGAATTGTGGGCTGTTCTATTATATTTTAGTTACATTTACCTATCACTTGTGCGAGGGCAACGATATTTATGGTGTCCCGTTTAAAAGCTTATGGAAAAGACAACAAAGGTGCAAAAAAAAAAAAAGAGCAACGGTTGCTATGGGCGCAGAACAACTGTTTTTTTTTTCAGTTAAAAAATAAAATAAATATACAGCAAGCAGAAATTTTCAAATAATTTGTAGACTAAATCAAATGACCGAATCTTGGCGAACTGTTTCTTTAACAAACAAAAAAAAAAAAAAATGCAGCAAAGAGCGCTGTACAGGGTAGCTATAGCTTTTAAGATGTTTTATTTATTTATTTTTACAGCGAAACGAAATAGCACGCTTGCTGGACCATCCGCCCCCAGGAATGTCACGTACTTAACACTAGTCAATGTCATAGTGTGTGTACGCTTATAAATGCGCCTTAGATGTTCTAGCTACTGGTAGATTCCAAATGAGATCCAAGAACGAATGTCAACCCTGCTGTGTCCAAACGAGCTAACGATACGTACGTTCTAAAAATGAATGATTTCATGGCTATCCAGTATGTTTGGAATACATGGCTGCGGAATCATTATTATTATTTTTCTTAACTATTATTATTATCAATGCATGTGTTTTCTGTTATTTGCAAACTATTACAGCATCAACTAAAAAAGACACGTTGGCATGAGCGCTTATACGCTGACATAATACGCTTGTCACTAAAGACAGTATTAAAGAATGCTTGTCAGCAGCATGTCCACTAATGCTGCTGACAAGCATTCTTTATGAACATGAGACGTCAAGTTTTACTTCCAATATATGCTAAATTGTCTATACTTAGCTATTTATTCAGTTTAATTGAAACTTAACTTAACTGAAGGAACTGGGGGTATAACCGTTTCCTTGTTAGATAGTGGCATGCTTGTTGCTGACTAAAGCTCCAAGACATCGAGGCAGGAGACTAGTGTCATGGTGAACACTGCCATCTAGAGGCTATTAAATTAATTTGAGCGTCTAACCATTAATTGCGCAACTAAAAAAGTATCCTTAATTCATTAATTATATTCCACCAATCTTTGAGTAATAAAAAATATAAACTATTTGTTTTCCCCTTTTGTCCATATCCCATTTAGATCAGAAGTTTTGGAGAAAAAAAAGTAAGCTACTGTGTATTCATGGGAAAAATATAATTCCTATAAACATATTCAGCATTATTCACATATGTATGTATGTATGTATTTTATTATCATTATTATAGAGGGCAGATAGAAATGGACAACCCCAGCATGCACAAATCTTCATTTTTCTTGCACCAACTTACAGTACTAACAATTCAGTAATAAAGCTTGTCCTTTTATTTTTCTTATTTATATGAAGTGGAATTTTTAATAATTCATGTTCACTCATTTTATATAGTTCATTTGTGAGCATAATGTAGTGACACAAATGCCGTATGATCATTTTATGATTGTTAATTGTTTGCTGACAATGAGTAAGTCTGTCAGTCAATCTGTCTATTTGTTCAAAAACAGGTGGGAAGACTGTGCCACACTTGACATCTTATCTGGAATTCTTTAGTTTGTTATTACATTATTCCTGGAAAAGGGAACCCTTTAATGTTAGGCAATACCTCTAATGTCAGTTCCCTGTTTTAATTCCCATGTCTTTCTGTGTACCGGCATTATCTAACTGTGCTGTGTTTTGGCCTGACAAGGCAACTATTGTAAATGACAATGTGTCAATTGAAGCTTGGCTAAATAAAATGGATAAAAATAAAATAAAAACTTTGGCAGCACCAAATGTTTTGATTTAATTAATTGTCAGTTCATTACACATAAAATACTTGTGCACATGAGAATACATCCTTGCAGAAGTAAGGTTTTCTTCAGGACAGGAACACGACATGCTTCTGTGACCCCGTCATCTTGAAATAAAACTGAATTGCACCTCACAATAGAGACATTTGCATTTCAGCTGGTTGTGGATGCCATTATGGTGCCATACTGAACTTTTCACAAAGAATAAAAATGAAGCAGAACATTTTATATCAATATTTTATGTTCCTTAGTGTTATCTGTAATCTGAAACAGAGCTTCTGCCAGTCTTTCCGTGAGTTTATTTATTTATTTTTTTGTATTCTTTGGGGTAGAGGATTACAGTTTCTTTGTATTGATTTTTTTTTTTTCTATACGTCCTCTGCTGTATATTCACTTCAGAATACTGAACTGAACTTGCTATTGTGTAAAACCATGTATATATATATATATATATATATATATATATATATTTGTGTGTGTGTGTGTGTGTGTGTGTGGGCGTGTGCATGTGCGTGTGTGTGTGTGTGTGTGTGTGGTGTAGGAGCATTACTGCAAAATAAATTCTGTTCTGCAGCTATTTTCAATTTATGAAAGGGGATATTTACTCCAAAAATAATTGCTGGACAGAAACAGCTCATAGTAGCAGCCTTGCGCCTGGATGAAATTCACACCAGACCAAAGCAGATCAATCGTTTGTGGACTGCGGAGGGAGTACAGCCCATCCTTTCTGTAATATGGACAGCAGTCCTCCCCTAAAGTCTGGAAAGATGACCTGCGGTGACTAGGGCTCCTACCGGAGACAAAGTCGCCAGACAAAAGAATCTGAAAAGATGGTTTTCCTTCTTTTGTCTCCTGACATTTGGTAAAGACCAGCAGGTTTCACATCTTTGTGCGACGAGTGCCCTATGTCGGACATACCTGCTCACCTACTGCTGGGCCATTCATGCAGGGTTCTGGTTATCTGGAATAGGAAGGGCATGTGTTTCTGTTCCAGTCCAGTCCAGAACAGAAGTGGGCACTTTCATGCCTGTTATTTTCAAAGAAATTTAGGCCAGTACCGCACAACCTACAGGAAGCCTTCCTTAAGTACCGCTGTTTGTAGAAGGAGTGGAAGCAAAAAGAGTAAATTGTTTCCTGCTTTCTTTTCTACCAAAGTAATATATGCCTTTCCCCATTTAATGAATAAGCTTCACCAAAATGGTGAATAATGAATGACACAGATCACACAGAGATGGCCAAATAACTAAGGCATAGAGAATTCAAGGCGACCTCTTGGGTCTTGGCTTCCCAGTCTAACCTTGTGTGCTCTTTCTGCTTGGGTTCCTGAAGCTATCGTCACATCGTCCTGCAGTCCAAACACATACTGTTGTACGTAACCTGCATATCCCCTACATGTTAGCGTATGTGTGTGTGTTTGTCCACGTGTGTTTATCTGCATGAGTGCATGTACGATGCATGAGAGCAACACCGTGCATGTTTGTATGAGTGTGTGTGTGTGTGTGTGTGTGGAAAACCTGATTCGCAAAGACACACGCAAGCATGAAACAGCAGGGTTGCTAGAAAACTTGTGGAATTGTGCGTCTTGTCACCATACTAAGAACAGGTACTTTAGCAGAATTCTCTACCTGACCTTTAGCCCCCTGAGTACCATATTTCAGAAAACCGGATATTTGCCATCCTGAACCAGTAACAAAGTAGGAAAGAAAACCCAAATAATACACAGATTCAGGTTTTCGCACCAAATACATTTGATCTCAGCACAGCATCATGTCACTCGTTATATTGATTTATGCCACATTCTTACTGCCTCTGCTTTATTCCAGAATACCAAATGTGATTTACCTTGGGTATTTGTGCAAAAACGAAAAAATATAAAATCTAAACAAACCTAATCAAATCACTAGTAGGTTTTGAAGTGAGACGTGATTTTACATTTGTTTCTCCCCTGCATGTGTTCCAGAGTCACATTTGGAAAGGGCCTATGACAGAACACATTATTAAAAGGAAATGTTCCCTTCC
Organism: Anguilla anguilla; assembly: GCF_013347855.1. Classification (NCBI taxonomy): domain Eukaryota; kingdom Metazoa; phylum Chordata; class Actinopteri; order Anguilliformes; family Anguillidae; genus Anguilla; species Anguilla anguilla. Next base: position 15,404,091 of record NC_049215.1, read on the forward strand.
AGATATTGGAGTCAATGTGCTTGGCTTTAAACGGCCGTTAATGGTGGTTCAGATTCATGTGTCAGGGCCAGTCACCTCATTTCAACCGGTGACGTTCAGGTTTCCAGGTGACAGTATCATCAGCACCATGTCTCAGATTGGCCAGATGCTACACCACCCAATGCGCGCTCACAGACACAACACGGGCCCAGCCCCAGAATAACAAACAGCCTGACACCAGGAACACTGTGAGAAGTACATGCTTAATATGCTTAATCCCTTAATATTGAAGGGATATATTCAATCTAACTGGCAGGGATGAAGTATGTTTTCGTGCAGTTTTTTTCCCCAGTTTCTTACACAACCGTTTAAGTATTCACTGAAAACGATATTCTAACTATATATATATATATATATATATATATATATATATAACCTATTCATTACAACGTGGGTGGATTAATTTGAGATCATCCTGGAAAAAATGACCTAAAATTCTCCTGAAGAGTACATTTACTTGACGTCCAATGACGTTGCATGAACATAAAGCCAAATTCATTATTTAGAGGATCTTGGATCTTGGGTTGTTATCTTGTTTCCTGAAATTAAGCTGAACCCATATGGTTGGTCATGAGTGCCACAGAAAACTTGGTCCCATTGAGGTCTGCTGCAGTGGATATCTAGAAAACTCATCAAATCTAACTGGTTGGATAGATAGCACTCTGGGTAAATGGAAATGTACCGAACATCAATTTCATTTTTGGGTGAACTTCCCCTTTAAGCTGCCCGTTATGACTTTGTCCACAATGTTTCACTGCCGTGGATATCTGAGGACTGTAGCAGGCTGCCATTTATAAATAGTCTATTGGCTCAAGTGATTGACACCTTTTTCTCGATCAATAGAAACATCCTTGGTGGACTGATGTAACTGCAAAACAGGACTGGAGATCTCTCAATGACACGGTGAAATTGTATGTAATTCTCATGGTTTCTCCGATGACATTTCGCATGAGGCCACGAAAGGTCAAACACTCTGTTTTCATTTACTGGGGTGTGCAGGAAAGATGTCCGCCGCATTACCGCGGATGAAAACCTCAAGAAGGCTCTCGGCCGAATTGAGCGCAAATCATTGCGCCTTCTCTGTAGGAGCTGTGAAGTAGATGCTGCATCTGTATTGGAAATCAAAACCATAAGCTGCATGTCAACTGGTCAACCTCATGATGTCCTCCATCAGACCGCCTCACGCCGTCAGAAACCACGCTACAGGTCTCTCGCTACAGAACTAGCCATGCAAAAGAGACAGGATCTTGTTTGAAAAACTGTTATGAGAAGGACAGGCACACCCCCTAAACCCCTCCCCCCTCCCCTCTGCCCACAAAGCTGGATTTGGCGCTATCCGATCTCCTCTCTCTCCAAGGAACACCAAGGGCATGTGTGAATAATTAACTAGAACTGCGTTACCCATTAGGCAGACCTCTTTTCTAAATCTCCTTTCCTCTCTATGCCAGCATGACATCCCTTTAGCACAGTGCACTTTTTTTAGGTTCTATCAATTTGAAGAATAAATCTGATGAGTAAATTGTACTTTGGAAATTGGGTAACAATGGTTGTTCCTGAAATATGAGGCTCGACTTAGACCATTTTTTCTTTTTACTTTTTACATTCCTCTATGAAATTCTCAAGTAAACCTTTAGGAAAATTGTATAGAAACATACGTACATGAATACATACAGATAGACAGACAATACTAGTACATATGTATTGCATAAGCATGATGCACTCACACATGCTCATAAAACTATAATACCTGTGTATACAAAAACACACCAACCACTCATTATATTCCAAACACACACACACACACATATATAACACTCTCTTTGACACACAACAAATGACATTCATGGGAGACCTTCAGAAAATGCATGTTTATGTATGCATTTCATTAGTCAATGCATGACTGTTTTGTATAACAGCATGAAAGAAAATGTTGGTGTGTGCATATGGTATGTCAGAGTTTACTGGCATATGAGCACCTGAATGTCAGTTTAACCGAAAGGCATTTTGATCGAAGTGAGCGGAAAGTTTAAATAACCCCACTCATGGGCATGTATGCTGAGGACAGAACGTTTTGGACACAAGCAACAGACTGATTTACAAATGCAGCTGGCTTTATTAAATAATGAGTCTCAAAGATGAAAATGTGATAGTTCAATTGTGTGTATCTATCAGGGATGTGTGGCCAGGGGTGGGCCCCTTTTGACAGACGGATTAAATTGTGTATTATTGTTCATTACCCATTATTTTCAAAACCATTTTCTGCGCAGTGTAAAACCGTTTTTTGTCACACAAATGGCAGTAATACCATGAGGTACAGTGTGTGAAGTTTGTAAGGCACTCGGCAGGACACACCCCTGAAGGCAGAGAAGATATGTGCCTTTCCTTCAGCTTCTCCCACAGCATGCTTTACTGTGAAATACTGCCTTCATATTTTCTGTGCACTGAAATGAGTCAAGTCAGATGTCATAGTGAAGGCAGCCATACCCTGCGCCAACCTTGCAACCCTGGCCGCATGTATCCCCTCTAAGTATGCATTTCATGAGTTTCTGAGAGTTAAGCTTGAATTATGGACCAGCCTATTCCTCTTCCCAAGCAATTTTCAGAAACTGTTCAACTGCTGTTGGGTGGTGTGTGTACATTTATTTTTGTTCTTGCAAAAAACGTGCTGCCATTCTTGAAAATACACCAGGAGAAAAAGCCCTCCTCCATAAACCAAAAGAGTTTTTAAAAAGCTGACCCGCACAGTGTTAGCCAATCAGACACAGTTCACACTGGAGAGAAATTGATTCAGGGGGGCTTCTCGCTTTGAGACTTCTGGCTGGGAAAACAAACAGATAATACAACAGACTGCTTTAGCTTGTTGAATTCTAGTCTCTTATATTGTCACATTGTAAAGAAGGAAAAGCCGGAACAGAAAAATAGTAATTTCTCAATTTTATTAAATCTCATTCTTTGCAAGTGATTACTCTATTAAAAGACAACCTATTATTTCAACAATTGTGGATACCCATACTGCTAAATCCAATGTTTCAATACATTAAAAAAAATAAATAAATAAATAACATTAATGTAATAGACAGTAATTAGAAGGATTCATGTTATGGCAGCAAAGCAATCCATAGATGAATTCCTACCGGTACAGTAATCAGCCTTTGTAAATATCTACAGTAATTATTATAAGTGTTAAGAGTTTCCCCATGCAATTTTTAGAAAAAGCATGAATTAAAAAAATGAAGACAGCAAGCTACTTGCTGTATATGTTAGCAGTTGTCATTGTGATTGAGTATACCATTCATCATTTGACACATCCTTTCATTGAGCTTTTCAATAACATCAATTTTCTTTCTCTCAGCACACAAAGGAGGACAAAAGGTAACTTCAACAAACAGTGTAAATCTTTCATGATAGCCCTCCATGGTAGTATGGTGTTCCTGTTTAAGTATCCTGTTTAAGTATCCACCATATTATTCCACACACACGTGTGTGTGTGTGTTTGTGTGTGTATATACATACTGTATTATAAAAGTTATTTTTACATCAGCATTTTCGTTATGTTTTTATATACAGTGTGTGTATATATATATATATATATATATATATATATATATATATGACCCACACACAAATGCATACACACACCACATCATATATTTAGGAGCATAACGCCTTGATTATATTAGTTTGATGCATGGGTTGCTCTTCAGATAAACTTGCAGTGGCAATGATTATTTATGATGGTGCACTTAAAATGACTTCACTACAGCTGAGATGACTTTAAATGAACTGGAGATGCTGTGAGATGTGACTGATTCAGCTCCATCAGCATACATCAGCTCTGACCCTTACTGACAGGGAAGGGGTGACCTACCTAGGGAAGAGTGGAGGAGACAGGTGGAGAGGGCTCTCGGGGCACGGCTGGTACCAGCGGCCATGCCAACCCGTGACCTTTCCCTGCCAAAATGGCAAACGCAAAGATATTGTTTACACACACAACTTTTGACTCCACAGATAAAAATGAAACACTTTACTGTGGTCTCATCTATGACATATCTGGCATCTGTGCATCAGGCTAAATATCGAATTAAGCCCAAGTAACTGGTGGAAACAAAAGCTGGCATACACACTGTCCATCCAGGAATGGAATTTCCCACTCCTGCACTAAAAGGATTGCCCGGGCTTTGAAACAGTAAAATGTGCACAAACACTGGGGGAAAAAAAAAAAAAAAAACATGATTTGGGATTCATTTGGCATTAGATCAAATTTGTAATTAACAACCATCCCGTACTGCTTGTGGCACAGCATTTATTAGCTTTTGACACACGTGAAATTTTATATACTCGTTAGTCGATACTCTTCTGGGGATTTCCGTGCAAACACAGGAGGAGGTTGCAAAAATGCATCTCATTGACAATTCCAGCTAATTCACTCAAAGCTAACACTCACGAGAAGCAGAGCTAACACATTTTCCATCAGCTTATAATTCTAATAGCTCTGCAGCTGTGCGTATCGCATCCATTTGGGACTGCAAATGCATGTTTCAGACCCTGGGCGGTGAAAGTCCTGCTTTTAGTAAGTTTGGGCTTGGATACTACTTTAATGAAAGACCTGGTAGTCCTGTCGTGCAATGGCCATTTAAATGGTAAAACTAGTGCTATAAAGGTGTTTGGCTGTAGTAAAATGCTTTCACAAGTTCATACAATTGATTTGCCTCATATTAAATATATGTTGCAAACTTTATGTTTGTTTTTTGTAGACCTGCTTGCTGGGTATGTTCATTCATATGTTTATATAAAATTTGTGTATTGCATTTGTTTTAAATCTGTATATTTTCTGTCATTTTAAGAAACATTTCTTTGATTTCATCTTACAAGTGTTAGCTGATTTATGCAGAATAATTACAATAAATACATAAAATGTATAAACAAGCAATATATGAGAGGCATGTGTGAAATGGTCACAAAATGTTTATCCACTGAAAACATAAAAGACAATCAGGAATATCATCCTTATTAGAAGACCCATTTCTATTTAAGTCAATGCACACAGTTGCCTTTTCACTTTTTTTCACCTCCACAGTTCTCAGTCAGATAAATGTGTGGCTATGCTTAAGAATTTCCCACAATAGATGATTTTACAATTGATTTTTTTAAATGTTTTTACGTTGTCTAACAATGAGAAAGAGCAAAATTGGGATAATGTTAGTCATCCTATGAAGGAAAAGCAGCAGGTTGCAGCTGTTTAAACAGAAAAGAGAAAAAACAAAGACAAATAGGGGCTATCTGGTTAGTTAATTATTCATTGTGTGCTATTCATTGTGCCCATTGTTTCACTGTAACTGAAATGGCTTTCTATCTCAGGTGATTGTGCTTTCATCACACTTCTGCCCATTTTACAAGCAGCTCTAATCCCCATTCATAAAAGTGGCCCCAAGCAGAAGGAACTGAAGATTCTATACCAACAGCTGTTTGGGTGGATAATATGAAAAACATAAGTCACAAAATTTGTCTTTTATATAGGTGGGTGGTAATTAAATCAATAGCCTTACTTTGGCAGTTGTATGTGTGTGTGTGAGAGAGTGTGTGTGTGTGAGAGAGAGAGAGAGAGAGGGGCCATGTGTAGTCCTATTTATAAATATCGACCATTGGCTATGGTTTTATTAGGCTGGAATGTCAAAGTACATTAAATAAAAAAGTCAAAAATTTAAACCAAGTCCTGGTTATCACTACCTAATTAAATCAATAGCCTGACTTTTGATTGAATTAGGTAACATTCTAATAGCATAATTGTTCACTGACTTAAGCCATACAAAACTATGGTGTTCTAATCTTAATGCCTCACATTTTCTGTACTCCCTTTATCTGTAAGGACCCGTGTTTTCTACAACCAGGTTTTATAGACAGCAGCAGAGCTTAGACTGCTACTTGTCTCTATAGCTACACTGATTAGAGATGTAAACAGGGGAACACTGCTGGAATAGAGCTGGGGTTGATAAAATAAAGACAGACCTTTCATAATGAGTTCACTGGATGTAATCATGATAACTGATTGGATAAGAAAAAATCATTCTAAAAGTGAAAAGAATGGAGGCAAATAATGAAATAGTAAATTCAATACATGTACTGACAACTGGTTTTCAGAATAGGCACTGCTGAGTCTTGCTAAATCCTTACATAGCAGTCATAAAAATAAAAATAACAGACACCTCATTGTACAAACCGTCTGCTAAAACCTCCCAGGATGTTCACAGAGAATTATAATGGTAATCGATTCAAAACAACAAGTGACGTCCAACAGTCCAAGGGGGATCAAATTAACTCAATCAGAGTACAATGTACACTGTCAGACCTGATTTAACATTGAACATTTTATTTTGCACATATACAGTTTGGCACAAGAATTGGCTGGGCCAATCAAAAATTTACACGGACACTGAAATAATATTAAAAAACCACAGAAAGTGAACAGGTGTTGGAAACAGTGTATTGGGTTTTGTTTTGCAAATCAGCAGAGTTTTACCCTGTTCAATTCTCCCAGCACAGCTGCCATCACGGCTTGCTATCCCATAGTTCCCTGCTTTTTAATTGTCCGTCAATTTTAGACGCATGTTGCCTTGGATGCGTTCCAAGCACTCGCCCTTGCTCGTTGTGCCCCAAAAGCCTTTGCTCTCCTGCTTGAGGCCAAAAAACAGAGAAAAAGTGGCACAGAAGCAGGAGGCAAGCTGAATGACCTTTTTTAAATGATATATCAGATTATATCATAGTACTAACCAAAAGTGACAAATGATATTTGCATACATGAGGAACCACATTAGTGACTACTATGATAGCACTGATCCCAAAGTAAAAAAAAGAAGTATTTTTGCTCCCCAGTTGAAAAGGGGAACTACCTGACTGTGCTCTAGGTTACCTGTGTGCGTGCATGTATACGTACATGTGTATGCATGCGCGTCTGCTTTTTTATATTAATAGGATTCACATGGTCTGTTTTCTGGTTATTCCAAACATACATGTCCCATTTTTGGTAGTGTAAAACATTTTGGTTTGACCCTGCCTCACTGTGCTTTTGTGTGACGGATATAAAAGTTCTGTAGGTCAACTCATCTTGCTGAGTGGCTAATGGGGAATGTGCAGCTGATCCTAAAGCAGAGAGATTAGCCGTCTACATAGCATTGACCAGATAGTACTGATCTAGAACTGTCCACTGCATATGTTAGATCTGTCTGCAATAATAAAACAAATGATAAACAAAACTGAAAAAAGTCATCTTTTCATTCACATTTATTTTCCTCTATTGTTTTCAGCACACACCTGAGAAACCAGAAGCAGAGGAGAACAGGAGAAAAAAGTATGATGGCTGTGTTTTTAAGTGGCAGCCTGAAAGAGAATGTGCCTTTGGAATGTCTTTCCTCGGCCCATGATGTGGATGCCAAACGAGTGAGCCTCTCATCCTCTTGGACCAGTTTACAATATTTTAATGCTGAATTCCGTAGTTACTTTACCTTACTTGGGGTCTAAACTGATTTGTCATAATACAATTAATAAATACCTACCATGCCTGAATACATATCTATCACTATAGGAAAGACCAGAGTCAACAAAATGCATGAATGAAAGATTATCCACCTACCCACAACACACCACAGTCTCAGTAGACCACACTATTGTCTCTTTCTAATCACCTCTGTTTATCTCACAGACACACAGAGAGAACCAGGGTGGGTTTGATTGTTTTATTGCACTTAAATGGTGATGACTCCCAAAAACAACAGTTTTCATTTACATGCACTGTTTTCTGTAATTAAACTTTCTGACTTGATTTTCTCCTTCCTTTTAACAAACAGAGTGGGTTACTGTATGCAAATGATGCCTGTCACATGTGCAAATTAGCCTGCTGGGACACTAAAGATGAAAGTACATTTACAGTTTAACATTTTTTGTACACATTTAACATTTGCATATAAAGCCCTTTCTTAAATGCTCAAGACAGAAAAAAAAAAGTTTTTAAAAGTAATTACCTGGTTGGTAAAATAACTTATATTTCAGAAAATATGTATATAAATAATGAGTTCAAGGTATATTCTTTCCTCTATCATCTGTTATATATGCCCAACTAAAGCACTGCTGAAGTTTGATCCATTTTGCAATCTTAAAACATGGACAGTTTAATAGGTTTTTACGATCTAATACAGTATCTGCTAGCTTGTGTCTTGTGAAATGTGCCAGGTGATTAAACAGAAAACAGGGGAGGCTGCATCGCAGGTGTTATAACTGCATCGCAGGTGTGTGTGCATCCTTTGCACTCTACTGCATAAATCCAGTTTCTCACATCATGTGATGGAACATAAATGGTTTTCTCTTGGTCTCTGGCATCATTACTTCTACATTTAAAACAACATTTGCCACTTTACTCACTGTCTGCTATATTGCAAATTCCCTAATTGCCGTTTCCACCCTCTCCCCCACGCTGCCGGCGGGGCTCTTGCCCCAACCCTCGAGAGTGCTTCGAGAGTCGTCTGGTCTCCCCCACCTCTGCGGTCCAGCCCCTCCTTCGTCATTGCCTCCACCCTGCCCACATCTGCCGCCACCTGCTGTTCCCCATCACCGCCACCCGGCCCCACCCCTCATCTGAGCCACATCACATCTTGTGCATAAACTGGCTGACATGCTGGTCACCAGTCGGCACCCTGAGCCGACCAGAGGAGGATGGGTTTCCCCCTTGAGCCTGGTTCCTTCCAAGGTTTCTCCCCATCTGCCACAGGGAGTTTTTCCTTGCTACTGTTGCCTTAGGCTTGCTCCTGTGGGGGTTTAGGCTAGAGTTGTCTGTAAAGCATATTGTGACAACTGTTGTAAAATAACCTATACAAATAAAATTTGATTTGATTTGATTTGAAATGAATGCATTGAAACTTAGAGTTGCAAATGTATGCATTATATTTGTATAGAGGGTAGGTATTGACGTCACTTTCCCACCGGAACACGCCCCCTCAATCGGGACTGAGTGGCAAGACATGCTGCGACATGGCTGCCTTTAGTATAGGAAACAGCAAAACAAACGATTATCTGCTTACATTAAAGGCAGTTGGACTCGACAGTGATTCTTACAACTTACCAAAGAACCAGAACCAGAAATCGGAGCTATCTTTTTACAGACTGCCAAAAGCTAAAGAAAAGAGAAGCAAATGCATCGCTGTTATTCGCAGAAACAATTTGAATCCAGTCACCAAAATGTGGATTTGTGGTTGTTATTTTGTGTCAGGTATGTTGGATTTTTGGGTAAAATCATACCTTAATAATTTATATGCTTGGCTAGCTAATACGATCTAACCATCCCCCCTTTGTTTGTAGAACACAGGGCTCATCATCATGGATGTATTTTAATAAATGCTGACAAAACGTTACAGTTACACAGAATATAAATGAAAGATGCTAAATATTTAATTGATGAGTAGTCAATACAGTACATAACTTAAGGTATGATTTTACCCCAAAATCCAACATAGCCTACCTAACACAAAATGACAACCGCGAATCCACGTTTCGGTGCCTGGATTCCAGTTGTTTCTGCGAATTTCAGCAATCAATCTGCTTCTCTTTTCTTTAGCTTTTGGCAGTCTGTAAAAAGATAGCTCCGATTTCTTATTGAAACTATTTGTACAGTCAATCGCACAACAGCTCTTTCCCATTTTAGATGTTTTTTTGTGTCTTTGCGGCATTCAAGCTGAATGCTAACGCTGTCACTCGTAGTCTTTCTGCCACTCAGTGGGTGTAACCGCAGCACTTTTGCCTGCAGTGACATCATGTGCATACCCTCTATATCTCTCATCAGATATTTTAAAATGTAAATACAAAGGCAAGTTGAATAGGTCCTGGTAAAATAAATACATTAAGGGACAAACATGAGGGTGTAGCTCAGAGAATGCAACATGGGTTAACTCAATGTCTTCTTTGACAACACCGACAAGGGAAAAAGAAAACTGTTTTGCTTTTAATGGGCACTTAGTAGGAAACTCCCCTTTTCTCATGTTATGGAAATGCTGAATGATTTTTTTTTTCTTCCTGAAACGAGAGATGATTGTGCCATTATAACACAACAACATTATACCACTGCTTTATTCAGAACATCAAAGAAGCTCATTTAGTCAAATGACATGTTTGAAGGCAGCCCCAGTGGTGTGGTTCTGAGGACAGGTTCTCACTTGTAATAAACGTACAGGTGTAATTCTTTGTTTTTATGCAGATACTTTTCCCCAGTGAAGATGAAAGGGAGGGTGACATGATATATGCAAATGACCTGTGTGAGTCATCTCCTCCTGAGAAATAAGGCGGAGTCAGAACAATAGGAATATTACTGAAACACATTAATGCAACGCTGATGGTGCTAGGGTGCTCATCTGTCCTGTATTTATTTTTTCCTCATTTACCAATTTTGTATGAATTTACCTTTTTTGACTGTTACTTCACTACAGTGACACCCTATATAGCTGTTAATTGACTGCTAATGTTAACTCATTTTAAGTGGAATAATGTTATTATTATTATTATTATTATTATTATTATTATTATTATTATCATCATTTTGCCTTGGAGATGAGAGTGGGGTAGCTGCAGACAGCTCATAAAGATGAATTTGGCCAGAAGATTGAGGAGGGAGAAACATGAGAGGAACAGTGTCCTCCCCTCAGGGCATGGTGCTTTTAAACCAACACACATTGGCATCTACACATCAAGACTATGGGAGTGCTTTATTGGCCACTCTCTCTAATGGGCATTTGCCAACTACCTCATCCCTTTTTACTGTTGACCCCGACCACGTTCTGAAATATCGGGCTCTTAAATACAGCTTTCTGCTGCTCCACTTATGAGAGCACCACCCGCCAAAGCCCTGCGTGAGCATATCTGCTTTTTAAACACGCTGTTTGCCAATTTATCCAATATGCCAAAGCAGTTGTACTCCGCAACGAAAAGATAATGGTCATTTATTTAAATACCCATGGCCCATGCTCATCAGACACCGAAAGCCCATGCCCTCCTGCACATAAATAACCGTTCCACACTGAAATAATGACACTGTGGGGGAGAGAGAGAGAGAGAGAGAGAGAGAGAGGGAGATGGAAGAGAAAGAAGGAGCAAGAAAGATGGGAAGACATAAACAAGAAGGGAGAAAGATAGTGGGCTAATAGAGCAAAAGCAGATAGAGAGAGAAAGAATGCAATGCAAAGGGGGCTGAAATGCTGTCAAATTGTCACTATCTACCGCGGCCTGTCGTCAGTCAGCTCAAGGTCCTTGGACAAATAGGGACGGCAGAAACAGTGACATGGTTTCCCAGGTCTTATTGAATTTCCAAACTTCTTCAGAAGGCCTGAAGTGAATGTCAGAACTGCGATGCGCTCTTGATGAATTAGATGGAGAAAGGGCTCTTGTTGCACAAAGCACAAATGGATCTTGATTGCACAAAGGACATGCTGCAGCCCATACACAATTCCACATCTTATACAACATCTCAGTCAGCGTTTTGGTATCTCAAATTCTTCATATCATGACTTAAAGAGTCATTGAACTTTATATGAAAGGCTACCAAATACGGAAACAACAGAAAATCACCCATCATATCTGCGCAAATTCTTCTCAGCTGATGAACTGATTTCTGCTATCACAACTCGACACATAAACACATGCACACACACAGCCTGAACGGTTACTGGCAAGTAGAAACAAAGTAAAAAAGTTTTTTTTACCAAACATCAAAATGTATTTAATTAATCATTGAGCCTCATTTACGAAGCATGCGTACAATCACATTTGATTGTAAACTGCATGTGAGAACATTTCCAAGAACATTTCGGCATTCATCATTTTTTCTTATCTGTATTTGTCCATGGCCGTTTCCTTATGCAAATCACATGAACACGATTACACATGAAATTAACAAACAGCCAGAATTCATCATCTCATCTGGGATATGCCCAAAAACAAAGGTCTGCACGTGTCATGAATCTCATGTTGTTTTTTTGTCTGAACATTTTTAAGAACAAAAGTAAGAATAATTTAAGAAAAGTTTTGTGAATGAGGCCCACTGATTGCTGAAATAAATCACCTAATCAGTGGTTTAAAATACTGAAACTCCACATCAAATTGCATTACCAATTGGTTCAAAGCTTAAGAAGCTTGGATGCTTACACTGTACATTGTGCTGTAAGAATATAATATTTTAAAAAACCCAAATCATTACAAACACATTCGGGCCTTGCAGTGTCCAATGTCAATACAATTGGCACAAAAATGCTCTCCCTAGCTGATGGGAACATGTTTTGCAGCGATCTGATGGGTTTTGACTTTTTAAATTTAAAGGAGAAAAAATAATGATAAAATTAGATCAAAATTGGTTTCAAAAGCAGACTTTTCTTTTGTAAACAATGTTTAAAAAAACAAAAAAACTGCAGACACACTGGGAAAAAAGCTGCATATAAGTGAATGCTACATGAGGTTGGAAGTTTGACAGTAGCAAATGGTGTCAGGGGCACTGTGGTGGGTATTCTTTTGCTTGAATTTCCCTGACAGCATCATCCTACTAATTGACTTTCTCAGGCTTCATGTGAAACAAGTAATAGGCAGACTGCTGCATTTCTCTCCTGTGTCCTCATGCCCTGCCAACTGGGACCAGTGGCAACACAAGCAGCTACCTTTATTACTTATTTGTGTTTGATCAAAGTGGTCACATTTTATTATTTAAATGTTTAATCAAACATCCGCAGTCCCCAGGCTGACTCCTAATTGATGAAGGTCTGCAGCAAGATGTTGTAGGACAGGTGTTGTAGGTAACCCCTCATTCTTGAAGCGATGCCATTCATATGTTTTCTGGATCTTCTGGGAAGGTAAGCAGTGAAGTGTTCGAAGAGATCAGGCTGCACAAAAATACAAACTCAATATTTGTGACATCACCAGGATAGATTACATCATCAAACAATCAAAATACTTAACAGGAATGTTGTAAGACCGAATTTGCATCAACGGGATATCGATATCGGGATAGCCTGTTTCTACAATGGCTGCCATCAGAACGTTAATCCAGCATTCAACTCACCTTGACCTAGAGTATGGTTTCTCAACGAAGGCAGCATCGACCCCTGGGGGGTGTTCTGAGATTCTTGGGGTTGCTGGAAGCACAATGGAAGAAAGGGGGGCATCGGGGCTATTATGGGGGGCTTCTGCATTAATGTTTTAATTAGTATTAATGCTCAAACACAGGGAGAAAGCTGACAATCCTCCAAGGTCAGAGGTGGAAAAAAAACACACATTACCACAATTAAAAAATGGAGTTCAGGCCTTACTGATGCCTGCAATCTGCTGCTCTGCCGGTAAGAACACACAGCGGGTGATACGCTTGCAGAACGTCATCTGATAGTCCTGTGCTGGGTTGCCACATCGGGGATTAATCCATAGTGTAGGGGATTTAAAAATTCAGAGGGTATTGGAGTCAACTGATAATGGGGGATTTTGAGGAGTTTTTAGGGGGAATCAATTTGCCAAAATCAGTTCTATGCCTCCTGATGCACAAAACTTTTTCTGTTGGCTGATGTCAGCCATCTTTGTAGCCAAGTACTATTAATATTAAGAGCAGGAGGAATGAGGCAGTGTAACTTCTGATGTTCTGTGATGCAGATGTTTTTTTTTGTACACAAGACATTCGATTGAGATGTCCTTTTAGACAGTGGGATGTTCCGTTTTGTAAAACGTGTGTAGAAACAACAAAAGATCATTAAAAGGTTATCATTTGCATGCTGGATCGAAATAATCAAACTTGTTTAAATTGTCAGTCGCTCGCTGTAAAACTGTCAGTTCATCAACACTGCTACCCAACTGCAAGTGGTATGGCTAGCGGCATTGGCCCCACTGGCTAGCTAGCTTGCAGGCAACAGATTCTTAATGAGAGGTGTTCATTTCCAGCTAATGCTATCTTGTTAGCATGTACACTGGTAATGCTAAATTCAGCAATGGATCAGCATTTTCAATAAATTTTGCTGTGCTCCATTGTTTTTGATATTGCGAGTGTCATGCTAAGTGAGTGTGAGTGTATACTACTTGATTTTGTTTAGTCTCTGTAGACAAAGTCAAAATCCATTGACTGATGTAGCTAGCTAGCATATTGTCAAGGATTCAGCAAAGTTGTCCACATGCAGTCCAAATACCAAAGACGTCTGCAACTCAGGGACATTACAGCTGAAGTTAACCTCTCTCCAACAAGCAGTGAAAAACTGGCAAAGAACGACCAAGCACAGGGCTCACAGTAACAGTATAATTAGGCCTCAATCTTAGACTGCTAAGTACATACACCAATATCTACTATCTACTACTATTTACTGTTCCTTTTTTTGTCTCCTTCCTCTGTTGTGAACCAATATGAACGTGTCCTTGTTTTTATAATGCACAGCCTACTTGCCTGCCTTTTATCAGCTCCTGTAGGTCGTTTGTTTTTGGGAACTGAACATTCAATAGGGGGGCATTGGTCCAAAAAAGGTTGCAAACCCCTGACTTAGAGTATCGCTTCTTTCTATTTTTTGATGGCCTACTGATACTGTTTTTAAAGCACTTATACTTGGAAAAGCGGCCAAATCTGTAACAAATTATGAGCTGTGACAATCTGTAATAAAACCCATTTATTCATCACATTTTAAAACAAGTATCTCATAAAGGCTTTACATAGCATACATAATGGCTTCATGAATCATATGAAAGCTAACATCATGATTCATAAAGGGTGATATAACTTCTTTTGCAACACATTATTCCAAATGGGTCATAACAAATAATGTCACCTGGCTAATGGCTACACATTATAAAGAGTGACATGAGGCAAACTTATGTATGATGCTTGGCTAACCTTGACATAACGTATGATGTCACGAAACAATCCAAATCAACCCAAGGGAAGTTAGTCCCCTTGATTCCTGTTAAAATGGCAGTCAATATCTCTAGCACACATTAGCACATTTTTACACTCTTTATAAACTTTAGCAATTTAGGCAGGTGACATTGTTAGTTATGTCACATTTGACATGGCATGTTGCAAAAGAAGGTGCTATGCCATGACATTTTCTTATGTAGGATCCATGAAGCCATTATGTCTTGTTTATGAATGCATTCTATATGCTCTATAAAGCCTTTATGAGATACGCTTTGTTTAAAAGTGTGACCTGTTTATTGATTTATTTATGACTAAGGGTGTGTTGATACACACAACCTTGCTTAAATTACGTTTAGGCTAAAAAAAGGATGCTGTGCAGGTTGTCCAGGCACTTGTGTGACAAGAATGTGTGACCTTCCTCCTATTCATTGCTCCACAGTGAATGACAGACAACTGTTCCTGGGAAAAGAGAATGAAAAGGAGGACAAAAAAATAAGAGGAAGAAAAAGAAAATAGATACAAGTTTTATCATCTATTCTGCCGCATTCTCTGACGCTCAAGGTCACCACCTTCCTGGAAAGTCCCACAGTGATTCTCACATTCCCACAATCCTCTGCCAGGGGAAGAAGCGGGAGGATTTGTCAATCACAATTCCCCAGTACCCGACAGATGACAGCACATCACTCATGGCCCCCTCCGCAAACCCCGCTAACGCCCTCTGTTTGTCTTTTTTTTTGTGAGGAATGCACACTGTTGGGAGATGCAAGCCTGCTTTTGTTCAACAAAAGAGTATCATGTCTGGTCTCAAGTGCAGCCCATTATTATGTCAACATAACTAATAGCCTGTATTAAGATAAAAAATACAATTAAAAATATTTGTTTTCTCAAAAAAAAAAAAAAAAAAAATATATATATATGATTTCAGTGAAAAATATATTTTTTTCTTGATTGTAATCTGTACTACACAATTCTACATTTACTTGCGGTTAAAGTGCACATTCTCAGCTTTTATTTTTATACATTACAGTTTCACCATGTAGAAAACACTTTTTGTACATTGCACCCATCTCCTGCCCCACATTTCAGGGCACCATAATATTTGGGATATACTAATATTACGTAAATGACAGTAGTCATGTTTAGTATTTTGTTTAATATCTTTTGCATGCAGTGGCTGCTTGAAGTTTGCGACCCATAGACATCACCAGCTGCTGAGTATCTTCTGTGGTGATACTCTGACAGGCCTGTTCATCTTCAGGTCCTGCTTGTGTCAGGGGCTAGTTGCTCTTCAGCATATGAAACACATTTTCATTTGGATTCAGATCAGGTTAATGACTTAGCCAGTCAAGAAATGTCCTGTTTTTGCCTTTGAAAAACTCCTTTGTTGCTTTGGCAGTATGTTTGGGATCATTGTCTTGCTGTAGGATGAAGCACCGTCCAATGCGTTTTAAGGCATTTGCATGAATTTGAGCAGACGAGTCTTCAGATGAGTCTACAGTCCTCAGAATTAATTCTGCTGCAGTTACAACCATATTACAATATTATCATATTATGGCAGTTACAATCATAACAACCATAATACCCCAGAACCATGTTTCGCAGATGGGGGGGGGGGGGGGGGTGAGGGTGCTTTGGATGTTGGCCATGTTATGGATGTTTTGGCCTCCATACTTTGCTTTTCATCACCCTAGTAAAAGTGAATTGTGGTCTCATCAGTCCACACAACCTTTTTCCAGAACTCTGCAGGCTTTTGTAGGTGCTTAGTGAACTGTAGCCTGACTATTCTTTTTTGTAATTAACTAGTCTTGCAGTCTACCAGGCCCTTTGTGATTACTGAGCTCACCAGTGCTCTCATTTTTTCTTAATGTTGCAAACCAAACAGTTTATTTTGGTAAGCCTAAGGTATGTACTCCAACTGTTTTTTTTTTAATTATTATTTTTCATTCTCATAATAGCTACCTTGACTGTCATTTGCGCAACTCATGTTTACAAATGCCAATAACAGACTTGAAGGGCATCAATTAGAATCAAGACTAGATACTGAAAGCTCTTATACCTTCATTGAGGAAGCAATTGAACACACTAATCAGAAAAATCTGTGACGGCGTTTGTCCCAAACATTATGATACCGGGAAATGAGGGGGGGCTATAAAAAGTCTACAAGTAATTTCTACATGGTGAAACCAAGCAGTACAATGTGCACTTTAACCACATGCAAATTGTTTCATTCAAATCTAAACTTGTGGAGTACAGAGCCAAATTAAGAGAAAATAAGTCCTTATCCCAAATAGCATGGAGCTCGCTATATATGTGAATTTCTTTTTGTGTTTGCAAAGTTTAACGGTAAAGAATGAACCACTCGTCCAATGTGTGCATCTTGTCTGGGCCTAAGGCGAGCGTGACTAGACAATAGAACTTTGGGTTAAAGTGGCTTGACACCTGGATCTTTTGTAATATGCCTCCCCATGGAAAATCATTTGCTGGCGCCACACCACGGCTAATTCTGCTGTCTCTGTCGAGCTGCCATGCCCTCCAGGGGAGGGTTAGTTAGCAGGAGTGCAGGGAGAAGTCAACGGTGGAGTAACATCTGTCCCAGACAGATGTCTTTGTTTACTGGATAGGTGGAGACGCCTCCATCTTCTGTGCTCTGTCATTTGCTCGCACCTCCGTCCGAGATGAGGCGAGGGTTCAAAATGAGTGGTGACCATGGTCTGGAGTTACGCTCATGGTGCATCTTCATCAATCCATCATCGTATTCTGTGTTTTATGATCATGATAATGATGATAATTATTATGATGAGGATGATGACGATAATGATGATTTATGAGTACCCAAAGCGGGGTTTGAACACACAAACAATAATGTAAAATTCTTCTTTTTCTTATTCTTCATCATATTATTATTATGTAATGCAATGCCTACCCATTTATCAATCAAGGGCATTTTACAGTATATTGCTTAATGCTGCACATATTTTCCATTTGTACAGACAAATGTGCTGAATAAATGCAGTTTAAATACCTTGCTCAGGGGTACAATGGCAGTGCCACACTCAGGAGCTGAACTTGCACTTGAATAATTACAAATCTAATTCCCTAACCTGCACGCCACACGTCCCTGTACTCATCTCACCGCCACTTATTAACTGATGACATGGCAACAAAATCCTATCATAATGAAACCAAATACTGCAGACAGTAAAACTACCCAACAAGAGGAATAAATGTTCCATTATTGCTCTAACCTCTATTAAGCCCATTTGCATTTTGATTCAAGAGGGGACAAGCATATACAAATAAATAAGAGCCGGTGGAATAAAGATAAGTTGTGTCCTTGTCCTGACTCTTGTAAACTTTGCAGCTTTAAAGTTAAGATTTCTAAATAAACAATGTCTGTCCATGATCCAGAAAACTGTTTATCACAGCCCACAATGTTGATGATACTGGCTCAGATAATCTTGTTTTATTGGATAAGTGTAGTAAGCACAATCAAAATAGTGGAGAGGCATAGGCTGCTAAAGAGACAAAAGAGGTACAAACTTATCTAAAATAGGTGAGCAACCTTTGAATGATTAATGAATGAGCTATGTTTTATTAAATAACCTGAAGCATGACATCTAAACGTGACTCAAAACAGACGAACAAACTGAGTCTCAATAGATAATTGCCTGTGCTCAATATGGGGGAAATATAGAAATAAAAAAGTGCTAAATAATACAATCACATAAAAATATATAATGTGAAATAAACTAAAAAACTGAAACTCACTTAAGATATTTTACAAAAATGTCACTTTACACTTTACTGTCAACTGTGCCATGTTAACCTTCACAAACCCGACTATTCTCGTTCATCAGGCCCTGTGAAAATTCAGCTGTCAGCTAATTGTACTGAACCTGGTCAAGATTCTCATACCGTTTTAAGCTTGGATATGCTTCCACGCTACAATATGGCAGACTGCACCGAGGAAGGGGTAAAAGCACCAGATGATGGTATTTTGCATAGCAGGCTGAAAAACAGATATGGTGACTATGCGGCCTAAACAGTTTTATGTCCTCAAAGAAACTATACAAAAATCGATTTTTAAAATATATATTAACTAATATTTTGACCTGGAATATTTCAATGAATGATAGTTGGTTTTACATCTACTATACAATACCAAGGGTGGCGGAACACTTTTCACACTATAGTCCAATAGGATGTAGAGTGAAACTAATTCAACGGAGACTTGAAATGTATCCGATTGACCATAAACAAAATTTCATGGGTCTGGTTCAGTATCAGAAATATCAGTTTCACAAATATAGATATGCTGTCATTTGCATTTTTCATGGTCAATATGGTGTTATCCTTTGAAAAACACGTTTATGGTCTTAGAATGAAATTTCTCTTGTTCTTGATCTTGTTCTCAAATTGCATTGACCCTCCTCGGTTTCTAATCACCAATGACTTGGCCTGGAATCACACTCAACCAAGTTGTTATTCCCTACAGCCCTGCCGACCAGTCACAAAAAAAGGAAAGATCCTTGACTGTGCCATGGAATAAGTACTCCTCTAACAGATCCTTGTTGAATATATTTACCAGTTTGTTGGAGATGATGCAATCATGTGGTAACCTCAACTGTCTGTGTCCCATCTGTTTTAGTTTTCTTTTTTGTTTGGAAGGGGGGGGGGGGGGGGGTCTGATAACATGTAACATGTAACATGTAACATGACACATGTGTCTGATAACATGTAACCTCTTAACCTGTCATATATGCAGTGACTTGAAACCCAGTTGTTACTATGGATGTCTTTTTTTTTCCTTTTCCCCTATACCCTGGTTGTCAATCATAATAATAATAATAATAATAACAATAATAATAATAATAATAATAATGCTCTGATTTAGCGGGTGATTTGTTCACATGTGATCAATTTTAGCATAGTATATACAATTTTTTTTTTAAAGTGCTATTTTTTTAATAGTGACAGCTAAAATAGTCTAAAATATTAGTCTTCACAGTAAACAAACATGAAAGTATCCAGAACCAATTAACCTCGACATGGATATTGAATAGTTGTATGACAAAATGGAATCTACAGTATGGAATCTGCAATTCTTCACTGTAGGTAGAGCTGTGCGCTCATGCAAATTATACAGGGAATTATACAGCAGTCTCCATTTTCAAATGTGCATTGAACAGAAACCTATTTTCAATTCAATTTGAGTGTGTGATGTCATAAAGGCTTAGGTGTTTCTTTATACAATTTCACGACACATTATAAAAGGAAGAGAGAAAAAAAAACTGCAATTTGTGCAGCACACTGTAATCCAGCTCCACAAAATAATTCATCTTCACATTTTTTGCATAGTACCCATTTATTCAGTGGACTATTTACTGAAACGATTCAGGTTAAGTACCTTACTCAAAGATTCAATGACACTGAACTTGTAACCTCTAAGTTACAATTCTCGTTCACTAATGAGTATACTACTTGTGCCATCATTAGGCTTCCATTTTGTGAATCCTCTTAGTGATATATTAACATATAGTAATATTTTTTCCTTCTTTTTTAAAGATGTTTAGAGAAACTGGTGATTCAAAAACCATCAACAAACAATAAAAATAACCAAACCATAAATAATAATACATTGAAAAAAAAAAACTTCAAACAGAAAATAAAAACAGTCAATCAATAAAAAAAAAAACAAAAAAAAAAAACAATAAGATAAATAAGTTAATAAATAGTTAAACAAATGAACAGCCAAGTGAACCTACGGCATATCCAATACTGTGTTAAGCCTGGCCTTGAATAGCATCATAATCTTTGTTTCAACAACATGTCACAGCAAACTGTTCCAAGCATTACTATCTCTTTGAGTAAAGACAAATGTCCTAGTATTTGTTCAGAATTTTCTCTTGGTTAATTTCTGCCTGTGTCCCTTAGCAACAGAACTCTTTTGTAACTGATTTTACTGACACCTGTAAGTAGTTTAAAGACATCTATTAAATCCCCCCTAAGTCATAACACATTTGATTGAAGTTTGCGACCTCAAGAGGTCTATCCTCATTACTCTTGAAATTCATGCTGGTAGCCAGTTTAGTTGCACTTCTTTGTATTTTCTTCAGAGCCTCTACATCTTTATTATACTGTGGTGCCAAAAACTGCCCACAGTGCTCCCAGTGAGGTATGACCAGTGCATTATATGATTACTTCTTTAGATCTATAATTGATACTAGCAATTATATCCCAGCATCTCTTGGCCTTCTTCACATCAGTAGTCCAGTGCTTAGACCCTGGTCTACTAGTACTCCTAAATCATTCTCACATTGAGCACAACAAATTTTTACTCCTCCCATGAAATATTCCTGTCAAAAATGTGTTTTCTCACATGCAGTACTTCACATTTGGCTATATTGAAAGTCTCCTGTCATGTTTCAGCCCACTTACGGATTCTTTTCAGATCTTTTTGGGTTATCCTAGAAGACCTCCAATTTTTGTATCCTCTGCAAATTAAACTACTTTACTACTGATCTCAGAAGCAAGGTCAATTATATAAATGAGGAAGAGTAGAGGTCCTGGTACTGATCCCTGTGGGACACCACTTTGTACTGGGCCATGCTTGGATGTGATTCCTCCTACCATGACACTTTGTGTTCGACCGTGATACCAATTTTGCAGCCACTCTGCTATGACTCCTGTGATTTCAACTGATTTCAATGTTATTATAGCCTCTCATGTGGCACTTTGTCAAAAGCTTTATGGAAATCCAAATAAATTATGCGATTGGCTTGATTTAGGTCATAGAATAATGTATCCTCAAAAATGTCTAAGAGGTTCATTTAGACAATGCCTTCTCTTGTGAAACCTGTGCTGACTATCACTTAAAGTACTTTTGTTTTCAAGGAAAAATTCAATTTGGTCTCTAATGATAGATTCAAGTATTTTACATATAATGCAAGTTAAACTGCCAGCCATGTAATTTCCATGGTCGGAACGGTCACCTCTCTTATATATTGGTATTATACCGCCATGCTTCCAATCATCTGGTATGACACCAGTATTACGAGATTGATTAAAAATAGTTGTCAGGAGTCTGTAAATAATTTCCACAAGTTCCTTAAGTACTCTTGGGTATATCCTTTCTGGGCCTGCCAACTTGCTTGTCTTAAATTTTTGCAATAATTTTAATACTTCTTCTTAATGTCGATTTTATCTATTGAATTCTCTGTTAGATAGGTATAATCCACTTACGTAAGCAATACATATCTATCTATAAATATATTTTACTTTTCCCTCCCTATAAACTTTGGATCATAGCCTCCCTACAGGTTCTCATAACAGCTCAGTGTGCCTGCATGTCTATATATCACAACATCTCCTGCATTTCAGCTGATATTATTCACAGTCCATTTATAATATCTTTCCCAGTAATTTGCATGTACAGTACAGTAACCTACAGTAACCTTAAACTCCAAAATCCTTGAAAGTAAGGATCCTTGAGGCTGATACTGATTGCTAGACATTTCACTCACCTGGACTCCTAAATCTAAATCAGTCCCTGATTAGATGGGAAGAATGAAAACCAACGGAACTACTGGCTTTGAGGGAAAGATTTGTGTCCCTACTGTAAACTTTGAGAGACATTGTTGCCTGCTCTGTGATTTGTTTATTATTATTATTATTATTATTATTATTATTATTATTATTATTATTATCAAAACAGAACAGTGAGAAGGGAAACCAGTTCTTTAGCAGGGGCACCCCGTGATCAAGCTATCCCCTCTGTAGGCCCTCATTATACTGGATTAGACCAACATGTTGCAATAAATAAATACAAACTTGGAAAACTCTGCTAGGAGCCCATCTATGCCAGGAATCCTATTGCTCTGCTGTTGTTCATTTCTCAGGTGTGCTCTTGGGACATTACAGGCATTTAGCAGAGTTTCTTATCCAAAGCAACTTACTGTACACAAGTTTTTACATAGCATTTACATTGCATCCATTTATACAGCTGGATATATGCTGAAGCAATGCAGGTTAAGTACCTTACTCAAGGGTACAATGCTAGTGTCCTATCGAACCTGTGACCTTTAGATTGCAAGACCAGCTCCTTATCCATTATATTACACTGCTGCCCAATCCACAATTTGGATTGTCCCTGGTGCAGTTCTCTCATCACAAGCATGCTGTGTGGAGGTTAGGGAATGAAGAGACTGCAACTTTCCTGGTCTCCTCCTTGTCATGTCTCTCCCCCACACTCTCCCAGAACTCCAGGGCTTCAAGGCATTCAGGTACCTGCTTCCTGTGCTCTTCCACTTGGGCACACCTGGGTAAACCTTGAATATGTCCCTTCTGACAGGTTTCCTTTGAGAGTGATGGGGAGGGACAGACAGTGAGAGAGAGAGAGAGAAAGATCCTTGTATCGTGCAGCATTTTACATTGTTTTCAAGACCTGCAGTGTTAGCACCTGTTGGTCTGTTTAGTCCCTGCACAGAAAAGCCATTACATGTTGGCTACATAGACCGGAGAAAAACTAAAGGAAAAAAAAAAACACTCCCATAGCCAGCAAAAAATAAATAAATAAATAATAATTACAGAAATTGTTCAAAAATGTACATCATGGTAGACACCATGGATTTCACATTGAATACCTAATATTTACATGACAATATTTTTCTTCTGTTAGTTTCCAGTTACAATATTTAATGCAAATGTGATCTAATTTGGGGAAATTTCTTTCCTCTTTATTGTTTTGAAAATAATTTCACATTCCATGCAACCGTAACAGTTCAGCACTGCATGCCATGTTTGACTAATGCACTTCATCCTAAGGTTTTTTGCCAGTGTTCCTTTCTGTGTGCTCATGGAAGAAAATGATGTCATCTTGATTCCAGTGACATTGTTTATAGTTATTCTCTTTTATTTGTCTGCATTTTGTGTGAACGTGACAAAAAACCCAAATGTCATTTTCCCCTCCCGTGAGCTCTTTGATTTATTTCAAATAACGTTCTCTCCATTTTCTCCCGTGGCAAGTTGCGCCATGTTCCTAGCACAGATAGCTTAACTCCTGCGACAGTATTTAGTCTCCTTTTTCTTGAAATCAATTTCGAATTGTTCTATTAGGAGCCAACGTCTTGAGAAAATAGGAAGACACACCATGAAATTGAACTGCCACTAAAGAGGGTGAGCTGTACATACAAATGTTCTTTGAACTGGTTTCATTACACGCAGATGTACAGAATGCAGGCCTGAAAAAGCATAATGCTGTTGCTACTGCTGGGGCCCCTCCTGGGGCAATGCGAATATTTATAATAACACTTACACAACTAGCAGTGCTCTTTTAAGTCTTTCTGCAACTGGAACAAACATTTCATTATTTTTGCTTCATGGAAATCTTGATCCTATTTAGAATTTGACATAGAACTACTGACGATTGTCATGGTTTCTGCGCAGGCTGATACAGCTACACAGGCAACACGCAAACATGCATGCAAGCATTCACACACACACACACACACTTAATCTTCTGTACTGAAACCAGTTTTCCGTCAATGAGGTTACCAAAGCTATATATACAGTGACCCCAATAATGTTTGGGATTTTGTATTGATTTGGCTCTGTACTCTCAATTTTACTGAATGGTTGATTTGACTGGACTTGAAACAAATAGGTGGTCTCTGACTTTTGCACCGTACTGTATGTATGTACATACATACACATGATTCATTTTTAATGATTTAATGAAGATTCTACTTGATTTGCATTAGTACATTAGCAAAAACAGACCAATAAATTGCTTCTAAACAACAAAACATGCACACACATACAAACATAATAATGATGCTACAACAAAGTTCAATTTCTTTTTTTTTTCTCTCTTTGTATCTACAGGGGCTTTACATTGTGGTTGTCAATTATTTTGTTCCAGAGCTATTCTGGTAGGGACCTTTATTTTATTTCATTCATTTCTTTTTTCTTTTTTTGCCTGTTTCTTTGAACTTTCGTTTCAGTTCCTTTTCCTTTAATTCTTGCTCCACACATTACTGTTCTAAGCTCTTTCTGATTGAGAGGCTCATTTTAAAGACTTCAAGGCCACCGGTAATAAGTTGGGCATGCTGTCAGGCCGCTGTCACATCACATATTGAGGTTTGACAGGAACAAAGACAATGAAAGCCTCTATATTTTACATCGCAGTGTTACAAATTACGATCAATCATTTTGTCCTGGCAAACATATTGACCTATGAAGCATTCTCTACAAAGGTATGTCATTATAGCCCACAACAGTGAAAGTTTTGCCACTGTCGTTATTAAACACCAATGTTTCGCACTCTCAAAACTTCATGATTGTCAATTATCATAACTGTCTGGAATTACCGTATATGGCTATTAATCACAAAATTATTAATTATTTCTGAGCAAAGAAAGACCAATTTAACGCTATTTGAATGCATAAAACAAATTGTGAAATGGAATTTAATGTTCATCGTTAGTGCTAGCCATAACAAATTGGTTATCTAGCTAGCTAGACATGAGAGTTAACCATGACGATCCTGCTAAAAAGATTACGTTAGTCATCTTTAATTATTAAGCCAACAGCTAACAAACACAATAGCTAACGATCCTGCTAAAAAGATTACGTTAGTCATCTTTAATTATTAAGCCAACAGCTAACAAACACAATAGCTAACATCAACAGAAATGGGTAGCTATGTGGTTTCTCCTTTGGATCCTACACTTTGTGGCTAATTGACTGCTTGCCACTTTGGACAAAGTCAGTGCTCGTGCCTATTTGCTGTCTGCAAATGCTGGTTCCAGACATAATGGTCTGTCATTCTTCTCATGATCTTTCAGAATGATGGTATTATTCAAACTTTGATAAGCTAGCCTGATTCATAAGTTAGCATTCTCTCCCACTTTAGGTCTATGGACAATTCATTGTCATAATTTCAGAATTGTGAGGTCTCATTCAAATTTAGTCTACAACCATAGAAGTATAAAAAACACAAGTCACAGAATGACTGACAGAATGAGGTGTCTTGTTTTGGGATCTAGCTACTGGATTTAAATTTTAGCTATGTTTGCACAAACATGTCTTAATGTTTTAGGGGTGGGAATGGGAGATGGCCTTTGCTATCCTGAGCATTGCAAGAGGGTCCTTCCACCACTGTGGGGATAAGAGGAGTGATCATTCCATCTGATCATTCACTTCCATGTAGGCTGATTTGATGTGAGCGGTATCAGGTGGCCAGTGAAGTGAGGTGACTAGGGGTGTGACGCAAGCGTGCTCGGGAAGGCTTTCCATAGCTGTGTAGCTCCATTCCTGATTAGTTACAGGGTTTAGCGGCACAGGCAGGGAGGCCGGAGTGAAGGTGAGCGCAGTCATCCAGATATGAGAGTACATTACATTACATTACAGGCATTTAGCAGACACTCTTACTCAGAGCGACTTTTTTCATTTGACATCGCATTTTACATTGCATCAATTTATACAGCTGAACTAGGGCATAGACTAGGGATTGAGTTAGGGCTGCACAATATATCAGATCGCTATATCTTTTTTTTTTTTTTTTTTTAGCATAATATTAAATGCTCATGGTATTCAAAATTTAAATACAGGAGGCAATAATAACCCTATGACGTGGCCACGCTGGGCCTTGACACTCTAAATCACTTTGTATTCTAGTGTTTCCTCAGAATGGTAATTAAACCTTCCAGGAAAGGATACATTCTCCCCAGATCCCCTTGATTCTTTGTAGTGAAGGGAAAGAGGAAGAGAAACAGACATGGGTTGATGTTCCATTCAAACATAATGGAAGACATAAATAAACTGAGGATGGCACAGTGGTGCAGTGGGTAGCACTTTCGCCTCACAGCAAGAACGTCCCGGATTCAAATCCCAGTCTGGGCTTTTCTGTGTGGAGTTTGCATGGTCTCCACTGTCCAAAGACAATGGTAAATGATGTTTCAGCTTAACAATGAGCCAAAACATGAGCCCAAATCTGAAAACAGGTTAACTGATAACAAACTTACTGTTAAAAAATACTTGCAATAGCCATCTTAGACTTAGATAGCCAGTGTAGATTTGACCCTGATTTCAAATTTGTTGTTTTAAATTAAATAGGCAGTCCACAAGTGTGGACCAAGTCCATTTGAATGTAGGAATGGACAGATCCCCCCCCATGTTCAACAATGCTGTAAATCACTAAAGAAGATAACTTCGGATTCACACACTCATGAAATATGAAAATTCAAATTTATGTAAAAATATGATTCAATGGTTCACATTAGTGTTAATGCACCAGTTGCATTAGTGTTGCATGTCCCTTAGCAACCATGAGTCATTGTTAAGAGCTACAAAGAATTCAATTACATAGTTTAAAGGACACAATTGAACAGTTAATATAACAGACAAGCTTACAGTGCCATCGTTTGAATGGCATTCAGAAGGCCTATGGCGATGTCCACCCACCAGTTTCCATGGTAACTAATATGTCATTTCTCAGATAGTTCTGGTGTTACACTAGTCTGTTGGTCCCCCCAAAACAAGGTTGTACAGAAACGGCTTTAACTTTTTTTCTGCATAATCATTTAACAGTTTTCACATTGTCAAATTTAAATTAAATGTCACATATTTACGAGGAGGACTGAATCACAGATCTGCCTGCATTAGCAACCCCATAAATAGAAATTTATTGTCATTGTGTTCTGTCATTGTGTTCAGCCCATTCAGCCAGTGACTTTGTCCCATTTCTGTCTCAACATTTTCCGGGAACTATGTCTCCTGGCTTCTCACATAAGTGCTTGCTGGAGTTGTGTCCTGCAGAGAGGAACTCAGATTGAAATCAATTTAATACTCAATGAGTTTGTAATAACGGCTTTCAGCTAAGAAAGGTTCTAGAGGGATTTTTTTTTTCTTCTTTGTTCTTTCAAGAAAAAAAAAGCTTTTGAGTGCATTATAGTGCATCAATAGTTTTTTTTTTCTTCTTCTTATTTCTTCCTTTCTTTCTTTCTTTTCCAAAGCAATAATGTAGCACTTTGCCCTAATGGACTGCAGATCACAAATTAAAATGACAAACCTGCTGGGACAAGAGGTATTGGGGATGTTGCTGGACAGCTTAGACAAAAAGATTTCACATTTTGTGAATTTTTTTATTTATTTTGATTATTTTAAAAAAGAAAATCTTTATTATAAACCAACAAGCCAAAGACCATTAAATCCCCCAGGTATATCTATATTTGTATATACCTGAAAATCAACGGGGTATAAAATTTCTCCTTGGTCTCGCATCGCAAAATTGTGCACATTTAGTCAACATTATTTGAAATTGCGGATACATGTGCTTTTTGTTCTAAACACTGACATTTGGGAAATATTCATGGCTGCATTTATTCATCTATATTGTGCAGATTTTGTCATTTAAATGATCTTGAAGTGCAGGTTTTTCTAGATAACCTTTATGTGCCAACAATTAACGTGGCAGTTACTTGTTTTAAGTGATTTTTCTAAATTGAATTCATCATTTAATCTCTCTAACATGGTGTGCAGAAAGAGGCTGTGTGTTTACCTGCCAATGAATTATTCAGGTGAGTTTATGGAAGGATTATTCAGATTGTTGGCACACTTGTTAATCAAGAAAAAATATTGAAAACAGGTTGAGACCAATGATCAGTTAACAGGGAAGTTTTACTTTTTTTTTAAACTTTATTTTCAGCTCACCAGTCACCACTAAAAAAGCCACAAAGGAGATTTGAAGCATAATTCCTTAACTGAATGAGCCACCAAGTCTTTCAAAAAAAATAAAAATAAAAATAAATATATATATATATATAGTTTGCTACTTGTCTTTTCATTATTCATTTGAAAATGCAAGCGCAATCAATTTACAAGGTTTTGTTGACATCATATATCAAGCCAAAAAGTTACTGCCTTTTGGCTCACTGGCTACATGAATGTTTAGATGATTGTATACCTTAGTGCTGCTTTTGATAAAGTTGGCCACTCAATTCTACAACAGCAGAAAACCTTTCTTCAGCCAAACAAGAGAATCTTGGGGTAACCGAGACTTTAAGCCGAATATAAAATCATATGTTAAACATAACTAATATGTCATTTCTCAGATAGTTCTGGTGTTACACTAGTCTGTTGGTCCCCCCAAAACAAGGTTGTACAGAAACGGCTTTAACTTTTTTTCTGCATAATCATTTAACAGTTTTCACATTGTCAAATTTAAATTAAATGTCACATATTTACGAGGAGGACTAAATCACAGATCTGCCTGCATTAGCAACCCCATAAATAGAAATTTATTGTCATTGTGTTCTGTCATTGTGTTCAGCCCATTCAGCCAGTGACTTTGTCCCATTTCTGTCTCAACATTTTCCGGGAACTATGTCTCCTGGCTTCTCACATAAGTGCTTGCTGGAGTTGTGTCCTGCAGAGAGGAACTCAGATTGAAATCAATTTAATACTCAATGAGTTTGTAATAACGGCTTTCAGCTAAGAAAGGTTCTAGAGGGTTTTTTTTTTCTTCTTTGTTCCTTCAAGAAAAAAAAGCTTTTGACTGCATTATAGTGCGTCAATAGATTTTTATTTATATATCAAGCCAAAAAGTTACTGCCTTTTGGCTCACTGGCTACATGAATTTTTAGATGATTGTATACCTGCTTTTGATAAAGTTGGCCACTCAATTCTACAACAGCAGAAAAACTTTCTTCAGCCAAACAAGAGAATCTTGGGGTAACCGAGACTTTAAGCCGAATATAAATTCATATGTTAAACATGTTACCAAAGTCTTCTTTTTCATCTTAGAAATATAGTAAAGATAAGATCATGTTTTATCACTGCCAAATGATGGGGAAATTATCCATCCTTCCACTTATTTCATTTAGACTTTATTACTGCAACTTCCCCAACTATGCCACCACACAGCTGCAGCTAGTAAAAACTGCGGCAGCCAGGGAATTGACAAGTACACAAATGTGGAATCACATTACCCCAAACTGAAATCCCTAAACTGACTTCCAGTTGATTTGAAATTAACTTTAAAATACTCTCTCTTTTTAAGGAAAAGCGGGATAAAAATATAATAGAATTTTTTTTTAAACTATAAAAACATGCTCCATTCCATGTCAACCAGAGAGAGCACTAAGCACTTCTGTTCCTAAAATTGGGGGACAGGACAGGTGATGTTTGATTTCTATTCCCCAAAACTCTGGAAACCACTTCCACAGAAGTTCCACATTCCACAGTCCATATTTAAGAAAATAGTTAACCATATGTATTTAAATCTCAAGCCAGACTTTACATAACTCTACAGGACACCCCTTTTTTCAATGAGACACCATCCCAAGCATACATCATAACTTTTAGTAATAAATCTAGGACATATACAGAAAAAGAAAAATAGCTTACACAAATGTAACCGTGCATATCTCACAAGCAATGTCCTTTGTATATCGGAGTAGTCTGGCTTTGGACGGAAAACATACTTGTGCATATAGAGTATGCTTCACAGTCTGGACTGCTATGAGGTTAAAAAAATAAAATGCAACACTTAAGTCTCCTACAGATAGTAACATTTGTTGGACCGTCAACATTAAAGACTTTCTGTGAATAACACTATTCCTATTTTCCCTGTTCCTGTTATGGTCTCCTTGCTAATCTGTTCTTTTCATGACGGGTTAGCCATTGTTTCATCATGTGAACATCTTCACCAAAATCAATCTTTATTTTGTTGTTGTTGGTATCACATGATGGATTGAGTGCGGTAGAGAAGGGGGCACTGTGATTACCCCCTAACGCCGCACCTGAGACCCTGCGCCCGGCATCCTTCATTAACATTCCAGCCTGTACATAAACTGCCTCGTGTCTCACAGTTTCGCCTCTAATGATTTATTAATAATGAGGGGCCTGCTTTTTGTTGCAGTAGGAGGCTGCAGTAGGAGTCTCACACTGCGTAATTGGCAAGCAGAAACTCTAGCAGGGTGCGCAAACTCGCGATGGCGAGGATAGATCAATGCCTTCTCTACCCCTCATCCGCAAGCCTCTGCATTCCCACGAAACCCATCCAAGCCTATTTCAAGAAAATGAAATACAAACCAACCCGAGACGCTACAAAGAGACGATCCGATTCACATGCATATTTCCTTTTGTTTTTGTGAGATTACTGTACATATGTTTGAGAATGTATGTGATGTGATATACACTCATGACCTGAGCATGTTAGGTTTGATGCCTAATGGAGAGTTTCATTGTATTACTGAGGAATATATTTGACCTCAGATGCTTCCTGGAGTATTCAGCTGTAGTCCAGCTAGTACGTAAACATGTAAACAGAAGATGCCAATACATCAGGACCTCTGCAATGCAGATGCTACACGACTAGTACTAGCACTACTAAAGATATCACCAATAACTACTGTAGATAAATATATTTTACCAAATATACACTAAATGTAAAGTGTACCTAAGAATGTAGGATAGGCATATATAAGCATTATGCTTCTGCCTGTGCCTTTTCAGTCACTACCTAATACATAGATTGTTGACTTGTTTATACTGTCTAGACTGTTTATATTTATTGTATTGTGTGTGATGACTGAATAAAAATACTACTACTACTACTACTACTACCTGTGCTGAAAAGGAGATGCTATTCTTAAACAGAGTTTAAGCTGTTTAAGATGTTAGTAGTTAATGTTGAAATTCATTTTATTTAGGCCAAGATCGTGTCTGCATTGATTAATTTTCATTGCAGAAATGTACCATAAATGTGCAATAAAATTAATCTCAGTTGCATTTTATGTTAATCTGACACGTCCAGCTGCCTGATGCTACTGTCAAAACATAAATGTATGCTGAGTGACAGTTAGCAATGGGTTTTTGCAATGCTACATTCTATGAAAATGTTGCTGAATTCAGTGTTCAAGTTAGATATTTGAAACAAAATGGCGTCCAGGGAGGGTAAATTGTCCAAACTTTGAAATTGCAGGGGCTGTAGAGTGTACTAGTGGAAGGACAAATCAAGAGGTGAATTAAGAGCAAGGTAGGCTTTTTCCATCTGCTTTCCAAGAAATAGGCCCAGATTTTAAGTGCTGGAATAAATTCTGTGATGCATTCAACTCTTTTTCCAGAGCTTCCCCCACACATTATTTTCCTCCTGGCTTTGGGCACTTTTTGGACCTGGTCCCATTTGAAGTGGGGGTAACTGCTACGGATTGATGCTCGTATTGCCGGGAGAGTCCGCAAGCATCGATTTGCAGAGCTCTCAATGTCTGCAGCCCAGAGCACAAAAAAGACCACACACAGGCATAATTATCACAAATTCAAGCCTCCTTCATATAATGAGGTTCAATCATAGTGATACCTATGATGTTCTGTCTTACGACATCTTAGAGTTTTATAACAAATAATAATAACAGAGAGGGAACAATTCGGAAACAGATTGTAGTCGAGTGCATAGAGCGCAAATGAATGAAATGTGCCTCTTTTGTGTTCTTAAATCAAATATACAATAAGTTACACAACAAGGCCAGTGATGAAAACCAAAAGGTTTTGTTTCAGTCACAAAGGAACTCCTTAGTGCCAGGCTTGCAGTAGAAGAGGAAATACAATAGGGGTGTTTGATTTCCTATGCGCAGGCACAGCAATAAAAGAGTCTTTTGCAAAATGTCAATGAAATGCCATGGTCCAATGGTATTCTGCCAATTTCTGGTTTGAGATGCAAAGAAGCTTTCCACAAAGGGAATCCAATTCTCAGTGTGTCGGAAATTTATCAAACAGGTGCTTGCAGTCAGATACAATTATAGCATCTTCGTGTGAACAATTTACAGAATTCCTAGCCATATTAGCCTAGTTTTTTTTAAATCCACACGTCCACACATAAAAAATGCCAGCATATCACAATTAATATATTTAAAAAAAATGTTCTTGCTTGTAGGAGTGGATCTGAGGACTTTTTATCCTTTATCCTTTCGTGCAGTACCTTGTCAGCACTTAGAGCATAATTATAACACAATAGGTGGAATAAGTTTCAGTGAGCTCAGGGCATAAGGGACATGGTATTGTTTCTTTTTAGGAGTCCAACAATTTTACTTCAGAAGAACCCATTATTTTATGCAGTTGAACAGATATATTCACTTAAATAAATCAAAAGAACACAGCTAAAATGCACAAAAGGGTAAACTTAAAAGGGCTGGTGTTTTGCAATAAGTTTTTTTTTTTTTAAATCCTGAAAATGTACTCATTCAGATTCAGCAAGCCACTTGTGTGAGTGAACCATTTCTTTGTAAGTGCATGCAGAATGTGTTTCTGTACAAATACTCTAAAAATAATATCTGTAATCTTCCTTTAAAAAAACAAACTCAGTGCTCTGTATGACCATTGTTCATTTCAGCAGGAGGACATCCCTTACGGCTATGCGAATGGAATCAATTCTGCTTTAACAGCAGGTACTGAATCAATAATTATTTACTGTACATTGAACCCTCAAACTGGGAAGTAAATAGCAAACAAAACAAGAATACATTTTACCACACCACACACATGCCTCCTCACTCCAGTCTGGACATCAAACAGGCTTGCTATTTCATTAATTATGGCTTTATAATTTATTTGTAGCATCTGCATAAGCATATGCATAAGCATATATATATACGCATAGTATTGGTAAATAAAAGATTGTTCAAGGTTATTTTTCTTATTATTCATTTGTATATAGAAACAAAGGATGAAACATACTGCTTCTAAATGTGATTGGTGTTTCCCAAACCTGAAGTGCACTCCCTACAGTCGATCTCCTCCCATACTACAATATGCCTTCAAATGGTGTCTTATTCAGGATTTTGCTGACTCATTTGCTGAGGGAAAAGACGGCTCAATTCTGCAACTCACTTGAATTGGCTTCTTAACAGAGCAACAAGAAAAAAAGCTTCTGTGAATTGAGTTATTGAATAATCATGCCTGAAAAAATAGTGCTGACACCAATACAATGAATTGTGTTTTGCTGCAATTGTAGCACAAAATTTTTGCCAAAAATTATACAATTTTGACTGTGATAAAAGAGAGCAGGGAACTGTTTTCCTAGAGTGCTTCACACTCAGATAGCTCTGAATGGAATTTCTTGGAGGGACACACTCAGTCTAACCCAACTGGTGCTTTCTCTTCGTGTACTTATGAGTAAATAGTTATTCATTTGAGTGCCACATTTTAAAATTATTTTTACATGTCCGGCATGACTACCCCTGAAATCAACATCAAGTATTGTACGGACAATAAAACAACTAAAATGTGTTATGCATACATTTGAATAAAAGCGCCACTGAATTGCATTGCAACAATACAGTGAAGTACCATTTGCTGCAGCTGTAGCCAAAATTAACACAATGCGGACAACAAAGGAAGGGAAGCCTGATTTCAAAACTTTTACTGAATACAATCATTTCAGAACTGTAGCAGGATACCTGAAAAAAAGTGATTTTGATAGAATACATACCTAAACACAGAAGGCAGATCTGTGGATATTGTTTATTATTTTAAATTATGGTGTTTTATGGTTTATCGTTTTCTTATTTGGGCTGGTTATGGGTGCAATGTATTCAAGATTTATATATTGGTTCTTTGTTGGCATAGTTAACTTGCCGTATAGCTTTAGTGATGTTGCACTCTCACTGGTCTGGGATTGTTGTTAGCCATATATGGTACTGTTGCTTATATAAATCAGTCGAATGTGCTCCTGTTATACACTGGTAGATGCTCTGGATAAGCGCATCGGTTAAATGAATTTAATGTAACGTACTGTATTGTTAAAACACTGTGAGTACCAGATTGCAAATGTGCCTCTTTGCCTGCTTTATGTCTCCAGCAGTGGCAGAAATTAGTGCGATACAATTAGGAAATAGCAAAGCTGAACAGTTTTCATTCCAAGTAGGAAAATGTTTTCAACTATATGTTGCTTGCCGTCCATTTTTCAATGCATTCAGAAAAAACGGAACCCGTTCCATTTGGCCCTGTACTTTGCGCTTGTTCATTAGTAGGCAAATCTTCCCAGTAACAATGCTTGAAATCAAGGTGACTAATAACCTCTTTGAAAACAATTTTGGACATAAGAGCGCAGAACCAGGCCGGCGAGACCAACTGATGGGCTATTTAATTGAGCTTGGCATGGTTTCCACTCTCATAATTCCGAGCAGTGCTGGCATACAGCACTCGGACTGCAGTGCAGACACCTTTTCATTGTCTGCCACAATCTCTAAGAGTCGGTTACACTATTTGTGATTCATAAGTACATTTATTTATAGTCCATTTGTGATTCATGTTCAATGACAATATAATCATATATATATATAATATATATATATATATATATATATATGAAATTTAAAAAGAAAAATAGACGCACTTAATGGAAATCATATTTGAATATAATTATCAATCTAAGCTGTAAAGTACGGATCCCCACAGGCAGTTGTTGCACAGCCACATGACGTGTGCTTTAAAATGACGTTTTGTGAGGAAGTTATGGGCACTTTACTTTGGTAAATTAAATCCCAGAGGGCTCTAATGTCCCAGAGGACAAGCTGGGCTTCAAACATTAGCCCTCTGTATGGGAAAATTGGACATGCATTCTATGGTGGAGGGAGAGGGGGGATATAGGTAGGAATTACATTAGCAGAGCTTCTCTACCACTTAGACTGCAGTGCGGGCAACTTTTTATTGTCCGCCTCAATAGCCGGTTCCCCTATTTGCGAATCCCAAGACACATTGTCAGATGATTACAGCATAATTGGGTGTATGACAGATTAACCTGTAAATACTCATTAGTAATTTTTATTCTCTTTCTGATGAATGGACCGTGACTCTTCTAAGTTTTTTATTCTTTGTTTTGTTTTTTTCCTGGGGGGAGGGTGGGGGGGGGGGGGGGGCAGCATGCATTATGCAAAAGGCAGGAATAAAGCTCGGACAGGTCGCCAATCCATTGCAGGGCACATACATTTATTCCAGTGGGCAATTTAGAGTCTCCAGTTAGCTTAACCTGCATGTCTTTGGACTGTGGGAGGAAACTGGAGTACCTGGAGGAAACCCACGCAGAAATGGGGAGGGAACATATGCAAACTTCACACAGAAAGGCCCCAGCCAAGATTGGATCTGAGCTCCATACTGCACCACCGTGCTGCCCCATGCCACAGCAAACAAAATATAGCACACAGATACACACGCACACACACACACAGAAAAACACATTTTTCTAGCTGTCTGAAGAGTCCTATTGTTCATGTGTTTGTGTGAGCTGTCCTTACTTTCAAAAGATACCACTTTGGTTGGTGACTTCGGTACCCACTCAGACAATAATACAGAGCCTGCCTGCTCACTGCTTTCACAGTCTCCTCCCACACAGGGCTGGCAGGCATCTTGACCTTGTGTTCCAACTCCTGGATAACCTTAGTCTTTTTTTTTCTTTTTCTTTATCATTTGAGCCCTCCCTCCCTTAGTGCACCACCTTTTGCCATCACTTCCCTTCTTCTTATATTTTATATACCTCCTCAGTGGGTTTAACTCCTCATCCCCTCTTTTGGCTTCTCTCACATCTATCTGCTAACTCCATGTCCACTCGTATGTGTGAAGAATTTTCCGGTCTTGACACTCTCTTCTCCCTCTTTCATCCAGGTCAGCAGGACCATCCTCAAGTAGCGGCTGGCTCTGTGCGCTGTGATCGGCAGCGAGGAAATGGATAAGTGCCCGAGCCCTCCTCCTGCGACCCTACGCTCCACCCATCTCTCCTATTCAACCCCTCATCCTCTGTTATTACCGTTAAAATATCCTTTTTCCGGGCAGAAATCCAATCCTTAGCTGCGTACCCACATAAACTGTTTTCAACCTTCCACTCCCTTCACCCCCCTCTCTTATTCCTATTCCCTTTCTCCTGCTCCCTCTCTCACCGCAGATGAATTTTTCAGAGTTATTTGAGGATAACGTCGGTGACACCCATAGATCCATTAAGTCCCCAGCTGAGCAGCCATGCAAACTCCACACACCTGGCCTTCCCCCAATCCTGCTACTCAACTGTCAGGACCTGACATCTTCTGTCTCACAAACTGTGCCTGCTTTCTGTTTCTCTCCCCCCCTACCCCACTACCCCCCACCCGCACAACTATTCTTTTCTGTGCATTTCCCCCCTTCACACATTCATTCATCTCATTACTATTACAAATTCATTGATCTTGCTTCACCTCTGGCTGCTGTCCTAATGCCCTCAAACAGGTACACATCACAGGACTGTGATGGAGAGAACAACACAAGCAGCATCCACCCCCACCCCCCAGACTAAAATGCATTAGGGCTGCTAAGAATGCACAAAAAAATGATTAAATATTGAAACGGATTGCTTTAAAATGTGCAAATAAATGATTTGTAAATAGTTATTAAGTTCCTTATGAAATAGCAGTGCTTGACTGATGTGCCCTTGTTGCTCATTGCTCAGAAAGCACTGTTGCATGTTGCTTCTGTAAGACATAATGCTGTCTAATGACAATTTAATTAATTACTGTCCTCTGCATACAAACACTCAAGTGGCACTTTTCTAAAACAAAATGCTACCCAGATGAATAAAGAAAACACTACACATTAGCAAACTGCTAACAGACTTCAGTATGGTAAATAGAGAGTTACTGTAGGGCTTCAAATGTAAAGCATTTGTGAACTGAAACACAGTTAAATTGGTGATTCCTGAAAACGGTGTTTATTAAGAAAGCAAACACTTGCGTTCATCAGTATGTCTAAAGTCAAATGCTCATGGACTTCAGGCCAAAGTCCTAATTGGGGTCATCCCATCTCCACTGAGACCACTGTAGCTCTTCTTTCATGTGTCCTTCTGTCTGTGCCACAGTGTAACGCATTCAGACCCCCTAGTAGCAGAATTATCTACCCATCTGACTAAATCACACCTGTCTGTGTACTTGTTCTACAACCAGATGACTCAATTCTTAAATAAATTCCGTTAAAGCTTTGGAAAGGTCGTCCTGTTCAATGTTAGTCATTAATGTCTGTTAGATTTGTGTGAGTCATCATTTGAAACCATGAAATGATTATGACTTAAGGCAACGTTGCCTTTTAAGATCACTGTTAGGTTTTGTGCTCAGTCAAATGCAGCACAATTATTTTGCTCCTGAAGATAATTGCTAGGCATTACATACTTTACAATTTTTAACACTATCTTCAATCCCCCTGTAAGTGCACCATGTGCCTGTGCCTGTTGCTTGTACCAGCAATGATGCATTCATGTATCATACTGTACTGGCTGTCTCTGGATAAAAGCACAAGCCAAATGAATATGTAAAAAGCACACACACACACACACACACAATCAATGAAAACCAAATGATTAGGCCTTGTTGGAATGAAATAATCTGACCTTATTACATAAATGGCTTTCATTCAATGAAAGATACAATTGACAAATTTTGCTGTCTCTTCCTTAAGTTGGACCCATAACATAGATTGTCTTGATATACTGTAAGCTCCATAATGTTTAGGATCAATACATATTACATTTTTGATTTGGCTCTGTAGTCTACAATTTTTAATTTCTGATCAATTGACATGTGGTTAAAGAACAGATTCTCACCATTAATTAAAGGGTATTTTTACACATTTTGCTTTCACCATGTATAAATTGCAGCACTTTTTATCAGGGCTCAAAAACATATTTCTTTCCTATCCGTTGGCTCCAAGCAGAATCTGAATTTTAATGTTTCTGTTCTTGTTGTGTGCCCGCAACATAACATTCCTGAACCGGTTAAAACAAAATAAAAAAACGGTAATTTCTTTCCCTGTTCCCTCACCTGGCAAACATTGAAACCAGCTTAGTAGCCTGTCACAAAACATTTGTAACCGTGTTTCCAATAATAATAATAATAATAATAAAAATAAACACAAGGCAGCACGGTGGTGCAGTGGGTAGCACTGTCACCTGACAGCAAGAAGGTGTTGGGTTCAAATGAGTGGTGTGCGTGCCCTGCAATAGAATGGCCACCTGTTCAGGGTGTATTCCCACTTCCCACTTCCCACCCAATGCATGCTGGGATAGGCTCCAGCACCCCCGCAATCCTGCCCATGATAAGCGGGTATAGATATTGGATGGATGGATAATGAACACAGATATACAGTATATGTTCAGTCTTCAGTACGACCCATTCGACTGTCAATGTTCGTCTATGGAGATTTCATGGCTGTATGCTTCAGTTTATGCACCTGTTAGCAATGGGTGTGGCTGAAGTAGCAAAACCACAAATTAGAAAGAATTTCCACATACATTTGGTAATGCAGTGTGTGTGTGTGTATATATATATATATATATATGCACAATATTTACTGTGGTGAAACTCAAGAAAACGACGTGCGAATACTGTGAAAAAGTGTTTGGCAGTAAAAAAACCTCTAGGTTGCAGTGTGGGAGGTGTATGTTCACAAATAGTTATGAAGCGGAGTGCAGAGGGAGTGGCACTTCTACAAATTATTTTAGTTTTCACTGTGATTCTTATGTTTTTTTTTCAGCAAGTAAACAGTCCTTCTTGGAACCGTTCCCAGGCATAGACAGCTTTGGCAGATCCCCACTATAAGCGCATTATTCCTCGTTGTCTTCGCTTTGGGGGACCTGCTCACTAACTCTGGGCGTACAAGGGCACATGATTGACACTCATCTCCACTATAGGGCTGCGTGGATAAACCGAAATGCCCAACTGTTACCTCTGCCTAACCATTTGTATCCACGGCCTCAGTTCGCAGCTGAGGGTTTTGAAATAAATGTGACATTTTGTGTGCAGTGCAATGACTAACACAGGCCAACTCATTCCTTGTGAACACTCACCTTCCTTTGATTCCTATGCATTTTTCAGTATGTCCACTGTTCAATGTATTCATTTTTGCATCCATTTTGACACACAGAAACTGAATGAACAGATGCTGATCTTAGGCCACTGCCCTAGAACGAGGGACAGATAACTCTTACCTCTCAGATGTGTTTTGATTTTAAAAAATAAGAAAAAATAATAATTTGGAGAAAAGGAGGCCATGATCTATTTTTTTCCATGCTTTTCTCCCCAGTTTGGAATGCCCAGGCATGCTCACATTGCAACGCTCATCGCAACCTCTGTTGCCAATTTAGGAGAGCACCAAAGAGCATGTGCTTTCCTCCGAAGCATGTTATGTCAGCCACCACATTTTTTCACGCCACATTTCACAAGTCAGGCTTGTGGAGAACACTTCATCTTCATCTGCAGCCGAATCAACCAGCGTGGGTTGCTGGTGCACAATCCCAGCTGACTGAAAGTCTCCCATCTCCTGGGCAGTGTCAGTGGTAGCGCCAAGTGCAGGTCCCCCTGTGAGGCTGCCAGTCACAGTCAGTACTACCATGGTCTGGCTTCCATTCATACACTAGAACAGTGCTTTAACAGGATGAGCCACCTAGCAACCTCTGCTCCCACCTTTCTCTCTGTTTAAATTTCTTTCAACTCTCTCCCACCATTCAGTGCAAGGCTTGAAATGGACTTACGGGACAGACTGTCTGTCTGCCATATTGACCGCACATGAAAGAACTTCTCTAGAGTGCATTATTCATCAAGGTTTTGGATTCTGCAATTATAAATTCATGGACTGATTTAGATCTCTAGAGCTCTTGCTCAAAGGGAAAGTTTGCGTCTGTCTAGATGCACGGCACGCACCGGGCATACATGTTTGCTGCCACTGTGTAACCTCCAGATGCATCGAGAACAAGATAAAAGTAAAAATGAGCAGAATTCTTTCATTTATAATATCTAAAGCTCATCTCTTGAGACTAGTCAACTTCTGACTGTGTTTGACCTGGAAAACAAATTAAAAAGTAACTTTAA
This sequence comes from Anguilla anguilla, assembly GCF_013347855.1. Lineage (NCBI taxonomy): Eukaryota > Metazoa > Chordata > Actinopteri > Anguilliformes > Anguillidae > Anguilla > Anguilla anguilla. The sequence continues at coordinate 15,444,909 of NC_049215.1, forward strand.
AAACACATATTTCATAATGGAGCTTTCACCAGGACATATATTACTGTGATAAACACGCTGCCCATAGCAGAACACACCATGAATTATTTCAGGTATTGTGGATGCATATTCTTAATAACATGCAGGGAAATGAATTAGCTGTTGTAAAACGTGAAAAGAAATTTGAGGAAAGATAATGTTCTTCAACTAAAAGGCCCACACATAAGGCTAATCCATGTGAATCCATGTAGAACAACAGACAACAAACTACTAGAAAAGGTGGGAAAGAATAAGGAATACAGTGGTAAAGAACCACAGATCAAGAATACACTATAAGAAACATGCAAAAGTCACAGAGCACCAGCTTGCCACTGGAAATGGTGGAAGTCCATCATTAAGATGTGGATACAAGCTTTATACAACCTAGTCTCTCCTAGATCAAAGCATACATAGTCAGCCAAGAAACTGCTAAGAGCAAGTATTGGAATAAAGTGAGATTCCCTGAAACCTAAAATAAGGCAGCAGTACGCTGTACCGTCAGCCACCCACTGATTTGAAGCAATCGTTGCACATTTCTGTTGGCAGAGCCAGTGATTGACGACTCATTGTAGCTCCACGGCTTCTGGGGTTAAAGCACTCTCAGTGTCCCATCACTAGTTAGGGCTATTTAGAGTGACTGAATGAATGACAGCTGAACAGCCATCCTAGCTGTAAAGCATGGGACCTTCTTATCAGAAGACTGGGAAAATGGATGGTTCAAAATACAGGCTGATGCCACAGGTAAACCTATCTGAGCCAGCTAAGAATTTAACATAAGCTAGAAAGTTTGCAGTTCATCAACACAATTAAATTTAGTTTTCAAAATTACAATTTGGCCATTTTACAGACACTTTTAGCCTAAGTCATTAAAAAAAATAGTTTCAAATGGTGAAAACACAAAGCACCACACGAGCTAGAGATCAGTAGCCTACATAATGTGTTCACATCAAGGTATTTACCTCAAGATCTTTGGGATATAGGGAAAGAAGGCTTGTTTTTTCCTGAAACACTTGAGTTAAATAGAAACACCAGAAGTGTCATTTGAACTCACGGATTTTGAGACATTTGTGAGCCCCTGAATCTACCATCCAGACTGGGGAAGAAGGTCATTCCACCATTGGGGGATGAGGGCAATGAAAAGCCATCAGGAGAAGCTGCCAGGTGCTCAGAGAGATGGGGCAGCCAGCTGGCAAGAGGCTGCTGAAATGAGGTCTGGTTGGACTGTATGGTGTGCCTGAAGACAAAAAAGGGCAGTACCATTCACAGCTTGGAATGCTAGTGTGAGAGATTTGAACTGAATGAAGGTAGAACTGTAAGCCAGTGAAAGGTGTTCAGAAGTGGTATAAATTTTTCCAGGTTGAAGACCAGGCAGGCAGCAGCATCCCAAATCAGTTGCAGGGGCTTGATGGCTCAGGTCAGCAAGGACTTGTACAAGAAGGCGTGTAGCATCTTGCGTGACTAAGGGACAGATTCTCCTGATGCTGTGAAGAGAGAAACCTGCAGGACTGAGTGACTGCCACCATGTGTTCAGAAAAGCTTAGCTGGCCATCTAGGGTCACACCAATGTTCTTATTAGAGCAAGAGGGACATGCTACACAGGTATCCACAGGGAAACATTTGTCAGGAGGAACAGGACTTCTGTCTTACCTAGGTTCAGCTTCATCAGGTGTGGTTCACGTAGATTGCAATGACAGCTCGTCATGCAGAGGTACCTGCTGGAAGTTGGGTGTTGGAGGGAGAAAATGAGAAAGAGTTGAGTGGCCATCAGTGTAGCAATTATACGACACATACCATGAGCAGATATGACTGGACCCTTAGTAATTTAGTGCTAAGAGAGAAGAACAAAGGACTAAATACTGAGCCCTGTGGGACACCAGACAAGAGGAAGTGGAGAGAGAAGACAGAGTTACTAGTAGGTGACCTGAAGGAAATCTAAGTACAATGCAAAGCCACCCTGTAATAGTTATTTATTTATTTATTTATTTAAAGAAAGAAAGAATAAAGTTAATTTTCTTGAGAGATACAGTCATTATGCAAAGCTGACTCCAAAATAACAATTATGACAGGACCAGAACATTTCAGTCAATCAACAATTGCAAACAAGTAGATACTTTGCTAAAATGTTCAAATATTGTACACTGTGGAGTGATTTATTTAATGAATACATACATATGAATGTGGAAGTATACCTACATAGTTCTGTCTAAAACTAGACTAGTAAAATGACTCCCAGCTTGCTGACAGACCTTAGCTCTGTTTACATCAGTCAGGGCTTGTTTTCATCATTTGCTATCTGTGGGGAGGTGAGAAAGGCATCATAGAATTGGGCATGTCCAAAAAGACGTGCCCACTTTCAAAATACTTTCATTTTCCCACTGTAGGGGCTTGAGTCTGAAGACGAGATAGCCAACAAGTGAGTAAGCAAGAACAGGTGCGCAATTTATAAAACCTTAATGGTTTCTTTCTGCTTGCACTGATATTTATACTTATTGAACTATTTTACTTTTTCTTTTCTTGTTTCTGTGAAACATTTTTTTCCCACAAGTAATTTTTAAGGCAATCTCACTGCCTTCTTGTGTCAGTGTTTTGTCTGACAATTTCATAATTTCTCTCTCCCCTATTCTTTTTTTATTATTTTGATGATATCATAAATACACATTTTGTTTACCTGTACGATAGTCCACATTTGTCCTGAAATCTAAAGGATCTGAAGATATTGCACTAGGAGAGTGGCCAAACATCTGTCCTGAGAAGTGCCTGAAAGGCACTGTAGGCACAGGACATGTCATATCGGTGTCATCCGAGTTTAAGGAGCATAGAGAAAATTTCAGGGGTGTGAATAAATTAGATCTTTTTGTGCCCTTGGTATGTGGGAAAATCTGATTTGACTTTCTTCTGCAAAAACAATATAAAGTAGTTTTTGGATAAAATTAATAAAACATTTATGAACCAAACTTTTTTAGGCCAGCACGGGTGTGTGTGTGTGCATGCGTGTATGCACATGTGTATGTGTGGCTGTGTGTGTGTGTGTGTGTGTGTGCATGCATGACAGAGTGTATTTAAAATCTGAGCCACTAGAGAATATGTTGTGACATTCTTTTCACAACATGAAAATAAGAGTGACACAGTACAAGGAACTGATTTGTATGAAATGCAGTCTCTTGTTTGATGATTGAGAGAAAACAGTTTCTTGGCCACCAGGAAACAGTGCTATAAATGTTCCAAGTGCAATTTGTACAGCAGGCAGTGTGATGCAGTTGTTCGTATTCCAGCTGTTCCCATTTATTAATTCATTAAGTTCAACATTTTCACATGTGACTTCAGTAACAAAATAGTGAAACTCTTCTGTACATTGTCCTTAGGCCAATATAACCCTCTCAATGCTAATGGGTAATTCCAGGTAGACATCTCTGGGCAGGACCAGCCTTTGGACAAGGAATTAAAAGAAAACGATACAACCTCCAAGCAATAAAGGTCACAGAAGTGACATTTCTTTTTTCAGACAAACAGGAACTATAAACTGTCCACACAGTATTACGTTTTTAATGAAAATAATATCACATTGTCATTTATCCAGCAGTTTAGTTCATATGACTGTTTTTGTATTTCTGCATGGTAATAATTGTGCAATGTGACATTCAAGCAAGTTTATCAAGAAAGATACCTCACTAATTAAATTTGCACCATTTGTTGTCACAGAGGGTAATGCTACACACAGACACACTTCCTTTTTATGTGTCTTGCATCCTCCTAACAATTCTGCTGACAGCAGCGCTGGAAAACAGATTCTCAATGCTAAAATTTTCCAGAGACAAAAAAATAAATACAGCTCAGCAAATCACATCTGTGTACAATTGACATAGAGAAGTCTGATAAAATAACTGCTCTCAAATGAGGGAAGAAAATGTGTAAAACCCCTGGAATGATGTTGTGTACTGATACATGACTGATACTGAAGGGTGAAACAAACCCAGCCCCATGAGGACATTGACTGCTCTTGCAAAGAACATTTTTTTGATCGATTTGCTATGTCATATTTATAATACTGTAGAACAACAACAATGAAATGTTAACACTATTTTAAAACTGAAACAGTTTCTGTGGCTCATATTTCCTTTTCCTTTTTCCCCTAAAATCTTTTGGGTTATGCACATATACATACCACCATGTACCTGTGGCAGACATGCATGCGCAAAAATCATAAAACCCCCACCACTATGTTTCACAAATGAGGCGGTGCTTTGAATTTTGGGCAGTTACTTTTGGCCTCCACACATTGCTCTTGCCATCATTCTGGTCAATCTTGGTCTTAGCTGTCCGCAAGACCTTTTTTTCTAGAATTTGTCAATGTGTGGCATTGCTTACCAGGTCTAATAGTGGAGGTGTTCATTGGACAGGTTTGGTGCCCCAGTGCAGTGCAGCACACAGAGAACTAGGGCATTCTTTGTGGCTTGTTTTCCTTTGCCATCACTGTCGAGTGTCACTTTGATCCTGCTGGAGGGCACACTGTGGGACCTCAGGCTACAGGGCGCAGAACGCCGGCACAACACAAATGGCACGCGAGGGGAAGGAACTGGTTTGTGTGCCGAGCCCATTCTAGCATGACCAAGTACAATAATCTCAATCACAAAGGAAATAAAATAACACTGACAATGCAATGAATAAATAAATACATTGTCAGCCACATAGCTGATTAAATTGCACAGATAAGTGGAAAGACAGTGACCTTATATGTTGTGTTGAAGTTACCTTTTTTATAGTTGTGGGCACCTTTAGAGATGGCACGGGGATTGAAAGATTGAAGAGGGGTCCTAGGTTTCAGAACTGCAGACAACATCAGTTCTCTGTCTTGCAGAGGTGGCTGTTCAAGTTCTGCTAAATTGGATTGAATACAATAGAGAAGAATAAAATAGAACAGAAAAGAATGGTTTTGTCCACTGGAAAGTGGAAATGGCCCTTTAGCTTCACCTCATACTCTGAACCTTGTACAATGGACAATTAATGCATGCAATGCACGCACACAGTAGATATATACAATCCTACACAGCACAGCAGAACTCGGATCATATTGTACTTTGCATCAATAGACTTTGCATCAGGCCAAATAATTCAGATGCTGTTCATTAACTGATAAGTCCCCTCATAATATAATAACATTTTTTAAATGTGTGAATTGAATTATAATTCATATCCTCAATTGACAGAATTGAAATAGGAATGGCTCTAACCCTGGTGCATATGGGAGGTATAAATATCATTCCACTGCATGTGTACAAACTCCCTGTGAGGCTTGCTGAATTTGCAGGGGGGCTGAAGTTCCGCACCTCTGCTGGGGAGCTGGCTCTGGGTCTCACCCACTTGACCTTCCCTGGCCTGGCTTGGGAGCTGCCTCACCCCACTGCCCCGCACAAGGCCAGATGCTCCCTCACCCACAGCAGAGAGACTCCTGCCTGCTGCTGACAACCATCAGCCTCCCCGCGCCCCCGCCCCCCTCCCACCCAGGCAGTGCAGCCTGATATACAACACTTTACCACACAGAAAGTCTGTGTCCAATACTGCGCAAATAACTACACGCCCGAAGGTATAATTCTCATGGCTAGGTAGGGCGCATAGCTTTGTATGTGCATAATGCGTATGGGTGTGTGTGTGCGTGCGTGTGTGTCTGAGTGAGCATGTAATTTTTTGAAGAATTCAGAAACGATTAAACAAAATAAATATGACAACAATTTTCTCTAGTTAATACAACACATGAATGAACACTAGCTGGAAGATAAGCATCAAAATATTTTTCACGCACAACGCTGGGGGTGATGTGTGTGGCTAGTAGCCGCCTCAGGACATTTTCTCTCTTTATAAATCTGCTTTGCGCCAAGTGCTGGCTGTTGCAATGCCCAAACTGACTTTGATCTGTGCCATGTCAGCCAAGTACGTTTGTGTGTAAAATAGACCCTTGGACTATAGTGGCACGCTGCCCCCCACACCCACTTATGATAATGTGACACTGCTTTAGAGTGGCCAGATCATGTTGGCAGGGCAAACGATATATTCACGGCTGAAGGCATTACCTAGGTAGACTGGAACCTGCTTATAGGTAGCATTATATGAGTCAGCTGTGCTACTTTTAATTATCCTGGGCAAACACTGTACTTCTTTGATTAATTACTTTTTGAATGTATTTAGTTATTTGTATAACCAGACAGTTGTATTTTCATCAAGTTATCATGTGCAGTATTTCTTTTATTTTCATATTTGATATATGGTAGCCTATTCTATCAACAGGTAGGTCGCAGATAGAGTTTAAAGGAGTACCATGGTGGTTGAACGTGATACTTCCCAGTTGTCTTCAGGCAACAACAAAACAAATGTGCATCATTTTTTTTATTCTTCAGTCATTTCAATGTACTTTAAAACGTATTTTTCTAAGCCTAAAGTTCCCACTATAAAAATTCACCCGAACCGTCTGGGCGTGGTAATGAGAACTGTCATTTAGCTATGATTGACAGACCGTGCCCCATTACCATAGCTACCCCCATGATACGCGCTCTCTTTGGGAGACTGAATTTTCACAAGCTAGCTAGCTTAGTAGTATATCAAGTATCGATAGATAGCTAAGGTAAGGACGTTGACTTATATCCAATTATAATTTTTGCTATCTAGCTAGCCAAGTTAAGATAAAAGCACAACTATAACGTCCTCATAAAAGCAAACTAGCAAGCTAACGTTATCGATAACATTGCCTTATGAAAGCAAACCTCCTAGCTAGCTAACATTAGCTAGCTAGCTAAATGAATATAACCAGAAATAATCTAAAGGCACTCTAATTTAAGTGAACCTAACGTTAGTCAAATATTTGCATTGTCTGAACAGCAGGACGGTGTGTCCTGTCAGATTTCTTTACGGGGCGTGGAAATGGGAGTGGTTACTGTATTCGTGACGTAGCAAAATTACAACTTTCTCAACCGGTTGAAAATAGGATGATTAATTTAAAACGCATATTTCTCCAAAAATACAGAACGGACATATTTAATACTTTGCTCATTGTGTTTCTCCAATGCCTCTTGTGCAAATAGCACATAAAACCGAGAAAGTGTGAAAATCACCATGGTACTCCTTTAAAAGAGTTTTGCACTGGCACTAAGACAACATTGTGAGTAGGCATACTTATGGATGGCAGTGCCTGGATATCCAATTTTGCATCTGGACATGATTTATTTTAAAGCCGTAAGAGGCCCACTGGCTGTTTACTGTGTTACTGTTCTGGATAAAATGTCCTCATCAAATGTTCAGATCTATGATTGGCTGTCTTTGCTTGTGCACACTTCTACTGTGGACACATTACTGGAATTGTTCTAAAGCTGTGACTCTACTTGGACTCTACTGCAACACACTTCATATTGTGCTTGATGAAAGCTGCAGTATTCAATTTAATGTATGAGGAATACAATAGCGTCTTTAGTAGTTCTCAACGTACATAGGCTTATCTTACATACTGTATCATAACATATCTTCTATATATCAGATTTTTTTGGCACCAGAAGTAGTAAGTACATGAAGATTTTTAAAGCAGAAGTATTTTTTTTGCAGAGGATGGGTCAGCAGACTACTTCTAAAGAGCCAATATGCTTTAATCCATTATTTGGGTATTTCTTTGCTTTCGTTGTGTTCATAGCTGGTGTCATTAACATTGCTTTCTGAATTTTCTCGAACACGTCCAATTAGATGAGTGACAAAAGTACAAGACGATGCTATGTACAGTATTTTAAAATCAGCATTGATCCAGGGGCCTCTTCACATGTGCTGCCACTCTACATAAATCCAGAAAATTATTCTTAGTTCAATCCTGAAAGAAACCAAACCCCCTCGTAAATTATAAATCAGAGACCAGACATCAAATTCTTTTTGTTTGTTGTTTTTTTTTCTCTCTCTCTCTCTCTCTTTTACTTAGCTCAAATACATTATTGGTTTGAATATGTGACGTGTTCTATCTTTTTGAGTTGGAAGTCACAATTTGTACAGGACCAAGATATGTCAAACTCGATTTTAGCCTGCTTGTGTATTTTATTTGTTTTTGATAAAATCTTAGCTTTTAAACTGTGTAAATATCATTGTGGAATTCAAACAACAAAATGAGTTTTGAAGGATGACAATGTCGGAAGACAAGATAAAATCTGTTCTCTCAGAACCTAGCTAAAATTGTCAATGACATGCCACACTTTAGGTTTCTCTTTTATCTCTTATCTTTCCCCTTCTCCTTTTAGTAGGACAAGTAGAACATTTAGCCTACCAAAAACCATCATGAATGAACAACTATGGGTATGTTAAAAGATAAAGTGCAATTGGCTGAAAAGTATCATCTCTCGTAGTTGTTACTGCCCAGTTAATTATAGTGTTTCACCCATGTGAGGTGGGCATCACTGATATTGAAATCTTATTCAACATTTTATGATAGGGAAGTCAGCCTAGCTAGCTAGACGTAGTGAAAATGATTCTCTAGAGGAGAGATATTGCCTGAGTTTTAAACTCAGTCAATGCCAGAGGGCCAACAGCTAATGAGCAGTGGGCCAAGCTCATAGAAGTATATAGACAAATATTTTTGATGGTCCGGGTAGATGTGCGACCTGTCCAGAGTGACGAATTGATAAATGAACAGCCATCTAATTCAAAGCATTTACTCTTGTTTGTCTAATGGTAACCTGGGAAGTTTCTTGCACAAAGGCACAAATACAATGACAGCTTAAATCCTGCACATAGTCCAAGTATAATGCAATGTAATGAATTTGGCAAATCACTACAGTTCCAATTTGTTTGAATAATCTATTTGAATAAATCATAAACATGGCTTTTAATGACAGTCAAAATTTACATGAGTGTCTCACTAAACTAATTTTTAAAAGGGTGTTTTAATACATTTTGGTTTCTCCATGTAGAAATAAACACATTTTATATATAGCCCCCCAACCTACCATTTCTGGGTGTCATAATGTTTGAGACAAATGGTTTCACAGGTGTTTCTGATTGGCCAGGTGTGTTCAAATGACTCCTTAGTGAAGGCATTAGACAGCTTTCAGTATCTATTCTTGGTTCTGGGCGTTTGATTGCATTTGGAGTCTTGTATTGGTGTTTGTCAACAGTGTAAACCCTAGGCTTACCAAAATCAACTGTTTGGAACATCATCAAGAAGAAAGAGAGCACTGGTAAGCTCAGTAATCACAAAGAGCCTGGTGGGCCAAGGAAGACCTCTGCAGTTGATGACCAAAGAATTCTCATCATAATGAAGCGAACGCCTGCCCTATTCATTCTGCCGCTGATATCAGCATTTACATCATCAATGAAGACAAGTGAGCCAGTACATGTAGCACCCATGCATGCCCAAACGGTAACACCCCCACCACCATGTTTCACAGATAAGGGGGGATTTGGATCTTGGACAGTTCCCACTGGCCTCCACATTTTGCTCTTGCCATCATTCAGGTACAACAGAATTTTGGTCTCATCTGTCCACAAGACCTTTTACCAGAACTCTGCAAGCTGTTTTAGGTACTTCTTAGCACATTGTAACCTGGCCATCCTATTTCTACAGCTAACAGGTGGGTTGCATACAGTTTAGCCTATGTAGTCCTGTTTGTTAAGCCTTCTGCAGACAGTAGTCACTGACATATCAACGTCTGCCTCCTGATCTGTCAGTCTGGTGTTTCTTTATTATGGTGAGAATTCTTCAGCCATGAACTCCCTTAGCTTCCCAGGCCCTTTGCGATTTCTGAACTCACCAGTGCTCTCTTTCTTCTTAATGATGTTTCAAAGTTGATTCTGGCAAGCCTAAGGTTTGGCCTATGACTGTTTTTTTTTTTTGTTTTTTGTTTTTTATATATATTTCTCAGTCTCATAATGGCTTCCTTGATTTTCAATGGCACAACTCTGGTCCTTAAGCTGACAAATGCCAACTACAGACTCCAAAGGCAATCAAAAGCCCAGAATCAAGACTAGCAGAAAGCTCTTTTACTTGCAATAAAGGAGTCATTGAACACACCAGACTAATCAGAAACACATTTGTCCCAATCATTATGGTGTCCTCAAATGGGTCTATATATAGAAAAGTGCTGTAATTTCCACATGGTGAAATCAAAGTGAATTAAAATACCCTTTAATAAAAGCTGAGAACCTGCAGTTTAACCACATACAAATTGTTTGAATACAAATCAAAAATTTTGGAGTACAGAACTAAAAAAATAGCCTTTGTCCCAAACATTATAGCACTCACTGTTTGCATGTACTGTATATATACACACTACATGTTACTTTGACCTGCACACTGTGGTAGAAATGCATACAGAAAACCAAAGTTTTCACTCCACGGTGAATTGCTCAACTAATAGACAGCCATAATGATCTTACCCTTCGTTAATACTGTAGTTGAGGAAGCACTTGAGTCACATGTCGGTGGGGCTCATTAGGAAGTGGGCAACAGGAGAATGAGGCAGGTTTCTCCTCAGGTAGACCCGTCATTTCGGTTTGGTACTCTCCTCTCTCATTTTGCACCCGAGCCAGGGCCACATTTTTCAGCACACCAGAGACCATGCATAATTGAGCTGCTTTTTCAGCACTTCAAAATGCATAACTTTGATATACTCTTTGCAGGACCTAATGAGATGTTATGCAGTCATTACTGGTACAGAGTAAGCATTTTGGTGGCCGTTCCCCCCAGAAAAGATTGACAAACCAGAATTTGTGCCACAGAAAAGCTCAATCTGTATTTCAGTTTGATACTGTCAGATGCATTTCTTCCCCCATCTTGCTCATCACATTTCTTTGGGAATTTCCTCTCCCCCCTCTCACCCCCCCCCCCCCCCCCCCCACTCACACACAGAGCAGAATGGGAACTGAATTACCGAGTGGTGTGGTACAAGCCGAGTCGGATCATGTCTTCATTCCTTTAAAACGCAGCGTGTAGTGGACATGTGCTTAAAGTTTAATGTCCTCTCTGCTGTCAGGCATCCATCATTTAAAGCGTTGTTTGTACAGCGTAGCGCTCGGTAGCTAATCAAGCCTGTGCTCCGCAGTCCAATGCTTTGAATTCTGATCATGGTCTGTCAGATTTCTCAGGGACCTATTATTTCCTGCTTCCGCAGTGCAAATGGGCTATGGAAATGAAGGCAGTTTTTTTTTTTTTTTTTTAACTCTGCCTCATAGGGAGAATGTGCCATCAATCTTCCTGTCTTCTGTGATACACATCATTTCACTCCTGCCTGTTTTATCAGGAGATTGGGAGAGAAAAGCTGACTGATCAAGTTGATCAAAACACACACAAACACACACACACACACACACACACACATCTGCTGGTAACATATCTGCGTACTCTGTTTCTTTTTCTTAATTGAGTAAAACATCAAGCATACAAGACATTTTTAATTGAAGAAAGTTCTATTTTTATCAGTCCACAAATACAATCATAGGTCCAGGGGTCACTGATGCTAACTACATTTGTTTTGGAGGAGAAAGGATTATTTAGGAAAAAAGTTTTTTAAATAATTATTTTTTATCATATTGTGTTTTTCCCATGCAACATCCTTTTTATTTCTGAGTGTTTATTTTTACTATACTGCTTATTCGATCAGAAGTCAAACATCGTGTTTTGATTAAGTACACACGTGCACATATACCATAAATATTTATAAGACCTGCTGTATTTTCCCCATTAAGCAAGAATATTTTTCAAATTTGGAAAGCATGTACCAAGAAGTATCTGTTGGAATATTGCACATGGGACCCAGTGAGTTTGATAAGAAATTCATACATGATTGATTTGGAAAACAAATAAATTCGTCTTTGCAGCTGGTATCAGCACAGTTGATATTAAATTTGAAAGGGCAGGGTTGTTTGGGGATAGAAATATGCATAGAAGGTCACTGTGTGGGTTCATTTGTCAAGAATCTGAAACCAACTGTAACCTTCTGGGGCTTTGTAAACAAGGCTGAATGAATTTGAGACATAAACTATTCAGACATGGACAATACAGGTTTGCTAAAGAAGTGCAGTCCTGCAGTCAAAGCCAACATATAAAACCATTCCACAAGATGATTTTTATTCCAAATAAATTTCACATATTCATAAAGATGTGAGTGTAGTCCTACAGTTGCGTATGTGATGACAGACCACATCTTTTTGTTTAAATCCCAGAAACGTTTTTTTATCCCATTATTGTATTGAAATACAGATCATCAGAGATATGAATCTTAGTCCTATGGACTGACCAGTCAACTAAATGAACATGAAACTGGATGCAACATGTGCGATTGCGCCTTAGTATTACTGGTGCAGATGATGAGCATTGAGTGAGCATGAAGTCACATGTCCCACTGTTCTGCTGTTTAAAAACAATTATATAAAAAAACATTAGAGAACTAAGACAAAATGGAATGTCTTAGAACTTTAACACTAGAAAGGCCAGAGCTGACACCATAGAGCATTTGTACTTTAAAATGAAAATTACTCAAACACTGCAAATGAAATGAAAGAATCATTTTCTAGCATGCAACCTATCAACCACCAGAGCCAACAGCTGTTGCCAAGCCATTGTGTTTCTCTGAATGAACCGGGCTGCCTGATAGTTCAGTTATGAGTGCCACGGACCTGGATCGAATCTGACCCGTACCAGTGCTGTCTGTGGCTGCCAGCCCCAGTCAGCACAACTGGCTTTGTGTCACCCAAGGCATACATGGGAGGAATAGTGGGGACAGCAGTGTTCATTACTCAACGCCTGTTGGCCATCCCAGTGCCTGAGGCTTGCCCTCTGCGCACACCTGTTTATTGTATTGAAAAGAAGCAGCTAAGTGGCACTGCAGGTTTCGAAGGAGAACCGCAAGACACCCACAGTCATGGAACCTCTTATCTTGATCGCCATTAGTTTTAAAAATAATAATTGTACAAAATGGTCATTTGAAATGCCATACAAAAAAAAATGATTTTAAAGCAAGCTGTCACTCCCACCACTGTGCACTCTCAAGATACTGCCTCGTATTTCCTCTGTGGAAATGCAACAACCATAGAGCTTTGTTGATTTATTTCCATGAATGTGTATGTAGTAGACAGAAAAAAAAAAGAAAAAAACCCGAGCCTTGCAAAATCTTGAAGGAAAAAGTCCATCAAGGCTATCCCAAACCTGACTTAACATTATATAAAAGTGCTATTTGTGGATATCTGGCATTTTACATTTGACTTGTTACTTCATTTTTTGAATTTAATTTTTAATTATTTTCAGATGCAGCCAATGCTATTATCCAGAGTGACAAAGCTTTCATTCTTTACATGCAATCCATATATGCAGCAGGATATTAGCTAAAGTAATTCATGTTAAGTACTTTGCTCAAGGGTACAACAAAGTATTGTCACCTGGGCACCAAACTGACAGCCTTGGAGTTACAAATACAGTTCCCTAACCTTTAGGCTACATTAGGCTGCTTTTTACCCACTGCAGAGCTGGAACCAGGCTGGCTCACTATACCCTGCATGCAACGCAAAGGTGAAGTAACATCCCTCTACCCCCAAATACACTCCAACTTTTGGATGTTTTCTGGTGTCATGCAACATCCTTTCTGCGTTTTTTATTTCTATTTTTTTTATTTTATTTTTTTATAATCAACATAATGTAGTGTCCACAACAACAGAAGCAGGTTATGTGGCTAGCCTTCTGTACCAAGTACAGGCTTGGCAGTTGGCCAAGGTGGGGAAAAAAATAAAATAAAAAAAGTAAAAACCACCCATAACCTGAAATAAGTAAGTAGCCTACCCACTCCACAGTGGATAAAGTAATATTTTGCTCTAACCAAAGGCAGTAAAGACTGCAGGGCACTTCAGCAAACCAGGGCTCCAGAAACTCTGCTCATCTTTTCTTTTTTTTATTACAGCCTATTCAAACTTAGAAATTTAAGCCATTATTTTCTGGAAGGAAAGAAAAAAAAATGCTAACCTCAATAAAGCACAGCCACAGTATGTTAAGAGTCCCCAAGGGAAGGTCTCCTCCAAACATACAATATGACGAAGGTTATAACATGTACAGCACTATACACTTCGCAACAGTAAATATGCTCATTGACACACTGAAGACTCACTGGAGCCTCCGTCTAATGAAAATGTTTCTCTTCAATTTCATTTAAATTAATTCCATTTTTACAGTATTTTTATGTGAGACACTGTCACAGTGCACTTCATAGGAAAATTGATACATAGGGGAATGATAGGAAAAACTGCCCATGTCTGGCCCCTGCAAACAAAAAAGTATGGAGAAAAAAAAAAAAAACTACAGTTTTGAGGAATAGGCCATTCTCCGCTGGCTAGCCAGAAGGTAACGTAGTCTACTGCTTGTTCTCAAATGAACCTGTAAATTCCTCAAACTCACTCATTTTGAATTAATTTAGTAATCTTGACATGGTGGTTAGAGAATATGTTTTTTTTTATTTTTTTATTTTTATTTTCCAGAGAATAAGCTTCAGTCAGATCTTTTGCCTATTGTACAATTGAGAGTCTTTTTAGCTGGGTGTGTTTACATTCACTGTAAAACTCCAATCTTATCCTGATTATGGCAATATTTTGATTACTGAAATGGTAATTCAAAACCTGACTAAGATACCTGGACCCGCCCAGTTACTCCAGTGTAAAACCAGAGCCAGAGCATGTAAAATGTGAGAATTGTTATCCTTTGCACAGCACACTACGCACAGACATAAATAATACAAGAGTTGTTATGAACATTCCTTCATATTTTGCTTTTGATTAGACTTTCTTCAAAGGCGTCATACTAGTTTAGCCTTAGATTGACTTCCAGACATGTGAACAGTGCTTTTGATGGATGCCGTGTTACTCTGCAAGGGTTACAGGGATTTTTTTGGAGAAGGCAGAGATATGAATAAATACTGCAATCTCCCAGCTGGTGTTACAGTGACTTGCCCTCCCATTACACACAGTTAGATCATTATGCCAAAGCAGTGGTCGAAAGACAGACTAGTATCAAATAATTAGTCTGTAGTCTGTATAACCATAATGCCACTTTAACCCCTTAAGTAATGCCAGGAGGAGTGGGCTGTCACATGCCAGTGTGAGACCCCTGGGAGGGAGAGGCAGCAGTGCCAGGGAACACCATTGGTTGCCGCATGGAGAGAGAGAGCGCACCCACACAAAATAAACGCCATCTTCACTCTTCCCCCTCAGAGGTTCCAGGCAAAAACAATAAACTAAAACAACAAGCTAAAATAGCAAAGACAAAAGAAAGTAAAACAGAGCAGCAACTTTTCAGTTCCCTGCTTGTATCTGGCCAGATGTTCGCCTGACCAGCTCATTTTCTCCATCTTGAAACAAAGAAACAAAACCGAACTTAAACACAACTCAAATAAAGAACCACACTCTTGATGTGAGCTCCCGGTGTCAGCCCCAAACTGTGGAGAGCAGCACACCTTTAAGCACCTGGGCTGATTAGCCAATGTGACCCAGGTGCGTGTGCTCTCTCCACCAGCTGGCGCAGCCGAAAGCAGGCCAAGCAGTCCCTTAGTATATCCAACGGGACCCACAGTGCACTAGCAAAGACTTGACCTGGGCAGTATAGATTCTGCCTGGTCTACACAACCAGCCATTGGTGAGATATTATAGGGACAACTGAAAAGCATTTTATCAGATAAAAGTACATTTCTAACTGTGTATAATTTGTAAAGCTTGCATGAAAGGGCACAGATAGATTCTTCTGCGTAAACAAACAGAAAGTTTTTAGGTATGCACGCTGAAAGCATTACGCACAGGCAAGAAAAAATTCTTGAGACCTAAAAAGGTTGTTGTCTTACAAAAAAAAAAAAAAAAATTGCAATGCCTAAGTCTAAACAGAAGACTTGAAACATGGAGGCCTTGGAATAGATCTCTCATCTGACTGAATATTTCTGAGAAGGACAGTGAAAACAGCTTTGACCCTACAGCAGAGGGCAGGTTCATTGAAGGACTTGATCCCATTTTATATTGGTGAGCCACAAAGTTGGAAGCACGGAGTCGTCTAGAATGTCACTGCATTAAGATTTGCCTTTACTGGAAGTAAGGGAACTAAGCCAAACCATGAAAAACAGCCCCAAACCAAGGGGTGTTCACACACTTTTGGTCATATAGAGTATTTTTATTCAGTGCACTTAGGAGTAGGCCTGATTTTGCATAATAAATGTGCCGTGTGAAATTGCAGGACATGTTTGACATGTTGATGGGGGTGGAGTATTTGAGGAAAACATAAATCAATAGATCTCAATCAATTGATTAGTAAACTAGTTAGCTAATGTATTAATTTTCTGCAACCTTCCAGACCTACTGCAGCCACAGGTGGCAAGAGGAGAGGAAAGACAGGAAGCTGAAGAGGGGAGGAAAGGGAGGGTGACATGCAGGGGGAAAGCAAGCTTCCAGCAAACTCAGCAAATGCATTCAACTAACAGATAGTAAACAATATGAGTCTTGGAAACAAACTCCTAGGGGTTACCTTTCAGAAGAGATCAGGATTATGTCTGTAGTTCAAGGGTTCAAGAATAGTAACAATTTAATATATTTATTTATTTTTATTTATGTCATTTTCAGGCTTGTGTTAAAAGGGGGTTGCTATTTAAGGGGTTAAAACCAGGGTTGGGTTTGAAACTATGCCTACATTTTGTGAAAGTGTGATGAGTGTTTCATCACCAACAGTAGTAGCAGTTGAAAACGCAAATGCATTGCCAAGAAGATGCTGCACTGTAGTTGTAATACTTCAGAAGCATGCTTCTGAAGTAAATGTTATCAGTAGAACTGTCACTTCAAGCCATACTTCATTCTCGTGAAGAAGATGATGGCTCAGGAGGTAAAAATGAAAGTGCACTGGACCCAATTGAGGATGATGTGAATACTGCTATTGTAATAGCTTATGTGTTGTTTAACTGTGTGTAATGAAACAGAACCATTACTAGCTGCTTCTATATTGTACTATATGCACTGTTATAACTAATGGAATAAAAGCATTGTTTCACAGGCAATACAAAACCTACCGTTAATCTCAAACTGCGTTTGTTACAGAGGGATTCATGTCGCTTTTTGTAGGCTTTTGTCTCCTGGAGATTATACAGTTTGGAGATATACTCAAGTGAAATCATTTTTGTTAGAAAGCAAAAATGTTTTTTTCCCCCCTCAAATAATAGGGTCAACCAACTAATGCATATCATATACACTCCTAAGCTTGACATTTCCTCTCAGGGACAAGTGTTATGAACAAAACCATCAATTAGGATTGATATCTACAATACTAATGTAGATACGGAACTATGGCCTCTGTGTTGTAAATAGCATTGGATTTCACCTGTTCATTTGATATACTGTATCTCCAAAAAAAAAAAAAAGGTAGTATTGCTAAACACTTTTAGTTTAAAGCTAAAATGGTTGTCCTTCTTGAAAGCGAATATTTGTTAGTTGCATGTGAATGGGTGGGATTTCAGTGCCCCCCCTTCCCTCTCATTTTCTCTTTCTTTCTGAATAAGTTAAATCTGGGCTTGAATTTGGATCGGTGACAGAATTCAGTTTAACACCCTTCATTAACTTTGCATTCTTTATTGTGTTTCTGCTGGGTTGTATCACATTTTTTGTGAATCCCCCTTTCTGTGCAATAGTGCTTGACAATGCCATCCCTTCAATGCTTGCTCTTGAAAAGCAAAAAGCCGGAAAGGGAACAATAATACAACACACCGTACTCATTTTATTCCTCTTATCAGTTCCTCACATTACTTAGCAAGTGTCTGAGAAAACACAATTTAAAATTAGAATACTGTAGAGCAACGTAGCTCCTATTCACTGGGCTAACTAGCTGAATGACACACAACAGAGTAATGGACTGCATACCGAGATGTTGTGGGGTCAAGTCCCAGCTTGGGTTGAATCCTGGGTGCCCTAGCCTAGTTTTCGCCAGCATACAGACGCTTCCATTCCTGTCTTCACCTTACAGTTTGCTCTTTTTTTGTGGCACAATTCAGTGAGCTTCGGTAATGGAGAATATTCCATAAAGCCATTATGGCAATTGCCATGGCCTGCAGAATATGTAAATACATTACTGCTGAAAGGCGTAGGAGCATGGGCAGGCTATGGCCACTCGCAAAAAGACTTTCCTTCCATGCAAGACTTTCCTTCCATTTATTTTTTCTTCTTCTCTGGCTCTATTTTAATTTAACATAGAAACTGCACAAACTCCTCAACCCCCACTGCTGCCATTTCTTTGACGTGTACTGTAACCACTAAGTGCCCAGAACAGCATTTAAATAAAAGCTGCATTCAAAATATTAAGGGAGGCAAAATTCCATTATGGGTAATGACACAAAAAAGGTCATTTTTCAGCCCAAATTGGCAGAAATTAATTGGGGGGCTGCTGTTCCTGTTCGGCGGCGCTGTGCCGGGCCGCGTGCCGGTGTGAATGAGAGCCCATCCGGTCCTCCGCAGGTGGCTCCATCACCACAAACCTGCCTTAAATTGCTACCATTCATTATCCCCCCAGCCCGCCTGCACGCTCGCCTGGCAACCCCATCCATCCCCGTCAAAGAATGGCATGTCACTGACAAACCTTAATTACGCCATTAATTAATAGGACAATTTTAACACAGTGTGCATCGTTGCCTGGCATTCATTAGAGCTGTTTATGAATAATATCTTATGCCACAATGCCGTTTAGCTGGCAAAAAATTATTAATTAATTAAAAATATTACAGGTAAAAAAGAGAAGAGTGTCAACAAATCATTATCACATATAAGTATTTTCACTCTGTGACTGTGTAATTATAATGTGCACAGCTTGACCCCAAACTATAGCTTCATGGTCAAACATTTATAGTGTATCTGAAAAAGACCAGTGTGGTTATAAGTTTTTGTTTTAGCCCATCATTACAACACCTAATTCAACTAATGAACTAATCATGGTCTTCAATCAAGGCATTACATTACATTTATTTGGCAGACACTTGTATCTAAAGCGACGTACAATAATTGCATACCGAAGGTCATTGGAACAACTACAAAACACAGGTCCGATCAGGTACAATACTCATTTTGTAACAGTTAATCATAGCAGTGAACACATTAAGTCCAGTTCACACAGCGAACATAACTCTCTGACCTAACCTATGCTAGGTAAAACGATGAGGCATGACAAGCTACAACATCAAGATAACGATACAAAATACTGTAAGTGCTGAACGGAGGTACATGTAACATGAAAGTGGCACAGGAGGTACATGTGTAGCATGAAAGGGGGGGGGACTTAAGTGATAAAAATGGTCCCAGATTGGGAGTTCCCCGCAGAGTGGTGATAGTTAGTTAATTCAGGTTTAGTCTGAAGAGATGAGTCTTCAGCCCACGACAGAACATGGGCAATGACTGAGTGGTTCGTAGAGGAACAAGGAGTTCATTCCACCGCTGGGGAGCTAGGGTGGAGAAGCTCCGCGGTACGGACCTTGATAAGTAGAATCAGTTGTGTTTGTGCTGGGCTATAACAAAAGCTTGCGCCACACTGGCATTTTCCGGATAAGACTGGATTGATTTATAGCCATTATCGATGATCATAAACTACTGACAAGAGTGCATTCAGAAACAATTCCCCTGGGGGGTGATACTGTTTTAGATGAACAGATCCGTTTTGATTAAAGAAGCGATTCTGAAAGAGTTCAGTGCTTTACAATGCAGGGCAAATATGTAGTTTTATAGTCAGGATGTTGACATACAATATTTTACTCACAGCTAACAATAAGAGTTGTTGTTACATGCAAAACCTCAAATTAAAATTACAAATGGAAATAATCAATGCCGTGAATCAGTGTAGTAATTGCTTATTTTCATGTGTGGAAAAACTGTACATAACAAATCTTAAATAATAAGTACTGTTGTCTATGTATGTGCTATAAATGTAAGAGCAGCTGAAAAGCTATCCTCTTCAGTACACAATTCAGCCAATCATTCAAATGTATGCCTTCTTCAGTATCAACAGGTACTGTATAGTAAATGCTAATTTAACGTGGATAACTGCTGTCTGCATCTGAGAGTTACTATGGAAACTTTTCAATGGATGTGCTGGTAAGAGTGAGACAGAATGCTCATAAAAAATAAACAAAATCTGAAAATTGCAAATGTACTAATGTTCCCTT
This sequence comes from Anguilla anguilla, assembly GCF_013347855.1. Lineage (NCBI taxonomy): Eukaryota > Metazoa > Chordata > Actinopteri > Anguilliformes > Anguillidae > Anguilla > Anguilla anguilla. Next base: position 15,465,089 of record NC_049215.1, read on the forward strand.
GGTTCCAATTAGAACTAGAAGTGCGTTGATGTAGCCTGTTTCCCCCTGGAATTTTATAGCTGGCAAATGTCTGACAGAAAGTAATATGTGTAAACAAAAACTGCATTGAAAAAGTTTCTAAAAATATTCCATTTAAAAATTATCTTAAAATGCTATTAGGATGATATGAAAAGGTATACTATTGGCGGATTCCCAAACTTTAATTATACTAAACAAGTAAGTCAATGCATAATAGTTTGATTGTAAAAAAATATAAAATATTGGTTAAAAAAAGACATAAACATACTATTTCATAAGACAGCCTAGATCAATCTTCGTTGTTTAATGTTCATGAAAGATAGATGCCGTGTAATATACTGAGTGTAATTCTTTAAAGTGCATGCATTGGTAAGGATCTCTTCGGACAGGGGTGTGTGGATGCTTTGTGGGATTGTCAGCAGAATGGATTGTTTATTGATGTGGCAAATGCCCACAGGTAGGCCGCACGTTAACTAAAAGGACCATTACCAATTAAAACGGGCTGCAACAGGAAAAGCGCCATTTCAGCCTCTCCTCATCATTATTAATCTGGCTCTGTTGATCTCACCTCATTAGTTACATTTAATATTAATGAGATCCTACAGCAATTAATCCCCTCAGTGTGTTGGAGGGTGCAGGAAGAAAAAAAAAAGAAAAAGAAGAAGAAAATATGGGCAGAGTAATGTACAGATCCCATTCGACAGTGATGCAGGTTGTGTAAATAATGACTGTGTGCGGGGTCAGACAACGTGTTAAGTAGACGTGATTTCCCTGTGCTTACTAAAATGCATGATTGTTCATGAACCTTCTCCCAGCTCATTTTCTGCATAGTATAAACTTGCTGGTTGTTTAAATACCAGTACTGTGGGATGGGTCATATGGTATAGAAAATGATTGACAACCCATTGTAACTCCACCCCTTATGGGGTTCATTAAACTTCACTCTCCTGTTCCTGTTGCATGCAAAGGCAGAGGAAAATTGTTTTGAATCACAATACGTTTGGTGAAAAACATGAGTTTAAAATACACATTTACACTGTCCTTTGTCAAGAAAATTGAACTTGGTGAACTTGATGCTTTACAAAGATGGCACCTTGGACATGCTGTGATCACCACACTTACAAAACTGTAAAGGCTATTGTAATTGAGTATCTTTAATATGACTGTGCATCGGCTCTCTTATAAGATTCCTGTCAGAGTGGATAGCTAAAAACCTATGAAACTTTCCATGCAAGGGACTCCAACTTCTGCAAATGTGGTTAGATGATAATCTAGCAGTGAATAGCCTTGAAACCACATCTTATGGGAACTGGTAGGGCATGATGCATATAAGACAGCTGAATGCTATCAAAACCAAGATAAGGCTATTACAGCTGCGTGTTTTCTTTAGTGCTCATGTGCATAAAAAGAAAAAAAAAACATTCTTTTATATTGATCACCTGCCTCTTCATTTCTTATGTAATCATCTGATAGCAGTTAAGTAATGTCGTGGTGGAGCATGCCCAGCTTAATTTTTTTGTAACATTCAATTTAAGTATTGGTACTTGATTCTTTTGATCATAATTTTTAGGTAATTAACTTGTCTCAACAACCCCTTTTGAAACCATTTCAAAGTCAAATGAAATAATAAGCACTACATTTTTTATATCTGCTTCAGTTCAGTAATGTTAGTCTTATATGGTTTTATTTTATGCATAACCCTACATGCTACAATATGATGCAACTTAATTTTACAACCATCAATGGAGACAGAATTGTGATTGTCAACTATCTTTTACAACAGCTGAACCATGTTAATCTGTTATCTTTCCAAATAGAATCCATGCTTTCTGCAGTAACAAGGCCGCGTGTAGTGTAGTGAAATAGAGTAGGTCTGTGAAGGACTACAGTAGGTTTGTTTAAGTTATTTATTTTTCATGTTGTTAAGATATTCAGCACATTGATATCAGACTCTGATGTGCCCTGGGTGGATTCTGAAAGCCGACAAGTAACAAGTGGTCAAGGTTTGAACAGAATTGAGTCTGAACTGAATATGTGAATAAAACTGGTAATGAGCAAGATGAAGGATTTTTTTAAATCCATATATTATACAATATTAAAGATGTTATGCTTAATGAGGGTATACTTTTCAGAAGTCACATGCAAACTTGAACTAGGAATCAGTTTTGTGAAGCAAATTGTAAATTTCCTTATGCATGTTTTTTTTTTTTTTTTGCTTGCATTTTCCCTTTTCCTCCAAGACTACTCTTTTCCTCGCTCCCTGGATTTATCTGTCCCATCTCTTACTTTCTCTCTCACTTTTCTCCATAATTCTCCTTCTTGTCCCTGTCCTGTATATTATCTTTCTAGTGAGAAATTGTTCTTTAATAAAAAAAAAATGTAAAAATGATCTCTCTATCTCAAGTAGGAGAAGAAGAAGTGTCCTAACAGAAGGGACTGTACAGCGACATTTATGCTGCATCGTTTCTACTTTTTTGTCTATTAGCTCTGTGTATAAATGCAGAATCAGCAGGGTATGGTGTATGGCTGATGCAAACGTATCACACGTATCAGTCTTAAATTTTCTGATCGAATATAAAATAATTAAGTGTCCATTTTTTTCTGTGTTAAGTTTGGTGATGTGATTTTGTGTGTGCATAGCTGTTGACACAGTATATTATCATCAATGTATGGGTTCGCACTTTCAAGAGATTCCTACTAATTTCAGTTGACAACATAGTCTTTTACTCTTAAAATCAGGCACTTCTTAATATCTGATTTGTCTTCTTTATATTACTTTAGCAGTAAACCTGCACAGACCACTGGAGAGATTTCAGGATTCTGTCTTATAACTATCCGTCATGGTGACAGGCAATTTGATATAGGTGTAGTTTTGTAACTTCAAAGAGAAGATGCATCATAACTATTCTATCAAGGGATTTCATAGAACAGTTGTCAAAGTAGTGAGTGATGTCAACGCAACAGGCCACAGATGTGTTTCCCTTTTGATGATGTTCAGAATGGAGCCAATCAGATTTTTTTTTTCTATAGCACAAGAATACCACCTGTATCCAGACCACAGGAATAATCTATAAAAAAAGGCTATCTGTGCTGTGCATGATCTTACTTTATGACCTGATATCACCCACACCGAAAAAAATATCAGCTGATGACATGCACTATTAACCACAATCACCCAAAGACCCAGAGAGAATTAAAATGAAATGTGTGAAACTTAAAATAGGAACAACTATCTCAACTGTCTACCCACTGAAAGCTTTTGCTTTTTTTTTTTTTTGCGCTATTCAGGAGTCTGGTCTGCTCTACTTTTGCACAGATATAATGATATCATGAAATATAAAACATAATTCAAATGACACAAAGAATTCCAATTCTGCTCAGGAAAAAAAAAAAAAAAAGAAGACGAAAAAATGTGCCACATCAAGTCTGCATATTGTGGCAACAACTGAGTAACATGGCAGCAGCATAGCCTTATACTTCAAATATAACTCCTGTAAATCAGAAAGAAGAACAAAAGTTGCTTTGCCGGATACACTAACAAGTACAGATAACATACGAAATGGCATAATTGCACACCTCCCAAGGGAAATACTGTTGTGTGCACACATTACATTACACTACAATAACTTAGCAGAGGTTTTTCTTCAGTTATAAACTCATATCTGACTAATAACAGTGGAAGCCATATGCGTTAGTCTCAGGAATACAAACGTGCAATCTGAACAAGATGGCACAGAACACCCATATATAATCAGTAAACACAACAGATTATGTATTACTTGTTTAACCCTACTTCTATAACTTAATCACTGGACTTAGTCCTCTCATTTGTTCATTGAAAATACTGATATATGTAAGAACTTTAACCTCGATTTTGCAGTGCTGTGTGACAATTCCTGTTTGCAGCTGTTGAGGCAGCTACACAAAAGTGATTCTGAGCAACACCATGTTATGCTGTCTATCAGAAGTTGTTTAGCATTCATCCTTGAATGTTTACAGCAGATAGGAAGTCATTTCTTTGTCCTTGGTCTTCGCGGTGACCTCATTATAATGCCTGATAGTTTGCTCTCTCCCTACAGAACTTCACACATTTAAGGTGTGATATGTAATGAAATTTACCGCACAGACACACCTATTATATGATGTTGTACTCTGTGATATTCAGTGGCTACTTGGCAAACCCCTCCCCCTCCACACACACACACACACACACACACACACACACACAAACAACATATTTGTATGTTGCAGAAATTGGTGCTGAGCAGTAAAGTGAATCTCTTGTGTGGGTCTGCACTGCATGAACTCGGAATGCTTCTGAGGATGCATTAGAAATGAAAATCCATTGCTTGAATAAAACATATGTTTGGTATTGACATCAGAATCAATACTAAAGGATAAAAAGGATAATGCTCAGAGAAGCAACACTCCACTTCAGTGTAAGGAAAAGAGCCATTAATGGGGAAATCTGAATGCTTTGTTAACATCTAATGTATTTCTGTGGAGTGAAATCTGGAAACACACAATAGCAAGGTTAAAACAGACAGTTTGGCCCACCTTCCAATGCTGTTCAAACCGGCACACACCAATCCATCGGTCTCTGTGCTGTAGCCCACAGCCCAGTTAATTTAAAGGGTAAGCACTAGATATTATAAAAAAATGAAATACACCAGCCAAATGGAAGCAGCGGTTCTATTTTATGATACACAACATTTAAAAAACACAATTTCATTAAAATAAAGGCAAGAAATAAGTCCTAAAAGATCAACAGAACAAAAAAGATCCCTTTTTCAACAAGCTTTGGAATGATCACCTACATCATATTTTGTGATTTAATAGAAAGAGGAAGTGAGATACTGTCAAATTAGCTATAGGTATCCCCTTTTCCATGAAATAATTACTTGCACATAATAAAGTTACTGTGACAACACTAATGGAAAACAAGTTAAATCGATATTTGACGCTAGACGAATTTGCTTGCTCGTGGTGGATTAAAGTAGATCCTAAGGTAGAAGCTAAGCTAGTCATCCATCTGCTGCCATTAGACAGAGCTAACACTGTTAGCATGTAGCCCGTATTGTCTATTGTCCTTGTACTGGATACACAGGTACGCATACAATTGGTATCAGTTTTCTCATATGAATCTGGACAAGATAGATACAAAGCAAATTTCCTAAAAGAACGCTATGGTTGTCGGCTTTGGGAAGAATCCTCCAACTCCGATCACCTTTGGATCAAACCTGAACGGCTGTATTGTGGTATCAGAATCAGTGATTATGTCTTCTACATACTCATCAGAATCACGCAAGTCACTGATAATGTCCTTTGTTTCAGAATCAAATATCTCAATGCTGTCCATTTCTGTCATCCTTTCAAACTAAAGGTATAATAGCTGAGCTGACGAATTTGCTTGCTCGTGGTGGATTAAAGTAGATCCTAAGGTAGAAGCTAAGCTAGTCATCCATCTGCAGCCATTAGACAGAGCTAACACTGTTAGCATGTAGCCCGTATTGTCTATTGTCCTTGTACTGGATACACAGGTACGCATACAATTGGTATCAGTTTTCTCATATGAATCTGGACAAGATAGATACAAAGCAAATTTCCTAAAAGAACGCTATGGTTGTCGGCTTTGGGAAGAATCCTCCAACTCCGATCACCTTTGGATCAAACCTGAACGGCTGTATTGTGGTATCAGAATCAGTGATTATGTCTTCTACATACTCATCAGAATCACGCAAGTCACTGATAATGTCCTTTGTTTCAGAATCAAATATCTCAATGCTGTCCATTTCTGTCATCCTTTCAAACTAAAGGTATAATAGCTGAGCAGTTTATCTCTCACCTATTATACCATGCATCACAGCAGTAATTTTCCAGCAAGATTTCTAATTTTAAGCCATGCTAACAGCAATTTCAGCTTAATTTAATGAAAAACCTCTGGACTAAAATGAATCAGTCTAATATCTTTGAGGGATGCTGTTACGTGGTGCTTACCCTTTACCTGGTTTCTGATGGAATATGTGTCTAATGTTAATCATGTATCACTTTGCTTTTCATTTCATTAATGCTATATTTATGTGCTGGGATTTATTTATGTATTTATTTATTTATTTATTTATTTATTTATTTATTTATTTATTTATTTGTATCCCCCCCCCCCCTCCCACCCCCCATGTAAAACATTCAGGGGTTTTAATTGAATTGTTCACCCTGTCCAGGGCCATTCCATTGGGGAATCTCAATTCAAAGCCACCCGCTTCATAAAACCATAGCCAAATATCAGGGAAATTAAATCTGTCAAAAATGTAGACAAATAAAATTTGTTAAATTAATGGGCTGCAAAATGCAAAAGGGTTGCAGCAGGTAGTCCAGATGATCAGGACCACGGGAGAGACTATTAAAGTGATTATGATAAATGGTGACAGATCCAAGCATTTATATGGGTGGAAGAGGTTTCATTGGAGAGACTTAGAACCAAAATGGAGTATTTAGTTGCAACACAGGACATTGGACATCTTGGAATCAAATGCCCTATTGGCTATTTGGCTTCTTTTTCTTCTGCTGCTCTCTCCATCAGAAATTGCTCCAAATGAAAATAGTAAATAAATAAATCAGCAGGGAGATAAGGACTTAAATTTAGTCCCTCAGTAGAGGATAGATTATATATGATGTTTCAATTTTAAATGAATATCTCAAAAAGGTCTAAAACTGTACATACATAAGCCCCTCCACAAAATGAAAAATACTTTCTTTACAGTTTACATATGCCCTATATATATATATATATATATATATAAAACAGAATTCATATTTAAATGTCTTAAAATGGACAGTCCTTGTATGTTTTTACTTCTATTCAGACAGGAGGAAAGCAGAGGACAACAGTTAGAGATGGGAGCGCAGCACACAGAGTGCCATGGATGAAAACACAGACCGCACAGGGGGATTCACATATGGCTCAATGCTCTGGCCACCCTATGGTCTGTGCCATATGTTTTGACTCAACTGAAACAATCTGCATGCAAAAAAGCATTGCTTGGAGCGATAATTTATTTTATTATTTTGTTTTTGTATTCAGCAAGTGAAATGCATGTTCAGTTGGATTTGGGACAGGGGGTTGACTTGGTCAGTCAAGAACATTCTACTTCTTGGCCCAGAAAAACAACTTTAGCTTTAATAGTATGTTTGGGGTTATTGTCCTGCTGCAAGGTGAAGCACCATACAATGAGTTTAAAGGCAGTTGGTTGGATCTGAGCAGATTTTTAACCAACAATTTATCAAACTGTTGATTTTGACACTTTTTTGCTATGTCTTTGATCAATTCTTCAGCATCATGATGGCCTGCTTTACTTAAATTGACACTTATATAATCCTCATGTTGAGAGACAATAGCAACAGACTCCGAATGCAAAATCCACACCTATAATCAACTCTAGACCTTTTGTTAGCTCTCTTGTGTATGAACTAATGACGCAAAGACACACAGCTGGCCAAGAACCAGCTGAGTAGCCAATTGTTTGTAAATGGTCTGCAATTCCTACATGGATCACCTGCTGTGGATGTAAATATCCTCAAATTAAAGCTGACAGTCCACACTTTATCCTCATATTCATTGTTTTACTTCAAATTCAATGTGCTGGAGTAGAGCCAAATATATTAGAAATGTGATACATTCACAATACTTTTGCATGTAATTGTACTGACACACAAACACACACACATTTTGTATATCTGCTGTAGAAATCCAGATGCTGGTATGCTCGATGCCCAGTGTAGACAGGCTACATTGGTAACATGCTGAGAACAACCTGGAACATGCATAAGGTAACAACACGTAAAGTAAATTTAACAAAAGCCAAATACAATTTAAAAAGCAACCTGAATATATCTGAATTAATATCCTGTACAGGACAGCAAAGCAAGTATTCTAATCAAACTGTTTTATTTTTAAATAATTTATGCCATTACAACTGATTATTTTAATCCAAATATTAGGGCTTCTCTGAGGGCCCTGGAGAGGCCCTCCTAATGAAGACGTGGCTGCAGATGGCGTGCTGGTACAGGAATCAAAGCGCTCCAGGTTGTTTTCATGCGTTTTTCATGAGCCCATTGTGGAGAGCTGCCCCCTTTTTGCACTGCCTCCGGGTCATCGTTGAAGAGTTGATGTAATTTTAGTTAATTGCCTATTCCCCCCGCACAACACATGGCTAAGTGGCATTGTGGGACCCAGGGTACTTTACTGTGCCATCATCCTGGCCATGCCATGCTGCACTGCGTGTGTGTATGTGAAAGAGGGAGGGAGGGAGGGATGGAGAGAGAGAGAGAGAGAGAGAAAAAGAGAGAGAGAGAGAGAGAATGGAGATGGAGCGTAATGGAAAGAGAATGGTCTCAGAGAACACAAGTAAGAACACAAACAAAAAAACACAACCTTTTCAAACTCAAAATGCTCTACTTGTAAGAACTGGCAAACTGGTAAATACAGACAAATCACCTAATCAGTCTGCACAGATGAAGATGAAGAATGAGTAAAATGCTGGGATCACGTTTCACAGTGCATGATCCATCACCACTTGACCCGCCATACTACGGTGTACCATCAAAGCCAGTATATATATACAGCAATAAGCCAGTTCAAGGCTCCATTCACGACGCACGTTATATATACAATCAAAATGACCTTTGATGTACTGAAGCCAGTTACTGCATCTGTGATTATAGTTTTCACACCACCCCCCTCCCCCTTTTCTCCTCAGTTCAAAATGACTCAACAGGTGGATCAACCGGCAGGGGTCGCAGGTGTGCGGTGAGACCCTGCTATTCTGCATGACTGAAACCCTCCTACCCCTGGCACGTGCATCCACTAGAAACGGCACCTTAACACTATGAGGCACCCCGCTGCCCCGCAGGCGTGGTATTAAATCAGTACACTTTGACATTAAAGCCAACGCTCTCACCGGGATGCATGCACATTGGTATCTGTCCTGATCAATGGGCATAAAAAAATGATTTAGGCTTGTGCTGCTTAAAGCTGTTAAAGCAACACTATCTGGAAAACACCATCAAACCTTCACATATTTTTATCCTACCTGTATGCCTATAGAATGTTCTTTGACCTTGATCATTTAATAATCATTGTCTCTATAGCCATAAGATATGAGGAAAAAGGTGCTATTGATTTAGGGGATCAAAGCAAGTGAATAGCATTAACTTTTTATTGGTTGGAAAGATCAAACACGCCTTTCAAAGTTTTATGCCCAAGGCATCTTATTCCACAATATATTTTACAGCAAATGACTGTGAAACATTTTGATTATCAGCACAAGAAAACTGTTCGTGAATGATGCCAACTTCTCCTTTTCAGTAAAGGACGAGGGAAGTCAACGACACGGACACTGTAAATGAGCTTATAGTCACCTACTTTTTAATGCAAGGGTACAGTTACAGAATATAACCTTTTTTTGGGGGGGGCGGGGGGGGGTGTCTAACAGCTAATATAAGCTGCTCATAGCTCTCTTCCAGCCACTCCTGCTGTTTCTCTCGTCACATAATTAAGTATGTGGACAGCTCTGCAATGTGCAAAAGAGATGGGCATAAGGTCTTATTTCTAATGCCTGTTCTTAGCTCTGCATGGTATTAGCTAAGCCGTGTTTGCTTTTCATTTTGTTCTTTGCAGAAAAGATGAGTTTGCTTTGCTTTTGTGATATTACTATATGGTGGCAATAATATATTATGTGTATCACATTTTCATTAGTTAATTATATTATATACCTAATTATAATTGTGTATAATTTTCTGTATATGGATAATTTAATTCTTACACAATGCAAGTGGATTGCACTTGTTGGCAAAGTAAGTGGAAAGATGTTACCGTTTTATTCGTATTGAGTGCAATTGAATTGACCTGCTAGTTTTAGCTGTAGAGAAACATTTTGGAGAATGTTTTCTTTCGCTATACTGTTAGACTAGTTGTAAAGTCTTTTCTGTTTGTATCACTGTTGAAATTGTGTTCTTCAAGGCATACTATGCAGGATTTGTTAGCCAGTGTTTACAATCAAAAAAGTCTCCTTCTCCGTCTTTAATCCCGCCCACTCACCCCCGACCAAGTCATACACACGCAAATTCATTAGAAACTACTGATAAATAACTTTCTCGGACCAGACATTAGGCCACATTGTCCAATCGGGACCATGAATTTGAAATCCGGATATTTTAGTTAAAAACCGGACGTCTGGCAACCCTACCTGCATCGCTAAAGGGAACATTACTTACAGGTACAACAGAAAACAAGCTAAATCCACATCACTTTTCATCCCCTTGGCGAATTTCAGCTAATGCCACTGAGGAAAACCAATTCCAAGCTTACAGTAATTCTAGTCCTTGAACGAGCCCTGTCAGCATGTCTTTTTGCTTCATTGTACCAGGGCCATTGGAGCTGCTAGCTAGCTCTAGCAACAAATACTCCACTGAAATCTGATCCTAAACCACAGGCTCTGTAGCCACACTCACCCCTCCCCACACAGAAAAGAGCACCACGCCCAGAAACATCCCAAATACAAAAAAATCTTACATAGTATGCCTTAAAGGGGAAAAAATTAAGCCAAGTTATAAAAATAAAATAAAAAAAATCATTACATATGTAATGCCTGTGCAGATTCGCAGCTAGGTTAAAAACATAACCCATGCATGAGAGGAAGTACTATTTACATACATACAGCACGTAAAAGCAGTCCTCAAAGATTCTGCAAACTGTCTCAGTTATCCTCTGAACATAATTCCAGAAAAAAATGAATCTCTGGGCAAAGAATGCGTCTAAAGGTGTTCAAGCATGTTGTGATTGATTGTGCAAAAACAGGAACCCAGATCAGTGTTTGTTTAACACTCTCATTTATAGGCAAACAACAATGACAGATGACCATGCGCTAAAGTACCTTTTGTCCGGGATCTGGGATTCATTTGTCTTTCAGGACGAGAGATTGAAATATTCCTCGTCGCGCCACAAGAGTTTACCATTAAGAGACAGCATGTCGACTAAAAAAAATTAGCATGGCCCATAGCTGCTGGAGTTATTTCTGTATTAGCATAAATCAGCTGGCCATATGGGCTGCTGAACCACAGCACGAGATCCCCTGTGTGCCGCAAAAAATCAAATAAATTAAAAATTAAAAATGAGCCATGGCAGCCCAAACTAGTACTCGCCGTAAAGGACTTACGCGCAGATTTCAGTCCTCACTGCTCAAACTGCATGCGCTTGTGACAAGACCAAGCTGCCCTTCTCAATTCATTTATTTATTTTTTTGGCCCATCAAAGCTCGGCTTCAAGTTAAACCTAAAAATCGGATTTTACGGAGTAAATTAGAACAAGGGTGCACCGTTTGTGGACTATCTTTAGAAGTCACCATTAGGGAGGCTGTGTGGAAGTTCACCGTTTCCCCTGAAGGTAGGTGGAGTCCTACATCTTGAAGACAGTTCTGTGCCCAAGCTGTGTCCCTTATATTTGGCAGCTCCGAGCCCTTCTAAGAGTTGATAAATGGATGCAGGACCTCTGGGTTTCCCAGAATCAAGGTTAGCTGGCAGGTCCATTAGCTCATCAGATGCAAGTGCAGAGGTGTCTCTGGTAATCCCAAATTATGGTGTCTGTTAGAGGTGCATGTCATTATTATGAAATTGTTTCTGCGTGTGCATCGTAGAGGTCCATCACCAAGTGTTTTTCACTCTTTATATTGTATTGGAAAAACATGGAGAGAAGGCAGCGGTGTTTTAATAAACTGAGGTTGCAGGTTCGAATCCCAGTAGGGGTGCTGCTCCTGCTGTGCCCTTGAGAAAAGCACTTAGCTCAAACTGCTTCAGGGACGGTGTATATGAATAATGCATAAAATGTAAACTAAGTCACATAAAACAGGGGAATCTGGTAAGCTAATAAGTGTGCTGGTACAGACAGAAAGGTTCTGTGATGCTATCAAAGATACAACTGCAGATCATGGGTAAAAAATGAAAGAGGCATTCATCTGTTACGTCCTCCGTAGTCTGTACCCCAGTGCAATTACGCTGCTGTCAAACGATTCTCATTTAAGTGTAACTATGACAATCCCAAAGGTAACTCCCTGTACAGAACTTCTGTGAATTTCAACTCCTTAATCATCTAACCTTAAATGCTTCAGTACACATTTTGCTGTCAAAAGCAAATAGATAGTTTCAAAGAAATATATAACCTTTGCTACATTTTACTACAAATTATTCTGGGTAAGGGCGTCTGCTTAATCTTAAAAACATAATCATGAAAAGAAAACAGTAAGGGATGAACAACTAATACTCTTAATTAAACTACTAAGAATTTTGGATTTGTGAATTTATACAAACAAATATATCTAAAAGAAAATGTGCTAATTCTCTAAAACCAACTCAATTATCAAAATACCCTCAATGCTCAATAACAGTGAAATCAACACTAATTGAAATGATTTGTGGTTGGAATTGCTCCGATGAAACTATCCTTAAGAGCAATACTATCAAGTGCAGTACCTTTAAAGCTGTAGTATGCAACTTTCTTGATGGTCGGACTGCTGGACCTTTTATAATAGTAACTTTAGTTGTTACAGAGCTTACTGATAACACAAGAAAATATTTTTCATTTAGTTGCCAATTGTAGATTGAATTAATCCAGATGCATTGATAGTTTAATGCTGCGAGGGTCAACTATTGCCGGGATGGAATGAGAATATTTTGTGGGAGGCTCTAAGAGTAATTATTTATATTGCTTGATGTTTGTCACATAAGTCACAGGTGTCACAGATTATGTCATTATTTTTGTATTTTTTTCAGTTCCCCATTCCTGTTTTTAGTGCTTTACATGATTTTTCAACAGTTTTGGACGGTAACTATAAAGGAGTCTGCAGTCAGTTGTTGTAATAAAATGTTTGATGACACCTGTCAACATTTGTGATTCTGCTCACTCCTTCTCCTGTAGCTACGGGAACATTGTCAGTGGCAACAGCTTTTCTATCAAAGACCTAGCTAGGCTACAATACATACAGTAACCCTGTGTTTTATAATTTCAGTAATGCAGTTTGGGCATGCTGTGTTTCTAACAATGTTCTGTTAAAGGCAAAAAAGCATGTTCTCTTGCATTATGAACAAAAACCATTTAATGCACAAAAGTAAATGGATTGGTAGAATGCATTTACTTTTGTTTTTTTCAGTATCGACAACTGCCCACTGATTTTTTCGAAACTTAATTTCCCACTGCTGCACATGAGATCAATTGGTTAATTTAAGTATAAATATACACATATACTAAATTTGTCTATCTCAGTATCCTGATACAAATAGAACAAATAATGAAAAGCCTTAGGGAAAAAAAAAACTGTTTTGCGTATAAGTAAAAATAATGGTAAAGTTGTAGATCGGGAACGCCCAAATATGTGTATGAAGTTTGGCATCGATTGGACTTGTGGTATGATATTTATGGACCAAAATATAAATAGGCATTTTATCGTCATCATCTGGCCAATACGTGTGCAATACCTTCCATGAGTAGTGGGAGGCCATAGCAGCCCACCTGCCGAATGTGGTTACTCAAGGACTTGAGCTACAGATACTTTTAACAGAGAAAAAGAAAGTCATTCCAGCAAATATTTCCACCAAAAACAATAGTGTTGCAACACTACATGCTTGGTACCATAATAATAATAATAATAATAATAATCTGCCATGTTTGTTTGTAGTATGGATAAAATGTGTTACATACGTATACAAATGTTATTTTCTGCCTTTTTACAACAAATTTACAACACATATTTACAGCAAAAAGCCAATGCACATCCAGGGATGTCAAACCATGGATCATTATTCAATTAACAGCTCGATCAAACCTAATTAAGAGCTCAGCTGGAACAAAAGCCAGCATGCACTGCCTGCCCCGAACTGAGACTGAGGAAAAAAAACTGTCATAAACAATTAACTAGTCAACCATATGACCCATTAAAGGAAATTACAAGGACCATGCAGCAGTATTTTATATGGAATTAAGTATGCCTGCCTGCAAGGGTCCTGCTCGTGCTCACATTCAATGTTAGCAGACACCAAATTAACTTGAATCCAGTATTGGCTAATAACATATCTTCAGGTGTTCGCTAAAAAACCATCAGTCAGGACTTACCTCCATGTAACCTTCTCCTGCCTGGTAGTTGAATTTGGGCTTGAATTTTACATGAATGGGAGACTTCCCAGAAAATAAAAACAATTTAAATGAAACTCAGGTTTCTGCTAAGTGTTGCAGTGAGGTCTGTAAGGGGTAGTCTTCAAAAAGGACTAATTAGAAAAATGGCTAACAAGCCCTGTACATCGAAAAGGAAGCCAGTGGAAGAGACATCATGGGAGCATCCCAATACTCAAAAAATGTATCATCCCATCCTCCAATAAAACCTTGTTTCCTCCATGCCAAATTAGGTGTATTTCCATGAATGTTGCTTAAACAAACATGACAAATATAAATAAGCCTGACAGCTATCATTACTTCAGTATGTGAGTAGGATGTGTAGTGGGTAGCACTGTCGCCTCACAGCAAGTTCCTGGATTCGAATCCCAGCCTGGGAGTTTGCATGTCCTCCTTGTGTACCCTGGTTTCCTCCCACAGTCCAAAGACATGCAGGTTAGGCTAATGAATGAATGGTGTGTGTGCCCTGCGATTGTTTGGTGTCCTGCTTAGGGTGTATTCCTGCCTCTCACCCAATGCACACTGGGATAGGCGATAGGCTCCAGCACCCCTTGCAACATTGACCAGGAATAAGCAGGTATAAATAATTGATGGATGAATGACTTCAGTAGGAAATAATCGTTTTTCAATGTGAAATCTGAATATGATTCAACATATCGTTTCACTAATCTACACCGTGTATTAAAATGTTTCTAAATTAGCCTATGTGAGATGCAATGAACAGGCTGTAGGCTGTCACAGTATAGCTACAGTATATGATTGAAAATAGAGTACATAGTATAGTATAGAGTATAGAGGTGAATTAGTGCTCTGTATGTTCAAACATCGGGCACATCGTGATTCTGGAATTACAGTAAATTGTAATGTTTGTTTACCATGAGATGTTTTATCTAACATTACTGATTGCATATTAATTAGTGTCTTCACATGAACCGCAATTTCAGGTTTATATTTGACTGGCTACTGTAGCCTACATGCAACAACTTGAAATCTACAAGCTATTCTGCAGGACCACATGTAAGATCTGTAATTAGCTACGAGTCTATTTGTGGGCTCGGCAAAATATAATGATTATGGCAGGGATATTTCATCAATAGTCAATGTTGACTTAGATGACGGAGAAGCAGATAAGCTGTACCAGTTGTTTTCTTGCCTCCTCGCTCTCTCCAGAAATATGTCATTGTAGTGAGACACATTTTTGTAAAATATATCAATTACAGGCTTTTCCTGGCAGCAGCTGAGCATCTGAAAAACAACTGTGAACTAAACATCTCAGTTTGGAAAAGCACAAAAACATACTTTTCCACTTTTTTGTCAAAGATTGTTATTTAGTGTTATAATAATTTGTGTTTTTTTTTTATTTTTTATTTTTTTATGTTGGGCACTAATGAAACCCAGCCTCACTGGAAGTGGATAGTTTTTTTTTCTTTCTTCACTTTTGAAATTGCTGAATGAATCTAAATTAATAACTCACTCAATAGCTTTCACAAGTGGAAAGTGTAAATGTTTTCCAGTCCATATTATCCTTGCTAATGTATGCCTTCACACAATTAGAATTAGTCACATAAGTCCAGAAGTCCTGATTTTCAAAACCACATGGTGGAATGTGACCCACTGAATTTTTAAGAAGTACAATTAATAATTATACATGTGATTAATCAGAAGTTAAGAACAACATAGCCTTGAGAAAAAGTTATTTGAAGGCAAAACATGACCCTGAAAACTCATAGCAGAATACAAAATAGTGTGGTAATTAGATGCCAAATTAGTCCACCTGGGCCAATTAGAGCAGATAAGACTCCCTAATGCTATGTCAACAGAAATAAAATCAGTAAAGAGAAAAGAAAAAAAAAACCTGAACTAAAACTCTTAAAAGAGAGAAAAGAACTCTTTTTTGATTAAAGAGGATGCGGGGATCAAAGAGATTTTATTAGACTTGCTCGTGAAGATTAAATAAATCTTTAGATGAAAAAAGAGCCTCTTCATTTCCTATTACTTAAGTTTGAATAAAAAATTAATGGACAAACATTTCTTGATCTCTATAACAAATGGGGAGACTTTGATTTAGATACTTAAGGAATTTGTGGATGCTTGCCATTTTGGCATATGCAAGATTTACCACAAATCCCTGACACGCAACTTTTTTCTTTCTTTTTTTTTGATGTGAGAGTAAAGTTTAAGCTATAATAGCCATTATGCAGAAAATTATAAACTCCTTTTTAGTATTGCACTTTACACCAATTAATACATAAATAATACATGTTCTGTTGCCTTCTGATTGCTAGGCATATTTTTATCCAGCAAAATGTGTTAAACACAGACCAACATGAAGTAGTTCAAGTTGGATATTTTCTCTAACTTGACAAAATTGTGTGTGCACAGCTATAAAACTGTTCATATGTCTCATTTGTTGTGAAGAACATGTATCGAAAAGCAAATCTAAAAGAAACAAATGTGTTTCTTCTGACAGACAACAATTTCAGTCAGGAAAACTCACGTATGTAGATTAAATATTTTAATGAATATGAACATTTCTTTTTTGGTTTGGCACCAAATTAATCTGCTTCAGGTACTACAGTGATACATGATACATCCTCCCTAATGAACAGGAGGAATACCATAAACCCCCCACCCAGTACCTAGAAGCAGATCCAAACAACAGGTGGTAGCTGGGGTGCTGGAGGGTGAGTGCAGTTCTGTGCAGTAGTTTTGGCAATCAGCAGCACTAGAGGGGTCTGACTGTTTGTTTAAAAAGGCATTGGTGCAGTGTGCATGTGATTGGATGGGGATGAGAAAATGCATTGTGTGTTGTATGTGATTGCTTGATTATGGAAATGTGAGTATGTGATTGCAGAGGCCAACATTGGTTGACAGCAGCAAGAGTTTCCTGACCAAACTTGCCGTGCACATTCCATGCACGTTGCTCATTTCAGTCAGGACAACTCATGTATTTAAATTTAATACTTTAATGAATATGTAAGTACATTTTTTGGTTTGGTGCAGAATGGATCTGCTTCTTGTACTACAGTGCCTGCACCAGCATAGACTACCCTATCTAACAGGGAGCATGATACATATCCCATACTAATCAGGAGAAATACCAGACACCCCAAAACAGCAGATCATCCAATAACGAAAGACTAAAACGATGTGTACAGCAGATCACCTGCCATTTCCTGAACAATCAGGAAGCCCATACTGATATCCCTCCAACATGGAGACCGCACACAAGCTGTGATCTTGGATCAGGCGTTGGCCAGCTAAGGTTATGTGATAGTAAAAGCTGTTGATCTAACATCTGATAGCAGGGATTTAATTTCATTAGGCTATTAACTGCGAATCATTCTCTCTTGTATGAACCCCAAAAACCGCTAGAGGGAGCTGCATTTGTGTAAAATTCAAACGATGTGTAAGTTTCAACAAGATCAAGAAATTAAATGCTATTTCAGGGATTAAGTGGGAAAGCCCAGAACAGAATCCTTCATTTAAAACAATTTGAGCATGTTGGCAATTTTGAGATCTAGGGCCATGTCTGAATCAGTGTACTTGCGCACCATCGAGTAGTACACAAGTAGAGCACACTGAATGGGAAAGTTGCCAAATAGGCAAAATTTCCTCTAAATATTGTGCACTTAAAATCTCAGTATGATGTACTTATTTATGCAGTTTTGCTTAGCATATTTAGATGCATACTTTTTAGGAGTAAGCTTTGCTGACATTGTCCTTCAACAACGTGCGAGCATGGCTGCACGAAGGTGTACAGTACAACTGGAAAATAGGAAGGAGGATATCTATTTATTTTATTTATTATTATTTTTAATATTCATTAATTTAATACAGTACATTTCACAGGCTTACTAAACAGTATGCTTAGGCAGTACATATTTTGAAGACACAGCAGTTAGGAGTCTTAGTCTGATTAGATATAAAAGCATGTCCTTGAGGAAATTCTGTCTTTGCAAAATTCAAAAGACCCAACAGAGACCTAAATCATGTTTGGTAATGCTCTTAAATCCTACCAAAATAAAAGAGCATGTGAGTGATGATAGTTTCTCTATAGGCAGGGAAACGTGTGTGAAATGACTAGTTGACATAATACCCAGGAACTCCAAGGGAGGTAGCAGGCCCTAAAGTCTCCAACTGATAGGTCATTTAGCCTGGCAACTATTTTTGAGTGCGGTAATGCAACTAGCAGGAGGCAAATTAGGAAATGCTTTGCAAAGAAATCACCAAGCAGATGCACCATACAAGGCAATTTTCAGGTGTTGAGTAAAATCCAATGTAGTGCCTCACCAGCGCTTGTAATGCACATTACAAATGAATAGGCTACTAATAGCAATATGCAAATAGACAGAAAAAAAATGGGAAAGAACCCTTACAACGAGGAAAACATTGTAAGGGTCATCAAATTCAGCTAGGCAGATAATACAAGCTTTGGCATTATAATACTTGGAATACCTCTCTGTTTTTGGCCCAGTGCTGCAACAAGCATGATTGATAAATTACAAGCAGCACAGAATAAAGTGACACAATATGCACTTTGTTGATGATACAATACAAATAATCAGAAATAAGCCATAATAGCTTGAATTGGTTGTTAAAAACAAATTCAATTATTAATGACTTCTTTAAAAAAAAAAACAGCTCCATGACAAAATGTCCAGAAATACTCCATACAAATTTGTCCTTCAGTTCAGACAGATATGATTACTCCAAGGCATTTATCAAATAATCATTGCCTTCTACCTAAATGCAGGACAAATACAGTGCAGTGAATGCTAATTGTTTAAAGCAATGGCAATCTGTAACTCGCTACCAAATCTACCAAACTATAGAAAATAATTGTTAATGTTTTAAGAAACTACTGAAACATTGAGATGTTGCCTCAAAATGAATTGGATTTTTAAATGGGATAAAAAATTCAAACTAAACGGGCCATCTTCTGTCCCATTTGCAAGTGTGATGGACAGGTCGACTGGGCAGTGTCTCCGTCAGCTGCTTCCTGCACCTGGCCATCTGGGAATATTCATCCTGCGCAATTATTCACCGGAATTGTTTATAATTGTTTTTAGCACTGGCATATAAATGTAAAGAAAATATTCTGGAGCAGGGGGAAAATAAATATTAAGATTTAAAATATTCACCCTTACCTTTTTTTTTTTTTTTGATCATGAGTAATGGATCATAGAGACACTCGTAATGGAGCCCCTTGTAAATGCTTTTCAGCCATGATGAAATTAGCAGTCGGCTGTGATAATAATGAAGCGAAACCCTCGCCACACCCACAGTTAATTTATTCTTATTGAATCGGCCTCTTTTACAACTGCACCACAGTGCTAACGCCTGCAGTCACAAAATTACCAAAATTTAACTGGACACGCCTTAATTCACCAGTGCCTTGAGTTACTGCTAGCGTTTGAAAATTGCGCCTTGACTGTGAAAATAGGGCCCTTTGTGTGAATGGTCATTCATAAGAGCTATATAATTTCTTCATAAGCACAAAACAAACATTCAAATGTTTATATCTACAGTATAACCGCTATAGATATATGGTGTATTATGTCACCACCGAACCAGCAAGTGACATTACAATTATACACTCACTGACAAAGCATTTCTAAATATTTATATAGCCTAGTGCTTATGAAGGAGTTAAACAGATCTTAAGGACTATTAACAGAATTTGTTATCCAGAATTGTATGCATGAGCAATTCAAAATGAATGTATATAATTTATCAACAAGTATATGTACCAGTTAGCCAGACATGAATTAATTCCCCCTGTCCCCAAGCTTTAGCACACTGTCTTTAATGGTTTCAAAGTATTAAAGAGCACAACAGTAATGTCGTCCCCATGAAACTATTTTAATTCCACACCGTTAGAACTGTTCTTCAATGGATTCTTTTTTCTACCCTCCCAACCCCACATCCCCCAGCAAACCTGTTGACAGAGGAAATCAACATTTGGCAAACAACTGATTTCCCATAAATTTCCAATGACTCGCAGTCTGTACAAGTTGCTCTCATTGTAACTGGTACCTGCACAGCAAAGATAAGAAGGGTAGTGATAAGGGCTTGGACATTCCTGCCGACGCTCCACAGCTCGTTGATAGTGATAACCTTATAAGGCCTTGCATTGTCCAGGGCGTTTTAGGGAAACGGGAAATTTGGAATTGCTTGGCATCATGTGATTATTACCCTACCCCCACCCCCACCCCACAGAAATAAAAGCTTTGGAAGTTCTTTTCTTGTCTTACTCTGTTTTCTAAGATGCCAGCACAGTGACATTTTTCACTGCTAAGCATTGTTGTCCTAATGTCTAATATCATCAAATTATTTTAGGTGTGATGAATATCAATGCTATTTCCAGAAGTGGTAAATTACTTTAAACATTATGAGCAGATCTAAAAGCCATAAAACACACAAACACAGAATTTTCAATGTTTTCTATTGATTCATCATTTCACCGACGTTTCCCCGGCACGTCCTGAGCCAAGTATTTCCAACGTGCCTCACGGGCTCCGGCAGCGTGCAGGAGGCTTGGCTGCTAATGTCACGTCTGACTGCGCAGCGACAGGACCATCTGCTGAGACAGCAGAGAGCAAAGGCTCATGGGAAAAGGACCAAGCCTCCACCTGGAATCCCCCTCTCCACCTCCAGATCTCCAGGTGGACACTTGAACGCATTCATTATGATTGATCAGCAAATATGGAGGACGGAGCACAGCTGTATGTACCGGGGATGGAATGCCGGTGGAAGTACAAACCGCACAATCGAGAAAATGGACATCAGCGTTGTTTTACCCCATCACTCATTTGACATTGTTCCTTTAAACCACCTGGTGAAGAGTTTCTCATCTCATTTCAAGTTGTATTACTTTTTTATTAAGGGTAGATTTGAGGTGTGAGACTTCTCATTTTCATTTGGTTTCTATGTTGGGATTGTGATTATATGTGCATTGTGATTACATGTATTTGTTCATATGCTTGTTTTTAGTTAGTTAGCTTGTTGGTTCATTTTTAGACTAGAACAGGCCTAGGAGTAAGTGTTTTCTTTGCTTTGAATTGACTACACAATGCTGGTAAGTCTGGTTCTTGTGTCATCCTTGCAGGAAAATAGATTTTTCACAGGTTTCTTGTCTTTTGCATAATTGTTTAATATTTAATGCACTAGTACTTATTGTTTCAGTGAGTAGTTTAGGCTACCTTGTTTGCTTTTAGTAACAGGACAGGGTGTGAGTAACGTGGGCCTCAGCTCTAAATTGACTACATGATGTTTAGTTGGTTAGTCGTGCGCTCATGACATAACATGACATTTGTCTTCTCTATCCACATTTAAATATTTAATGTGTTTGTATTTATTGTTTCTGCGCGTAATTATTCGCTTTGTTCTTAGCAAGAGGTGTGAGCGAGTGACTATTTTCTGTGAAGCGACTGGATGCCATTGGTTACACTGGTAGCTGGTGGCAGGCTGGAGAATGGAATGAGAAATCATAGAGGGAATCCAGCTGGCGTATAACTGCACAGTCAATCAATCAGAGCACAGGCGCGGAGTCTGAGAAACTGTCAATTAAGGAAATTCTGCAACCTGTACCAGGGCCCTTAATATTCTTTTTATTTCACCCATTTATTTTGCCTTGGCACTCTCTCAGAAATTGGATTTGACAGCTGAGCGCTATGGTAGATTCTCCCCAGATGTTTATGTATACCCTGTTTAAGATTTATCCTGCCAGTCAAACAACACGGAGAGCGGAGGGCTCCTCGCCTCAAACTGTGCTTGCATAAGTATTCGCTTCATAACTTGCGCAAGTTCACTTCCACGCGAGTGGGCAAACACAACGGGATCCCTCTCAGTCGCTGCTGAAAGATACAGTGCCGGCTGAGAGATGGAGTGCTGAATGAACTCTGTGAGATAAAAGTGCAATTTCAGATTTCAACTATCGATATCTTTCAGCGTCAGCGCGTTGCCGCGGGATCGTTTAAGAAGGTGGTTTTGCTCAATGTGTTTACTGATGATTGGATACAAAATACACAGCAGCCACACCTGGTTTCAGCAAAACACCGCCAGTATGCCACAGGGAATCATTCTTTTAGAAATGTGGTATTATGGCTGTTTGCTGCGAGCAGGTGTGGCTGCTGTGTATTTTTTATCCAATCATCGGAAAACACATAAGTCTGGCAACTTGCCTGGCATATGTTATATGAATGAAATATAGATTGTGTAATTATAAATTGAAAATACAATATGATAATTGATTTATCTTTTTTTTTTTTCTGTAAGACTCATATGTACATGTATGGATGTGCATATACTGCATGCAACTTTATAAATGCAATGATAAGGATTGTAAGGGCCATATTCAATTCATTGTTTGATTTAATCAAAAAAAAAAAAAAATCAATAAATGTCCCTAGATTAATTTAATTCCATATGTACATGTTTGATTGAATCAAGGGAAGTGTCTTAATGTAATGAGCCATCCAGCAGCCCTGTGAAACCATATCTTCAAGTGTGCAAAGGCATATTAATTAGAAAATTGTTGTATGATGGTACTTCGAGAGACAAAAATTATTTACCTGCCAATGGTTACTGATAATTCCAAAAGTTGTCTGCCATTACAATTACAAATATCATAGTTAGGTCAACTTAAAATGTTTTAGGTTTAACACCATGCAATTTAGATGTTGGCAGAATTATGCAACTAAACTCATCCTTACTCGGTTTATATACATCTTTATAAAAACAAAGAAGCATAGTTAATTATGCTGTAAGCAAAATGATTGTGAAGAGATGAAGCAGAAGCCATTGAAGAGCTGTGTTGGTGTTAAAAGTAACAAGACTCTGTGCTCTTTTGGGCTGACTTACATAAGGGTAGCTGTGTCCATAAAACATCCTGATACAATATTTAAAATTCATTATTAATGGACTACCATATGTGGTGACATTTAAATATTTATTTAAATATGCATGTCATTTTAATTTTACTTCATATTATTCATTTGAACATAACGTTTTAAATTGCCTTAAATTGGCATTGGTTGAATCGGTTTCATCAGTACCGCATGTGAAGTTATTGCTGTTCACCCAGTGTCCAAAGATCCAGTGCGCTGTAACTCCTTACTGCATGCTGTCTGATAGGCTTGACCTATTCATTCTGTCTTTCCATGCAAGAATGGGCTGCACAGATAAAACATGATAAAAAGCATGTGAAATTCAACCCAGGATTCACAGAACTCGGATATTTACAAGACACACCTTATTTTCAGTGAGACTCCACCCCCAGAGAACGTCTATCATTTCCCCACTTAAGACACTGAAGGCACGATGCGCTTAGAGGGGGAAAAAAGTGCTTGCGCAGAATTTTTTTGTTAAGCACACATCTCACGCCAGGATGGGCCCTATGAGAATGGCTCACCAGATGTTGCGTCTCTGCCAAAATGTATTGAGAAGCGAAATGGGAAGATTTGCGTGTACATTTGCACACATGTGCACACATGCTTGTTAACATGATTTACCTAAAAATATTCCCATTCTGTTGCATTACCATAGGCAATGATGCACTTCATTCTCCACCATGCAGTGCAGGCTGAATCTCTACAAAAATAACGTTAAGAACATAAGAGGATCTAAGGACACACACTGTGCAATTTTAAATTAAAACTGACAATGAAGGATGAAAAACACTTAATCTTTTCTCATCTACATAAATTCATTCATATGACAATGAATATAAACATTGTGAGTTTAATCAGTGTGATTTTACAGTGAATTGAACAACAATGGTGAACTGAATAGGACAAAGATTTATGTATTATGGGTTGATGATGATAAATTAACATTTGTAATCAATGTTTGATCATTTATTTCTATTAATCTTTGTATGCGCTATACATTGATACTGTAGAATAAGATCATACTCATGTAAGCAATGCTATTTGATCTGATGTAAATGTATTAATGCTTACAAAATACAACATCTAACATATGGTTGGTTGTGTTATAAACAAGGCGGAACAAGAGAGCATTCTGTGTGTTTGTGCAGGTGATGATGATAACAGTCAAATGTGATTATTCTCACTGGAATCACTACTGTACATTCTGTTGAGATATGCCTAGGAACAAGGTGTATTATACATAATGATGATTGCCGGCAAGCTTTCTATTACTTGGCCTGGAAAACTGATCACATATCGGCAACTCTGTGATGCAATAGTGGCTGTCTTTTAATGGTAGTAGCCATACCATAAAAATACAGTTACAGTACCACTGCAGACAAAATGTGGCAATGCACACACTGATGCAGGGAAAGAGACCTTCAGCCCTAGCCCGGCCCAAGTAGTTGAATTGGATCCTTATTGGATCAGGGAACAATAATGTTTGAGACAAATGGCTTCTTGGGTGTCTCTGATGAGTCAAGTGTGTTAAATTGCTTCCTTAGTGTAAGTATAAGAGAGCTTTCAGCATCTAGCCTTGATTCTAGGCTTTTGATTGCGTTTGGAGTCAGTTATTGGCATTTGTCAACATGAGGACCAGAGTTGTGCCAATAAAAGTCAAGGAAGCCATCATGAGGCTGAGAAATCAGAAGAATAAAAAAGTAAGGGACATAGGCCAAACTGTAGGCTTACCGAAATCAATTGTTTGGAACATCATTATGAAGAAAGTAAGAGCTGGTGAGATCTGTAATTGTAAAGGGCCTGGTAGACCACGGAATACCTCTAGAGTTGAAGAATTCTCACCATAATGAAGAAAAACCCCCAAACACCTGTCCAACAGATCAGAAACACTCTTCAGGAGGCAGACGTGGATATGTCAGCGATTACATGCACAGAAGACTTCGCAAACATAACTACAGAGGCAACACTGATGCAAGATCCAAACCACTAGTTTGACACAAAAACAGGGTTTCCAGGTTACAGTTTGCTAAGAAGTACTTAAAAGAGTCTGTGGATTTCTGGATGCTTGAGAACAAGATTCACTTGTATCAGAGTGATGGCAAGAGCAAAGTGTGGAGGCCAAAAGGAATTGCCCAAGATCCAGAGCACCCATCTCATCTGTGAAACACAGTGTTGGGGGTGTTATGGTTCAGGCATCCACTTGGCTCACTTGTCTTCAGTGATGGTGTAACAGCTGCATAAAAATTAATTCTGAAGTATACAGAAGCATCAAATCGGCTCAAGTTCAAATAAATGCCTCCAAACTAGAAAATTCTTCACTGGCCAGTCACCTTTTCTGAATCCAATTTAACATGCATTTCATATACTGAAGAGAAACCATAAGGCAACTAGCCCCCATACAAATAGGAACTGAATATGGCTGAAGTACAGGGCTAGCAGACCATCACAAGAGAAGATACTCAGCACCAGGTGATGTCTATGGGTCACAGACATCAAGCAGTTATTGCATGCATAGGATATGTAACCAACTACTGAACATGACTGCTTTCATTTACATAACACTAATATGCCCCAAACATTACAGTGCCCTGAAATAGGGGCTATATATAAAAGTGCTGTAATTTTACATGGTTAAACCAAAGTGTAGAAAAATACCATTAAATTACAGCTGATAATGTGCACTTCAGCCACATGTGAATTTTTTGATTACAAATGTAAAATGGTGGAGTACAGAGCCAAATCCAGTCTTTTTCACAAACATTATAGAGCTCATTGTATATCCAGGTCACCTTCTATCATCACTGTTCCACTGTGCCTGTTTAATATTCCCTGTACTTCTCCCTGCTTTCATTTATATCCTAATATTTCCTTACATAGTCACACACTTCCAGATGTATTGATTTACATTACCATCTGTTGAGCATTTGGTGACAGACACTTCTTGGCACCTCCGGCTCCTCAGAGACGTTTAGCCGAGAGATATTTCTGAGACTGTGACTGCCTTTATATATAAATAAATGGATGTGATAATGTTATCAACAGATAAGAGTATGGATAGCATACTGTATCTCACATTTCAAAGCCAATATTAGCTCTTGCTGAAATCATACTTATAAAAACAATATAAGAAAAACAACAATAATAAAACCAACAAAGGACATTGACGGGGACATAAAGGGTTTTTTACCAGAAGGATAATGTCCTTCATGGTGACAATGGCCCTTTACAATTTGTGTGTTCCCAGAATGCATCAGTCCTCTGTAATCAACAGAATTACCTTGTTTGTGGAAGCCAGTTTCTGTCATCCATGGGACTAGAGAGGGAGTCCTTACTACACTGTAAACAGAATTTATTTCTTACATTTTGCTACAAAATATACATCAGATGTTTATTTACAAAATATGGAGGCCTGAAAGAAGTACAAATTCATTTCCCCTGAGTCCTTCTAATAGGGTTTACGGCAACTTGCAGCTGCACCATATTTTCCTTTCTATTTTTTTCTCTGTAAAGCTAATTAAGCTTCTGTGGATTAAGTGGACTTTAATGCTACTGTGTGTGTGTGTGTGTGTGAGTGTGCTTGTGTGCGTGTGTGCGTGCGCGTGTCTATGTGCAACTGTCTATTACAGGTAAACCACATAATCTCATTTGCTGACAGACAGATGTGTGTCCTTTTAACAAGAGCATTAACCTTGCAGGTTCAGTTTTAATTAACCTGTGGCATTTGAACAGGCCAAACCTACAATTTTCTACCATCCATACCAGCCCCCCACCCATTTCACTCCTACAGCGCAGCTGCGTAATAATTCTATGCAGATGGATGCTCTGAACTTTGCCTATAGCAGCATTCATTTATGCAATACCGGCCATTCACATATTAGGGGATACTGGGGTGTAGCCAATCAGACTAATGTGTGTAACAGAAGTAAAACAGAACATTGGATAAAATAAGGCATATTATTATTATTATTATTATTATTATTATTATTGTTATTGTTATTATTATTATTATTATTATTATTATTACAGTAGTGCAGTGGGTAGCACTGTTGCCTCACAGCAAGGAGGTCCTGGGTTTGAATCCCAGACAGGGCCTTTCTGTGTGGAGTTTGTGTGTTCTGTCTGTGTCTCCCGTACTGTAGGTATGAATGTGCGAGTGAATGGTGTGTGCGCCCAGCGATAAATTGGCAACCTGTCCAGGGTGTATTTCTGCCACTCGCCCAATGCACGCTGGGATAGGCTCCAGCACCCCCCGTGACCTTACCCAGGATAAGCAGGTATAGATAATGGATGGATGGATAATTTGCAGCATTTGATGCATCCAGAAAATAATTTTTATTCATATTTTGCTCCCAATTTGGAACATCTAGTTTTTCCATTTCTCTGGAGTTCATGATCTTTGCTGTGTCCTCGTCAGTCAATTTGAGAGAGGACAGATGTGCTCTTCTATGAGAATTCACCTGCTGATGGCACAATCATGATTTGATACCAGATCGTGGGGCCCTTCCACACATTTGAACACAGTCTTAATAACAAAATGAGCTGCACACAAAAGCAAACTCACCCACGTGGTCCACAGTGCTGCTTAGCCTTACTTTCCAAATATTACACATATTTTCATTTTTACAGTTCTCTGCTCAAAATAGACTAATGACACATTATAAATCCTCTTCTAATTAAATTGCTTCATCTGCCTCCAATGCCAAACAAAGGAGTTGTCTATATTGAATCTGGATCCTAACATATTTGCACAGCTGTTGCGTCTCTAGGTTGTCTTAAATTCAGTCTAACCTCATTATCTGCAATGTGCTTTACGCGATGACATTCAATACATGTTGGCGCATGCTGTATCCCTCTCATTTTGTGATATTGTGATATTTTATGCCGTTGTGATTAGATTGTATGTTATATTTTGAAATTCATATATTATACAGTGCAAGAGTAAGTCTACTGCATTGGATCTTGGCTTCAATATTTTAACTACCAAAACATAAAAATGGCTTAGTCAGTGGCTGGTACTCATCCTCAAGGTCACCAAACCTGCTCGTGCATCTATTCGGTTCTCTGGTGGACTCAAAAACATCCGGAACAGAGGTACCCAGAGTTTATTCAACAGGCAGAAAATTTTGTTTCATTTCAACGTTCCATTTATTGAGCAGGAAGATCACTCTATAAGTCTTGCGACATTGCTCGGGAGATTTTGTGGTCGTGATGTGGCAACATAACATAAAGATAAAGTGCGCAATTGGGCACAAGGTAGAGATTCTATATTCTTCATCAGTTGAGTCCTGTTTCTGTTTCAAAAGATGCATATACGCGTTGGTGCTCTTGCATGTACCCCTTGTAACATGATAAACTCATTACTTTACCCTGCTGCCTGAAAGTACTCTCCTACGTATCACTCTTCAGCCTTGTGTCCTTTCTTGCACCCTGAAACAGATGATGGCCTAGATTCAATAAAGATTTGTCCTTATGCTTGCAAATAAATATGTCTTACTTTTTCTCTATAGAAGTACAGTCTGGAGGCTTAATTTTGGTGAACTGCTGAAGTTGTGTTTGCGGATAAAAAAATGTAAAAATAAAACATAGGCACTTAAGTAAGACTTTAGAACACGTGTTTTGTTTTGTTTTTTTAAATTCAGACCAGACCCTTTGTAAAGGCTATGCTATCTTCTCTTGATGCCACAAAAAGCTTATTGTAAAATGACAGTAAATCAAAGCAAAGTGTACTTTTTTTAAACTAAGTAAAAGTACCAAAACATAGCAACCACTGTTGGTATCTTTTGCTTTAATAAATAAATTCACCTTACACAGCCACAATGTAATAATTATTATTCCCAGATGAACATTTCCTGAGCCCTTTTTCGTGTTTATACATGAATCATGCCATTGCATTATTGTGGTTCACACATTAAAATAATAACTCATACATTGCTAGAATTGCCTCATACTCAAAATATTCCATTTTCAGCACTTTAATACTAAATGTGGTGTGTGTGTGTGTGCGCGTGCGTGCATGCGCACGCACGCGTGTGATTGTGTGCCTGTGCATGTGTATGTCTGCAATGCGGCATGTGTGTCTATGAGTATACCTATTGGGCACACAGCATGATAAGTCTATATAATATAAAATTATAATATGTGATAGAGTCTATTCCGTATTGTAGAATAATGCTTAGTGAACTTATACACGTGTGACTCAGAAGTTTGGGCCTTATTTGCATTTGGTGCACTGAAAACCTGAGTTGCTTCAGTAAAATATCCATAAAATGTCCATAAAACGTAATCGGCGTACGTTACTGTGGGGAGGAACATCTGCTAAATGCCAAAACGTAATGTAATTATGAGAGTTCCCATGTGCAATTCAAGACTGGCACTCAGAGACAGCTTTGTGTGCATGAGATATCCAGCAGAGGAGATCAACCTCATCTCCAGAGACACCAGTCCTTTCTTCTTCATTTATATTTTGACACGCTGATTGGATCCATTATTCGGGGCAAGTCTAGATAATTACTTCAAACAAAATTTTAAAAATTAAAAAAAAAAAAAAACTGGTTGTTCTGTCTCGTGAAATTGGAATATGCTTATTTGAGTTTTGAACTACTGTAAGCTGGAAAAGGTTCCACCTTGAAATCCAATAATTGCTAGGGCCCGGGGTGAGTGAGGACCTATAAATGTCTGTTTGATCCTGTGGTACATAAACAAGAGACTCAGGAAGGCTAATGGATCATGTCATGTCCTTCAGTAATGCTATCATAATGTAATGGTAATTTGATTTTGGTCCCTGGAACAAAATAAATAAATAAATAAATAAATAAGGATTATAATATATGAAGCTGACTCTGCCATATGCTACCATAATAGCTGCATTTTCATTTGCCATGAGAACTGATTCATCGTGGTGCACGAGTTACCCATTACCCAAACCGATTGCATTATTTCCACAAGTTAATTATGGATAATTTCATCACAAACAGTATCAAGATCTTACCATTTACCATTCGGGACATTCAGATATGAAAAAAAGAAAGAGGATCTAGAAAGCATTGATTTAATGAATGCAATACTGTCTCAGATAATGCTTTGGTCTCTGCCTTCCTGGAGGAAATAAATAAATAAATAAATAAATAAAACACAAATAAATAAATCGGTTGAGACTGAGGGAACTCAAATTAAGTTATGAACCAGTGTGGCTTGCAAGTTTGAGAATGACAAAGTTTCTGACTGCAGGGATCATGACAGTGATGGCGCTCAGTTGTTTGACATAGTTAAAAGTAATGTACGTCTGAGCTAATGTATGTCTCATTAAAACTAAGTATGTCTCATTTAATGTCATTAAGACTTTTTAAATCAAATGAAAATAACTTGAGCATGAGCACAGTGCGGTTTAATTGATTAAAAAAAGTCACATTGTTCCTTTGGCTTATTGAGGCAAAACCTTGTACAGAAGCCAAATTAATTTAATATCTGCAAAATATGGTCGCTATTAAATTAGCAAAACTGAAGGAAGCTGCTGCTAACACTGTTTTAATTTCATTTAATTTAATAATATATTTGAGTGTCTTGGTGTTGGGAAATGTCAGTGTTAAACGTTGCGGATGGCATAAAGAGTAGACAATGATTTAATTTTGCTCTCTTGGGCTGATTCAAATGACTGGATGTACAATAGCCTTGCTTAGAATCCAACAGTATTGCCAAAATAGCATATCCTGAACTACTGTGTAATGATATGGAGTTACCATTCTGAATTTGTCCAGTATAATATTGGTTTGTATGATGAGTTGACAATTTACACAATAAGTTGTATTTTCAGCTCTCATGCAG
The DNA here is from genome assembly GCF_013347855.1 of Anguilla anguilla. Classification (NCBI taxonomy): domain Eukaryota; kingdom Metazoa; phylum Chordata; class Actinopteri; order Anguilliformes; family Anguillidae; genus Anguilla; species Anguilla anguilla. Next base: position 15,496,037 of record NC_049215.1, read on the forward strand.
CTTGATAAGTAAAATAATTGCCTTCAAAGTATTGTATTGAAAAATTGTAAAATGAAGAAAAAAAAAATGGATCACCTGAGGATTTGGTGATCTGCGTGATTGCGTATGATTTTTAAACTAAAATAGCAAATAACAATAGGGTATCTTGATGCATTTTTCTGTACACACATCAAGACAAAAGACAGAAAGCGTATACTTATAGCCGGTTTCTGGAGATCTGAGGGAAGGTTGAGAAAGGAAAAGCCATTAATTTAAGCGTACCATAACCCGGGATGATAAGAGAGAATACAAATAATAAAACAGCAGTGAGATTAAATTACAGCCCAATTTGTTGTTGCTGCAGGTGTCTATGCTTGTGACAGGTACAAGATATGTGTTTTCTATTCTGAAGCAATTCATGTCATCAAAAACAAAATGTTCATATTATCTAAAATAAATAAATAAATAAATAAATACATAAAAAATCAGAACAAAAACATGACTTTTTTCATTGAAATAATAAGAATAAGTTGATATATAAAGATGGACCAAACCTTTTCCAATCCTCCTTGAATGTGGAGCCAAGTAAAAATGAATAAATAAATATATAAAATAAAGTAAAATACACCCAGCTCGACTAAGTAACAGAATCGAATGTGAATAACTCCTGCAATGTGAGAGTAACGTCTCTCCAGCTGCTTCCATTGGTGAAATGAGTGATGTTCCCGGTCAGTTCCCTCTTCCTCCTGCCTCCAATGAAATAAGACTGACAGTAGTTTTGTTCTTATTTTCAGAGAGTAGTATTTCGGGCATACAGCAAGAGCGCTATTTCTGTTCTGATTTCTGTTCTGAAGCCTGTACCCACTGACAGACGAACCGTTTGTAGTGTACTTTCTGTATAGGCTTTTCTTTTTCGTTTTTTATTGCTGTTGTGTCTAATGTATGTTTTGTTTGCCTTTCCGAATGTATTACTTTTATTCAAACCCAAATTGAAACAGAACAGTACATCACCATACACGTGGAGAGATACACCTCCTGTATTTGCCTACTGAATGTTGCACTAGGTGCAATGCCCTCTGTCCCCCTAAGAGACAGTAGTTTAAAATGTGCTGATTTCCCCAATCAGAAACACCCTGTTAAAAATAGGGGGGGGGGGGGGGGGGCAGGACTTGATAAGAAAACCCTGCCTATGAGGTAAAGAGAGTCATGATAAAGACTGGTGCCTTTAAAGGACTGCTGAAATGTATCACATCAAGACGAACACAGCAACGTGTGACATATATTACAACACATATATTATTCAATACATTTCAATACAAATGTATAGGAGTATTGCACATTACAAGTGACAGTTCCTTATTTCACAAATTACTGAGTGTCATGTTGTGTATGTGCACGTGCAGTTTATGCAGATTATAGTCAGAACAGCATTCCATTACTACAAAGAGTGACAACCTTGTAACAAAGACAATGAAAAACAATACCCAGTATATATTTTTGTGAATGGAAAAATATATTTTCACAGCACGAGACTAAAATATACATGCATTTCACAAGAACTCACAGCCACGATGGTGTTCTTATTTATTAATTTATTTTTCACATTAATGGTGCCCATGGCAAGTCTGAGCTCAGTAGAAAGTTGGTGATGCAGCACTGCAGGGACAGACAGTAGATTAATCTGGGGCATCTAATCTCCAGGTATTTTCATTATATTACAATCGCATCCCCCCCGCCCCCACCCCATTTTTTGCCTCTCTGGTAATGCGTTTTTAACGCGCTAAGTAATGATGCAGTCTGCACTGCAATCTGCTTCCAAAAATGGGTGGCCAAAACGCTCAGTTGTTTTTAATGGAAACAGATGCATTGTGATTACAGCTCGGTGGTCCACCTCCCTGATGACGCACCAGCAGGGAGAAGACGTCTCCTTGAAGGCAGGGAATTCATTAATTGGATAAGAGCCTGACTCAAAGCCTGTAAATAATTATATGTTGTCAGATGCAAGAGTCTGCCCTTCACCGACATTGGCTCCTTGTAGACCAGAACTGTAAAAGCAAGGGGGTGGGGTGGAGAGGAATCAAAATCCTTGCTTCGTTTCTGCCTCATCCACCACAGAATGGAAGCAGTAATTAAAACACATTTTTTTCCAAAATACATAATGCAAATGCAGATATCAATAGGAGCATGATGGAGTACAGTGAAAGCTGTGGGGTGAACATTCAGGGAAATGGGCTGAATGAAGGCAAAGACTCGTGGTAAGGGCATTTTCCGGAAACTGGAAATTTATGGAAATGACTGTTGCCTACGGAGGTCAGGTCTGTGTGCTCCAAGTATGCATTCCGTCTGACTTGTGCACTTAATATGATTGATGCCCCAGTGGCCAGTGTATGTATTTTATATTAATCTATTTAAGTGATGACAGCATAGGCTGCAGCACATGTATTCACATCCTTCTGAAGGTGCTTTTTCCCTTTGTTACTCAATATCAACATTTACAAGGTCATAAATGTTCGTAAAAATTTATACAAACTCAAGCATTTTTGAGTTTTCTCTTTCCTTTTTTTTTTTTTTTTTTAACTGAGAGATCAATAAGTGTATAATCAGATTTAAGCATCAATTGGCACAAAGATGTCGATATAAGTATCGGTCAAAGCATTAGGTTTCCATTTAATTTTGACAAACAATGAAGAAAACTTATCTTCTAAGAAGAATGGCACATTGCAGGGAGATGTGAGCAGTGGGCAGTTGAATAAAGTGTGACATCTTATTTCCTTTCCATTTCAGAACCATTATGTAGCTGCCCGAAAACAAAGCAGCTAATTCAGCAAGCGACGAGCAAAAATGACAAATGATTATCAGCGCCGTAGAAATGCCACAGAGGCAGATGTATATAATGAGCATCAATTTCAGATTGGTGAACTGAAAAGGGCCTGGATGGATGCAAACCGCAAGCAAATGGCCGATGGGATATCAAATTCATAATGTCAACTTATAGCGACATAACGCCAGAATATAGAAACAGGAGGGATTCAGTTTGGGGATCTCTCTATTGTGAGCATTTCAAGCCAAAACTTGTGTCTACTTGGCATCAAATTTCATACACGCAGTCTGTGATTTAATCAACATTAGTCCTTAACTTTGACTTATGTATGAAAGACTTAACACTCTACTTATTCTATAACACAATTTGGAGAAGACCAATTCAAAAAAATTATTAGGTGGCACGGTGGTGCAGTGGGTAACACTGTCACCTCACAGCAAGAAGGTTGTGGGCCCTGGGCCTTTCTGTGTGGAGTTTGCATGTTCTTCCCATGTTCGTGCGGGTTTCCTTCAGGTACTCCATTTTCCTCCCACAGTCCAAAAACAGGCAGGTAGGCTAAGTGGAGACTCTACATTTCCCATAAGTATGAGTGTGTGATTGGTGATAGATTGGCAGCCTGTCCAGGGTGTATTCCTTCCTCTCGCTCAATGCACGCTGGGATAGGCTCCAGCACTTCCCGCGACTCTGCCCAGGACAAGCGGGTATAATGGATGAATGGATAACTGCCCAAACTGTGAAAAATAAAAAGAAAACTACCACATAAGAAAAGGTACAAATCTCATCGCATTTATAATTTTATAATATCTTTTATAATCTTATAATCTCTCTCATTATATAAATATGACAACTGCAGCTGCTATATTTTATTAAATGTCAAACAGATTGAATGAAGAAATATCTTTCTAATTACATTATACTGCTTTAGATATGTCAAATTAAAGGTCAAAAAGTCTGATTTACAGAAAATAAAAATGAAGAATGTGAATTTGATATAATTGACATTATCATGGCTTTAAAGAGAAATCTCTAAAACTCTCCAAACATCTACTTTTGAGATTCCCATGAGATTTGCAGGAGTCTCATTTCAGGTTTCCTTTTTAAAGTCACACAATGAGAATATAGCAAGTGGCTCATCTCGAGCAAAAATTGCTTGTCACAGTAGATACTTCAAATGGGCTCATTTTAATGTGGGAGAGAGACAGAAGAAATAAGCCATGAACAGGTAACAAAGGAAATATCTTTGGTGGTGGGGTGCTGACTAAAGATCTTGATACCTATGGCTCAGTGCCCAGCCAGATACAAAGGTTAACCCAGTGTGCTATGCTTGCAGAGATTGCACAAGAAGTATCATTAATGTACTATTTTATTATCTTTGTGTCTTTATTTGATGAGTCGGTGCTTTGGTTTGATGTTTTTACATTTTACATATAAGGGGGAAGGTTTGGGGAGACTTGGCAATACGACTTCCTAAGCATATGCGTATTGCCACCTCACTGCATACATCTTTTGCATCTGTTTATTATCAACATCGTGCATACAGTAAAACAAACTGCATTCACTTCAACCTGGCATTCCTTTTTGACTGTCACTGCTGCACACCTAGCTGTTTCAGGGTCCTAACATAAGACATAGAACTCAGGATATTTGCAGCCCATAGTCACTCACCTATACACTAGTGTAGTAGCAGGATACACAATTGTATCTATGCTGGCTACACACGTCAGAGGCACGTCCACAGTGATCCGTATAGAGCCACACTACTGGCGGATCACTTGCAGTCTCCTTCTATGTGTGACTCAGATACTTCCATTGTTTGGAGTATTTTAGGGGGTTCTAACATCAGTAAATGCGGTCAGAAATTGTGGTTGAAAGCATACATTCTATGACTGTGGTGCTTGTGCATTAGCAACTGTTCCTCAGGTGACGGAGAATGTCTATGCAGGACGTTATCAGACGGTGTTAGCAAAAGCAGTCCGTCGACAACTACATAGAGAGGGACATATAGTGGGATTCCAGTGCATAAACCCCTCAGCACAAAGACAAATGCACATCTGAGAGTTCAGTGGTGCAAAAACCGTATGCACTGGTCTACAGAAATGTGGAAAAAAGCGATGTGATCAGATGAGTCATCCCTTACCATATTCTTGACAAGTGGGCGAGTACATGTGTGGCGTACACCAAGAGAACAGTACAGGCCTGAATGCCCTCATCCACAGGGCACGAGGGGTCACTGAATGACTGATGAGTTTGAAAGTATGAAAATGATGTGAACCATATGCTATGGCCTACGCAGTCACCAAAACTCAACAAAATTCAACACCTATTGGAGACACCTATTGTCAGACAGCGCTCTTCACCACCATCGTCAAAACACCAAATGAGGGAATGTCTGAAAGAAAGGTGTTCCATCCCTCCAGTAGAGTTCCAGAGAATCTATGCCAAGGCGCATTGAAGCTGTTCTGGAGGCTCGAGGTGGCCTAACACCTTACTAAGATACTTTATGTTGGTTTTTCCTTTAATTTCTCACTCGTCTGTATCTTCTAGTCTTGAATTTTCTACCACAAACCACAGATTCTATAAAATGCAATTCAGTAATAATACAGAGCTACTGTAGTTATGTTCATGATAGGAACAGGAAAGCCCACCATGGTGCTGTTTAATCCATAATAGCCTGATATTTGTAACTGTTCCAAACCCAATGCAGATTTCATTTTAAAAGCATGGAGCCATACTAAATAGAATGATTAATCTGTATTGGCTAGATTTTGTGTATTTGGCTAAATATTAAGTAGTCCCTACATAATATGACAACATTAATGTCAGGCTTGTAGCAACCTGAATGTTGTTCCATTTTTTTTTTTTTTTTTTAATGGATTTGTATTTGAAATACAATTAGTCTAGAATGGTGTTATACTATATATAGCAATAGTTAATTACCCTTTTTTCTATAAATTGAATGGGTATTACACCTGCCAAATACTGTGAAGCATGTCAGATATTTCTGGGGCAGAGGTGTATGTCACACTGCCACAAAATGCTTTTAACAAGTCAGAGAGCGAGTCTATATCATGTTTTGACTTTGAAAGATGTGTATATAGGGTCACCAAGAAATACAAATTTATCAGTGACACTACTTTTAGCTAAACCAGTAGCATATATTTTTGAAACTATATCATCAATCCATGCAATAAATGAAATAAATATTCATGACAACAGTAAGGTGAAGCTTCAGAAATGGAAAAGAACAGAGATTTTGAATCTTTATGGCAGAACAACAGAGAAGTAGTCTGTAACTTCACCAGGAATCTTCCTGTTGATCAACATTTCAGTCACAACAACTGGCCTGCATTGAATGCATTCCCATCTGTGGAAGTGCACAAAATAGCTCTAATTTATTTCACAAGGCATAGTACGTCTATGCAAACCTGGCATTCCTCTCTCAAAATGATTTATAGGTCTGAATTTTACCTCATATTTTTTGTGATAACAAGAAAATACAGCAATAAATCTAAAAATGTCAGGTAATTTTGAAATCACCTTGTGGAGATAGGAACTATCTATTAGAAGAAATACTGGAGACGGTTATGCACAGAACCATCTCATTTCAGAATTGCACTGAAAATGTCATTTCTCGGCATTGCAATAAAAAGTACAATGTCCACTATTATAGTGTTTTCCATTTTAATCATATTATCATTTAAAATATACGTACGTTTGTAGCCTTCTACAATCTACCAAGCTGGTGTAGCATGAATGGACTCCCCCCCCCCCCCCCCCCCCCCTTCCACAGTCTGCGTTTCTGTCTCTCTTGAGGATGGGTACTGGGGCACACACGGACAGCCTTGCAGTGTTTGCACACTGGGAAGCTGCAGCTGACAGCCCTTACTCACCCCTCTGCTCGTCTGCACCACCAACAATGGCTAAATACTTGGTGCAGTGTAGTACTATGGTTAGCGAAGTAGACTGAGAAATGAAAGCTCACAGGTTGATTCCCAGCCGGGGCAGTGCCACTGCACCCTCCAGCAAGGTGTCTGACCTGAAAAGCTATAATATCCAGCCGTATAATTGCATTGTGTGAAAAGTTCTTTGTAAGTTCTTCTGGATAAGGCCATATGCTAAATGTCAAAAAGTAATACAATTCTAAATGGATACATGTGTATAGAAGTAGCTAGATTTGTTTACTTATAAAGTAGCTATGGGGTCTGGAAACACACCAAATCTAGAAACAATGCTGCCACGTCGCTTTTCGATATTGCAGAGTTGAGAAACCGGAAAGTAAACATAAATGTGGATTATTATTCTTCAGTTATTATCAATGTCTCATTACTTTATGGTTGGATCCCTATTGCTTCTCAGTGGCATGCTATGTTTGGATTTTGGAACATGTTTTCTCCTCCTCTTCTAAAGATGTGAGACTCAAAATTATGACTTTTTAAAAATAGAAAGTTTAAAATAAAAGTTAAAATTCTCATGTAATGCTGCTGCCCTTGGAGCGCCTCTCTCTCTCTCTCTCTCTCTGTCACACACACGCACACACACACTTATTTTCTAGCATTTTAAAATGCAAAATTTTCATGGCAAAATAAATTGTGCTGCTAAAGCAATACATATAAAATACAAAAATGACAAGATGACATTAACCCTCCCCAAAAGAGAAACACAAAAAACACGAGTAACCCCCTAATGAGAAAAAAAAAACGGAATATTCTCTGGAACTGAATTTGAACAAATAAGAAGCTCTCTCTCTCTCTCTCTCTCTCTCTCTCTCTCTGTCTCTCCAAATGTGGCAGTAAGGAGGGGTGGAATGTGTCCTTCCATTTGTCACATTTGTCACACAGCTCACTCGGTCAGTGTCTTTCTCTGTGGGTCTTTTGTTTTTGTCTGTTTGAGGGATTTGATGTAAGAGGGAGCCTGAATCTGCATGACAAACTGGAGACTCTTGATGTATGAACCACCTTTCTCTAATTTATCCCAGTTTGGCGTATACAAGGAGAGATTAGGGAGATGCTCAAGTGAACAACTGTCAACACCATAAACTGTCAGACCTGTATGGGATGAGACCCTAATGAGATAACTGTCAAAGCAGGTACATTGCATGGAAACTAGTGTGGCCTTTGAAGAACCTTTCCCCTGAATGTATATATGTTCTGAGTTTGATTGCCACAACGGCACTGCTATTGTTCTCTTGACCTACTGCAGGTACTCAATCTGAAGTGCTTCAGTCAAATATCCAGCTGTATAAATGGATTGTATGATTGAAGCTGTGTAACTCACTCTGGATCAGAGTGTCTGATGAATGCCTAAACGTACAATTTAAATGATGTCACTACTGTATATGCATTTAAGAGCACATGACCAGTAGACAGAAAATGTAGACAACAGCGTTGGAATGAATATCAATGGTTCGGAGTATAGGAAGTATATGCCTTGTATATATGTGTATAATGTATTTTTTCTATTTATCGCAAGTTTTCATTGAGCCACCAGAATTCCTTCTGCATCCCCTCATCATAGAAAAGGATATTATTCCCAATGAGTGAGAGAAAATGCTCTGCAGTTCTATGATATGATGTCCTGATGTCAAGTTTCGTAAAATGAAGGGTTCTGCCTATTGGTCCCTGATCCCTAAGAAGGTAAGCTGTATAAGCTTCCTGGGATAAGTGTGTCTGACTTAATTTAAAAAATGAAATGTATTTCTTTGTGCACTTGTATCCACATGCTATTTTCATTAGCCTCTTCTTTTTTTTCATGACTTCATAAATATTATTCTTACTCAAACAAAGCATAATGAACCACCCACTAACATTAGAACTTTGCAGCCATGGTATTTTTCTTAATCCCTTAAAACCCCACTTCTTTATGAACTTCCTCTGCACATTCTGTGTCTAATTTCTTTTTAAAAGTACATGCAAAAAGTTTCACAAACATGATTGCCTCTCAGTCACAATGCCACATCATCCAAATAATTAACCTTTATTATAATATAATTACCCTATTATTATATTATGAATAAAACATATATATATATATATATATATATATTAGGGATGCGACGGTATGAAAATTTCATGGTATGATAATCGTACTACTCAATCACGATTTTCGGTATATCACGGTATCAGGTTTTAAGCTAAAAAAAGTGCAGGTATTATGCACTGATGTTCTTGAATAAACTTGAAATTATGAAAGCTAATAGACCTTCTCCTATTAAACCATTGGAGGGCGCTCAGGTATAAATGAGAAGAATACAGTATCAAGGCACTTTAGCACAATGACGTTACTGGTGCGTGTAAATAAGTAGTTTGAAACAAGACGTTGCAAATTAAGCAACATTTTGCTTTATCGCGTTATCAGCTTATCGGATCTAGTACTATTTTTAGCTAGGCCTACTCACTTTTTCCATTGTGGCATAATGGGAAGGATGATGCTCACGCAGGTGGAAAGCAAGGTTTGACGTGTTCCCTCCTCTGGCCAGTACATGCTGCCCACATTCTCTACAGATGGGAGATTCGTTCTCAACAACAACACCATCCTTTTTCCTGAATCCAAAGTGAGCCCACACAGATGAACGAGTTCACTTTTTGGGGGGATATAATTCTTCATTACAGTCGGTATCAGAATCAGCGTCAGACATCGCAAGGGTTGTAAGGGACTGCAAACGAAGATGCCATGTAGCTGTATAACAGTTAACTAGCTAATAACGCCTACCTACAAGGTTGGGAAAAGCGAGGGAGCCGTCTATACCTGCGCAGTCGCGTTGTAAACAAAACAACGCAAGAACAACTGTTATTAATATGTGCACTGCCACTATGTTTATTTGTTGTGTTTTTTTATTTGATAGTGGCTATCTCATTTGCGTACTGCCGCCAGCTTGATCTAGGTCATTGAAACGGGAGGCGGGTTTTCCATTGATAACGAGTGTTTTCATTTTTGTTCCAATGGTCATATAGATTAATTGCAAAATTACTGTGGAATATATACTGTGCCGAATAAATACTACTGCTTGATTGGATCGCCGCCATCTGGTTTCCACTTAATGCTGCATGATTAATGAACAGAAAGTTACCAAGTTGGCTAAATTAGCGCCAACGTTTCCCTGCTGTTCCTGACTACGGTGTGAAACCCTGCCAAAGAGGTGATGGCATAAAATGACACTAGCAGACACCCCAGGTCCAGTATTATATGATTTAATATGGGTTATTTGGATATTTTATTAGGGTAATGGTTTAAAAAAAATTCCCCGCATGAAAATAGCTTTTGTCTCGTGATTTACTATTACAGTATTACGTTACGTTTATGATAGTAGTATTTCATATTTGAATTTTACGGTATACCATCATACCGGTATACCGTCATATCCCTGAGATGGACAATGACCCAAAGCATACTGCGAAAGCAACCCAAGACATTTTTAAGGCAAAGAAGTGGAATGTTCTGCAATGGCCAAGGCAATCACCTGACCTGAATCGAATTGAGCATGCATTTCACTTGCTGAAGGTAAAACTCCCCAAGAACAAGCAGGAACTGAAGACAGCTGTAGTAGAGGCCTGGCAGTGCATCACCAGGGAAGAAACCCAGTGTCTGGTGATAAGTATGGGTTCAAGACTTCAGGCAGTCATTGACTGCAAAGGATTTGCAACCAAGTATTAAAAATATGCAGCCTGAGCAAATAGGGCTATATTTCCATTTTATTCCCGTTATTTCCCGTTAATGCCCATAAATTCCTGTTAATTCCCATACATTCACCTCACCAGATACTCTGCTCCAGCCTTCCTTCCATGCTCTCTGCTTCTTAACTGCGTGAGGTTTCTGGGTTTCCAGTTGGAAAACAGGAGTTCCTGGTGTTGAATTACCGAAAAGAAAATGTATTGGCGTACCACTGCACTTAGTCATGCCCCTCAATGTATTTTCAGGAGCTGCATGAAATTGGAGTGTTTTGGCTGTAGCGTTTGGGAGGGAGAACTTTCACTGTTAAGGATACCGAGCTGAGAATCTACTCACTGTCCCTGCATGCACTGTGCCCTGGGAAATGGCTCTTCCAGGAAAAACAGGCCAGATACTGTTTGGTTCGAGGTGCCAACATGATCTGATATGATGGTAGGCTGAAAATTTGCTGCAGGCCTAGGAAGAGGTACCATCCACACTAAGCTTCAGAAGTACATGGTCGATGCCATGAGACAGGGATCCCCAAACCTATTCAGTGGAATGGCTCAGTGTCTGTTGGTTGTCATTACTACATTTTATCAATTAATGCGTTTAGTTTCATGGATTTGAACTGGTTTCTGATTTGTAGGTGAAAGAGACAGTAACCAATAAGCAGACTGCACGGTCCATTCGAAGCTCGGTTTGGTGCTTTTTTAAACTGTGGTGATATTGACTGCCATGATGTATGAAGTATAAATAATTTTTATATTATCAACATTATAGTATTATTACATTATTTGCTTAGCATATGGCCTTATCCAGAGCTACTTGAACATTTTTACAGACTATCCACTCAAAAAATGATAGAGAGAGAGAGCACCATTGGTCCCTGTGCTGCATATGCCTGCTAACCCACAATGCTACATTGCCTGCTGACTGTTGTATGATTTCAAAGATAAATAAACATAGCATTACTGTCAGACACAATAAATGGCAGAGTGTGCACGATGCTGAACACCTCAACTGCAAAAGTGACCTGTTGATACTACACCTCAGATGTGCTGAATGTGCCGTCAATGTATTTTACTTCATCTGTCAATAAATAAATCACTTATGTTCTATGATATCACTAATGAAGTATTCACATAGTAATAATAATAATAATAACAACAACAGGTGGTAGTAGTAATAGTTGTAGTAGGAGCAGTAGTAATTTATTGTTACTAGTCTAATCTTTCATGTATTTTTGTGATTGCCATTGTCCTCCTTCTTTTCACTGATTACTCAAACACCCAGCCGTGGTACAGTACAGTACATTGTGATGTTATCCATAGATGCATGCTGTGCCTCTCCCTGTGTCTTGTATTTTCTGTTCACGTCTTGTTATCTTGAAAGTGTGGAATATGTTCTGCAGAAGCCAGCTAAAAGATTAATTGGACACTGAAAAGTTCACATACCTCTTGGCTATTCATTGTGCATCTATCAATAATGTATACAACGGTATGTGCAGAATTCCATTTTATATATTCAATCAATGGATATTGGACATTCACAGCAAAGAATGAAAAAAACAAGGGCAGAAAATTCTTTCACTTTTTAATAAAAGTAACAAAAAGTGTATGGTGAACTTTGAACGTTCATTTAAAAGTGAGCAGTGGGTGTGTGTGTGTGTGTGTGTGTGTGTGTGTGTGCATGCGTGCGTGCGTGTGTGTGTGTGTGTACACGTAGTCAAAACATAGAAATGAAGTTCTAAAATTTCAGTTTCAGTAGTTTGCATTTCTACCTAGTTTGACTGAAAAGGGCAGAAGAAAAAAAAAAAAAACGTGTACGAACTGAGATGTAAAACTGTAAGGGTATTGATCATTCAGCCCACCTATTCTCTTTGAATACATCCAGTGGATGTTTCTTCATATAGGTATCTCTGTTTCAGCTGCAAGCTTTACTGCGTTCTTATAAAGCAGAGTATTAAAGCAATATTTTATATTTCTGTGATGCTAAGCAGTAAATTTACACCTTGAATCCAGACAGAATGCATTATTCACCATGTTAATTTTTTTTTTTTTCAACAATTTTATGTGTCTGTATGTGTCCTGTTAAAGATTTCTTCAACATTTTTATGTCCGTGTGTGTGTGTGTGTGTGTGAGAGAGAGAGAGAGAGAGAGAGAGAGACCCTATCTGTAGCCTTTTCTTGTTGTAGGGCTGTGCTTGGGTTGTGCTTGGGAGACTATCTAAGGTACAGAACAGTGATGCATGAGATGCTGTCTTCCAGATACAATGATAAAATGAGGTCCTGTTCACTGTACTTTTTAAACAGCAGTTATTGTCAAACATCCAAATGTCCTTCTGGTGTCCTTCGAAATGTGGCCTCTTTAAAAATATTGGGATGATGCAACTAAAATACAAACCACAGAACTGCATTGCTAAAAAAGAGACTAAAATAGACTAGCAATTTAAAAAAAGTAGACACTGGTAGACATAATTACCTGAATAAAAATGCAGTGATCACTTTTAAACTGGTGACAGAGTTTCTCCTGTATTCAGAAATAAAAACATCTTACTTCAATGAATTATCTTTAATTACAAAGGCATTCTTTTATCCTTGTTGTTGGTGTTGTTGTTGATGATGACAACAGTTATGTATAGCATGTATTGACTATTTTGGAAACTATGTGTGTGTGTTGTGCTTTTCTGTAAATTTAGAAAATATTTACAAATGTATTTAATGTCAATAAACAAATTTGAATTTTAGAGTGAGAGACATTTGTTTGTATACACAGTTACTGTATTACAGATTCTTTTGTGAAATCAAGAACTCTGGAGGAGGATTAATTCATGTAATCCCTCTATTAGATCCACATCATTTAAGTGCTGCGTGCTAATCCCAGGTAGCAGTTATTTTGCCTAATTTTAATTAATCTCTCACTCTGCTCACAAAACCACTCCAGCAGGACACGTATATATGCACGGTGCAGCAGTGCCATCTGTTGGTGTGGAGGTGAACTGCCAGTACTTCTGAACAGACAAGCTCTCGGTACAGTCAAACCATAACACCCGCTGTCCCATAACCAAGGACGCAAAAGTAGGACAGCTTGAAGTGGTGGGTCCAAAAACAAAGATAAACATATCGGAACGCCTGGATTATCACATTGCAACACACAGCAGGGTGTGCAGAGGCTGCTCCATTGGGTATTTACAGTTCCACAAAACCCATGTTGGGGCTGTTGTGCCTGACAGAGACATGTGCAAAACATGCTCTTGAGAGCTCTAGGGGCTAGTGGATCATTAAGGGTGTTATGATGTGATGCTGTGGAAACAGGGGCAGGGCTTTTGAAACCTGTCAGATACAGGTGGAGTGGAAAGAGAAGACTAATCTGGAACTAACAGTAAGTGGTAAAAATGAAAGGTTGGAAAATGAACAAATTGAAACGGGAGGGAGAAGATTTAGTCAGCATGATGTCTGAGGAAGACTAAAGTGGAAACATGCACAAGTGTTGATCCCTCTTTTTTTGTTCTATGAATTGCTGTATGAAATCTTCTAGCAACTGAGATGAGTGATCATGTCATGAAATCCAAACTTTCCCTGGTGGATTATTATAATTCTATATATATATATATATATATATATATATAATTGAAAAAAAGTGAATAAACTAGAGTGACATGAAATCTTTTTCGGCCCAACTCAGATTGTTACTAGTGATGAGGGAATGAAACAGAGGCTGGCATAGTCGTGTGAGAGAATGATTACTCATGGATAGCCTTATCTCAGCTTCAACATCTCTTCCAAAGTTACAGATAAGACGCATAATTAAATCTTACTGTACTGGCTCTGAAATCACAAAACTAGACAATCTCTGAACCGTATTAATGATCCCCACTCTCTCAGAAATAGCCACTGTGGTAAGAAAAATTCTGTTAACACATTTACGTTTTTTTTTCTTCCTTTTTTGAATATGAGTTTTTCCATTGTCACAGAATGTCATGTTCTTCACACTAATCCTCCCCACTTGTGATTTGTAAAACTATATTAAATCTGTTGCAACGGAAATCTTGACTGAGCAGTCGACCACATTTTTACTTAAGATATCTTGTTCTTATGTATCTCAGTCTACTTTTACCATCATCTGATAACTCATCTGATTGGTTGATGGTGATTGGTTGATGGAAACCATGTGATGAGTCAACAAAATAAGCAAATTAATCACATGAAATCATTTTTTTGATTAGTTGGTTCTTTGTGTACCAGATAAAGGGTTAAAGGTTTCTCAACTGTCTTCCTCAACACCAGAGGAAAAACTTAAAACATAACATGCAGGCCTGCTATGGTGTATCTACAGCTGGCAGACTGTACCTGTTTCAGTCAGGTCCTCAGGTCCTGTGCAAAAAAAAGAAAGAAAAAAAAACAGCTCCGAAAGCGTAGAGCTGCCTTCACTGCCAAAGGCGTCTTCTCTAACGTGGCGGTGACATACTTTTTACTTCATAAAAGCCACATCTTGGCAAAGAAGCAGGCATGCTAAGCAAGCACTGAGTAAGCACTTAGCTGTTAAAAAAAAAAAAAAATTCAGCAATATTTTGTTGCATCGAACGACAGGGAGGACACGTCGATTTATATTATAATTTCACTCCGGCGTGCTCCGGCGTGATGTTGTTTGCTTACGGCAGACCAGCTGTTTAATTGGCGGCGCTTTCTTCCAGTTTTTTTTGCTGAATGTGACGGTTGCCACGGTTTTGCATCTCCTTGATCTGGAATCTCAGCGGCGCGGGACATGACCTCGCCCGCGCGGCGCGCAGCGGAGGTCTGGGGAGGTGCGCGCTGGCAGCGGACGGCGGCTACACGCAGCGCTCGCCTTTGAAGCCCTGTTAAATTATGAAGGGAGGCGGTTGCGCGGTGCTTTTAGACGATGCCGCGGCGGGTCCGAGTGGAGGTACGCAGACAGCAGAGGACGCGGAGCCTGGAGCGGCACGTCTCTGACGCGCCATGGTCGGGAGCCCGGGGTGCGTGCGGAACTGTCCGGAACCCGTCCCAAATGATCCACGCCGCGCTGAGCTGACTGTAATTGAGGAGGACCGATCTGGCCTGATCTGAACTGGTTTTGCAAGTTCAGCTCGGAGATGAGAGCTGAAGTTTATTCTTCTGAGCCATCATTTCACCTTCTGTTTTGACATGTTTATTTTATATTTTCATGAAAAAATAAAAATAAAAACTGTGGCTTATGTAATACCCGCGATATGAATTTGAGTAGGAAAAAAAAAAAACAGTTTTGATCATATGTTATGCTCTGTCTTATCATTGCCAATTAAAGTGGTGGTAGTAGTAGTAGTAGTAGTAGTAGAGGTGGTAGTAGAAGCAGTAGTATTAATAGTATTAGTAGTATCGTTACTGTTTTTAATACTATCCTTTTTTGTTATTGGTACTGTGC
Source organism: Anguilla anguilla (assembly GCF_013347855.1). Taxonomy (NCBI): domain Eukaryota; kingdom Metazoa; phylum Chordata; class Actinopteri; order Anguilliformes; family Anguillidae; genus Anguilla; species Anguilla anguilla. Next base: position 15,511,902 of record NC_049215.1, read on the forward strand.
AAGCCTGACAGTCTTACATTGATAAGTGCATGTGCTAAATGAATGCAATGCAATGAAGTGCATTTGAGAGCTCTTTCTCCTATCCCGTTGTTTTCTCTGCTTCTCCTGTGTACCGACTCGTCCCTGCTACCTGGGTCTGGTGGCGATTGCCTTCCCCCTCTCAGCAACATCACAGATTCCATCAAGCACACCAACAAGGGTCTCGGTGCTAGATTGCCTCTGGCAATGAGCCACAACATCAGTGCTGTTGATTAAGTGTGATACGGCACTGACCGCCTGCCTGAATCGCCTGGTCAACTCCCCAAAGCGATGGCCAACCTTCCTATCCCCTCTATCACCCCCCACCCCCCTACTGGCTCCCTGCTGATACTAAACTTAATGCAGAGATTTCAACTCTTTAAAAAAAAAAAAGTTTCATTATATATAAAATAGCTGAATGAGAAAAGTTTTTTCTAAGTGAGCTGCAACTGTAGCTGTGGAGCCATCCACTAGGGGGCAGCACTGGTTAGTGGCTGGAACGTGTATTTGTAGATGCAGTGTGAATGAGGCCAGGTGCGTGAGACACCGTCACACTGTCATCAGCTCTGTGCCCTTCGACATGACGGGGATGCCAGAAAAATTCTCATGAATGTGGGAACATTGGATAAGGGGCTGGAAGATTTTTTTCCACTGAAAGTGCTCAGCTGACTGAGAATTGAACTGGTTTTCCTGTGGTGTCTTTGGAAAATGTTTTTCCACATACAGCATCTTTAATCAGTACTTTAATCAGTCAAAAATGAGGGGTCTCAGTATTATGAATTTATAAAGAAATTACTAGAAAGAATATGGAATGTGCATAATTTTCACTCTTCTGAAACCAAAGCATCACAGCTGCTGTCCATCACAAACGAAAATCTGATCCATTCCTTACTTACACATGAGAGACTGAGGATAAAAAACATAGAGACTCCCTCCTGCCCAAAGGGTTCAGTGCCTTTGGTAGTATTCATCTTTGCCTAGATACCAAAAGCATGAAAGGGTTCAACACTTTTATTTGTTTTGTTTTTTTTATTTTATTTTATTTTTTTTTAAATACTTTTTATCTAAATTATTTACCTAGATCATGAGATTCAAGAGAAAGAGACATTTTCTGTACTATGGCCTCTTGGAGCTTGTGAAGATCTTGTGTAAAACAGATACAGATGTGCACCTTGGTTTGTGGCAGCTGTCACCATGTTCCGTTGGTAGACGTGAAAATGCAGTCAATGCAAGTCAAACAGCCTACTCAGTCACAGCCAGATGATGTATAAATGGACCAGTTCCAGAGCTAATTGTAGGTAATGTGTGCATCATGCTCATTGCACAGCAAACTGGATGCCATTTATATTTATTCATTTATATATATATATATATATATATTATGTACCAGGAAAAGGTTTAAAGCAGGTTTTTACATTAATAGAATTGCTGGGTGAAGTCGGACATTTTCTGTCCTCCCCTTTGTTCTGACTGGTTAGGTTAAAATTAAGTACAGACCAATAATGTCTTCTGTGAAAAGCAATTAGACATGGCTCTGTACAATGGGGTCCTGCCTACTACTCCCCTGTTTCCCACGGCTCGCAGTAACTGCCGCCGTGGACTATGCGTGGCAAATTGTGGTCACTCACTCACTCACTCATGGACGATCTGAGAGGGACGTTTAGAAGGACGCATGTGCAGGTGGTGCTTCGTTTAGTAGGAGTAGGCAAAATGCGAACATGTTAGGGTTAGCTAAAGTAACATTAGGCGATAAAGCTGTGCTTAAAAATGTTGTGCCGTTCGAAGTGGTGATTTCGGGAGATGTAGACAGATAAAGGCATTGCGCTAACCTAGTTAGCGCGTACGGATCAACTACTTTAGCTAACCTAGTTTGCACGTATGGATGCTATCCTGCACGCATGAGTAGGACCTAAGGACACAGCTACAACCACCAATACAGATGTATGGACACACGGAGGACAACAAATAACATTACAGAGGTGAGGACATGCCATAGCTAGCTAGCTATATAGTTAGTACAGTTGCGCCGTGGGTCTGGACGGTTTCGTGCTTGTCTACTAATGCTGTGCATAGATGGTAAATACGGAACGCTCAATTTATTACAGCACGACATGAAAGTCATGTCCCATTCTAGAAAAGAACTGGCCTGCAAAAAAGTAATTGGCATGATTAATGTAGATCTCTTAGCAAAATAAAGGGCAAGTGCGAGAAACAAATACTAAAGAACTGTGTCTCAGAACCAACACATCTCTGCAGAGAACAGATTAGGCTAATTATTATCTTGCATTTCGGGTGATGCCTTTGATGTGGATACGCCTCCAATATTTTATTATTTATTATTATTTATTCATTTTTGCTTCATAAATAATGAGAATTCTAATTATGATGATAGAATAATTAGACAGTTTATGGCCTTGCCGGCTTATTATAAGGCACAGCGAGCCCCCTGGGATGAGCCGTGGGCACCCGCTATTCTTTCCTATGCTTAAAATACTCATTTAAAGTTGATTACTTTCAAATCAATAACGATGCATTAGTCCATGAAATTAATTTAATTGCTGCGACATTTTATTTATTTTTATTTCTATAAAGAAAGTATGGCTTTGCCATCAATATAACAATAACAGTAATAATAGTAATACATTTCTTTCTGTTCTGTATGGCCCTACAAAAGTCACTGAAATCTCCCTGGACCCTCTCTGAAAGCGCTTCTTTACGTAACCATGTGTACTCAAAACAAAGCAAAAAACTTCTCAAAACCAACATACCTTCAGGGGAACAGTGTGCACGTAATGTTAAATCGATCCCAGTATCTTAGTCCCTGCATTTTCCTATCACTCTGAAAGAAAAAGCTTTTTTTAAGTGTTGATCATATGATTTAGTGACCCAAGGGATTCAGAAGGAAATCTGAGTTTGTTTGCTCGTTTTATTGAACTTTAATTTTCAATCCGTCTGCATGTGTACCCTGTACACTTTATGTGCATGTTAAATTACAACACGCTAGGCATCTTAATATTAACATACACACAGTACTGCCTTCATCAATTACTCTTCTATTCTTGTAGCCAGATGTTGCATTAACGGTTACAGTTTTGTAAACCATTAAGCATGGGGGGATTATTTATTGTTTTTAATTTACACTCAAATATACATCACGGATTGGACCCAGGATTTAGGCATTAGAGGAAGGAACGCTAACAGAAACTGCACTAAACTGAAAGGAAAACAAAGTGTATTTTTGAGGCATGAACTGCATAGTGGATTAGGTTTTGAGTCATGAACTGCACAGTAGATTAGATGACATCTGAATTATCAGCAACTTCTTATGGTACCACAGTCCTTCCCTTGCATGCACACACATGCAGGTGCAACTGTGATTGAGATCACATAGATTTCCTGGTGCATAAACTCACTCACCCATGCTTTGGACTCCTGACTCATCTTTAGACAAAAACTTTTCTGCAGATCTATGAACCAGAACAAGTGTGAGAGAGCAGACACACATTCAGCATATTCCCATAAAATTGGCTCTCTCCATCTAGCCACCTTGCCATCCTTCTATATCTGATTGACTACACAACCCCCTTGTATTTCCTGCCCACATTGATTCCCCAGCTAATCAGTGCAGAAGATAACCAGAATTGATGAATGAATGAATGAATGAATGGTGCAGTAGCATTTTCACTTGAATGTCCTGGTGTAAATTGAATCCCCTCTCATCCTTTCATTATAGCAGGTCTCAGACACAGCCTTGCACAGCACTGTGTGAGTACTAGTCTCTGTTACAGACTTGTCTCCCTGTGACTCAAGGTCTCTGGAAGAAATATGGCTTTCTAAAGCATGGCACACTGCCCAGTTCTGGTGCATGAATATTCAGCCAATAGGCATTGCAACAATAGTCTATTAACAGACAGTAAAATGGAAAAGCAGACTTTTTTATGGAACAAGCTGGCTAGCTAGCTGACCGAGCAAAACTTCACCAAAAGTTAAAGGTTTGTTTGAGTCTTTTCTTCCGGAGTTATGCAATATTCATTCGGTTTTGGAAATGAGTGCCAGACAACAAATTAGTTTGAAAAATGTTAAGTTCAAGATGTGGCATTTTAACTTGTCTAACTATTGGCTATGGAAAAAATCGTGATCATCGTCTGTGCTTAGAGGAACACTGAGTTCATTTTCTGATTTGAAATGCCACCTACCTTCCAATGACTCAAAAATCCATATGTCAGCTATTTCTTGGATCAGCAATTTTCCTCCCTGAAAATGGGTGGTTCTATCCTATTGAAGGAAAGTTTCTCAAGCAGGCTGATAGCAAAAGAGCTCTCGAACAGCTATGGAGCCTACAGGCGGAGGGTAGGCCTGCAAGGGGAGGCTGGGGTGGCCGGCTGCTGGTCCTCCCTACGCTACTGACCTCATGGAGCCCTGCCACACCATCTGTCACAGGCCCTTCCCTGCTCTTCCCCGCTATGATAACCTTGAGCAAACAAAAGAGCCACGGGTGGACAGAGCGCTCCCGGTGAGCTCCGAGACCACCGCCGAATGCACAGACAGCTGGAGCTCGGATGATTCCTGAAGTTAGCAGCGGTCACGGAGCCAAAGTCAGAAAGCCCACCAGTCCTCTCAGGCTCAATGGGTCACACTGGCACAAGCTCCTCGGTTCTGGGCTTCTCTTCAGCTTCACAGCCAAACACTGGAACCTTCCCTTTGGAGAGAAGTAGGTTTATTTCCATCTATTTAAAAGAGGGTTTGCTCAAAGGAAAACCATTTCCATGCAAAAAGAAGAATCCGTTTTCCATCAAGGTCCTACTTAGACTTGGCTATCTTTACCTGCCTTCCCATCCTGCAAATATTTGACCCTACAAAAAAGGTAATTAAAATCACGCTCCACAATAAAAAGGCAGATGTGTCTTTTTAAACACCTGCAGAGTAATTTGCTACAAGCCCATGAGCGCCTGACAAATGCTGGAGCTGCTTAGCATTCAGCGGCTAACAGTTTTTTTTTAAAGAAAAAACTAAAGGGATCTGACATGGTGCTGACAGCAGGCCAAACACCTGGTCCATAGAATGAGACTTGCAGATGGGGGGTTAGGAGATTGGCAGGATGGGGAGGGGCTGGGCAGTCTGGCGTACTTACGGCCGAAGCTATGCTCCGTCTGAAGGGCCGCAGTTGTAGGGCGCGATTATGCGTGTCCGAAATTAAGACAGAGAGGATGCGGCGTGTAATTAGGGGCCTGATAGAGCGGAGCGAAAGGCTGTGCCTCCTTGGCACTACTCGCCGGACACACAGATGGATTGTGGGACACACAGGTGCCCGGCAATGCCCCCCCCACCACACACCGACTCTTTGATGTATTGTGCTAATCACTGACAAGAGGTGGGATGGTGCGGGGCAAGGTGTGCTACCGGCCATATGCTTGAACGCAAACGCTGTTACGTCTCCGTCAGAGGGCTAGGAGCTGCCCTGGGTAGGGCTGCATCACGCCCGTCCAGGAACATAAAATAGGGCTGTGCCTGCTCCTGCGCAAGATTCTTTATACCCCACGAAAATAGAATATATTGAAATTAAATATATTACCAGGTTCACGATGATGAACATATATTACCAGAATGATTAAAATATATCTATATATATATCAAGATCAGAATGTATGATCGGAAGAGATTTTGCAGAGCAAATTCAGATATTTTAAACATATTTATGATTCTATTCTCCAAAAAGGTCCACATATTTGCAGTGTACTGTGTATGCTCAATTTCTGTATACGTATCTCCAATCAGTGCCGGGAGCAAAAAAATAAAATAAAACGGCCTGAGCCTACGTTAAAACCCGGCTCTCCCCCAGGCCTGTCTGCTGAGCTGCTGAAGCTCATTTTAAGCCCTTCCAAAGCCCTTCCAAAGATTGGACAGTATTTCCCAGGATCCCTCACTGAAAATAGCACCCAGATTGGCCACGCAGTTCTCAAACAGCTGTAAACCATTCGCGTGTCTGACACGTGAGACAGCGGTCGAAGACCCCGCTTGCTAAACATTTTTTTTGCTGATTACGCAGTAGGAGAGGAGCCGTCAGAACTAATTCTTCTTAGATAGTTTTACACTAACTGCTTTTTTAAAAAGCCCACAGACTAAGATACACTGGGGCACAGTGGCTAGAAATTGGATCTAGGAGCTCTGTTAAATGATCCACTCTATGTCATGTGAAAAAATAAACACTGCGAAAGCAGAATTTTACCTTCGATTTAAATTGATTGTCATTTTCTGACTGCACCTTTCTGCAACAGTTTCAAATTATGAAATAATCAGTGTCAATTATGCTCAGACTGTATGAGTCCATGATGTATTTCATATTTTCTAAGGTAAAGGAAACCTTTTGTTCATGCCAGGCTTAGATTTTGGTCATTCCGTCAATGGCCTTTGCGGCATATGCACCATTGTTCTCACACTAATTCTACTATATGACCAAAAGTATCTGGACATCCCTTGGTCTGGGACTCTTTTCCATGGTTTGGGCTGAGCCCCTTAGTTCCAGTGTAGGCAAATCTTAATGCTGCAGCATACAATGACATTCTAGATGATTCTGTGCTTCCCCAATAGTTAGGCAAAGGCCCTTTTCTGTTTCTGCAGGACAATGCCCCCGGGCACACAGCAAGGTCCATATAGAAATGGCTTTGTTGAGAACAGTATGGAAGAACTTGACTGGCCTGCTCACTAATGCCCTTCTGGCTGAAGGGAAGCAAATCCCTGCAGCAATGCTCCAACATGTAGTATTAAGCCTTTCCTGAAGAGTGGAGGTTGTTATAACAGCAAAGGGTGGACCAACTCCATATTAATGCCAATAATTTTGGATGAGATGTTGGATGCCAGGTGCCCACATACTTGCATAGCTCTCATGATATGCATAGCCACATACAAAACAATAACTCATGTACAAGCTAATAACTCAGACAGACTCGGTAACCTGTACATACAAGATAAATTAATTTTTAAGATAAATAATTTTTGGCCGACTTTGACCGCAAAAAGTACATATTGTTTTACCTTGTCTTTCAGGGCCTCTGCCGGTTAAGTCAGTTGCGCTAGCTTTGGAGCAGGTTGTCCATAGCCTAAAACAAATTCCATGACACTTTTCCCAGGGGGAACTTCACGACTGAAGTTCATTCAATTTACTGCAAAGCGATCTAACATTAGTGAGAATAATAGGAGGAAGCAGCGGACAGATCTGTCTCCTGGCGAGTCTCTTCAGTCAGTGTCTGACACTCCCCCTCCGTCCTCACTTCCTTATCTTCCTCAGCGGCCTTCTTAGGATAGCCTGCAGTCCTGGGTCAGTCATGTTTTCAAGCCACTCAAACACCGGTGAACAAAATTGATGGTATTTATGGTAACTTTGTGGCCGCAGGGCTAACAGACATTCCTGCGAGTATGTTATGGTCACATTTTCATTGTAACCATTATGAACTTAACACTTTCTACTAGGTTTATTTGATTAAATTACCAAAAAAAAAAAAAAAAACAAACAAACAAAAAAAAAACATTAGCATAAGGGTCCACTTGCCTCTCCTTTCCATAATTGATACATTAAAATACATTAATAAAAATGTTTTAATAATTTTAAAAAGAACAAAATGAACAAATATGTAACAACATACTGTGCCAGCACTTCATCGCAGCACCATGAGGGTTTATCAGGGTCTTAGATTGTAGTCAAACAATGGCCTGCACAGTAACAAAGAAAAGTCACAGCATAACACTGCACAATAACAAAGAAAAGTCACTATGCACTATGAACTGCACATCAAAAAGGGGATTGTAACACTCTACAGTAACAAAGAAAATGCAGTGCATAACAAAAAATAGTAACAAAGAAAATTCCCTATTTAACACTGCAGAAATAAAGTTTCTAACACTGCACAATTACAAAGGAAAGTCAATGTAACACTTCACAGTTACAAAGGAGAGTCACTGTAAGACTTCATAGTTATACAGGTCACTGTAACACTGCACATTATGAAAGGTCACTGAAACACTGCACATTATGAAAGGTCACTGTAACACTGCACATTATGAAAGGTCACTGTAACACTGCACATTATGAAAGGTCACTGTAACACTGCACATTATGAAAGGTCACTGTAACACTGCACATTATGAAAGGTCACTGTAACACTGCACATTATGAAAGGTCACTGAAACACTGCACATTATGAAAGGTCACTGAAACACTGCACATTCTGAAAGTTCCTAAATGATGGAAGGTCGTCGGGAAACTCTGAGTTCACGCCTTTTCCCCTGAGATGGCAGCCCAAATAATGCATGTGACAGTTTTCTCTGGTCTTCAGTGAGACGGTATGCCCCTGCCACAGTCAGAGCAGGAAAAAAAACATGTTGAAAGATTGAGGAAAGAAAGGAGGAAGAGGAGGGTGTCGTGGTCATCCTTGTGGTCATTACCCACAGAAACCAGAGTGGGAATGAGGCCAGGGGAGCTCAGTGTGACGGGAGAGAGAGACTCAGAATGTCACGAAGATTCACGGTTCGATGAAGCGGCACAAGACAAAGTCTATTAACCAGCATCAAGCAGAGAGCACAACAACAGTGGAATCTGGATTAAAGTATGAGTGGGCTGGACTGAAACAGAGGACCGTCTGAAAAGGCCCTTACGATATGAGAAATACTGGAGGTACAAAGAACTGAAAATATTAAGTCGGATTGAATCCTACAGTAATACAGACATCTTAATCTGTAAATACAGGCTAGACTTTTTCAGATCGCTGATTTTATGGATTTCCCATGCAATTTGATCACAGTCTGTTCAAAAGCCAATCAACAGTTTCTGTAGGTTATATTCTGCCAAATTTAACTTTAATAAAAATCCCAGAAGCAAATATACAGCTGTTCTTATACTGCATTGTGGTTCCCGGGGCACTGTTATTTTATTTTTCTTACACTCGTCTGTTAAAAAACATTTAAAGTATATATTTAAACATTTTAGGCAACATTTTAAGGGCGGGTCCCAGCAAATATTTTTTTTGCTCACTGTGTATGCTGGTTTTCTTAATTAGACACGTTTAATGCCATTTGGTCAAGTTATGTCAGAAAGCACGCTCTAAAGAAATATTCTCTATTCACATTACAGAACATTTAATTGGTCCGATGAAGTAATACTTTCATTCTCTGTAATGTGTTAAAGGAGAAATGATTATGTTAGAAAGAAGCTGCATATTTAATCGATTCAATTATAAACAGGCAAGCGGAGTTAATTATGCACTCAATGCTGAAAGAATAGACACCTGGGCTATGTCTGAAACAGCTCACTTTACAGGCCTACACTTGCCTACCACTGAGTATATATGCTCAGTACATTGTATGAGAAAGTTGTTAAGTAGGCAAAATTTTCTATAAATGTAGTGTGCTTCAAATCCCCAGATAATGTACTTATTTCTGGGGTTTTGCTACTTTTTAGGACGTCCCACAGAGAGGAAGAGGTGGTGCCATCTTTGGGTCTCATAAAGCAGCGTGGAAGAGGCAGGGCCAACAACAAGGGGTGGGACATCCACAAAACTTCTGCAGTACCATTGAAATATGGTATGCAGATATATACTAAAGAGTAGGCGGTATGTTTAGTAGACAGGACACAGCAGTTCGGAGGCTGTTTTGGACGTGGCCCCTGTCACTGAAACTCAGTCGAAGACAATGAAAATGACAATTCACACCTGAATAAAGTTTAAATAAAGTAGTTTTCAACAGCCGTACCTGATGAATATTAAACAAAAACAATCAAACACAGTGGTACCCCCTGGATTGAGGCCTATTTCAGTGTATTTTGTCTTGTAAGAAGCAGGGTGGTCTAGCAATCACCAGAAACTTAAGGGTTGAAATCACTGGTAGCAACCACTGCACCAGCGAACAGGATTGTTTCAGTGAAATATCTAGCTGTATAAATGAATGATGATATGCAAAAAGCCAACTCATTGTCCTAGGTTGCCCTCTTGTGACCAGTGTTGAATTAACAGGAAGAAATGTATATGTTTCGCCCTGAATTAAAAAGAGTGGAGCACGTACAAAATTGGGACTATAATTACAAATTGTTTTGAATGACATTCAAATAAAACTGCAAACGTTACTGGAGAGTAAGTTTGTACCAAATACAAAAAAAAAATTGCATTACTTCTTTGCATGAGAGTCACCCAAGACTGTCAAACATTTTACAAAACAACATGATCAACAGAATAACTACATGACAGGTAGCGAACATATATCACACAGCCTAGTGACAGGTATGACACAGCAAAGTCTGTGAACTAATTGTTCTTAAAGCATTTCAAAGTAGGAGTGCCAGCTTTTGACTCATTTTTTCCATTAGTCTCAGAATGTTAGGATATTTCAAGGAAACTAGATCCTAGATCTGCTCTCCTATTCTGAGATGCTTGCAGGCCCTTACTAAGCCGATTACAGTATATTAAACCAATTAGGCCTGATTTTCTGAGTCCACTACAATGCAATAAACTAATCAGGCCAGACCTTCTGAGTACACTACAGTACAATAAAACAGCTAGGCCTGACCTTCTGAGCCCACTGCAGTGCAATAAAACAATCTTCTTCGACCTTGCAAGTACAGATACTTTCAACAAGGCAACTGCTTGCAAATCCCGTGTTTGTCCACCATTATTTAACCCCTCCTGTAGCACACAGTTTTTTTCAATGCGATGTCTAGGCGGATTTCCAAAAAGGCCATTTGGAGACTCCAAAATGACACCTGGTAACCAAATAATATTATGGGTCTTTAGATGCGTAAAATACTATAAATTGTATAATATATGCTAGTGAACTCCCTCACCCCTCCTCAACTGCTCTCTCCTTGCCAACTCTGGCAGCAGCAGGTCTTGAAGGCTGTAGAAAATAACTACATTTGCTATCCAGTTTACTAATCCATTGGGGTCCATTTATTGAGTTTTAATCAAATACCCCACCATCATCAACATGTCAAACACATCCCACAATTTCACATGCCACATGTATTATTCAAAAGCAGGCCTTTTGTATTAGTGTACCTAATAATAATAAATATATTTTAAGATTGTGTTTAGATGCTCACCAATATAAAATGGGATCATGTCCTTCATTGAACTTGCCCTCTGTTCTTTTCATGGTCCTCCTCAGAAATATTCTCTCAGATGAGTTATTTCTTCCAAGGTCTCCAAATGCTGAGTTTTCCGTTTAAACTTAAATAGGCTGTATACCCCAAACGACAACTTTTCAAATACAAACTGGAAAATACGTCCATGAAACACTATGGTCAGTATGCTTGAAACAAACTCTGTGTACTTTGTTTTATGTCAGTCCAAGCCACTTATTTCCTAGCATTACAGGGTCGATTTATGCACCCTCAGCGACATAATTTCATAAATATTACTACACCATATGTTGAAAATCTATTTTGTTGAAATAAAAGACACAACTGAATCAATGTCAACAGTTGTATTTCTACACTGTCAAGGTTTTGTTATATAGGTTAAAGGAAAATGTTTCTAAGCATATTACAGGCACAATTAAAAAAGTGCAAAACAAAACAACACAAAATGGAAAAAGTAGTTAAAGAAATACAGTAGGCAGAAGTGTAGTATTTTTTTTCATTTTTTCAGTCATGGACCCGCACACAAATCGGCTGAATTTTGGTTGTCATGTAGTCTATTCAGTTTAGTCAAAGTCTCAATTTCAGTGATATACTGAAAATATGTCAAGGGCATTATCTCTGGGGTATTTGAAACCAATCATTCCGATAACTACAATGTCCACAGTTATTCATTATCACCCTAAAGTCTTTATCAACTTCATCACAATTGCAATGAATGGATTCTGTGTGATTATATGTGCAAAATTAGTTTTGATATGCTTGATCGAGCAATTTGTATCAAAGCTTCAGTCATTGAGTTGCAACCAAGCAATAGCCTGGAGGAGGAGACAGTTCCAACAACAATGAACATAATTTGCCGTGAATGCTCACCTTGTTAAACAGAGCTCTGACTTTGTGAGTCCTCTGGAGTACAATAAGCCAATTAATGTGGACCTTACCAGATTAGCCACCCCACAGTGCACAAACATCTTATAAACTCCCCTGCCAGTCTCTTCACAAGCCAAGAAAACTCTGAATTCATCTGACATCACAATGAGATATTCTTCATAAATTCACCTCAGTTATGTTCCTCACCCAAGTAAAAAAAAAACACATTCACACATATGGACACATACAAGAACAATTTCTCTCTCTATTTCGAAGACCTTCATTGGCATGACAAGCACAGGCGTTTGTGTTGCCAAAGCAAGTCATACAATAAAACTATGTATTAAGTGAATGATAGATTAAGAAAAAAATAATAATCCTACAACATATGTGATGTGATGGTTTGTGTGTTGTGCGTGTGCAGGCGTGCAGGCTTGTGCATGTGTATGCTGCTTGTTTTTATCTGTGTGCATGTGTGAGTGTTACTCATTGCCCCTCAGAATCAGGCAAGAGAACAACAATTGTGCTACCAGTATGCAGCAGTCTTTGTTTTCCCCTAATAAGAAGGCTAGCTTATCTGCATCAGGTGTGTTTAGTTAGGGAATCTTTGGCTAATTTTGGGATAGGTTTTTTTTTTGTGAATTTGGCACATTCCATCAGGAAGAGTTTCTCCTTTTCAATTTTGTCTTTACATTGTTGACATAACCTTCTTTCTTCAGGTAGCCATGATTCTTTGTGCTTGCTTGTCTCTATGGCTGGGTGGTGCTCGCTAAGTCTGTTCTCAGTTATCTGTCAGTATCTACAGTCTTTTTAGAGCCAGACAACATTTCATTTTACTTCGTGATTTTGTTTGTGATTTCCAGTAAGTAATATAATTTTGTCAGCTGTGTTGCAATTTGGTCTATTTCAATTAAGTTTGTAGTTTTCTCCTGATGCTGAGCTAGTGAGGTGTTAGTATGCATTAGAGTACATGGCGAAATAAGGCTCAGGTCCTGCTGAGGGAGGGGATTGTTTTGTTTCTCTCTCCCTCTTTCTCTAGCAATCACAGCTACAAAATACTCATTGCAAAAAGCAGCTGTGTTCCTTCCCATTGATTTATCAATGCATTAAGTTCTGTATGAACAGCTATCATTCAAGTCAAGAATACCAAAGTCCTCCTGCATTTTTCAAAAAACCTATCAATGACACAAACCTCTGGCTTCCATATTAGTCTCTTAAGCTCTGCATCACAAATAACCTGCAATTTGGCCATGACTGCAATCTTAATGAAAACTTTAGTGAAACTGACCTGAGAGGAACTCCATTATCAACCCTGTCCTGAGCTCACAAATCAGTTACTCCGTACCTCGCAAACTCTTTCCTAAAATGTATTCCTCAAATCTCACCAATATGTAAAGCGACGGCATTTAAAAAAAATGTCCCTCTTCTGTATTTTACCTCATTGAGCTGAAACAACAAAATAATCAATTAGTATAGGACAAAAAAATAGAACAAATGCACCCCACAAGACTCTACAAAGCTACAGACCAAAGCCCACACCGCAATCATGACAAACAGGACATTCTTTCAGCCGGAGCTGCAGGCCTTTTTATAAACCAGTAATTAGGTAATTGGTATCTTACGGTCTGATTGTCAGTAAGCCACAGCTGCTACCATACCTGTGAGTGGGGCTGCCCTTCTCAATGGTACTGGAGCACTCCCAGGTCACTGAAAAACCTTAAGTGGAGAAAGGACAGTGTTCCAGACATGCTCCTGAACAAGCCTGATAGTATAAATCCAGGCATAATGAATTCAGTAAGCATGTGTCCTTCACTTTATCAAACAGATGAGAACAAGTGTAATTTCATATTTTTGTTTTTCTTCACATACACGATTCAACAAGGTCGGCGATCACCAAAATGAACCTGCCAAATTATTTGTGATAAAGAATACAAACAAGCATCAGTAATTCAAAAAATATGTAGAAATATTAATTAGATCACAATATACATTGTTTTTTTTGTTTTTTTTTTTAAAACAGAGATGAGGTGCGCGTGAACCATCTGGTTATTGGATTGCTTGGGTGTGAACCGCTGAGTTTGCTCCCTTTTTAAATATGTAGCCTCTTATATAGGGGTGCATATTTCACCGGTTTGTTTCTAGTTTTTTTCGTCTATTGTGAACTGCATGCATTTGTTCCTGCTGTCTCCACTTCCTGTCCAATGAAGGCGATAGCAGGGAGGTTTGATAAAGTGGAGAGGGCTTTATCTCTGAGCATGCCTCTATCAGAAGGTAATATCTGCCTTTCCCAGGCAGAATCAGATGAACAGCACAGTAACTGTTCAGAATAGCATTCAGCTAACGGGAGGAGTGAGGCTTAGATCTAGGAACCAAATGGAAGGCTGACTGGATGAGTGTAAGTTAGAGTTATCTTGGGTTAGCAAATATTTTGAACTCCTGTATATTTCCAGAAATAAATGAAAAAGAGTCAGAATCCTTGGCTAGATCCAGCTCATCGTTCAGATGAAGCTGAGTGTGAGGAAGAGTCATGGCCCCTGACATCAGAAGAGTGGATGGCATGTGAACTAAAATACAACCCCCCCCATACTTCCTCTCACACACACCACTCTACTCTCTCAAACACACCTCTATACTCTCTTACACACACCATTACACTGTCACATACACCATCATAGAGAATAGTAGTATGTGAATGCTTGCATGTGTGAGAGAGAATATAGTAGTATGCATGCGTATGAGAGAGTTTGATCTTTTTTTTTTTTTTTTTTTAAATGGAAGGCCATTTAAATGATCAGCTCCTGATTGGCTTACAGCCTTTTCACAGACAAGGCATGCCCCATCTCAGTCCCCCCACAGTTCAAATAGACAGGGAGTGTTTAAATAAAGCTAACCTTAATAACATAACTAGTTTAAATAACATTTTAAAATTCAACTAGTTTTGTTAATAAGATAGCAAAGTGCATGGCATTGGAGAAGTGCCTAAATTTTGACTGATGAGAGGCTGGTGGTGGCTATATCCTAACCAAAGCCGGCAAGCAATCTAGCTACTGATAAGCCGGTGACGGTGAAGGCCGGTGGTGGTCATAAGCGGCTTGTCAAACTACAATATTTAAATGTCCGTTTATGCCATTAGAACTAAAACTCTAGCTTCTAACTGATTAAAAAATAATTGGACATTATACTTATACTTGTACACAGTTGACAAATGCAGCATTTAGCTGTCCAGGTGGTGTCACTGGTTGCATCCCGATTTAGCAACCCAGTGATCCGTGTTTGGATCCCATATAGGTATTTCCTCATTTATTATTATTTACATTTTTTTGGTTTTTGTATTGGAACAGTGCCTATTATTTAACATTGCCTTAAACATACCAGTATTAGCCATCTTGTCATTGGATAAGGTTTCAGATTTGTGTTTGATTTATCCAATTACTACTGCTATAAATTTGGGATAAACGTTGTTGTTGCTGTTTTGACAGGTTAGTAGAATCAGCGCAGCTATAGCATAATAGTAGTGAATTGTAATACTAATATGATCGTATTTATGAAAATATACTCAAAATGAGTGGGCCTTGGGTTCTCCCTGAGAATAAGATTCATGGTTTTTAGAAAAGATTTTAAGGTTCAAAGCACCTCCAGCATGCTACTATATGTTACCATTTCACCTGCTGTGAATCAGTGCTAAAAGCATCTCAGTTACAATATTCTCATTTCATTCCTGCAAGTTTTTCAATGAAATTGTTTTAATTATTTTTTCTAATAAAGAGTCGATCTTGGATCTACATCATTTTGTAAACCAAAACAGCAGTGTAAACTGAGTACCTACAGTAGGCTAATGTCCCCTTTCTTCTAATGGCAAACTCAGCAGCGAACGGATGGGATGGGTTTAACACCCGTCACTATAAATTAAGCACTACATAGTGTATGGAGAGTGGAACTGAAGCAGAACAGGTCAAATTAGCATACACAGGGGAGTAGGGATAGGAAAATTAGATAGGAATAGAATTCTATTACAGAAACACATGGACACGAGTCTCATTACTGTTCTAGTATAGCATATTTATATTAAGGTGTGCTAACAGCTCTGAGCAGTATTTTAGAGTGCACATTTGAAAACCTGATTGGGCACTAGAGTGGTAATATTATAGAACCCAGGATAAGGGTACTTCTACCTTTTTTTGTATTTTCATGCTGGCAAGACAGTGTGTCTAGCATCTATACTAGCCTATCTCAGAATGCTTGCCAGACCATTGTAGGCTGTAGTGAGGTGATGTATCAGGTGATTTGGATAACTGT
Source organism: Anguilla anguilla (assembly GCF_013347855.1). NCBI lineage: Eukaryota > Metazoa > Chordata > Actinopteri > Anguilliformes > Anguillidae > Anguilla > Anguilla anguilla. The sequence continues at coordinate 15,528,205 of NC_049215.1, forward strand.
CCATGTAAAGTATAAGCATACATTGTTGTTTTAGGGCCAGAAAGGTGATATGTGTAAGTTGTAATGTGAATATTCACTACAACCTGCCTCAACAGTAGAGCCTCTGTGTCACTGCCAGACTGTCCAGTAGAGGGCAGAATAACTTTAGAAATTCAACTGCAAGAAAGAAAAAAGAAAACGCCTCAGGTATTAAAAAATGTACATCACAGTATTTATATAGTTTTTTGTCTCATATGAAAATCGGATGAGGTGGGCTTGTTTGAACTGTGATGGCTATCATAGCAAGTGTCTGTGCAGGACGAAAAAATGACATTATTGCAACACACCTCATTTATGAGCTGCTAAACCTCATGAGCTGAAAAGTAGACATCCAAAGGCATGCTTTGGTGAACTTAGCAATAGTAAAGTAACCGAAAAGTAATTGAATTTTTCCAGTGACTTCAGTCCATGAATAATGACACAGTCTGAATTTTGGGCTGGTTCCTTGGACTGAAAAGGTCTAAAAATAGTAAAAATAATACATTCATTTCCGCAGTCTTTCAAGCTTAAATAATACAATTATAAGTGGCTTGCTTACTTTGATATTTCAAAACAAACTAACTAATGTGACAGAAAAAACAAATGCTTCTAGTCCGGCCAGACTTGGGTTGTCTCACGGCGCTGTAAACAAATATGAGGAGAGATATTTGATTTGCAAGAAATATGTGGCAGAAACTTACCCAGGGCTTGCAGCTGTACCCTGGAATCAGGACTGGAGTCAGTGTTGGGCAGCATGCACAAAGACAAGCGCTCTGTAACAAAAGCACCTCGAAATGCTATTTTGTGCAAGATGCCATTGTTACTGAAGCAGGCATTTTATAGTGACATCTGGGAGGAACAGCACAATAAAAGTACTCTGCCTCCAACCCCACACACACACACACACACACACTTCTGCTAGGTGTCTGCCCTGAGGGCACACTGGATGGGAGAGGATAGAGGGAGGAGATTGGCACAGTTTGGGGAGAAAAGAATAAAAGATCGCAAAGCAAGAATTACATTTTAACAGCCCTCTGTCCCTCTGTTCCATTTACCATCGCTGCACAGGATTGACAGATCTTGGCAGTTTCCACATGTTTTCATTCTTCATTCAAGGATTTGTACTCTTTCTATAAAGCTTAAAAATATAACCACAAAGGAATACTTGCTACAATACAATACAATACAATACATACATGTACTGGTCATTTCAGTTTACACGTATGAATACGCAAATTCATACACACAGATACACACACATTTGCACACAATCACTGGCACATATATGTCTTTTGGTGTGGGAGAAAACCGAAGTACCCGGAAGAAATCCACACTAACACAGGGAGAACACGCACGTTCCATGCAGGGAGGCTCTGGCTGGCTGGGACCTGAACCCAGAACCTCAGTAGTGACAGTGCTAACCACTTATTATGATGATCATGATGATGATTATCAGGTGTAATGTCACGGCACCAGATTAGAAAAAGGACTATCCTTGAGAGATCATCCTAGTGACACTTAAACACAGTTTTCTGTACTGATAGGAAGACTACAGAGCTTTTTAGGCATTTGCATCAGTGACTACTTTGACAAGAAAAATAAGATTAAACTCATTGATGAGAATCACATCCGTACTGCAATGGTGGATCTGGATGGCATAAAATGCAGATGTTGGAGGTTTGAATAAATATGACAATCATATTTCATGTGAAATCACCAGTTTTTGCACAAATATATATTTACAAGATGATAATAATAATAATAGTTTATTATTACTAATAAAATAATAGTTTATTATTACTAATAAAATAATATTAAATAAATAAATAAATAAATAAATAAATAAATAAATGAATAAATAAATAAATAAATAAATAAATGTGTGTTATCAGCATGCAACCAGTAGAGGGAAATTCCGTATTGAAGTGGATTTGTAAGCACAACCCGAGACCAACAAATTAAAGAATTGTTTGTAGTAACATCAAAAGTTAGTGGTTTATAAGACTGGTTAAAGTTGGTTATCAGTTTAAAATAGTTCAGTACACTATATACTAAGCGAAACAAGCACTCAAAATCAATACAAAGCACTTTTGTTTTTCATTTTAGGTCAATCAATGAGATTTTATGATGATTTGTGTATTTCTCAATAGTCATGTAATATCAAAACTTGATATATAAGGGGAGGACTGGGCTAGTAAGATGGTCAGTAGAAAGGCCTAAACTAGCTAAGAGAGAAACTTGGGTAATATTTTCAGTTGCAGTCATTTTATGTAGGTTTACTTTGCTGTAAATTTTACCCCAAACATAAAAGTAATTAATTTGATCATAATCGTTCTGAACAATTTAAAACTGACAACTATACTCAACCATAAGCAACCAACCTTAAGTATTTATTACGGGGAAATGTCATTGTATGTGTACACCACTAGAGGGAACACTAGTCCAATATAAGACCTCTAATTTTTAGATGAATGAATATTATGAAAAGCCCAGGTTAATTGGAATATTGCCATTCAAATGAACGCATTTCCTCACAGGTAGGATTCAATGTTTCTCCATAATTAAAAAAATATAATAAAATATCCATGCTGAATGCACATGCACGTTCACACACACACACACACACACACACACTTAAACATTGTTCCATTACAAAAAATTGTGAGATATATAGTATATATAGTGTCATTTGTAAATATATGGATAGTTTCAGCTCTGTGCACCAGCTCATTGGATTTGAAATGAAATGCATACTTTCAGCATTAGGGGTATTTACACCAATATCGGGTGATCCGTGCAGGAATTACACAGATCTTTTTAAACATTTTAGGGGACCAAAACTAACAGGACAAATTAACATAATCTTAAAAAGAAGTCATCATATTTAGTTGCATCATATTTAGCTGTGTATTTGATAACTGTCTGAAGTCTGTGACCCACACACACACACACACACACACACACAGTGTGTGTGTGTGTGTTGGGATGTATGGTCTAACCAACTGTAAATTGAAAATATTTCTAGTAGAAATGAAGAATATCAGGAAAGTATCATGTCAGCTGTAGGGTAATGTCAAGGTCTCATCTTTCCAGATCATCTGCAGGTTTTTGCAAGTTCAGCATTAGAAAAAAATGAGCATTAATGCGTGCTTTCGGAGAAACAAGTGCCTACTGTACACACACACACACACAACCATGCACACACACACACACACCCACCCACACACACACACACACACACAAGTGCCTACTGTACACACACACACACACACACACAACCACGCACACACACACACACACAGAAACACACACACACAATGGGAGAAATTAAAAAGGAAAATCAGCAATATAAACATATGAATAATTAAGCAGTAAAATGTGGGATCAGTGGGTAGTGTGATGGGTGATTGTAAACAATGTTGATAATTGGGATCACTTTTAATAAGGACCGGGCAGCAAGGCGAGACACTGGGGTTGGAGTTGGGGGGAGGTCGGGGGAGGTGGGGGGAGGTCGGGGGAGGATCTGTTTTGGTGCTGAGGCTGCGTTCTTTTGGCTCCTGAGAATTCCACACAAGCAAACAGTCCGCTTTTTGGCACATGATTTAATCATAATGGGTAAACACCAGTCTGCAACCCAGCTTGAAGGAAATATTTGTGTGGATCTTTTTTGTTTGTTTTGTTTTTATTTTTATTTTTCCAGAATTTGTTGGTTAAACTGGGGGTGTCGATGGACAGTCACCAAACACAGTCTGTGTTGAGGTAGAACAAACAAAGTGTAAATTGGATTTAGACATGGATTATAAATGCAGTGTTGGGCTTTTCTCTAAGGATGAACTATGGCTTAACCATGGAAAGAAGGTCAATATCGAATTTTCACAATTTTATGGCAAAATCATGCTGCAAATCATGATTAAATTGGAAAGAAATACTGTATTTCATCCAGTTTTAGTAAATTCCCAACATTTGAACTCAATATTAACAATTTCTTCGGGCATTTAAAGCATGCTTTAGAATTTTAAGTTGAATCACAACCACAAGAGTAGGAGAGGTGCTGCCTGCCTATATCACAGGGAAGGGAGCTGAGAGACCATTTCAACTGTGTACATTTAGTCATTTAGCAGATCATCTTATCCAGAGCAACTAACGAGAATATCCCCAGAACACAAGGCTGATAGACCTAAAAAATGTGATTAAGACACAAGTCTTGTTTTACTTCATCGCCACACATGATCTCTTCAGATTCTTATCTACACTACCCCCAATTTCTAATGGTAACACTTTTCCATATGAAGACATCATCTTGAATTGCACCTGTGTGCAGCATTGCATTACATATGCTTATGTCAAACACATAACCATGGAATGTGTGAATCTTTGTCAAATAAAGTGGAGGTTCTTCTTTGCTAGTGCTGTACATCACCTTAAGATAGATCTCAACACAAACTGTAGCACATCATCATACGGCAGCTTTGTGAGTATGGCCTTTGATGAAATGAACGATAAACACACACACACACACACACGCAGAACAGAACACGCTCGTAAAGTAGGGTTGCCAGTATTTTCAATATGAGATGCAATTTCAGTTTTGCATTCACATACAGTATGCATTTACACATGCTTACAAGTATCACACACATTTTAGTCAAAGCTGTCTTAGTTTAGGAAAAATACTTCTTTTTTATACTTTTTCAAATAATTTATTGATAGATAATTAATTGCAGTGAATCAACAATAAACTCTGCGTTGACCTCACATACTGTAAGCCTAGCATGAGATTTCTTTAGGGAGCGTGAGAGTGAGAGAGTAAGGCTGAACGTGTGAGTCAGCTGCGTGAGACTTGTAATCCTACACAGAATAACGTGTGGGCCAAACGCGCTTCTCAACGCTAAAGACTAAGCACTTATATTAGCAATTAATGTTTCTGTATTCCCCCGGAGCTGCCGTTTCATACTGCAGATGATTCAGTTAACGCTGTGAAAATGCAATTTGCTCTATATAAGAGATTCTTTAATGACATTGTGGAGTCGCTTCAGAGATCTAGCCGGTCCCAGTGCGTAAGCTCACTCTCTGTGCTGTGAGTCTTATCTCGCACAGAGAAGGTCACGGGAGAAGTCTATCAGTATCAATGTTACACCTGCTGCCAAGAACAGGTCAAGGGCGTTTGACCATAATTTCACCAAAAAAATATATCAGTGTCCTCATTGATTCCTGATTCCTTCAGCTATGGAAATGCTTAGCTTTAAACACACTTAAAAACAATAAATTCTTTAATATACATTATGAAGTCAAAGTTCTAAACATTTGCCTTTAGCAAAGTAAACATCTTGCTTTAGCCTCACATAAATGATTAGCATTTAGCAATGGGGATATCTGTAAAGGCTAGAGGATGTATAATGGTTTGTGAGTTATGCAGGCGTCCGGGCCCATGCACACAGCCGGTATTAATGTTTGTGTAAGTGAATCTGCGGTATGTGCTTGCCGGATCCACGTCAGGGAGGCTCAGGTATTGGGTTTTGTTCTGGGGCCCTGATCCCGATGGCCCTTGCACGACGGGTTCAGATCGCGGGTGAGAGACATTTCCGCCGTAGCCTTCGACATGATACCTGGGCTGCTCGTCCGACGAGCGAGCGAGTGGTGTCCATTTCAGAAATGCGTCTGCCGTGTCAGTCAAATTACGCAGGACATTGTGAGTCAGGGAGGGAGTGTGGATGCATTGTGCACAGAAATCCAACACATTTTAATGATGTCACTGTTTGAACCGGCGATGTTTGACAGTTCCCTAAAATATTGTTGATTTATATTTTTACCAATTCGACCCATTCAGTTTCGAATGGCAGTGACGGTGATGTGATACTGACATCAGAGATGGCTACAATACAACTCATATTTTATTCCGGAATTTTTTTTTTCCCATTTTATTTTCTTCTTTATTTTTTACTTCAAAAACCGAAAGAGGGCAACACGCTGGGCTTCTTTCCAAGTCCCGGGTCCTTCTCAGAAGCATTTTGCTGACATTACGTTCTATTCGGGGCAGAAGAGTTCTCCTCAGAGAATCGGGGCGCGGAGGAGGCTCGGGTTTCCGCTAAGTGTCACCTTGGCCTGTGAGGATCGCGGCGGCCTCGCGGTCACACGGTGCATCGCTCAAAAGTTTCCAGTCGCCGAGCGGAGACGGGGCTCCCCGCATCGCTCCGGAGCGATGCATCTCCGGGGAGTGACAGGTTTGATGTTCTCCCAAGTTTAATTCAGCCTTCCAAACAGAGTGACGTGAAAACATTTTCAATTTTAAACTTCTATTTTTTACAATTGTATATAAACAACAAGAACCTGAAAGAAAAAAAAAACATCCATAATATAATTAATACATTTCTGATAAATGATTGTAATGTCAGAGTAACAAATGCATTACGCATGCATCTGTATCTCAAAACTGTAGTAGTAGCATTTATTGTCAAACATAACTAAAACATTTATAGTGATGTAAGTGCAACGTATCAATTACGAACAAACTCCTAATTATATACATAATTCAAAACCAACAATAGCAATCATCATCATCATCTTTTGCAATATAATTTCCACAAAGCATGAGGTGGATCACTGCAGCACTGAAACGCAGGTGCAGATGTTTATCACTGCGATCGATGTGTCCACAGCTGCCGTAGTGTATGTACAGCACGGTGCTGTGCGTTGAATTTCAGTTCAACACGCTCCATACCAGTACACCACAGTGGCACTGCAGTAGAATAGTAAGACTGTTTTTCATAAAAGATTTATAGCAGCAATAACACAGTGGAGGACCCGGGTCACAGTCTGTATTGGCTCTCCTCGGTGCATTGTCACACGCTAGGCCCCGCCCACTCTGGTCTCGCTCTCACACCAGTCAGCTAGACTGGTTTGTTTAATACGGATTTCCAACAACACTTAGATGTCATTTCACTATACCGTATAGCGGTGATAGCATTCTGTATCTCAGCCTAACAGCATTGTACACTTCTGTTACATTTTTTTTTCTCTACTACGCCTCTGTCTCAAACAGTATTTAATCTCCATAACCTTAAAAGCAGAAAAGGTCATCTTGTACAGACATGTTGCAGAGTAGGGCCGTGTGGATTTTTAAAGCTCACTTAGAGAGGTCAGGAAAATCCCTCCTTTCATCCTGCCCAAAGCCTTCCCAATGGTCTGTGTGCAAACTGCTAGTCTAAGCACACCATCAGTTGAGATTACATTCTCCTTCATGAAGTGGAGGTTGTGGGAGGGGAAGAGAAATCACATCTGTGAGAATCAGGAACTGATTCTGCAGGAGGCAGTTCAAAATACAGGATGAAGGAACTGCTTCCAAATATTTAAACTACAGTGATATCCAAGTGCAGTTCAAATTGTTGCAAGATGAAGCTGCTCCTGAGTGGAGATCCAGGATCAAATTTCCTGATAAAAATCTAATTTCTACCTACTGAATGGTAATATGTAAAACTGATCTGGGGCCATATTCATAACGCGTCTCAGAGTGAGTGATGATTTAGGATCAGATTCCCCATTGATATCCTAGCCTGATACATTATGAGCTGAAAAAAAGGATCCATGATCAAGGCCTGTATTAATCCACTGTCTTGGAGTAGTAGTAGTGATAATCTAGGATTAAGTTTCCCCTGTCCATATCCTGATATACTATGAATTTAGTCAGATATATTATGAAATACAACCGATCTTGGATCACGGCTCATGTTCATAAAACATCTTAAAGTAGGACTTATGATCTAGAATTAGGTGTCAACCTGTGCAAATATAAATCTTATCCATTATGAGCTAAAAGGAAAAAGACTGATCCTAGATCAGCGCTCCTACTTCCTGATGCTTTATGAATACGGGCACTGATCTATGGGAAGGGTAACTATGATTTGAGCAGCTCGTTTGTCAGTCACTCGTGTCAGCAAACTGGATCAATTACATTTCACTTACTAATGCATTGGCCCCCGACCCAGGAGCACTTTCCATTTCCTTGCACAACCTCATAAAAATCCTCAGACTAGGAGGCTGAGATGTAACCAATTTTCACACCATCTGACAGAACCGGTAATGGGGCCAAACATATATTTTTGAAAGGAAAAAGTACAATTGCATGAGTGTTACAGTGTATCCACTTCTGACCTGGTAAAATGGCCTCAGTCCCTACAGTGACAACATGGTCTCAGAAACGTATTTTGTGCCCTCTGACCTCATGTCACACAAATAATTCAGGAACAACATCCCACAGCCACACATTAAAGCTCCCAAGCACAGAACAATCAGGCATTTACATCTAAATATTTTATTTTCGCAAATGTTATCTCCGTACCTTTAAGTATCACTTATGCAACGTAATGATTTGAATTATCTAAACAACTGGCTGAAACTCACATGATTAAGAATTAGAATAAGTTGTAATTTTCATATTAAAAAAGAGGGAAATAAAAACAATTCAATTCTAATTTGGTAAATGTAAAGAGATACAATACACATTGTGTTATCTCTGTAAGCCCATCATAATAATAATACTATTAATAACACTTCATTTTTAGATCAAAGTTGAGGATGACAAATGATGACTGAATGTAAACATCGGTCAGTGGGTATTTACTGAAAGATTTCTGGTCCTTTACGAGTATGGGAATCACGTGTCCACTAGGGGGAGCCTTGCACAGCCTCACGAGTGAGACCCTAAAGACAGGGCACGGGGGGCTTCCTGTAGACGGTGCGGCACAATCGGTATTGACAGGCCACAGTTCTTTCCCTGCCGTCGTACACGGTGCTCAGAGCGCGGTGCCTGGAAACGCCAGCGCTGCTACCGCGCGCGTAATTACTTCCTGGCTTTGTGACAGGCTCGGACTAATCAGTCTCTGAGGGAATTGTCCCATGGACTGCCAGAGAGGCCTCTCTCATGCCTGCCTGCGTGTGTGTGTGTGTGTGTGTGTGTGTGTGAGCATTGTTTTGGACTCATGCTTTACATCACCCTAAATTTGAAGCTGCATACCAGGCCCCTCTCAACTTTCCTTAACCCTCAACTTGCTTGATACACCTGCCAGTCAAACGCAAGCAATTCTCTCACGAGTGTGAGAGAGAGAGAGAGAGGGAGAGAGAGAGAGAGAGAGGGGGTGGGGGGCAGAAGAGAGTGAGAAGCTGCTGGAGCATTTTCTGACTTGGGTAAAGTTCATTTAGGGAGTTTATATTGTCAACCAAAACTCTGATACCTGAATGGAGATTTCTATAAAAGTCTGTTTTGAATTTGTCTAAATAAAGCATTTGTGTGGGGGACAGTCTGATTGAGCGGTAGGTAGCGGTAGCTAATGGATAGCCAAGCAAAACTATTTGGTTTAATTCAATTCTGTTTCCATGAGGAGATATTAATACACTATTGTATATTAGTATAAGATATCAGTATCTCTGAGCAGTACTGATGGCATTGTAGGCCTACACAGAAAATTAATTCATGTTTTTTGTTCAATTGTCCCCATCAGTGAATGAATCAGATAGCCAATGACTCGAATCTTTGCACTGAACTTAACAAAACAATTTGAATCAGCAAAGTGATTCATACTTCCCACCACAACTGCAAGCACTTCTCTGTATCTCGTTCTCATAATTACGAGATCTTATTCTTGAAATTCCAAAATCTTTTCTCATAATTATGAGATGTTTTTTTCTCAAAATTATATCTTTTTCTCGTGATTGTGAGAAAAGGATCTCATTATTACAACAGCGAATGGAAAAAAAGTGTTCAGAATGAATACAATATGCCACCACATATAAAGGTAGGTCTTGTTTTTTGGCTGCATTTTAACTATGTTTATTGCATCCTCCGGGGCAAATATTTTTATAGTTAATGTGCCTCATAATGTTGCTCATCTCTCCGAATACTATTGATGATTGCTTCTGTATTTGTTTGATTACTGAGGTGTCATATAATCATAACTTGAGGTTAATGCTGCCAAAGTGTGTATTATCAACTTTAACCATGATACTTGAAATCATTATTCACAAAGATTGCATGTTATACACTAAAACACTGAGACATTCAGTTTTTTTTTAAGTGTATATTATACACCAACGCTTCTCAAACTTGGTCCTTGGGACCACTGTGTATGCTGTTTTTTGTTCCAACAAAATGCAATCCCAAAATTTCATGTTTGGGGGCTCAGTTACACTCATTAAGCCACATTATGTCAAAAATAGCCATACATGTCATGAAGAATAAATGTGCTATATTTCAAATGATTAAAAAGAGGTTAACGGAGGTGAATTAATATGCTCCTAACTGGTGAAAGTGGGAACCGCCTGACCACTAAAACTAACCATTTGTTAAATAATTAAACACTAATATCAGCCAAACATGCATTGTGTTAATAAATTTAAGCGACAGGCATTAAACACATTAATTGAGCTTGGTTGTAGAGATTGGCTGTAACAAAAGAAAAAACAGCATACACAGGGGTCCCCAGGACCAAGTTTGAGAAGCACTGTTTTACACTACAAGACTGAAAACCGAATTTAGTATTCAGAGCCTCTCTTCAGGCACAGTCCAACTCAAGTGACAGCCCCTGTTTTCTCTGCAACAGGTTCCAGTTTGGGCTGCTTCAGGTTCTCATGGCGCAGCTGGGCTGCTCCCACCTCCACCGTATCAATCGCTTTATCAACAGTGAGCGCCAAACATGGCGGCCACTAATCTCAGCAAGTCAGAAGAAGGAAAGGGGACCTGAGCCTCTCCTGGTGAGAGGCGGTGTGTTCACCGTATATAATTTATTGTACATGGAAGCTTATTGGCTATGCAGTCCCCTGTAACAGACACCAGCTTTACTACTGTTCAAGTCCCCCCCCCCCCACACACACACACACATACATAGTCACACACATGCATGCACTCACACACACACGTACACACACACACATCCCCAGTGCTACTACATATGAATCATTCATGAATTCCCAACAGAGAAGTGCTTCAAAAAGGGGACGAACCCCCCCCACCTGTGCGGTGCTGCTTGGCTAGCCTTTTCATCTGGGCCTCCAAAGTGGTTAAGGTCAAAGTTTACTGGCAGATAACGATGTAGACGCAGACTTAGAATTAGCTACAAAGGTACCTGTGTTGCCAGGTGTGCAAGCACAACGCCGCCAGATTCCCAGGGGAAGCGGGAAATCAATTACAATGTTCCGTATGCTGGATTGACTATGGGGAATAACAAGGTGTCAGGACTTTTTTTTGTTTCCCCTCACTCCCTCTCTAATAAGATCACACTACACATATTGTTAACTTAATATTATTTTAGTGTGCTTATGTTGCATGGCATCTGAATGTGTGTGTGTTTACAAAGGATGAGGCTGTTGGGGATCTGGTCGCCCCAGTAATGACTGCGGTGCTCTTTGATCATGTTGGCTATACCGGGCCCCCGGTTGCCGATGGTCCTCTCTTTTGAATCCCGGAGCAGTTCTCTATGGTTTTGATAGACAGCTGACATTTTCTACCCCAGACCAGGTAGCTGTTTTCCCACCAAAATTTCAGAGCTCACAAAAAAAAAAAAAAACTCCATGGAAAAGGCCTTTCTCCATAATTGGATAAGAAAACTAAAATAAATTAATAATTAAATGTTGCGCCTTATTATTTATTTTCTTTTTGCTAATATGTACATAAATAAATATGTGCATATTTTTCCATATATGAAAATATGTACCCATAAATGGTAATTCATATGTACACAACATGGATCTAAATTTTGCACACCCTGCAATGTGCTGTACTTTATGAATTTTGATGAATCAGTCGTGCTCATTTGTGTTGCCTTGCCATATTTACAATTTCCAGAGATAATTAATTGTACAATGAGGTAATACAACACCCACTGCTTAAATGTATGCATCTAAGTTTCTGAATTGAGGGGGGAAAAACATGAAACATGGGTTAAAGTAAAAAAGAAATATAAAAAATATACTGAAAATATATTATATCACTACATATCAACTAAATACACATCAATAGCAATGTCTCACAGCATACGGACAGACATGGAAAGTATTAACACTTTCATGTATGCATATATGTCATTTAATTTTTAATAGATTTATGATATATTGCAGTATATTCCATGTCTGTAAGGTAAGCTCCTGCCAAAAGAAGTTGACTGCAACATTCAGCTGAAATTGTATTAGAGCTGATTGCATCATGCCATGCCTTACACTCTCTCATGAAAATTGAAATATAGTGCAATAAATACTAAACATGCGGACTTCCCTGATATTGTTTAAGGCGTCTGTAGTAATGATTGATAACAATGTGATATTGAACAGGACAAGATGGAGATCATTGGTTATGAATTTATGTTCCTTTATAAACATGAGAAGAAGAAGAAGAAGAAGAAGAAGAATAAGAAGTGGACTGTTGAGAAATACAATGATTATATTCCATAATCATTTGTTATTAAATAAGTATTTTGCAAAATCTGAAAGAAGTATTTATTTGTCTATTTGTATACATTTTGAAGCGTTGCAATGTACTTTCTTTCTATAATTTACCTCTCTTCTGATGTCATTATAATATATTTTTGTACTTATTGAAAGTTTTTGTATTTTGTCTCCATACAAAAAATACATAATTAAGTTAAGAAAAGCTAAAATAGAAGCTGGAGATTAACCTGTTTAAATGACCTAGCTAAATTTTCCACTACTGATAGCCTACAGGTCAGGATATCTTCCATATAACGGTTAATGACATCAACATATTTTATTAATGAATTTTATTAATTTGGAATCTAGATTACGAGCCTGTGACCCAGTTTCCATCGCAGCACCTCCTAGCCACGGTACTCTGTGCTACTTAGATATGGCGATAGACAAAACTTCCTGCCAGTAGATGGGCCTACATTGCAGATTTATACATTATTCAATGCAGAATCCCAGTTAAAATTGGAATTGGCCATTAAAAATGATAAAGTCACATTTTGTGGTCAGCAAGTAACTTTATGTCAGTTTTGAAATACCAATAACTTTAGATAATATCAGTTTTCTTCAGGTCACACAAGAGAGCAAGATTATTAATGGCTGGCAATGTTAGCTATGCAATTATTTATTTATTAGAACAGTTTAAACAAAGTGAACAGGAGAAATGCAACAGACAGCAGTCATGAATCACATCTTTGACTTGGGGAGTGCATGGAAAATTGATGCATAAATTGTTTCTTTGATGTTACTCAGAATATGATGAGTTTATAAGACAGAAGAGGAGAGACTCAGGGGGCTTATAAAAAGTGTCCAGGTGAAAAGTTTTTGTCAGTTGATTCTATTATTGGTATTTTAATGGAATGTACTTAAATCATCTCAGGTCAATACATGAGACTTATTAACAATAACCATTTGTCATGTCAAATGAAGTTGTTTAGGAACAACCTTTTAAGCTGGTATTACTCTATTAAGCCATCAGAAAATGAATGAAATAATTTCCCATGGTTTGTAATGAATATCTCAAGTCTTGGATGCACTTAACTAAGAGGCATTACTGTACAAACTATGTATTTATTTATTTATTTATTTATTTGGGGAGTGTAGTTTTTACATGCACCAAATACATTACTGAGATGCACTACTGATGGAAATTAAAATGACTTTACACATACATATCATGTATATCTAGCACTTGACAAATGAACTTTGGGATGGACCTAAATAGTTAATAAACAAGAAAGTTTTTATTTTTTTTTATTTTATTATTATTGATCTAGGAGTAATGTAACTGGAAAGATGAGTTTTAAACTAAACCTAAGTCCCTGCACTTTGTTAGATGACTGTTCCTATTTGGACAGCCAGAAATTTTCTAGATTTGACTTACAGTAGTACATTGGTCTTAACTCATATAAGAGACAGCTTAATTCATCGTATTCAGCCTTTTGAGATACACAAACTGATTCCCCCTTTCAAAAGATATACAGTAGTGTTAAATCAGCCCCGACAGTGTTAAATCCATATGTACTCTACTATAGTTAAAAGTTATCAGAGCTGATTTTATACATTTTGATATGTATCGTTATTAACTGTTTGTGTGAGTGTGGGTGTATGTATGTATGTGTGTGTGTGTGCGTGTGTATGTGTGTGTGTGCATGTGAGCGTGCATGTGTGTTAGTTTAAAATGTTTTTGATCCTAGATTTATAATTTTTTTAAGGCATGATACCACAGGCAGAATCTCTACTCACTGGCTGTATTCATGTACAAGCCTGGTCCAAGCTGTGGAACAATCTGAAAGGAGTGATCGCATTTTAACCTTGGATAAGACTGAAAATGACTGGTTTCCATGAGTTCCCCTTAGTTTAAATATTGTACTTTTAGATTGTATGGATCAAGGAAGTATTAGCACCATTTGAGACTGTTTGCTTTTTTAAGGATCGTGTTCAACGTATCAAAGTGCGATGGAGTATTATTTTGATTAATGTATGATAAAGGCTTTATACTGAAATGGGAAGCCAATCCCAGATATAGAGGCCACAGGTAGGGGGTTGCTTCCTGTTGACTGAGATTGATTTAAGCAATCTATCGTGCCAGTAGCATCTAAATAATTTAAAAGGCAAAAGGTTTTTTGAAACGACTTTTTTTCTGAACAGAATACAAATGCCTTTAGTAAACTGTAAGCAGTCTTCTACAGCCTTCATAGATATTATTTTGATTATTACTTTTTTCTTCTTCATGGTTGTGCCAGGAGAAAGCAGCCTAAGGTATGGTCATGTTTCTTCTTACCCAAATCATTCATTCATCCATCCATTCATTCATCCATTAATTAATTTGTTCTTCCATTCATTCATTCATTCATTCATTCATTCACTGGCTTTGAATGGCAGCAGCATTGTTAACGGCCAGAAAAGTAGTCACAGTTATTTAACAGAATAAATTCAGTTACTGCCTACAATGATGTGTATGTCTTTTGTGTGTGTGTGTGCGTGTTTGTGTGTCCGTGCATGTGTGTGTCTTTTTGTCAGTGTGATTGAAAGAACTATATTTGCCACACAGTCAATTCGCTGTGATAATTCATTTAAATACAGTTTGTCATTGCTAATCATTTATGACAATTTTGGCAAGCGCGGTAGCACCACCAACAGTGAACTTGTGTTCAGGCCTCTCTGTGGACACCTATTACCCTACCACACAGCTAGAAAGGGACCTCATCTTCACAGCATAAAAAACATCACTTTTAATGATGCCTCAGAATACATTTCTAAGCTGGCTCTTGTCTGAATCTGCTTGTGAAAAACAAAACCTTCAATGGCTCAGCACCCTGTGATGTTCAAGGCCTTTGCCTCCCCTTTCCCCAGCCTCCCCTCCCTCATTTTTCATCTGTCAATCATGTCAACACAAATACTGCCCCCTGCCTTTGTTTTCAAGATGGTACCTGATCAATATCATCAATCCGTCTCTCCCATGCACCACCCCCTTCTCTCTCTCTCTCTCTCTCTCTTTCTCTCGCTCTCTCTGTACAGCTGTATCCATTTCCTCCTGGCAAAAAGGGACTTTATGAATAAATGATACTGAAATGCTGAGGGTTCAGATACTAAATAATGAATTTCACCACCAAAAACACAACAACTTCTCCAATCATAAACTACCACTCCCTTCTCCATTGATTGTGCTTTGCCAACCAGATGCACAGCGCATGCTGCTTCGTACTGAGGTGTTAAGAGGGGGGAGAAAAAGACAGAAAAGAAGTAAAAAAACACCCCTGGTTTAAGAAAATAGGAATGAGCACATGCTGGGAAGTGCACTCGGGAAATGAGCCGGGAGCTAAATGCTGGCATTGTGTTTTTCCTGGTCGGTGTCTAACCTCTGCAGTGGAGAGAACTTTCCTTCATGGGAGATTAGAAGTAAGTGCGGTCATCTACTGTACTCTTCAGCTCCAAAGGGAGCGATGGCGTTATGTGTCGACACTGTGTGCGTGCGCGTATTTGGGTGTGTGTGTGTGTGTGTGTGTGTGGGTCTGTGTGTGTGGTACTGTGTCTGTGTTCATGCATGCAAAAGAGAGGGAGAGAGGAAGAGATAGATGCAAAGTAAGAAGGTTACAGGGAGGCTTAGGTTAAGAAGGTTTTTTTTTTTCTCTCTACCGGCTGTAAATTGCACGGAACGTCCAGTTTTTTTCTCTTTCTCCCACTATAAAAACCTTGTCAGTGTGGGATAATGTCAGCGCGAGTGATTTCTGACACCGGTCTTCTGCTCCCGCCGCGTGGCGGGTACGCTTTGACCTCACGTCACAGCAGCTGAAGTGAATCCTAATGCTGTCGGCTCTCAGTGCCGGCTCTGGTGCTGCGGATGTGCTCTGGTGGTGTGGATGTGCTCTGCTAGTGTAGATGTGCTATGGTGGTGTGGATGTGCTCTGTTGGTGTGGATGTGCTCTGGTGCTGTGGATGTGCTCTGCTAGTGTAGATGTGCTATGGTGGTGTGGATGTGCTCTCGTGCTGTGGATGTGCTCTGCTAGTGTAGATGTGCTATGGTGGTGTGGATGTGCTCTGTTGGTGTGGATGTGCTCTGGTGCTGTGGATGCGCTCTGGTGGTGTGGATGTGCTCTGCTAGTGTAGATGTGCTATGGTGGTGTGGATGTGCTCTGTTGGTGTGGATGTGCTCTGGTGCTGTGGATGTGCTCTGCTAGTGTAGATGTGCTATGGTGGTGTGGATGTGCTCTGGTGCTGTGGATGTGCTCTGCTAGTGTAGATGTGCTATGGTGGTGTGGATGTGCTCTGTTGGTGTGGATGTGTTCTGGTGGTGTGGATGTGCTCTGCTAGTGTAGATGTGCTACAGTGCTGTGGATGTGCTCTGGTGGTGTAGATGTGCTCTGGTGGTGTGGATGTGCTCTGCTGATGTGGATGTGCTCTGGTGGTGTGGATGTGCTCTGGTGGCGTGGATGTGCTCTGCTAGTGTAGATGTGCTATGGTGGTGTGGACGTGCTATTGGTGTGGATGTGTTATGATGGTGTGGATGTGCTCTGCTGATGTGGATGTGCTCTGGTGGCGTGGATGTGCTCTGCTGATGTGGATGTGCTCTGCTGATGTGGATGTGCTCTGGTGGTGTGGATGTGCTCTGGTGGCGTGGATGTGCTCTGCTAGTGTAGATGTGCTATGGTGGTGTGGATGTGCTATTGGTGTGGATGTGTTATGATGGTGTGGATGTGCACTGGTGATGATGTGCAATGTGCAGATGCATATCTCTGACTGGGGAAACATCAGGGGTGGAGAGGGTGGGGCAAGAGGGTGAGGGGGTGGGGGGATCAGTGTTTGTAATTTCAGTGTAAAATGATTAGTAATCAATTACAGAAATGTGGATTATTGTTTGATAGTGAGATTTGGCTTAACAGAGAAACATTTTCAATGGCATTATCCAGTCCTTTCAATAGATTTTTGTTCATTGTGTTTTCTTTGATCAGCAGTTACAGAATAATGATTTGGAAATTTTTTACCTTCATTTATTTTTTCATATGACTAATCAGACTGAGACCCTGGTATCTTTCCAACATGAGAGTATGACCACTCAGTTCTCAGTCCTATCACTTTAAAGCTGGAGAAAAACAGTTCAATGGAAATATTTTATCTAGCAAATTTCAGAAGAACCCAAAATATTTAATGGGCATTAGTTTCAATAAATTGTAACAACAATACAGGCTGACCACAAGTGACATGCATTACATAAAGGATCATGCCAGGGTGTATTATTATTATTATTATTATTATTATTATTATTATTATTATTATTATTAATAATATTATTATTATTATTATGTTCAGGTGTATATTGAAACATAGCTATATGCAACATTTATAGAATGAAGATAAAAAAAACATCTTAAGCAAGGAAATGCTTTAATTTAAGGTGAATATTAGGCTACATATGAATAAATAGAAGCCATAAAGAAATCTTGACTGTGAGGCTCAATTTATCCCCCTGTTTTTCCCCTTTTCCAAAGGATGCATAATTTATCGAAGTCACATTTCTATATCCAATGCATATTTCCAGGATGCTGGGTCCAGCCAGTAATGCACACACTCATTGTGTCACGCAATAAATAATTGATGTCTCAATGAATATGCAAATGGATTAGATGCCTGGTGACCCTCCAGATTTTTATTTATTAATTTTTTTTTTCCTCCCATTGAAGCATGTCACCCACAGTCACTCCCCCATACTAAATCCGGAGCTCCATGCTGCACAATGTTGCTGTTCGATATGTACAACCCAATTAAGACATGCTGCTGCAGCCTTGTGACAACCTAATTTTAATTTTGTTTAAATAAATATTTAAGCTGTTTGGATCATGAAGAATGAGTGCATTTATTATTATTATATTTTCAACAACAAAAAAAAAAAATCTGTTTAGAAAAATAAGTTATCCAATAGAATAAACAAAATAAGAAGAACACAAACTGATCATAGTTAATGTGAACGTTTGCAGGGTTTTTTATTACACTCATTTATACAGCCTCAAATGCACTTCTGAAACAAAGTGAAAATTCACGTTTCTCACATTGCAGGAACTGTAACAGTTAAACAGAACACTGGTAATATCAGTACAGCCACTGCATCTTCATCTGCATTGGAGGGAATTGTGGAAAAAAAGATGACCAAATGATATCTCCCGTTCTATTCAAAATCCAAAGTAAAATAAAAAATAAAAACAAAGTTGGAAAGGAAATCATTCAGGAGGGCTTTCAGACCCAAATCCGCCTGTGCCAAAGGAGTCCTTTTGTGAAAATGCCCCATTTCATGGTGGAATTTCTGAAAGCTGTATTAAAGTTTCATGTTAATCAAGGAAGTTGGGAAGCAGAGTTGACAGGTGTCTTCTACTCTACTAACTCCTGTCTGGATGAATTAGACACTACCAGAGGAAAGAAACCGTGCTTTCCTTCAACTGTACAGAATGATAAGGTAGCAACCCAGGAAGAAAAATGGCGATCAAATATGCAATGATTTTGTTCAGATGTCTTGAATGTAAGACTGCGTATTATCCTGGTAAATGATTGTTGTAAAAAAATAAAAGAAAAACATTTATATGGGAAACGTTCTTCCCCATGACTTCTGAAAGCCTTGCGACTTATCGGGACACGCAATCTAACTTTTTTTTTTTTTTTTTGGATAAAAGCGTCTACTAATGTAATGTAACTGCTGTGTTGTTTCTGCCTTCAATCTAAGTTATGGTTGTATATACCAGACAGTATGCCCTTCTTGTAGTTTTTCACTTTATTTAGGCAGGGAGATGTCAGAGGAGGTTAGAGAGAGAGCAGAGAGTCACAGCACAGGAAGTGCAATGGCAGTGAACTGCCCAGTCCCAGCCCTGGAGGGTCAGAGCAACCTGCAGATTGCACCACACGGTCTCCCAAATCAGAGTTTCTAAGCGAGAACATTTCAAACACACAAGTATTCACTGAGTAGGGATGGAATAATAAACTGTAGTATTCAGTCAACTTTATAGAATAAAATTTATGTTGTATTGTCCCTGCTCATTTATTTATTTATTAACCTTTATTGAACTGGGCAAGACCCTTGAGGTTAGAAAGCTCTTTGAGAGAGTGACCTGGCGAGGGTGGCCTATTGCATGATCATTATACCAATGAATTTGCAATTGCGCTGTTTTTAAATTATATATATATATTTGTTGTTGCTTTTTTCCCATAAAAATTTTGGATGTGTGCCCTATCATTGTAATGGCAAAAAAAGACATTTCCTAGAGCTGACAGTACACAATGTATTTTAAATGAAATATCATAATTCATAGGATTAGGTTTGCCGAATGAGTGTCACACTATACTCTAAAAATCATATTTGATATCCCAGAGACAGAACTTAAAAAATGGTTTTCAACAATGGAATCCTATGTATGACTCATTGTTCATTCACAGTTTGAATAAGATTAAAACATGTAAAGCAAGACCCATTTGAATTCTATGTTTTGCAGTGTGGTGTTGATAAAGTATGTGCAGAGAAAAACACAGCTACATTTTGTTGAAAAGTAAAAGCTTTCTAGCTGACTAGAATGTAGACCATGGCTATGTCCAGGTAAAACCTGAGCTATATTGGGGTTAACCTAGTTCGTTTATGTCAAAACACCTCTCAATCTAGATTTCCGCCCTTCTAAATGTCTAGAAGGCTGAATCTTATCTGTGTCTGGAAAAACAAGCACTGCTAGCTTTGGGTCCCTTGAGCCTGGGCTAGCTTCCAGAAGAGGTGAGGTTGAATCGGACGTTAATGAGGAAATGCTTTATCTTTTAGCACTCCTCCTCTCACAGCGAACTTTGGCTTTGCCATGAAGGCCATGTAGTTCACCTATTGGTTTATTTTTTAGTTCTGGAGGCATACTCCTCCACAAGTTCTAAAGTGCATGCCAGAACAAACAAACACCAGCACTCCCGCCTGTCTTTAACGGGGAGTTTTTCCTTATTTGTTCTGTGTCCTTATGCTGAAATTCTCTTCCTACAACTTCTGCCACTCTCTTCATCTTTCTTAGCTGTGAGCTGAACTGATTGACTCAGATTCAACCTGACCACTAAGTGGTCATCAAGCAACCATAAGTTCTGCATTCACTGAACCAAAAAATGTTCCTCTTGCATATATCTGTCAGTACAAATGAAGTCAAGATGTCTTATATTGAATGCTCTGTCCTGATGCAGGGGTGTCCACTTCGAGTTCTCGCCCTGCAAATTACTGAGAGTTTTAGAGATTCCGTACCACAGGGTGCACAAAGGCCCATCTATTTCTGCTCTTTTATTTGATAATGTTGTGAGGTACTTTAGTTATTAATTACTTCAGTGTGAATAAACACACTGACTATTGTGTGTTGATGGATATGAACACGTGGAAACAACAACTTGCTTAGCACAGTTGCAGTCCATGCTAATCAAATAAATGCAAATTAGTTCTTTAGCTATATATTAGAAGACTCTTTAAGCATGGGTGAAATGAACATTTCGATCATCTCGGCTAGTTCGGCCAACAGAAATGCGCACACGGCGGTGGGAAAGTCAATGCGGAGTTTCGTTTTCTCCACAAACAAGCCATTTTCAGTCATTTAGCTCATACTAACAAACCAAAATATTTAGACCTAATGTTTTTTTACTCCTTTTTTTGTGAGGGTACATGTTTAATAGGAGATTTTATAAAGGAATTACATACTGATTATTGTGACCGTTTTTCAAAGGAGATAACGTGGTTTGGGAGATGGTGTACAAACAAGTACTGACAAGATGATAAATGTAATAAGTCAGATCCCCTAACCCCCACCATCCAGGTGTCTGGATGTGAGAGAGAGAGATAGAGAGAGAGAGCTGCTAACTGCATAGTATATGGATGCAGTTATTTAAGCATGCTGGTTCACTATGCATCCTCCTACCAGGCTGATTTGTCCCATTTTGATCACTTCTGGAAGGTTAGGTCCAACCTTTGAGGCTGGTTGTAAAACATACACCTTCAGTGTTATTTGACAGTTTAGTGCTGGCTCACAGGCAGATAATTAGTCAGATATTGCCTTGCAGGCTGATGCTTATCAGATTGATGCCATGTATAGCCCTATAACCAGCCTGGTAGCAGGTTAGAGAAGTAGTTCATCACAATGGACCACTAATCATCCTATAATCTGTATGTATTATTTAATGCTCCAACATTACTGAGCTGAATTATACCAAGACAGGCAAGCTAGCCAGCCAGTCATTAACGAACAAGCTTGCTTTTTAGCAATTGTGTTTTGTGCTTGACATCAAAGCCTGATAGACAATAAAAAAAATAAAAAAATTTCTGACCAATAAATAAGCGGTTCAAAGACATGCAAAACAAATAGGCTTTTTTTTCTTTCTGGTTAAATTTCTTTCACATCCCAACAGATATCAATCATAAACTCTAAGAAAATAATCCAGTCTCTCTGACTGCCCCATGGGGCTCTGAAATCAGCCACTCTAAATTTCACTGCACCTGAATCCGAACAGCCAGTCAGGACGGTTCTCTGTGAGGAGGCTTGCCTACTTTCCTGTCAGTCATGTTGCATGTTCCCAGTGCTGCCAGAGCTATTTGTCCTAATACTGTAGCTTGTTCTTCTGCCTAGTTGGCTTTGCAGAGGTTAGGTCAGAATAGTGTTCACTGTGTGAACTAAATTGTGTTCCTGGCTAGAAATAGCTGTACAAAATAAGTACTGTATCTTATTGAACCTGTGTTTTGTAGTTGTCCTTGACCATGAAATGCACTTTTTGTACGTTGCTTTGGATAAAAGCTTCTGCCAAATAAATGTAATGTAACAGGAAGTGAGAGACTACACAGATAAGCACAGAGCTGAGATAGCACAGAGAAAGTGCTATAGCTAGCTAGTTGCCTAGAAAACAAAACAAGAAATGTAGTCATCTTGCTTGTTCTGTTTCTGTTTGAATTTATTGTCCTGAACTGTGTAGCTATAAAATGTTAGCTAGTTAGCTGATACATTTAGGCCACTGTTTACATTATAGCTATGCTGAACATTAGGTGTCATCAGTAGCTAGCTTGCTATGTTTATAACTACATACAGTATGCTGTTCAAGTGAAACAAACAAAAAAAAATCATACACTCCAGTTCCAGATGTGTTTAGTAATGTTTATTTGACCAATGTTTTGCCCGTAACTTTGTCTGGGTCTCATACAAGCAAAAATACCAGTGTCTGCATTTATTGACTGTTGTTAGTCCATAGCTGTAAATAAAAGCAATAGCCATGTTCATTGTTTATGGTCATTATGACTATGTGTATTACTTTCTACCTGTTAATGAGACATGATGTGCTACACTTTTCTGTCTTTACTTTTCAACGTTCTTGTCCTCTCACCAGTACTCAGATGTCAGGCAGCTTGCATGCATGTATTTGGAGGGCGGGGCTTTAGAGGGAGAGCTAAGGGGAGGGGTTGGAACATTTTCTTTTTCAAATCTAGCTCTCTCTCACTCATTTCTCAAAACTTACATACTGCACTTTTAATTGGGTCACTGAACCAGAGACAGTTTTAGCATTCATTATCAAAGCAGTTGCTGAATTTGAGAAAGAGGCTGGAGACACTGGCTGAAGTGTGGGGGTGTGGGGAAGCCTTTTAAACTGTAGCTTGCAGAGGAGCAAGTGCAACATAAACTAAGCCATTTAAAACAAAGAAACAAACAAATCTTTATTATGAATTACATTCGCAATGCGATTCAAAATATTAACGTGTTATCCTTTACAAATTAATTGCACGCATGAACACATTAATTTTGACAGACCAAATAAATAAATACAATTATTTATTTATTTCACTTTTATTTTGTGCAACTTATTTGTCACCATTTGGCATGAACGTGGTCTTCATGCCTTTATCGGGATGCAGGTCTACAGCTAGATTCAGGGCTATTTCTTGGCTCTGGCTAATGTCATCTGGGCCCTCCACAATTATTAGAAGCATCAATATCTTTAGCATATTGCTAATGCCTCCCAGCCAGTATCTGGTTTCATTATTAGTGTCAGCTCAATTATTGCCCAATACCCAACTGTTTTTGGACCAGCTAATAGAATCAATCGACAGCAGCCAGCGGATGACACTTTTTCTTCCTTCTTTCATTGCCCCCCTCCCGCCCTCCACCCCTCCCCTCCCGCCCCCCATCCTTTCTGCATTCTGTCATTTCGCTAATGTACATGGCTTTAAGGCAGCGGCATGCCTAATGTGGGGGCCATTTCGGAGCCTGGGCGATGCACAGCTGATGCGTCCAGAGCCATCGGCATCAATTATTAAAGAGAGGGAAAAATACACCGGGCTCAGGGCCTGTCTGGAGCACGGCAAAGTGGAATGTATTTAGAACCACTGTCTGATGACTGTAATTAGCAGCCCCCTAATTAAAAATTCAAACCTCTGAGTTTATTTGAAAGCATGAATCTTCTGCTCCCGCGGCATTTATTTCCTTTACAAAGTATTTTATTCTGTGACACTAATTGAAGCGGGGCTTTTTTTCACTGCTTGCGATTGCTTTTGGGTGGGCCGCTGACAGTTTTTCATCCTGACCTGACCCCGTCCTCCTTCTGTTGGCGTGACTTTGGCTCTAAAGAGCCCCACACCCCCACCCCCACCCTCACCCTCCCACAACCCCACAGGCATTTTAACCCCAACATCATGTAGATGACTGAAGTCATCTTGCACTGTCAGATTACAGTGGCAATTCACAATGATTTTTCAGCAAAAAACTGTTTTGTCCCGTAACTGTCACGTCTCCTGTTTCTCTTCATAGCATTGCTGGCAACGTGTGGAAATTCATTTAAGCCCACATTCAAACTAAATGCTGTATGCTGTACAGCTTCACAGAGAGTTAATAAAGATTTAAGAATGGTATCTATAATGGCCCTGGCTTACCAACCCCTGCGTTGCATTGGGACCAAAAGAACCATTACCCTTACTTAAATGTCCTGCTCAAATTTTAGATGATTTACATTTTGCTATATCGAGTCTGGGCCTCATGTAAGATTCATATTTATTAATTTATTTATTTTTAAGACTAAAGGATAAGTATCTGTGGTGCCCCGTAGACATGGTTACGGTTACTAGGGAGGGGACTCTGTGCAAAGTTAGCAAGGAATAGCATTTCCCACAATGCTACTGTAAATCTAATTGAAACCTTTCTATGTTTTCATTTATGTTTTTAATCCACTTTGCTCTGTTTTCACTATTCTCCAAATTTGGTATATCCATGCTTGAGGGCCACATCCTATAAATGCAACAGCTTAAATCTGGGAGCGCTCGTATCATCTTCCAAGGAAAGTCTGTCACCAGCTGTTCCTATTCACTCTGTTTTTCATTTTTAAGCAGAGTGGACAGTATACCCTAGTTGTCTTTTTTTCCCCATAGTATCCGGACAGGGTTAAAACAGGAAAGAGGATCACAGTACAGAATGTGTCAGGGCCTGGAATCAAACCGCCAGCCGCACAAGGGTATATCTGCGTGTGGGTTTGAGACTCGGGACCACACATCTCTCACACTCCCCTCCATTAGCTGAGACTGAGAGGAAGGAAACAGGAGCGCACCATAGGCTCGGCTGACACAGGCTGACTGCAGGCACCTGATCAACCAGTGGAAGCGCGCTTCTGCTATGAGACAGTGGCAACAATACCAACAGTTTGTCTCCCCTTAAGGAAGGTTAGCACCTTGCACAGTCTGCACTGGAACTGGTCAAATTTCCATATCAGACCAAGGGCTAGAGGAACAGGTTGAGAGGTGCTTTAGCAAGATGAATAACGTAACACTCCTATGTTTTAGTGTATTTAATTGCATTGAGAGTCCGTTAATGTTAATTTTAGCCTTTGCTTTGACTGACTTGCAAATTATCCGCAAACACTATTAAAGTGAGAAAAAAAACACTGCCCCCCTCTTCTAACTTAACATCATTACATGTGCTCTCAGTGTAACAAGAAGAAGTCATTGATGTCACCCCGCACACATCTGTTTGATTGTTTCAGCATTCAGGTTGTAAAGTTGGGCATGCGGAGACTCTGATCGATAACCCCCAGGCCTGCTAAAAATGATGGCGTCTGTCACAATGAAAGCATTTAGCGTCGGAAGAAATACCTTTGTCAAGATCTCAACTGATTAGCTAAAGCACTGTGAAATGGCGCAAACACAAATGGATGTCACTTTCCTACCAGATGTCTTGGCGGTGTGCAGTGATTATAGAGTGATTTGTGAAAAAGAGCAAATCAGAAAGCAAGTTGGATGAAGGAATGTATCAATTAGCAAAAGGAAAACCCAAGGAAGAAGGATGCAAATCATGGTGTGGGCAAGAATGCGGTGGAGGGGGATGTTAGGGGGTTGGAGGAGATGAAAAGCTACCTTGCCAGACATGGAAATTGAACCTTGGTCTCTCACTCCATAGCGCAGTGACATTACCTCATCACCAAAACACCAATCCCCTTGAGTAAGTGGAATATCTTTCTACAATGCTCTTCCCAATGACATCACCCTGCCTGACAGGCAGAGCACTGATAGCTGCAATATTAAAACGCTATGACGACATACAACATGTGCAGCAGTGTAGTTTTTTCATATGAATTTACAGAATTGAACACACAAGTTATACTTCTCAAGCTTTAATCCTTTCCTGGGTATAAAAGAGAATATAGATGACATTACCCGTGTTACAAAAACATTTGAAACAGTATATAAAAATATCAATCAATATTATCCAAACCATTAATAATAATTAATTAAACAATGAATAACTAATCAATAATTGACTATCAATAATTGATAACTAAACAAACACAATAATTGTGTTTGTTTAAACAGCATCTTTTTGAAAAGCAATGCCACACGTGATGTAAAATTGCTATTAAGTCCTAAGGTCTGGTAGTTCTTTGGCTTTACACCACACGATAACCCAAAGATTTAAATGAGCTGCTCTGCCAACTTTGGTGATGGTAATGGAAAGCTTATCATTTATATCACTGTGTGCACAACCTCCGTCTCAGCAGAAAATACATGCTTTAAAGCAAGTTTATGAACGTTATTGTCTGTTCCTACTTTTTGACCGTTTGTCCTGCATCCTTCGAGGATGTATTCCCTAATTTTGAATCAAATCACAATAATGATTTTATAACCATGCTATTTTATTGTTCCATAGCATTCATATCAATTTCAATCATTGCATTGAGCCAATGAGTAACTACCTTACCTGTTGCAGAATGTAATTTCAGTGAAATATGTGGTGGGTAGTGGGTAGCTAAAAATGTGATTGAGCTAGCTTGTTACGTGGATAGTTGTTTATATATGCAGTTAGCCGGGTATATGGATATATTTTGGTCAGGAAAATGGATGAAGCAAAACATGTCACAAACTTGTAGCCATAGTATTTAACCAGGAATGGAATATGTATTCTACATCTGGGTGAAGTCTCTGCCTGACAAAATACTGAGAGTCAAATACAAATCTTTCTCAGTTTGCAACACCATAACGATGAGACTCACCATAAAGCTGTCATGCAGAAATAAACAAGCATTTCAATGGCCCCATTTTGTCAAAAATCTGTAGCACTGTTGCAAGATCAAACCATCATTTAAAATGGTTACGATAACGTAGGCTATTACATAGAATGAATGATGGACAATTGGTAGAACTACAGACGTGTTAAAATGGTGACATTTTTCAGTTGTGACTCTTAAAATGTTAGAAATATCACAGTATTTTTCAATGATGATACAATGGTGAAACAAACTGAATACCACCAAAACCTATGCTGTAGACTAAAGATTATAAGCATACTACTGTATTATGGAACACTTTGTACAATTAAAGAGTATATAATGACACTTCAAGTATGCTGACCCATGCTACTTTTTGACATGTGTTACTGCCCAGCCAACATTAAGTAAAATACGCATTAAGAAAAGTGGGCAATATATTCACAGCCCAGATTCAATATGCTACATTTCGGGGTAACCCCAACACAAAACTCCAATCTGCATGTGTCACACAGGCCACCCCTATCCTCTTATATCACCCTCAGCATTTACATCACTTAGGAAATGGTACAGTAAAGTTCCTCCAAGCAGACAGTTCCCTGAGCTGGGCCACGATATCTGCCCTCGCTGCTTTTAAAATGCGCTGCTTTTATGAGGCGTGCCTCCTTTCCACCGCCGGGATGCTCAAAACACAGGCAACGTGTACGTTTCACAAGCGCTGCCATAGGCTCTGTTTGTACTGGTGTCTTTGATGTCATTTAAGAATGAAAAAGAAAAACGAATGCAGGGAGAAATGCAAAGTGAATTCTGCTGCAACAAACAGGATCTGTCACCGCCTTCACGCTGATGTTGCATCATAAACACGCGTCGGCTTTTCTCCGCACGTCCGCCCTTTGATAAGAGAGGGAACGGTTTTGTGCTTGAGTGTCGCGAATAGAACAGGGGGATCTGAGGAATCTAAGGATGGAGAAATAATAAAGCAAACATCATGTACAATATTTACCTCAGATTTGTCGACAACTTGCTTTGTTATAAAAAAAAGAAATTCAAATTTAGACATAAAGGATTAGGTTTCCACAATTCATTTTAAAAATCATTGTTCTCAGTATCTATTGCGGGATGCAAATCAACCTTTCCTAATCGTTTTAATCAGGCGTTCTGCGATCTAAGATCCCTGCCATTTATAATTGGATTTATTTCATATAATAATCACCATCTCCTCTAATAATAATAACGGTTCCCATTCAGATCTCAAAGCACCAGGAATCAGGTTTGACGTATTGTAGCTTATGCGACCAGAAAGAGAGGGTTTTATCTTTATCATACGTAAATTAGATTTTAAAGTTTGTGCAAACAAGAGCCAGCTCACATCGGATTTCATATTCATTTCTTAGATTAAGGGTATTTAAACCATTTTTCTGTGTAAATTTGACCAGTGGCCCCCACGTTGTTGACTGTAAGAAGTGATTGGGGCTGTGGAAAATGGGCTGGATTAGCCCAGTCGCTCCTGCAAACACCAAATGTTTAATACACCTTCAGAAATCACGTGACCATATTTTAAAAAAGGAAAAAAAAATAGGAGTTTATAAATTCATCCTTTTTATTTGCAGATCCCCTATTCCTCCCTTTAATTCATTGCACGGTCCTGTCAGATTGTCCCCCCCTCCCTCCCCCTTTCCCTTCCCCCCAGCATGTCAGCCTGTATTCTCACGGAGCCTGTATTAAGTGTAATGGGGCTAAGTGGAGATCATAAAATAGGCAACAGATCAAACACAAAAGAGAAGTCTAATTTCCCTTTTATCTCTCTGTCTGTTCCGTTAGCCAGTCTGGGCCGTCAGCCCCACCGCCCTTGATGGATCCTCAAACGGCCAGAGTGGGAGATTTGGCTAAAATGGTAGTGCAGGGCTTTGGGCAAGCAGCCACGGCTAATAAGCATACAGCATAGTAACTGTGAAGCAGCCATGGAGAATAAGCATACAGAATACTAACTGTGAAGCAGCCATGAAGAATAAGCATACAGAATACTAACTGTGAAGTAGTCAGGACTCATAAGCATGCATGATGCTAACTGTGAAGCAACCACGGCTAATAAGCATACAGCATAGTAACTGTGAAGCTGCCACAGCTAATAAGCATACAGCATAGTAACTGTGAAGCAGCCATGACTCATAAGCATACAGCATGCTAACTGTGAAGCAGTCAGGACTCATAAGCATACAGCATAGTAACTGTGAAGCAGTCAGGACTCATAAGCATACAGCATAGTAACTGTGAAGCAGCCATGGCTAATAAGCATACAGCATAGTAACTGTGAAGCAGCCATGGCTAATAAGCATACAGCATGCTAACTGTCCTGGAGATCATAAGAAGGATTATAGAGCAAAGCAGAGGGGGTGTTATTTGCTGGAGGGGGTAAGGGTGGGGGGGGGGTAGTTATGGGGGTTCCTCCTGCAGATGAGGTCTGCTCTGAACCATTTCTGTTTGGTTTACAACTGATAAGAGGTGTGACCTCTTTTTATTGAAACACAGGACCTCTTAGGTAAGTGGGGTACATTTGAGTTTGATTTGATTCTAAGATCAAAGTTTTTCTTTTGTTTCTGAAAATATACAAAAAAAGAAATCCCAGAATCCTCTTGGGATTCTATACACTTTTTTAAAAACCCAGCCTTGCACCTTAAACGTACTGTTCTTCTATCTGTGCCTGTGTACGTATTGTACAGATTTACTCTGGGTATATGTATGGTATGTTTGAATCCAATTTTAATTGCACAAAATAATAACTTTTGCTTCAAAGAACCCAGAATGTTTCATTTTCCAAATTGGAGGGGCGATCATTTTCAGTGCTAATCCATTTTGTATCCCCCTTGTTTCAAGCCGCTGAGACTTGAAATCAGTCCAGTCATGGCACATACTCATATCCAACAGAAACTCTGTTCTTACTTTTCATGTATACATCAACACATCAAAGATAATCGATACTTCCACACAGAAAGGCTCCTGGCTCCTTGTAGTCTAATGTTATGTTCACTTTCGATCTCAAGTTGCTGTGAAGCTACACCCGGCATAAATATTGGTACTGTCTTTCAGCAATAGGTAAAAGTTTGTACCAAGAGGATTTCCCAGTCACTTTGATACATTCTGCTAGACAGCGAAATGGAATGAGGAAAGATCCTGTTCCTCAATTGCACTTAGATTATGAGCTAATAGACTTCGCCAGGGCATTGCCATTAAAACGAATCAGCTCTCCATCTCTACTCTTACACCAAGATGTGAAGAAGTGTAGCATTTGGCAAAAAAAAAAAGAATAACTGGCACATCCAAATATTTAATGCAGTCATGAATGCTAACAAATCAATTGATAACCGGGACTAACATGAAAACCATGTACTGGCAAACTGGATGATGAACACAGTGCTGCACTCTCTCAAGACAATAGCAATGCTGTATTTCCTTTTACCCTTCTGGTAGGGCAGCAGTACTGGTGCTAGTGTCATTTCTAGGTGGCTATGTCATTACATACATAGTATCATTGGATGGGTGCCTGAGATAGGTGTCCTAGCTCTCATGTGAGTCTTCCTTACATGCAAAACAGGTGTAGAAAATCCCTTATTATTAAATGTATAATTTACGGTTTATGGTTATCTGAGGGCCTCCTGAAGGGAAATGACACAAATTACAAAATCTATGCTTGCAAACTACAAAATATCTCCAAAAAAATTATATAAACTACAATCAAAATGGCAAAGCATAGGTTGCCTTTCTGGAGGCACAGGGACCTAAATCATAAACAGAGGTGGGCAACCCATATTGCATATGAAGCACGTACTGTACATGCAAGTACATATACATGCTAAATTCTGCACTAAGAGAAAGAATGTAATTCATTGTAAACAGAATGCCCGAATGTCCAAATGACTGAACATGTGGATTTTGTCTACATAGTTCTGCTGCAGGAGGGGAGATGCATCTGGGCATTAGTTCAGAGTGAGTCTTTAGCAGCTTCCTGTTTATGTCATTATGTCACATTTCTAATAAAATAATTTGAGAGGACAAGCAAAAGGAACATGGGAATATGTTTGGTGCAAATGAGCAGGGACCATAAAAATGTGTACTAGAGATGAATCCCCCCCCCCCCCCCCCCCCCCCCACTCAGAGGAACCTGCCAGTCAGCCGCTGCAAACCTTCTTGCTGTATGTGAGCTACCAGACCACCTGCTAACACGGGCCTCGTTCACAACACCGCCTCCAGGCCTCCATGATAACAGCATTGATTTCTATGTACATCTAATTACAGCTCATAATCTATTCATTTTGCAACACTGGAGCCCAACATCTGTCACAGCCGTGGACCCTGTCATACTGCTACCCACACTTAAAAGGGGGAAAAAAAAAATCATTAAAAAAATTTAAACACAGGCCAATTTGGCTGGATATTCCACCCCCCTGAATGTTGATCACTGAATATAAAAGTGATCCTTTCTTTAGTCAGGTATCTGTAGATGACCCTTGTTTTGGACTGTGTTTACCACCGCACGGTCCTTTTGTATTAGTAAGGTGATGGGTTGCCTTTGAGGTAGAATCCTGCAGTCATGGTATTAACCTTTGTGCTAAGACAAGGCCAGAGGGGAAAACATCAATTCTGCTTCTTTTCAGTTTTTCTAACAATTTGAAAACAAAAGAGCTAGACATGGCTTACAAGAAAACAAAGTTCATAGAATATTTTATTATTAGGCATCAGAGTTGCAATTTTAAAATGCCATTTACTGAAAGTCATGTATGTCTGTTTCCAGAAAGGAAATAATGTGAGCTTTTGCTTTTTTTTTCTATTTTGAGCAATATTTCAAGGAAGAATTCATTTATTTTTTTGAAAATACATGACACGTACCCTGACAACTTTGTAGAACTCTGCCTGAGGTAAAAAGAAAAAAACAATTCACTGCTGGAAAAAAGCAGACTCATCTTGTTCAAAAAGGATCTCTTTTGAGGAAAAAGGATCTTTCTTTTTGGGGGGGATGAAGCCCAAATTCAGCTCAATTTACACAAGATATGTGGTTTATTGACTCCTTGACTCCTTCTAAGAAATCAATCCTGAAGGCTGGTTGGAGTTTACCATTGATTTCAAATAGTTTAGTTTATCTTTTTCCTTGATATTTCAGTTACATAATGACATTAACATTGGACAGGGAGTTGCAATGATCTATCAATCTTTATTAGGAAGTTATATCATTTTAGTAGGGATCTAGCGTGAAGCCAAAGACAACAAGAAGATCCTCTGCAGGACGTTGATTCAACACAAATGCCCTAATTACTTATGCATACATCACTCAATGTATGTCACTGTGTCACAGTCCATATCCCACTGGCCTATGTTACAATCCTGTGTCAATGTCGTCTATGCCACCGTCCCAATGTCACTACTGAACTGAACTAGATCCTCTGTCACTGGGCATATTTTATATATAACATAATCTGTACAATGTGATTTTCCATCCAATAAATACATTTTTTTAAAGTGTATCCAAAAGAATGCATCGAAAAATTTGTATCGAAAAGAATGTATCCAAAAGATTAAATAAATGTTCATCCAAAAATAGGACTGTTCTGACAGCATCGACCCAGGTGACTGATCAGTGTTCCCTTTTGCTATGTCTGTTTCTCCATTTAGACTGTTCCCCCTGCATACTTTGTGCTGGCTGTGTGTTACAATGAAAACATCGATTCATACACTCAATACTATTCTACTATAGGGACAATATAATAGTCTAACAAATCATTTTTGGTAACTATGTAACTACAGTGCACGACCTCGCACGACTACTCGATTCTCACGATCAAATTTTAAAATCTGTGACTGAAAAAAAGGCACTGATACAGGTTTGATATGGGTCAATAGGTTAATAAATGAGTTGTACTGGTACTGGCTCAAGGCAAGGTTGCACTGGGATGGTTGGAAGGATTTCTATTAATCAAAGGCTTTGGATTACACATGATATTGCGATTATCACATGCGGCCTCCCCATATTATACTAAGCTAAAAGTATAATTTCAGTACGTCAGTGCTTTGTGCAGTAGCAATCATCTGTCCAACTTGGAAGTCTTCACATTGAAATAACTGGGGACAATGAGGCGTCAAAAACAACGCAAAACAATCTTTTCAAGCCCCATGTTTAAGTGCCTCTGTTCCACCTTTGTATTAATTAGACCCTGTTTGTTTAATTTGTTTAATCCACTGGCAAGCTCTTCTGGGTGTGACTAATTAGCATAATTAATTTGCTGAGACATTAGAAACATCAGATGAGCTAACTGAAATAGTTCATTTTAAGTAAATTGAACTTAATTTGCAGGTTGCCTCAATTAAATCCACCCAACCTTTCTAGGGAATTTTCTCTCGCGCTTGCTTGCTCTCTCTCTCCCTCTCTCTCTCTATTTCTCTTGTGAGGCCGTTAATTTATACAAGTGGGCGGTCCTCCAAAACTAATTAACACAAAAGGTCCAATCTGGTTTTCAATTAAGAGCGTGTTTGAAACATTCCGGAAGCAACCTCCGCCTCTCAGGCAGCTTGGCGGGACGCGGTGGCGTAATTAGTGGGGCGCAGAAAGGCTTGTGCCGGGCCTGTTTAGGGGTTAATGAGCCCCGGGCCGTCTCCAGCTGGGCAGGCCAGCCCTTCAAGAGGAACCCACCCATAGGGGCCTGCTTTGAAGTGTCAAAAGGTCCCCTTGTTCTGGGGGTCTCATGTTTCATTTGTCTGAGTGGAAAATAAAAAATAGATGAGCTGCCAGTGACCCGCACCCCGCCCCCCCAACTCCGCACTCCCGCCCTGCATGACATTATTCACAGATTATCCCATGCCTCCATAGATCCTATTCATGCCCTGACACACACATGCACACACACACACACACACACACACAAACTCCTCTGAGCAGCATTTGTTCTACATTGATGTAGTTGAGGCTAATCATATCCATATGCCACACCCCCATCGCCACCCCCTTTTTAATTGTGTCTATCTATATTATATATGAAAATAAATACATGGATTTTATATATATATATGTATATATATATATTAAATCCATGTATTTATACTTTTTTTCCTGCTGAAGTGATAAGTGGCTTTGGGGCTGATGAGTGATGCTCTGGTGCTGGAAACCCCCTTTATAGAGCCCAGTGTCAGACTGCAGTGTGTCATTTGTCCCCTCCCAATCCAGACCCCTGTCCCATCTGGGGCCCAGCACCAGGGGAGCGCAGCCTTTCCACAAACACAGGGGAGCTGGTGCTACTGAGTTAAGCCCTTCACTATCATCCATTTTAAAAGGAGTGTAGACTTTGAATATTATCAGGCCTGGATTCAATCAGCATTTGCCCTTAATTTTTACCCACAAATGAATGCAAGCATTACTTTGGGGATTTATGAGAGGGCTTTTTCACAAACACAGCTTGATGAGTTCCCTTCTGGCTATTGATGAATTTGATGTGCTATGCTTTCGAAGAAAAATGCAAACAGGCATGCATTTATTTGTCAAAGTTTTGGACAAATGTCGATTGAATCCATGATATTATAACTTGCTCCATTTTTTTTGTTTTCTTCCATTATTATTATTATCATTATTATTATAATTTCCATTATTATTATTAGTAATAATAGTGGTAGTAGTAGCAGTAGTAAATTTTAACCTTTTTTTCGGTTCATTTTTGACTGTGAACCATTGCACGACTCTTATGGCCACATAACTAATTTTACAGAATCTGTACATATTCTACTATCTCATGAATACACTGCTGCACTTGTCTTTTGTTAAACCTTTTTGCCTTTGTAGTTTGTAGAAGCATATGGAAAGAGTTCTGTCGCTGAAAAGAACGGTGTTTTTCTGTATTTAATACCATTGGAGGCCCAGAAGTTTGAGGCACTCACACGTCCTTGTTATCCCATAATGCATTGCCATTTTCCATCATGATTTCTAGCCCAGCACTTCATTAGAGGCTTGAGGGACGTGTAATTTCATTTCAGAACGCTTTGCAGGACTGGCGAAATGTTATTAGGTTCAGCGGTGTATCAACCACAACATGGCGGCTATTCATTTCCAGCCAATTCAGTTGAATGACACCGGGCGTACTGCGCACAGTAGTTTCGGGATTACATTTTGCCCCACTGTATTAATATATCGTTGGTTCTGGACATTAGTGAAGCAAGACAGAGTTTACTTGGTAGGGATAGTCCCATAATTAGTGAGCCAGTCAGCGGTGACCTGAAGCAGGTTTTTTTTTTTTTTGGAATCGCCTCCAAGTTTCAAGTGCCCCAACTTACTTTACCAATTGCACTACCCCCACAGTTATTATACAGAGGTCAAGTTCACATCATGACTTCCAATGAATAAATAACTAAGTTAACCGTCAATCACCATGACTGTCTTAATTAGCTGGCATATTGCTGAGTTTGAATATTAGAACATCATCATCTTGGATTAAAGAGAGAAGGATAAGGACATCTCAAATGCAAAGCATAATCCTTTTTGTGCTGAAGTATTCTTTGTTGTATGTCATTTATAATAGAAATTGTTAACATTGTCAGGTTATTCTCATATAGCTACCAGTAAGAAATGGAAAGACTGTGCCATTGAACAATTTGAAAATGATCTCTTTTGATATGGACATAACATAACAGAAATTAATCCTCCAAGGTTAGGTTGGCTTTTTTGACTAACATTTGCAGATAGAGATTTCTGCTGGATGAGAAATAGATTGCTGCTTGCTTGTGCCTTCATATGCAATTACAAATAAAATTACCATCCAACTTTCTTGCTTGAACTTTGCCGATAGGGTGGGGGGAAGTTTTTTTTTCTTTTTTTTTAATCTAGAAATGATTAGATCTGGACTGCTGCTTCTTCAAGGCTTATCAGATTGCTTTTCCTAATAATTGCACGGCATGTATTTGATCTCAGTG
Source organism: Anguilla anguilla (assembly GCF_013347855.1). Lineage (NCBI taxonomy): Eukaryota > Metazoa > Chordata > Actinopteri > Anguilliformes > Anguillidae > Anguilla > Anguilla anguilla. Next base: position 15,564,124 of record NC_049215.1, read on the forward strand.
ATGAATAGATGATTAGTTTTTCATGAAATCAGTCAAGCACAATGCTCATGCTATTCATGTGAGACATTGTTGATTTAGGTGTTTGAGAGCACGCAGTGTCTTCCTGGAAGGCAACTCAAACTTGGTCCCTTGTGAAAACAGAGGGGTCAAAAGGGTCAAGTTTATGGGTAATGATATCGCACCAACAGATATTTATTGTTTCGCTAATTCGCTTCACAATTATGTTCACTCCCCTTGTTCTTGCCCTAGAAGCAATGAAGTTACAGATTCAATTTGAATGGTGAAATGTGTTTCCTATTCCTCCTCCTGAAAAAATGGCTCTCTGTCACCTTAGTTATGCTAAAAATCAGAAATACCATCTCCAGATGGGTTGTCAAGCAGGTTTTTGTATCTCTAGGAATCTGATCTGATTCCCGGATGTGATACTCACAGTTCTATGTCTTTTTCATTGTAGTAAAACAAAAGGCAACTTTTCAGGAAATTAGAAAAAAAAAAACTGTTTATTATGTTATGTAAATATTAGTTACAGGGGCTTCTCCTTTCATTCCAAAAAATAACGTTGTCTGAAAAAGTGCATAGAGAAGAATTTTCTCCCATAAGAACTGATGTACATCAGAGAGGTTGTGTTCCAAGGTGTAGTTTTATGTCCTCTTGGGGTGGATAACAACCTGTTTAATACCATAAGAATCAATGTGGAAAAGGGGAGACAGATTCTACGTCATCCCTTAAACCAACCAGTGAACAATAGCCTAGCCTAATCTCATGATACAGCACAGTATTCCCAACACATGCATACGCCCACACATCCAGCTGTTTTACTACGTTTTCTTACTGTATTCTTCATCACCAAATAATTGTATTACGTTTTCATAGCATAGTTTCTTGCACACGAAACGACAATATGTAATTATTCTTAAATGCTTTCTCTCTATATATATTTATATATTTTTATGGTCTTTTCTTGACACATTAAACATCAGTAATTATTGTATTCTTAAATGCTTTCAAATATTATTTCATAGTTTTGCCTAGACAAATTACATAATTATTCTTTATATCTATATTTTCGATCATATATCTATCTATCTATCTATTTTACGATCTTACCATGATACAATAAGCAAAAAAGTAACAAAAGTATGATTTGACATGAACCGAAAATGGTCCTAAAATAACTTCACAACATAATTGTGATAAGACAGATACTGGGACAACATACAGTATAGGACACCTGTACATGATGTCTCAAATACACTGTTTTAAATACAGACCTATGAAGCACTGGCAGTACACAACAAATGATGCAAGCTTTCTATTTATCTGTCAAACTCAAAAATGGTAAAAATGGGGATACAAGTTTTCTTTATAAGGCTGATGATATATCTTTTATTGCTGGTAGTGGGGTTGAATAAATTCAGCTGAGCTTTGAAATAATAATTAAGAATTGACAGTGAAATGACCTCCGTCAAATATGTACCATGTCAGAATGAACCCACACAATATTTTGCTCAAAATTTAATATAAACTACATTTAATTTTGTGGTAATATCCACTGGCCAAATCTGCACAGTTTCAGAAATAAATAAATAAATACACCTCTTAATCGGGGCCATTCAACCCAGTACATACTCACGGCTCTAAAATTGAATGAGGACCATCATAGGCTTGACAGCTTTTCGGCGCCAAGTGTTCGGATAAAAATGAATTTCAAGGAATGATTTAACTGAGAGGGCGGCAGGAACTGCAGGGGTTCCACAACTTCACAGTGACTTTGTTCTCAGGAATAAAGACAGAGCTGAAGGAAGGTAACCTGTGTTCTTTTTTCAGTTTTTTTTAACCATGGTCATGTTAGAGAACTGTGCAGCAGGGAGGGAAAGACTAGAGACTTTGTCTGGTTTTTGTTTCCACTAGGAAATGGGCCATCCTCAGCACTGCTCCACAGCTGGATGGTCTGTGTGTTTTTGACCGTTCCATCAATCTGAACATATATCCCTAAGACATTTCTTTCAGATATTTAAATATGTTCCACAATCATTTATTTCCTGGTTGGTATTTTCAGCTAGGATTCCTTGATTTAAAATGCTTCCCTTTGTTTCCTCATATTTGGTACTCCCACGTCAGTGATGTGTGCAGCTGGCAGTACATTACAGCCATTTAGAAGACGCTTTTATCCAAAGCGTCTTACACAACTTTTTTTTTTTACTTAGCATTTACACTGCATCCATTTATACAGCTGGATATATATTAAAGCAATGCAGGTTAAGTACCTTGCTCAAGGGTACAATGGCAATGTCCTACCCAAGAATCGAACCTGTGACCTTTAGGTTACAAGAGCAATTCCTTACCCATTATACTACACTGCCGCCAAAGTTTATATACCCATCACATACACCAGTTTGTAAACATAACAAGCCACACAGCATGTTGAATGGGTGACTAGTTGTCCTGGTAATGATGGCGCATTGCCTATGAGCCCCTGGTGGGTGTATGAGTAGGACTACCTCTGAAGTGGCAACTAAAGGAACCCTGGCTAAAACCAAACTCAACCCTACCAGATGCTAATACACATTTTGGCTTCTTTCCCAACCAGTTGAAATCAATTACTTCAATATTAATGTATTGAATAAATCAGTTGTTAATGTGTTGTTATATGTGACTGCAATAGAGCCACAATATAGTGAATGTTTTGCGCTGTGACTACTTCCTTAGTAAATTTGGCCCTGAGTCTTAGTTAGTTAGTTACATAGCCAAGACTCAGGTTAACAATAATTATACCACAGATACTCCAATCAGTTATAAAAGAAAACTAGCAGCTGCACTAGCTTCCAAAGACTAGATTTGAGTACGCTTTATCTATGCTATAGGACCTTTAATACATTTTGGTTTTGGAGCCATGGTCTTCATGGAGGTAGAAAGACATTAAAGCAAAGAAGCTTGTTGATAATATTGTAGTAGTAGTAGTAGTATATTGAGTAATGTACACAGGATCAATCCACATATCTAACAGCGATTGTATGAGAAACTGAAAGATGAAAACCACTCATTGGAATCCACAGGAGTGTGATTACTAGTCATGCCTGTGTAGAGGCACATTTTCAGGGAATTACATCACATCAAATTCATCTGCCAAAACAGTTAAAATCACAGTGTAATTCAATAGCACTTCACTCTAAAACCTTTTCACCTATACTGTGAAATGCTACAGCTGATGAGTTTAGTTAGAAACTTTCTCTCACGTTTTATGAATGTTTGTCCATAGATGTTTAATGAAGATGCATCCTTCTAAAAATATTTTTCAGCCCATTTTTTCTATAGAACAATAGCATGTTGTTGTATTTTTCTTTTTTACTTTGTGGGTGTCACACCTGTAGAACTCCACAGGGGGTCTGTCAGAATGCAAACAGAGTATCATTCATTCCCTATACTTAATCACCATGGAGATCTTCATTATTGTCTCTGAACAAAATCCAACTTAGAATGTAAGGTTATAAAAGTTGCCATATAATATATTTAGAATAATAGCTGCCTGAAAATGGAATTCATTGTAGTTGAAATAGTACAATTGAACAGGATAATTAGTTGTCTGAACAAGCTGAAACTGGAAAAAATGCAGGCCTTGCATATTTGCCTTACAGTCCACTGTTGTGCTCTATTATCCTTCTATTGCATACCATTCTGCATTAGGACATGTGGAAAATGATGGGGCGACATAGCTCAGGAGGTAAGAGCGGTTGTCTGGCAGTTGGAGGGTTGCTGGTTCGATCACCCGCCCCGGGCACGTCGAAGTGTCCCTGAGCAAGACACCTAACCATGAATTGCTCCCAATGAGTTTATTGGTACCTTGCATGGCTGCCTTTCACCGTTGGTGTGTGAGTGTGTGTGTGAATGGGTGAATGAGAGGCATCAATTGTAATAAAAGCGCTATATAAATGCAGTCCATTTACCAAAATAAATTAATAGCATTGACTGTAATCTTCTTATGATATCAAAGATTATTCATGTTACCCACATACACACACACACACACCCCAAACCTCCTATGAAACATCCTGTTATTCCCAGCTTCCTTGTACTTGAGCAACCTGAGGATGAAAAACCTAACAAGCACTTGTCAATTCCCTTCCATCACACTTTTGACAGTCAGGACTCTGGACTTTCATATCAACAGGATTCTATCTGCGAGACAGATTGTTCTTATTTTCTCCTGGCTCTTCTCTGAAGACGCCGAGCTCATCAGAATTTTCCCAGCACTCCCCCCCACCAGGGCATTCTGCCTCCAACGAATGCCCCCCTTAGATCACCCGATTCTCTCATTATGATTTGACATCATACCATGGCTAATCAATATCCCACTCCAGTCAAAGGTGAATGCTGTCACTGGCTAGATACCCTGGTCTAATTTATGGACACATGCTCCCTGCCAGGTAGCTCTCTGCCCTCAGGCTAGGAATGGGGGTGCAATTCCATGTCCAACTCACACCTCAGGAAATTGCCTAAATAAAAAAAAAACCCAACCTCCAATAGAAAAACTGTGGAATGTCAACTGTTGTCACTTCCATTTGTGTACTGTGCTTAATAAACAAGGATCTCCTTTCTGGTTCAACCGCAGAAAGGTCCTTGGAAATAAATCAGGTAAAATATTTCATTTTTAGATATGTGATAGTGTATCAGTAAAACACCTTAGTTTTGCCTCCATGTGCTGTCATACTCTGCAATGTTTGAAGGAAGTAGTAGCAGTGGCAGAAGCAGTTGTATCATCAGGAGTACTGTCTGTTGTAACAGCAGGATTAGAAGAAGAAGGTACTGTAGTAACAGGGCTAGCCACAGTATTAATAGCAGTAGTCACAGTACTAGCAGCAGCTGTAGTAGTAATATTGTCAGCAGTAGAATTAGTACTAGGATCAGAAGATAACTATGTACTCATAGGACTAGCCACAGTAGTAGCTGTATTACTAGTTTTATTGGCACTATATACAAAATATTGGCCTCTTTATTTTTGCTAACTTCTAATGAAAGATAAAGGGAGAGGTTTTGAATGGACATACTTTATTTACATCCGAGATTTGACCTGCATAAAATAGAACTTTGAAACTATCCGATAGCTGAAAACATGGCTCACTTCACTAAACCTTTAGCACAGCATCATCATTTTGTGAAGAATTAAAGTTTTCTAGTAACAAGTTGTTTTTCCTTCAAGTTGATGCTTATGTTGGCTACAGTGTCCGTTCTTTAGGCTGAATCACACAGCCCGTACAGTGAAATAATTGGGGCTTATGTGTGAGCTTGCGAGTAACCTTCTGAGCAAAACAATTAAAATAATAATGCTTGCTTTGATTCTTGAAACAAATGGTTTAATGATCCTGAAAAACATGTCTGTGCACCCCCCCTCCCCCCCAACACACACACACATACACACGCACCCTCAATTTACTCATATTCCCTTGCCCTTCCCTTTAATAAACATCGTTAATGATCTGAACAGCATCTCCAAAAAAAAAATGTTTCTGTCAGAGCTTGGTTCAATGTGTAGTATTCTCACTCCTTCTAACCGAATATATTGTTATCGCATACAATAACCACACCATGATAATTATCATCAATTATTCAGCAGGGGAAAGAGGCAGATGGGCTTGCATTCAGAGGTCTTTAAATGTGCCTCTTAGATGTTGTTGAGTGGAAACGCACGCCAGCCTGACTAATTTAACATTCTTTTATGTGCCACCCGTTTTTTCTTTATGTTCGCACGCTTGTTTGTCTGAGTGTATGTGTGGTTCTCTGGAAGAGAGCAGTAAGCCATGTTTTTATTGCTAATAATTAGCCTTCTGCTTTTTCATAAAGAGGAGATCCCTCGTATAAAGGCCTTAACTGAACATAACTCACATCTTGTGTCAGAGCGAGGTCAGCGTGACTGGTCACCTTTTGTCTCTGCTGCAAAAAGGAGACACACACACACACGTGCACATAGACACACATATGCGCACATAGAAACACAGACACACACACACACACGTGCACACACATTGTATGTTTGAAAATGGTATGAAATGTTATTTGTTTCATAATATGTGCGAAAAATGTCTATAGATCTGTATTTCTGTACCACAGTTCCATAGTTCTGGATGAAATGCTGAATTGCTGATAGAAAACACTTGTCTTTATTTGTTTATTGTATTTGTGTGTGTGTGTGTGTGTGTGTGTGTGTGTGTCTGTGCGCATTTTGTAAAAAATAAAAGGAAACTGCTGTTGACTTTCCCCACATCACAGCCAAGAAATCTCATTGCAAGTGACTACCATGCGCTTCCCTTTCTGAAAGACCTGCAGTCTAGTGTGTACCCCCTGCTTCAGCCTAAATGCTTGCTGAAATGTGTTACTCACACATTCTCCCATTACCCTTGGCTTTTGCTCTGATGCTTGCCAATGCAAGTGCAATGAGAGCAAAGTCTTTCATGTTGTGGCTTGCAATTGTTCTGACAGTCTATGTTTGTTCAAGCCACTACACAACAGTGGCATTTATTTGTTCATTCGTTTATTTGTTTAAATACTTATTTCAATGAAACGTTCATTTGTGCTCAAATAGTAGCCATAGACTGTTTATAGAATAACATTGTCCTTACACATTTGATATTGCTACAACATGGCTCAGTGCTATAGAATTGTCCTTTTGTTATATAGAGTTTGTAACACACAATGGCTGGTGAAACAGAAGGAGCATTTATACTCCAAAGCTGCGATCAGCAAGTGTGGCATGATCCGCCTTCTCAAATATCAGCTACCCAAGCCCACAAAGACAGCATTGAAGCAATGCAAAATCTCCACAAAACAGAATATTTTTCCCTTTAGTAACAGAGCTTAATATTTTCCTTGTATGCAGTTTTGAACCAATATTATTGTCTAATAAATTATAAAATATTTACAATGCATAGAGCTAAATGAGAGCTTTTCATGTGTGAAGAAAGTCCAACAATGACTATATGTGGATATAGCAAATTTTTTGCATGCCAATAAAGTCAAATATCTGCACAATGGCAAATAGTATGCATTCTGAAAATAGCATGGCAGCTTATTAACGTGGGCAGTTTTGAAGAGTTTTTTTTTTTGCTTTTTTGTTTGCAGGCCTCAAGTAGATTCCACTTGAAGACAGTACATATTTCAAAGCACACATCCTTATAGATCTTTGGGTTTGAGTGAAGATGCTCTGTCCCCTGTCATGAGGAGGGGGCATTTATAAACCTCTCCTGAAACAGTGTCCCTCTCTGGCCCTGATTAGGAAACAGGAGGCTACATTTCACAGGCATGGTATCGGCTGAAAGGTCTCTTGCTGGGAAAACAAAGTACTGTTCTGCCAATTCTCGTTGCTCGTTGGCACGCTTCAAAGGTTTGGCCGTAGCTCAGGTGAAAGGGAAGAGGTGAATCGGGGTGACTCGAACCCCATCCCGAGACAGTTCCCCTCAGAGCTGAAATTTGATGATGGGCTGAGACATGGTAGAGGAGGACTGTCCGAGCCAGAAGGGAGAGGTGACCGGGGTACCGGGAACATGATCTCATTCACAGTCACTGAAGAGGAGTGTACACAGAAAAAAACGTAATTCAACTATAACAAATTTAAGGGGAGCCACCACAGGTGAAAAGGATGATTTTGGCTGGATAGGTCGATTTTGAGATATGATAGTTAGCCTCTACACCTACAAAACAATGATCAGAAACAACTTTAAATAGTTCATTTTGATGTTTTTATATCAGCCATATCAAGCTTCGATGGCCATTTCCTCTAAATTACGTATGTACTGTATGCAAAACTTTTTTTTTCCCCCAACATAACTTGTAGATAGTTACCAAATTTCTAACACTTGGGAATCCTAAATTAATCAGTGTTTTGGCTGATTGTACCATAACCATGCATAATTTCTGGTATTTCTGAAATAAATGTGTCAAAATGGCTGGACAGAATCTGGAGAATTTGGGTGTAATCTCCTTGCGACAAAGCTGGCCAACGCTTTGCCTAATAGAATGAGTTTAGACACATCTGAGATAGGTATTACCTGCAACCCTCAACCATGCTTCTTACAAAATGGCCACATGTCTGCTCCTCACACACCTGCTTTTAAGACGTTTTAGTTGCAATCACCAGCAGGTGTGCAACTGCCCTCAATCAGTCACAGATTAAGACAAATTAATCAGCAGCTTAATTCAGGCAAATTACAACAATGCGTCCAACAACACACGTTTCCATATGAAAATCACATTTCGATCACAGAAATGCATAGTGAAGAGGCCTTCATCTTCATCCTGCTTTAGATCAGTGGTACTGGGGATCAGAGTGTAAAACTAGGCTGCGGAGCTGCAGTTGAAGGGGTTATGGAGGGCTAGACCATCCCTGTGGTTCACCTGCTTCCTGTTAAGGTACACAGAAAGTTAACAGGCGCAGCAAGTGTTCAGGTGCAGACGTCGTACTCCCAGGGACTCTGTGCACTTTTCTAAATGCGAAGCGCGATTTCGAAAGCCTGTTTATTTCGCCGCGCCTTTCCAAGCTTGAGCATTCGCCTTTAGACAGCAGAACATAATCAATGGTGTGATATTAATGTAAAAATCCTTTACGGTCTTTTGTTCTTTTCCCGTTTCCCTGATGAGCGGCTCAGACCTTTGGAGTCAAATAGCAGGATTTCCGCTTGATCCGTCTGCTGGACTGCAAATGATTTCCTCGATTCGAAAGGTCAGTTCAAGAAGGAATTTGCTTCACTTTTCTTTCTGTTTGATACAGAATATACTTGTAATATCAACAGAGCTGCGCTGCTGTGACACCACTGTAATGCGATACAGCTCTTGCGCCAGGCCCCGCGCAGGTCCAGTTACCCGGCCCTTGGCCCGCCAATGGGAGGTAACAGACACTGTCATCTGGGCGGAAGTCCCAAAGGTCATACGCGGGGGCACGATCTTTTCATTTATTCACCGGATGAGAAAATGAGAGGAATGCTCTGTTCCAGATGGCTCCCCACTGAAGCGCACCCTGTAAGGTGTTGGGTACAGAATAAGATTGTGAGCATTACGCAGGTGGGGGGGGGAATTTATCACGTGAGCAAGCTCCTGTTATAGAGAACAACCCCAGAGGATCCCTGCTTATTTCCCTGATTGCTTCTCGGGCTTATTAACAACGTCTTTATTAAATTCCACATAAAAGTGGCCATCGGTTCCCATTAGAAAAGTCTTTGTTTATCCATCAAACATTTAGAGAGAGACACTGTGGGGAGAAGAGCCTCTGTGCTCTCTCTATTAAAGACTGCTGGCATAAATCACATTAATTATAGACACGTTACAGTATCAGCCCTGTTGTAGAAGATGATATGATCAAGGCTCATCCACCCACCGTGACGATGAGATAATGAAAATATTAATTAGCAGTGTGATGGACTGGGGCAGGTTTTAACCCCCCCCCCCCCCAAACTCACTGACTGAGAACCTTTTGTTTTAATTGAGTAATAATTAGTCCCTTGCATTTGGCTAACACTGTTTTATTGGCTATCTATCCCGTAAACGCAAGGAGTGGACAGTTAAATATGTGCCAAAGGCCTTTTTTGAGAATATTTTCAAAACCCAAGACTGAACATTAAACAGTAGCACTTATATAACGAGGTTTTGAATTCATGTACATATGATTCCGTTATCTATTTGTGGCTATTGTCTTATCTTGTCCATACTCATGTTTCCATACATGAAGTGTGTGCATGTGTATGTGTGTGTTTGTCTGTCTGTCTGGATGTATGTGCAAACTCTGTTTAATAGGAGGGTAGCTGAAGTAAATTTCAACATGAATGTGGAGATCTTAACACCAGACTAACATATGAAATAATAAAGTTTGTGAATGCTACCATAAGTATTCTGGATAGTCTACACTAAGGGGTCAGAGGAGGTATACGTCTATATTTATATTGTTATACGTACAATGTTTTCAGCATACGTAAAACTAAATTATGTATCAAATAAATTATGTAATACTCCAGATCCATTACTCAAAGGTCAGCATCAGGCACCATAGTGGATAGATTGAATATGCACCAATTTGCATGGATGACTCGTGACATCATCAAGATGATGCAGTTTAACCTATTTTCCCTGATGAAATTAAAAAGGCACGAGATTCACACTCTCCACACAAGCCCATTTATATTCAGTTAATATCAGATTTGCCTTATCGATCTCCTCTGTCTATGTTTTCCCTCTGAATTATTCAGTGGTGCATTTTTTTCACCATTTTTGTCAATAAAGGCAGAGAATTCTGACTATAATCAATTGAGTCCTATGTTAGGGTTACAGGTCTCTCCATCCTCTGTGTATGTGTGTGTGTGTGTGTGTGCGTGTGCGTGTGCGTGTTTGTCTGCATGTGTGCAATGATGGGGCTATAAATGCAAGAGGATAATATAAGACAGTAGTCAATCATCACAATCAAATTAGTTGACAGTACAGGTGCAGAATCATAAAGGACACACGGTAGATCTGAATTCAATCAACATTTGTACTTAAATTGGCTTTCATTTAAATACAAGTTCACATATTTTCACTGCAAACAAAGTGATTAGAATTTTGTTTTTAAATGCGGTCTTAATTCAACTACACCGTTTTCGTATTTTTCTAGGGTATCATTCTGTTCATTTATATTTTGCAACCACCAAAAAGCAAAAAGACATTACAATAAAAAAAATGGAACTTCCTTAAACTTTCTAGAACTCGAATGTAAAAAAAGTGAATCGTGTTAGTTTAGATCCCTTCCTTAAACTTTTTTATACTCTCCAATATGAACGTGTTTGGTGAAAGGTTGAGGAAAGAATCTAACTTTAATACATGACTTGTTATGGCTGTAGCGAAAGCAGTCACAACACATTTCCCTGTCACTCTGGGACAGAGATATCAATGTAAGGAAAGGTTGATGGGGTGGAGAGTTAGATCAATCAGAAACAGATTTCGTAGCGAGTGACCCATACCTGACTCGCTGAGGAAAGATTTGTAAAGGAATCATTATTAATTTCCAGTTGTCTGGGAAATATTGATTGTATATGTGATGGAAACTATTACGAAGGGGTGGAAATAGTGAGCTTATCAGGAGCAGTATACAAAAAAATACCATTCTTACAAATTAGCCCAGTGGAGACTAGAGGAAAACATGCAGTGCATGGAACAATACCCGACAATATCAGATGAAGCAAGAGTGACAGCTGTTGTTTTTGTTTCTGTTGTTGTGATATTTGCTTTCCTGTGCAACACCTCATTGTTTAGCTTGTGGTTGTTCCCGCAATTAACGAGTCCTTTGTATGTTGACGTTTTAAAGACATCCAAAATGAACAGCAGGAATACCCTCGTACATGAAATATAACATTTATGTGCATATGTCTGTCTTACAGAGGACCCCAACATGGTTGTGTATCTCAGGAACACTGACCAATGTCTGCCAATTGTAAAATATCCCTGTAATGGCAATGTAATACTGGTATCACTTTTAGATTCTATCACTTTTTTGTATCGTGTTTCAATAATAAAATGCATCTAACTACACAGGTGTTATTTATTTAAATAAGTGCATTTTTTTCTGGTTGGACAGCTAGCTAATTGGAAACTCCATATTGTTAAGACTGTAGCTGTCATCAATGTTATTTTTCAATGTTCACTGTTCACAGTGAATTTTATAATTGTATGAAACGTGATGAATGAGTTATTTCAGTGTTTCCTGAATTACACACGTGCCCCACTCGGGTCCGGCAATGGCAGGACTCTCTGCTAAATGACAATCTCCTGAATGATGTGTGACTGGGTGATAAACACCAGGGACTCTAATCAAGTCATCCCAAGTCAATAAGAGATTTCCTCTAAGGGTGCCTGCTTTTAATGGATAATGATGCATGTGACACATGCCAAAAATAATAATAATAATAATAATAATAATAATAATAATAATTAAATAAATTCTACACATTGAACGCGTGAGTCATTCAAAGGTAAGGTCAAACCAGAGTATCACATCAGTAGGCGCCACACATAAACATGATTTTCCTTTTCACTTCAACAAAATGTTCCACGGGGAAAGTTGTGCCACTTTCGAACAGTGGACCAGGTGCTATCGCAAGCCAACAATCTCAGTTTGTTAGCTGTCGAACCAGACAGCCTTTATAGAATGATCTATCTGTGGAGTCTTTATTGCTGTTCATGTTGTTATTTCACAAGACAAATATATGGGTGATTTTAAGCATGGCTCATAAACCATTATCTGTGTTTAACGAGGTCACTGATTTCCACAGAGCACCTCTGAGCAAAATGGGTAAGTACCAGCATAAAATCTGTCCAGGAAACTAAGGGTGGCAGTGCACTCACTGTGACACTTTAACTGGGAGAAGGGCACAAGCATTGTCTTTCTTCTATTTCTCTTAAACCGGGGAAAAGATTGTGTTGTAAAGAGGAAAAAAAAGTAAAGAAAAAAGAGTATCTCAGCTTTAATAACATTACATTTTATTTTCTTCCTCAAAGTTAAGTGGAAAGAAGTGGTACAGTAATAAATTAATCGAGAGGGCCACCCCCCTCCCGCTCGGTTCATCTTGTTTTCTGAAAATGATTGTCCCTGTTGTAGTGGCTGCCCCCCCTCTTCACAAAGAAAAGCCAGCAAAGTGAAAGACTGCTGATATTTCTTTTTGAAATGTTGATTCAGTTTAATTATGAAAGCCACAGAGGTATTATCCTGCCGCCTGCATCACCCTCTGTACAATGATTAAACATTCATTTAATGTTCAAAAAGAAGTCACATGCTCACAAAAGCATTCCAATAGCCTCATTAGTGCAGTTTCCATTTATAGGCAAGCCGCAGAGCTCCACGTGCGCGAGGAGTTCATTATCTGCAATTTCATACAAAATTATTGTCTGCTGGTACAGTAATGGGGCAGTAATTGTGTTACTGTTCCTTTATTCCGTGTAGCAATAAACAAGAACATCCCCCATGTGTCGGCAACGCAGTGAGAACATGATTGTTTTTACTTTTCATTAATTTTCTCTTATAAGTCTTGTCCATTTCGCTTTCTTGTCAGTTGCGTCTTTTCGTAATCAGCTGCAAAAAGGCGAGTGGCTGTCCCGCAATGGTTCTTCCAGAAGGCCCCCCAATACAAAACAGCCTCCCGCATTCAGATAGCAGGACTGATAATGTGAAAATACCAGTTTTTTTGCAAAACCAATTTCCCCTAAGCATTAAGTAACAAATCTAACCAAGTCCTGTTTCATTCGGTCATTAGTCATTTTAGAAACAGCCAAACTAGGGAGGATGTTAGGCATTGAATGCAACACTTGCAGTTAAAAGTGTTACTCTAAGTTAAGGACAAAGCATGATGGTAGTTTGCTATTGAATTCCAACACCCCCTCCTTGCAGACTTATGGCTGCAGTGCATGCACTTTTGGGCTTTATGAACCAATCAAGGGCCTGGCATTCTAATTTAGTCGCCGCTGATGGAGGAACCCGCATTATCATTTCTCCCCTCTCCTCTCCACCTCTTCTTGGCAAAAGCGTGCCAGGAGCTCTGCAAATGAGTTGAACTAACCTTTCTGACCAGCGTCTTTCCTGTCTTCTCTGTACCCTCATAAAATATTTAATGCTTCTCTTGAATGACCAGCTCGCTTATCCTCGCAATCTTTTTTTTTTCCTCACCCCTCCCCGCAAAGATTCCCCCGATGATGACAGGGGAACGTTAGACCCATTATGCTAAGGTGTGGCGCTGAGCCTACTGTGACCCCCGTCGCACGCCAAGGCTTCTCAGAGCATCGCGTTGGTCTTAATTCAAATTTGCCACTCCCAATCTGGGGCTGCAGCTCTGTTTAATCAACAGTGATAAATATTTCATGGCCCGGGAAGCCATGGATTCGCAGCACACTTTCCCCCCTTATTTTAAAGATTTACATGTTGAGCAATTTATTATAAATCACGGACGGACGGCCGGTGGACCCAGCCCAGCAAAGCCCGGCAATGAACAGGATTCCGATATAAAACCGTGTAAATAATCACAAAATCATTGTATGAGTTGAATAATTCAACGGAATCTTACAAACCATTGTGTCTAAGCCATTAACTGGAGATTTACGGTAATTATGTTTTCATTTACATGTGCTGGGCACGTCACAGTCACCATGCTTTAAAAGTATTTTCACATATGAAAATATAAATGAAATATTTAATGTAGGTTTGCACAGATACATATGTCCAGTCTAACTCTTTAATTTGGGGCTGTTTATGTAAATTGAACTATTTATTGTATAACGGAAGATGGAGACTTCAGTTGCGTTGTTCAGTTCTACACTTGTGAGCAGGCAAAAAGGTCAGAAAGGTATAGCACCTTAAAAGGCCTTCTGTGCTCAGAGATGATTGTATTATAAAATATTAAGAGTTTATTACTGACCCAAAAAGACATTATGCCACAGAAAAGCTGCATCAGCCCTATATCATTCATATACTGTAGTTCATGGGTTAGCTTATTACACGACAATGAAGTCAAGAGTGTTGAGGTGGTGCATTTAAAAACTAAAAATCAAAATCAACTCAAAGCTAAAGTGATGTTGGCACGGCAAGGACATAGTTAACAGTTCTCAACATGTTTATTTACAGTCTATAATGAGATATTGACATAGAGTCAGGCTCAGCAGCCCACAAGAACAAGATTCTCATGACAGCATGTTTCTTAAATTGCTCTCCTACCACCAATCAAACATCTTTGCTTACCAGAGAGAATCTTTTACTTATTTATTTATTCATTTATTCTCAGGTGTGGTGCTTGGATTATGGAATATTTGGAAAGTAACTAACAATCTGTCAAAGGAGGAGAAAAAACCATGTAAGCCTGTAATGCTTGTCTTTTGAAAAGTAAAACAGTCTTCTTGTTTCCTTTACTGACTCCACCCTGCTCTTCAAGTATAATGTAAATAAACACTTATTAACAAGCGAAATTGTTAAAATGAAAACTTTTACTTTGATTACTTATGATTGAGATACCCAACCAGACCATACAATGCATATTTTGTGTTGGCGTGTATCAATGAAAGAGAGAGAGAGAGAGAGAGAGAGAGAGAGCCTGATGCAAGTGTTGCTGTATGTGTTACAAGACAAAACAATGATTTCTGGAGGCTTTATATGACGGTAATAATGATGGACAAATGTGTTCAATATGAGGTCAATAGTGCAAAGCCTCTAGCAGGCATACAGCTGAGACGTGAAAAGAGAAAGCGTGACGTAGAGAAACGCGTGGTTCGTTATATGAATGTGATGTGATCACACACGCACCCACCCACACACACACACACACACACAGACATTGGCTTATTTTCATTAAACGCGAGTTTCGTTCTTTTATTTTATATTCAGTAAAATACTAATATTAAAACCCAGTATTGTTGTTTGTTAATGTGGCCACGACTGAATACTTTCACCTATGTATTGCCCGCGTGTCTCTAGGCACCGAGCGGGTCCGACTTTCATTTCGCACTTTCAAAGGCGTCGCAGTCAATGTGACAAGGGGTCAAGTACGGCTGCTCAAATATTTTTCTTCCTAAATGACGGATTTATTAGATAAATAAGTTGTTCGTCTGATTCTGAACCCCCAGCGATTGAATTTCCCCGATGTGTCAACATCGTCGCCAGCCATACCACAGCCAAAGAATCAGCGAGTGCTGGCTTAGACTACTGAGCAAATACAAGTTGTAAATGAATACAGATTTCTGAGGTCTACACCCCTACCCCCCATTTGACATTTCTATTCGGGGGCAGGCGCGGTGGTCATTGTTATAACCAATATTACAGTCCTGGCAGCTGTTTCAAATCGACTAGAGCGCGTGATTCGGTCGTTCTGTCCATCCAAACGGGGTACTGTGCTTAAATGTTCAACAAAAATGTTGAATGCACTAGGCCTATTTGTTACATTGATATCGGAATACACTGAAAAATAAAGAACTATACATGACAAACTACATAGCTACTTAGCTAACTACTGTAACATGTGTATGTGCCGTCAATTTCACGATTTGTAATTTCTATTTGCATCATATTGGTAAGGGGTATTTTTTATAGGCCTAATCATCCGGTGGTGTGCAATTAGGTAATATATTTTTATTAATTTATTTCAGGGTAATTTTTGGTATGCTGTGAAATAGTCTAAAACTCGTGAAAGAAATTATTTTGTATATACACGCTGGAAAACCTGTTCGGTATGGTTTTTTTTTTTTTTTTTTTTTTTTTTTTTTGTATGAACATCTCTGCTGAGAAAGTCGTTCCAAATGCTTTCTCGACGCTCGCCTATAGCTGAATTGAGTTGTTAATAAACCTAATCGTCGCATCTTGGTTAACTAGGCGTCCGAATGATTATTGTTCTGCCGCGCGAGACGTTATAGCGGCCTTGTCATCCCCTCTGCCTTGAATCCAATTTCACTTTATTTACATCCATTTGCTAGTTTAATTACTTTGCCGATTAACAGCCTAAAGGAATTAAATTATGAGACCTTGGGCACCTCAAGCCACAGAGGCTGTCCATACTACTTGGAGAAAATGACTTTTTTTCTGGTTGGAGCGGGAGAATGAAAACGATTCCTTTATTGCAATTTGTCCCTCCGTGTCCAGCAGTTTAGTTTTGTCCATGCTTTGAGGATTGCGAGGAATTTTCAAAACAGGCTATTTTTTTTTATTTTTTTTTTATTTTGAAAGCTAATAGGTTTTCATGGCCCATATGGCCCTTATTTTAGCCCATGTGTATTTTATGACAGGATTCTCTCATTTTGTGCAGTCTCTCTCTCTCTCTCTCCCTCTCTCTCTCTCTCCCTCTCTCTCTGTTTTTCTCTCTCACTCTACCATTATTACGCGACCATTATAAACTGGTTTGGCTTTCACTGTCTTGGATATACCTGCCTCGTGAGGAAAACAAAACAGCTGTCGCGCGTTTGAAATCAAAAGCTCCTTCAAATCGTTGTCTTTCCTCGTGGGCTAAATTCGTCCCCTCACATCAGCTTGTGCGTTCTTCTTCGTCATCTTTGTTCGCGGAAGACTACAACAGGCAGAAGCCTGCATCTCACATTACACGGCAGAAAGTCTGAAGAAGAGTGCGCATAATCTGGAGGTCTCTGTTGATCATAAAAGATTAAGATGAGCGAATCCCGTAGTTGCCTTATCCTTCACTAGTTTCGACGCTCCCTTAAAAATAGAGAGAAAGAAAATTATATTTAGCAAAAAAAATTGTTGGTTGAACTTATGGTGTGGGATATTGTGGAGTTCTGCTGATGAAATCTTTCTTGATTAATAGATCCATGCGGCAAACAGCCTGACATATGGTGTGCGAAGCAGCGGGGAATGGTACCTAAGGCATCCCCTACGGCCATTAACATATTAGAAGCTTTTGTGCAGTCAGACAGTCGGACTTCATCTTGAGGCCTCGGCTCAGAAAGACAGCACCCCAGAGCTGTTTGATATAGGCTTTCAATAATGCATTACTCTTCAATTTGCAAGGGAGCTGTTCGTGGTGCTGAAATATTGCTGTATCGTGGAGCCTGCTTGAAGTGTGTTGCAAAGTATATACCATCAAGGGTTTTTAAAGCAGGTTTTCAAGGGAATATATATATATATATATATATATATATATATATATATATATATATATATATATATATATATATATATATATATATATATATATACTTAACTACAACGTAGTTAAGAAAACCTAAACTAGCAGATAAAGTTGGAATTGGATAAATAAATACAATTTATTTTTCAATATTTTTGTTTATTTTTTATTGGGCCTACCGTGACAATAACAATGTGATCGGTTTTTCCAAATCGTATGTGGAAAAATTTTATTTATTTCAAAATATGCTTGACTAGAAATATTTCCGGCTGAAAAAAAAATGATAGAAACGAACATTAAGCAGTAGGAAATATAGCATTCACCGCTGACCTCGTTTACTTTGCTAAATATGAAATAGCAACAGTGTTATAGCCTACTGCATTCTGCCATAACGATTAATTCATAAATGCATTTGTATTTAAAGCACAGTCATAAAATTGGTTTGATACTTCTTTCTCCAACCAGAAAGCCTTACAAATAATCGTGACATGACTATTAAGCCACATGTATTGACTCTATAAGTGTGCGTCTTATGAAAGACTCTTCCTTAATACATATGTGAGCTTGATGCTCCAGTTTTCCGATATGCTAAGGTTTCTACTTTGCTGAACCAAATGATAATTTATCGGAATTCTAAATTAAGATCAATGAAAAAAAGGCTGACTGCAGCCGGTTTGCATAAAGAAGGAACATCTTCAAATCCTTCGTCTCTTTGATATTGCAATGCTTTATCACAAATAAAATAAACGTCCTATACTCACATTCCAATCCTTCTTTCTCCGTAGCCAAAAGCCAAACAAAAGCAATAAATGCGTAGCTTTACTCCGGTCTACAGCTGCGGCCACTTTCATCAGCCGACTCTCACAAAACCCCGTTAGCTGTCTGAAAATATTGCATTTTATATCAGCAAAGGCCGATTAATATTGCATCACCTGCGTTTAGCATTTCATTTTAAACGCAGGAAAAGTGAACCTTATCGAAATACTTATACCAATATCTTTTTGGAAGATTTTTTTTTTTTTTTTTTTTTTTTTGGAAAATGCAGGGGTCATTGGTCAGTTTAAATAAACAAACCTGAAGTTTAAATGTTCTCTCTATTTCTTTGGTATCTGATATGTGAGGGAGTCGTGAAAATAGCGGTTTTGAATTATTTTGACACTGTTTGGAGACTTCCCGCGCCTCAGACTTCATTAAATGTTCATTGTCATTTCGTGGAGATAACCTATAAGAAACGGCTTTGAATGTGACTCTGGTAGCAGTTCTTTGGTTTGTGTGAAATGGAGTGAAGAAGCTTGCTGTTTTATGTTGTCGGCTTTTGTGTTCCTCAGACTCCACACCGTACACCAGAGGAAAAGCTGAAATCAGGAAATAATTAACGCATATCTTTATCAAATTTTAGAAATTAAAACATCATCATTATTATTATTATTATTATTCTTATTATCATTATTATTGTTGTTATTATTATCACTATTATTATTATTGAATTTACGAAGTAAAGTTATGTTACGCAATGGTTTCATACTAAACACATTGATGAAACTATCGTTTTAGCATTATCCAAAAGCACAATGAATCAATAATTAATTTAGCATATTCATGTTTGTACAAAAAAGGCCTACGTGTACTTGAAAAAACCCTTTCCATTAGGAAATGGAACAATAATTATTTAAGTTTTTAATTAGTGTCTTGTTGTAATCGGTTTATTAATTTACCAAATCTCAGTTCATTAATTATTGAAGACTCTTATTGTGAGCATTTCTATTTAATTTACAAGTATGTCATACTATATTTGTTCTTAATTAAAAAAATGAATTAAATAACATGATGCATGTTACTACCATTAAACTTTACTGTGTTAGTGCCAAACAAATGATACTGTTGCTGTTGGTATTATTCTTGTTATTAGTAATTATGTAATTTGTTGATAGCCTATATTTCTGTATCTATAATTACCTTTCCTGGGGGGAGTCCAGTTATTGCTCTTAAATTTAATAATGCTTTCGTACTTTTTATGCAGTGGAATATTCGCCGGTGTAAGAGCTGAACAAAATTTCACGCACTTAATATCAGAAGCGAAGATGAAATGGTGTCATGGCGGAGCATCTGTATTATTCTTTTTTATGTCTACTTCTAGTAGTGGGGGAATAGTATAATTATAGCATAATAATGGCAATAACTAGAGTAGTTATTGTGTAGCGTCAGCTAGCTTCAGTATCATTGAGTTAAATTACTTATGTACTTATCATTATTATTATTATTATTAGTAGTAGTAGTAGTATTAGTATTAGTGCAACCATAGATACAATGGCCTGATAACAACTTTTCGTCTTTTTTTGAAACATACCTATTAAAGAGCGATGTGCTGAACGCTGGATATAAATCCCGCCAATAATGACGCATCAAACTATTTTTTTTATTTATTAACAAGGCTAGAAGTCCTTCAAAAAAGCACCACTGTTAAAGAGAAAAATATGAAATAGGTATTAATAACACTGTATTTAGGAAGGAGCATGGGACAGACTCTGCCTATAAATATAAATGCCTAAAATGATGTATCAGTAAAAACATTCACACGTCTGAAAACTAAAGCTTTACCTTACATTTTTGCAATAGAACTTATTTGCTTTGGGGTGTAAATAATGTGTCACTGTAACTGTAATGTGTCAGAATGCATTGGACTGAATCAGTAGGTGGCATCATTCTCGTTACTAACGAATATGTACGTAATTTAATCAGAATTCTCAGACCAAGCTGATGACAGTGCAGCCTACGCTTTGTTTTCTATATTAGTCAAGTATTCAGAACGTATGCACTGCCTGTAAAAAATGGCATTTAAGAGTTAAAATACGGACCCAGATTAAATGCTATATACTTCAATACTACTACTACTATTACTAGTACTATTATTATCATTATTATTATTATTATTATTATTATTATTATTAGTAGTAGTAGTAGTAGTAGTAGTAGTAGTAGTAGTAGTAGTAGTAGTAATAATAATAATAAATTGATAGATAGATATATATAATATTTGTTAAGCACCACGGGTAACTTATTATTATTATTACTATTATTGCTGTTGTTGTTGTTTTGTTGTTGTATGTCCAGATATTGTTACTGCTATCACCGTCATTATCTTATTATAACTGGCCACAATGTATAGTAGCCTAAATAACCATAAAAAATTGACATATTTACATTTCACTCAAAAAAAAAAAAAAAAAAAAAAAAAAAAAAAAAACATGAATGGCTTTATTTTTGTCTCGTTTATTTGCAAGATTGTTGGGACACATCTCCCTGTTCTTGGGTTTGGCTTACAGACATAATTCAGTATAAACAAATAAAACAAACATAATAAACAATAAATAAATAAATAAGTTAGTAAATAAATAAATAAATAAATAAATAATGACAACAACAAAGAAAGAAGCTCAGCGGACAGCCAGTGGGACAGAGATGAAACAGCTTCATGATGCACACGTGACTGGAGTTTGTAAACATACTTGTGCACAAAATAAAATTACTCACACGACTTTTTTTTTTTCTTTTTCTTTTCTTTTTTTACAATTAACACGACAAACAACGTTGTGTTTTTATGTGAAAACAGGCAGTAAACTGTGAGTTACACCATCCACAAAGGTCTACCAGTAGATACTCTACGTAGTGCTGATATATTTTTAATGCATAGAATGTTTGCACTGCAAACCGTAGTATACAAAAGAAAGAAAATATCATTTAGTCCGAATTCGTTTTTCTTTTTTTTCTCTTTTGTTTGTTAGTATGTATACCATCTGAATCATGCGAGCTTAAATTCTAACATTAATACATTTTCACTGGTAAAGCCAATACCTTAAATAAAATATTTCGATTTTGAAAACTTAGAATTCAACTTCTGAGCTCTGAGCAAGTGTCATTTGTATATATACAAAAACCATTTCAACCATATCTAATCAAAGTAATCTAAATGACTGTAGGTTTTAGTG
Source organism: Anguilla anguilla (assembly GCF_013347855.1). Classification (NCBI taxonomy): domain Eukaryota; kingdom Metazoa; phylum Chordata; class Actinopteri; order Anguilliformes; family Anguillidae; genus Anguilla; species Anguilla anguilla. The sequence goes on from NC_049215.1 coordinate 15,585,728, forward strand.
CAAATTCAAAATTAAAATCTGTGGCGACAACTAACTTTATGTCACACTAATACGGTACTTTCCTGTCTTTCTGTATTAAAATCATGCAGACCTTTGGAACACTGGGCTACGAATAAAACATTCGTGTACAACTTAGCTGGGATCAGCAGCTGACAAATCTCTAAAATGTTAGAAACACAGCAGTGACCACAATTCAAAATAGACAAACACCCTCAAGAGAATTATAAACAATGAGGTAACCCTTGGTTGGCTATTGTTACTTGAAATAAATATGGTTAAAAACAACATCGCTAAGAGCATCCTCAACTTGAACCACATTATGCAATGTGTTTCAAAAAGGAAATATTGGGGACATATTTTGTAAACTAACCAACAGAGAAAAACGATAATCTGGATTACCTGTTATTTGCATACTTACATTCACCAATAACGTGAAAATAAATTAATGAGAGAAATATGAAGCTTCATGAAACCAGTTATTTCATCGCCACCACACCGTTTTTTAAAAAGCCTTCAGTAAAAGAAGAAGACTAAAACGATGATTTGTGTGTCTTCCTTGGTCCCTAAATGCAGTCAAACAAAAGTAGCTACTATTTCGGTCAATTAATGCGCCGCAGAAAACTTCAACCGCTTTTGTTTTTGTCTTTGGTTGCAGAACCATACTCGCACCACGTTCTTTTTGAGGTCCAGTTTTTCTGCAATAGCTGCTATCTTCTCTGAAGATGGTCGGGGCTGAACAGCAAAGTAGGCTTCCAAAGATCTTTTTTCTGGAGCCGCTATGGACGTCCGCTTGCGTTTTTTTTCTCCCCCGTTAAAAATGTCCGGTTTGCTCATCTTTTCTCTCTGAGCCCCCTCGGCCTCTTCTAGCCACGCTTGAAGTATGGGTTTTAGCGCAATCATGTTATTGTGTGACAGAGTCAACGACTCAAACCGACAAATGGTACTTTGACTAAGGGAGCCAACACCGGGGATTTTCAGATTCGCAAGCGCACCCCCCACGTCCGCTTGGGTGACGCCAAGCTTGATTCGCCTCTGCTTGAACCGCTCCGCGAAAGCCTCCAGTTCTCGTGGATCTGTGTCCGAATCGTTGATGGAGGGGAGTCCGTTATTCGTGAGTCCAGAAGCGCTCTGTGCTCCGCCATGGTGGCCGGGCAAAAGCCCATGGTGAGTGAGGGGTGAATTCATGTTCATAGCAGCCTGGTGGGAGAGGTGGCTTAAGCCGTGCATGTGTGAATGCGGGTGTGCAGAAGTAGAAATCAAGCCCCCTCCACCGCCTCCTCCGCCGCCTCCGACACCGTCGTGCCCGCCGGTCATGAGACTCAGCGAAGGCGAACTGATGTGGTCCATGAGGTCCGGAGGTTCCAGGTTTTGGTGGTGGTGGTGGTGGTGGTGATGGTGGTGGTGGGCAAGTGGCACGGTGGAGGTCGAGGAGCATGGCACGGGCACGCTGTTCATCGTGTGGTACGTCGCGTCGGGCTTGAATGGATGGGTCTTGCCCTGGGACACTGCGATGTCCACGGCCGCGAGAGCCTCAGCACGCGCCAGTAGAGTCTCATCCAGGCTGGCGAAGATGTTGCTCTGCAACTGTGTTCAGAGAGAAGAAGCGGAACGGGGGAGGAATAAACAGAGGAATAAATGGATATGTTACTTTCAGCAGGGGAATACTGTCAAGGCATAACACATAGGAGAAGACTCCTTTTTAGAAACTCAAGTCATAAAAATTAATACAAAAAAGGGGTGAAGTTGGAGCCTTCTGTGAATACGCTTTCAAAAAAGATCACAGGCACTCCGATGATTGCCGAGGAGTACATGAAAAAAACATTAAGCGCGACTTGTCAGAGCGTGCCTTCCAGCTCTTCTGCACTAGCATACACACAAGCATGCGGCTCTGCTATAGAAATTGACGCAAAGATAAGTTCACTTCATTTACCTGTGGAGTCTGTAGGCAGGCTCTTCGTATTGCCTCGGAGCTGGAATGCAGGGTGGTGTACTTGTGCTCAGGTAAGGTCGGATGCATGGCAAAATGGGGTTGTTTGCTGTTCATGGACATCATTTTTGCGGCTTCTTGAAATAATTAAAGTGCACCAGATGAAGGGACAGAGCGAGAGAGATGGACAAAAATTGCGGTCCTGGTTTGTCCAGTAATGATGCAATAGCTTGTAGCGGTTGAGTGCAGCTTTGAGTCTGAAGATCATACGGTGCTGGCTGTAGACTCTCAGTCGCGCTTATCCGTCTGCCGTTTCCTACTACTGGGATGAGAGGAGCGCTTACACCTGAGCCCCTCAGATCTCGTCAAGCGAGCGCGGCTTCTCTCGCGAGACATTGAACTGTAGGGTCTGACAGATAACAGGCTATTCAAGCCCCGGCCGCCTCTTGCCTATTCATCACGTACTGGAGCACGAGGTTCTCATTGAGAGAACTGACGCTATCAACAATGCGAGGGTTGAACACCTGTGGATCCCACTGCAGGCGTGCCGTTTTTCGGGAATTCTTCTTTTTATTGTCAGTGAATTTTATTTGTTAATTTTGTTAATTTCTAGACTTTGTAAGCATTTGCATTTTGTATTTGTGGCATAGGCTATACACTGTTTTTCCTAAATCTGTTAACACTCACGCAACACTGAAACAACATAAGGCACCAGTGCAAATTCCTGATTGTGTCCATGTAGGGTAACGAACTATTCAAATGTACAATATGGATAGAGCAAATGAATGAATAAAGAAAGAAAGAAAGAAATATTTTTTTGAATCTCCAGATGGCTTAGAAAGCCGATAATAAATCACGCTACTACTACAACTACTACTACCATTAGTATGAACAACAACAACAACAACAATAATAACAAATTAATAAATAACTAAATACATTTGAAACAAATTAATGGTCCTACTTCAGCTGATGCTACACAATAACTACACTAAGATCTTAAAAAGAATACCCTACAACACAGATTACTGAAATTACAGAACAGGGTAGACTACTTAGAATTACGAATAGTTCAAATCAATTCAGAAATGTGCTGAATGAACAATGTCTACCGGGACACTCTAATATTTTAAAATGGCCGATATCAAACAACGACAAATGAAAGTGCATGTCAATGCACAGCAACGGTTTTTAAATGTATTCCAATTCAATGTCATAAGAGACTATGCAGTCTTAATATCCGCTGACAGTTAAGTATGTCAACGTTGCCTTCTAATGTATGCGTTTTTATTAGTTTCATTTCACATACTGTGCCTGGACATAAAATATTTCCCCAATTACTCTACTGACCTTTCAAAAAATGTAACCTCTTCTAGTAGCCTATACCAATTCGAATAAAGTCACATAACGTCACATTAAACGCTGAGCAAGAACACATATCTCGGGGATGCAATCGCATTGATTGAAAAAAAAAAAAAAAACGTAGTTAGTTAACAGATCTGCAGTTATATTTTAACATGAGTGCACACTTACATAAATGTGAAACTATGCAGATGTGTATATCACCTTCAGAAATGTATCATACAAGTTTTTCAATTACTAAATATTATACTATTACAACATATTTTAATATCAGTGCACAGGAACACATATTTTCTCAGAAAACTCAAATATATTCTTACACTTGTTGCTAAAAGTTGTGGGAAGAAGCTCACTCAGTTTCGACAAACATCGAATGTTGACGGAATCCAGACTTAAGTTCACAAAAGTAAAAATCAACTGGTGAGAGTCAGCTCAGAAGGGTAATTTTTTTTTTTTCCAGTCAGCAAAAATGGCACGGTCCAGACCAGGAGCATCTCTAAGTATTAAAAACATAGTAATCATTTAAAACACCTGCCAGGTGAATTTCTCCATAGATACATGATGTTTGACCAAATGCAATTTTTGCAGCAGGGTTAGGGATCTAGGCTTGCAACTAAAAGGTTGAGGTTTTGATTCCAAACTGGGGGACTGCCATTGTACCACTGAGCAAGGTAATTAATCTGAATTACTTCAGTAAATACCAAGCTGCATAAATGAATAGCATGTAAAATTTAAATTGCTCTTCATAACGGCATATGCCAAACGCTTGAACTGTAAAATGTAAGCGGTGATATAGTTACCTCACAGAGAGCCAGACCCAAAAATAAGCAGCATATCTCATAATAAACCACCATTCAGTGGCTGAGGTCAGAGCCATTTTGGGTCATACTGTTATGAGCTATGAGCTTTGTTTTGTGTAACAATGCACCCAGGCTATTGATGAACTATGGGTTGAGTTTAACCATACTGTGTACCACAGGCAATATACACGCTGAGGAAAAGTTAGAAGTAAAGCCAGCTACCAAAATAGGCAGGTAAATTAGGCAGAGGAGGCAACACATCACCGGAGGGTCTAATGCATTGCAACTCCACCGAAACCTTTCTTAATTCTTAGAGACAGTAGTGTCTCCACACTTCTGAGGAAAAAAAAAAAAAAAAACTGTAATAGCTACCAAGCTAACATGCAAACAGAAGCACCAGAGCTGATGGCAGCTTTAACATTAATGTTTGAAAAGTTCAATGATGGCTATGACAAGGCGTCACTTCAAATTAAACAAATTGCTATTGGTCATGACTACCCCAGTGCTAAACCTTTCATCTCAGAATGTGTCACTCAACAGTACTTCATCCACTAAACCCGATAGTTTATTTTTTTGGAAAACATTATTTATGACTTCTTATGCATTACCCTGTTTGCTTCCTGTTGGTTCATACCAAAAATACTCTTTGTTGTACTTACTTTAAAATATATTGTTAACCCTGGATATATTCTTTGCAAAATGACTGGGTTTGAGACAGCTATAAAACATTGTTGCCATTTAAATAAGTGCAGGAGTCAGCACTTCATGAACACTGCTTCTGAGTTCATCAGCTACCAAGCAAATGAAGAAATGTAAGTAAACAAAAGTGGCAGGGGAGGGGGAAATGTGTGGCTATTTTAAGGCAAGGATAAGGACAAATGTTGACTGAATCCAGGCCTAAACCACCTTAACAGGAAAACCGATGTGTAAAGCCAGGTGTAATCCAATCCTTAAAATCCAGCAGGCCCAGGTCTGGAACTTCCGGTCCCTGGTCAAGACCGTGCACACAGCTGGCAGAAACCACGGCCGCATTGCACAATGCCCTGATTTATTATGAAAATTTAACTATATCATGTATATTTCACAAGCCTTTAATCACTGCATGAAAATTTAATTCATGAACTGTGGCGCATTGGAACAAATGAAGTGTTAATTCATTGGGATTAATTAATGCGTTAAGACTGCGTGCAAGGTTATGGTGGATATTAAATCAATTTGTTTAGCACTCTTCCAGTGATGACTGGTTTAATGATAGCAGGTAGGGGATAATTTATTTGGGTACTTAGCAACATTTAGGCAGCTAACAGGAGGATGAGTCCCACTGAACCAAATTTTATGCTCTAAAAAATACACACAATGGATTTCCATGCTTACAGTCATTTATGGAGGAGGAACTGACTACTTGGGAGGCTAGCTCAGGGACACTCATATCTTTCCCTCAAGGCAAACGGTTCAGCTGCTCTACCTTTCTACCTGCTAGTCTGACTGATTTACCTCACCGGTGGGACAGATTCTACTGACCTGGTGTACCAGGTCTAAAGCAGCCTCTGATTAGAAGGGAATAATGAACACTTGAAATTATACAGGTCTTTAAAGGCCAGATTTGTGTGTCCTTGATGTAGCTGTTTTGATGAATATGAAATACTCACCATATAACTTTGATACAGTGAACAGCTTTCTTTGTATTAAATAAATCACATTCTTAATGGTATAAAGTTGTCTACACAGGTTTCTACACAGAAAAAATCTACACAGGCAAGGTTCTGAATAACCATTTTAAACAACTGACAACACTTTTGTGCCTACCAGACTTGTTCCTCCCATTTCTATTTTACCACACAAAAAAAAGGTTCAATAGCACATACTCCAAGTTCATAGTTTTTTTTTTTTTTTGACATTTCACTTGTGAATTATTAAGCACTTGCTAATGGTACACTGCAAATATCTCCTATAGGACAAACATGGACATTTATAAAGCAAGTATTACAGATATTCCAAACAGATGAAAAAATATACACAGGCAGCATATGTATGAAAATACAAATCTTTTTTTAGTTTTATTTGACAAACTGTGACAATGTATGACTGTTATATATCACATGTAGAAGCATGAACATGTACAAGCAACAGATTACCAAACATTTCCCACCAAATTTTCAGTGTCAATGAGACGTTTTCCTCACTGTAATCAGTGCAGTTTGTGCAGCAGGAACATTCCACGTGTTTGGTTGAAACATTGTTACCACCTTCCAATATCATTTTCATTATGATTTAATACACTGCAGTAAAAATTTTTGAAGCAAAAAATAAACTGTTGGCATTTATTTATTTTACAGGATGTAAAAATGTGCATAATAGGATGGCACCTATCTTAAGTGTATTAAAATTTGAGCTTGACATTTAATTTAGGGGTAAAATGAAATCCATTAAAGATGGTAAATTAAAGATCAAGAAAGAATTACAAATTCCGTTAGCTGCATCAAAGCTTACCGAATGTAATCAAAACCAGAAAAAAACAGCCTACACATAACAGAAGTGAGCAGGGTCTTTAAACTGCTGGTATGAATTCACTAAAGCTAATATTAATGACACGAACGGCAAAAATGAATTGGGCTAATGGGCTAATACATAAGCCGAAAAAAGGTTAAGTCAAGCCTCACTCAAACTTAGATATTTTGGAGGGACTTGCAAAGTTAAAGCCGCTTTGGCTTTTCCTCTTAGGCCGCTGAATTGAGTCTGTTTTTCCCTCTGTGTCCTGGGCGATTTCAGGTTCTGAGGCGTCCAAGCCCACATCAGGCACTACGGGCAAAGCCAAGGGCGCAGGCTCCATGCCGAGGGATCCGTGGGGGGCGAGCGGTGAGTCAAAGGTCATTTCTTCCGCACCCCGTCCCCGTGTTGCGTTAGCTTCTGACCCCGCAGACGAGGTTCCCGAAAGCTCCTCGCAGCAATCAACCCCGGGCACCAAGGAGGCGCCAAACCCCGAGGGCTCCCCTGAGGGCTCCGCCGACGTCGGAGGGGAGCGGGAACCCCGGCCGCTCTCGCACTCTGATATCATGCTGTCCAGCTCGGAGACTTTGTCCAGGTACGCTGCGTTCATGGAGTCCTCGCTGGACATCCCAAACGGAACAGCGTCAGGTTCAGCCTCGACACCCGACTCCCCGCCCAACGTCAGCTCTCCACCCTGGTTATGGCCTTTCGGTTGCTCTTCGGTTTGCATTGACAAGGTTAGGCCCTGCGACTTGGGTTTACAGAGTTGCACCCCCCAGAATCCCAGTTTTCCAGGCTCCACTGATAGGCAATCTCCTATGCCGGGGGCATCTGTAATTTCGTTCCCCGCCATGGGAAAAGCAGTACCGCTGCAGTCTTCAAAACTGAGCCTCCGTAGGTAGGACAAAGGCCTGAACCCAGTCCTCTTAGAGCCTTTGACTCCGGGACTCTCCAAACTAAGGCAGCTGAACGAGGACGAGGGTGTGGAAGGGAGGCCATGATGCGGGGCGGAATTCTGCTGCCCCTTTTCCGGCGTTGAATCCCCACCCGTTTGCCCAACTGAACAGACTGTGCCGGACATGGCGGGCTTGGAGGACGTAGTGAGGAGGAACCTGCAGGGGCCTGAGAATCCGACAGGCCGCCGGTCAAGATCAGTACAGACGGAAGCCTCCTCCATGGCGCTCAGGCTCCTCCTCATGGTGACGATCCTTCTTTGCTCCTTGGCGTCGTCGCAGTTTCCACCAATTACACCATCTTTGGTCTGGCATGTACCGTCTGCAGCACCTGCTAGAGCCGCCTCATGCAGCCTTCCAGAAGCTTCCGTGACACCTAACTTACCCTCACTGTCAGACAGTTGGCCTTCCAGCTCTTCAATGTATTTGTCGCTGCGTTCTAGCGCCCTCCGCAGGTGGAGCAGGTCTCGCTCATACTGGCTAATCTTGGCCTCCAGGGCTGCTACGGTGTACCTACCAAACCTGCCCAAACACAAGTGAAGTGAGTCATGTGATGAGGCCTTTACGATTCCTAAAATGCCCAGAAAAATTCAAGGACGTCTCAAGAACCTTCATGGACGATTTTCACAAGCTTTCAAGGATATTTGAAAACGAATGATCTTGAAACACTTTGGTGAAAATGTAAGTTCTTCCCCACTGTTGCTCAACAAAATTGGTTCATCTGGGAAAATTCAAGCTTTAGAAAACAGAGTGCTGATGTAGTCTAATTCACATCATGTTTGTTTTTTCGGTGTACGAGATGTGCGCCTCTCTGCAGAAAAGGCGAGTCTTGTAAAATTTGTTAAAATAAAAATTGGGCGCTTTGCAAGGACCCATGAGATCCCTGGCCTTGTAGGCCAAGACTGACCACCTCCATACTTTTAGCCTTCACATGACATAGTTTGCACTACTTATGGCATACATAGTTATTTTGCACACTTGTTATCTGATCCTCAGGAAGACTATACTGCCAAACACAAGAAACACCTGGTTGACAATTAGGCAGTAATGGGTTATAGCAAACAGGATCTCTCAGGACAGAGTTATCCTTTTTTATACAATACATCAGTTTTATTGTACGTAATGTGTATAGGGTGCTAAGAAGGATATTTTAGATAATTACTTAAGCTTCTGACTACATATGTTTTATACAGTCTGCCAGTTTTACAATAGCTGGTATTAATGACATTAGGGCGTTTGTGGTCTAAAGAAAAAAATATATTTTCCAGAGGTTATACATATGAAAAAATTGATTTATAAATTCATTCACTGTAATAAACATTAATAACAGCTTTTATATCATATCAGCATGTCTTTCATTAAGTCTAGCACTCTTATGTGCACCACTGGAAATGGTTCCAACCAAAAATAAGAAACAAAAATAAGAAACCAAATTTATACAGGTTGCCTCTGTGCCCTTCTACAACACTCTTAACAAAAACTGTGACTGTTTCCACATCTGACTGCCTATTTGAATCCAAGGCGGCAAGATAAATCCTAAAACAAACTGTGCAATAATGCCTCAATAATGGTAATTAAATGTTCTACCGATGCTTTGTGAGCACAAGCCAATGATGGCAAAGATATTTCAGCATGTGAGGTGCTTGAAGGCCCCAGCAATTGTTATTTTGTGCAGCGGGGAGCTTCTGATTTAACTGCTAACGAATCAATACATTTTCAAAAACCATGCTCAGCATAAAATTCCATAAACTGAGCTTAAAAAAACTGCTAACGGTCAATAAAACAAGCAACACATTTGAGCAGCCATTTCCAGCAAAGAAATTTCTTAAGCTCGGGGAAGGTGTTTTTGGTTAGGATCAAGGCCGCACAAATTCACTGATCTTTCATTCATCTGGATTGCCCATAAGAACATATGTCTCAGAAAAGCAGAGAACAGGGAGCAAATGTGGTGGTGGCAAGGATGGGAGAGTTTATTTTCTTCCACTTGTTAATGCACAATGCGGCTCAGAAACTGCACCGTTATCCAGAGGTTATGATACACCTGACTGACGTGTCAGTGTCACGCAACACCCCCTTACGATTTACAAAATAACTGCAGGAATTAAGTTTACTTGCAACTTTAGAAAATAATAGAAACTCTGATGTTTATACTGTAGGAACATTTGGAAGCAGAAGTAGAGATTTTATAAAAGGCCTGCAACAAAAAAAAAAAAAAAAAAACCTTGGGAGTCTCCCAATTCATCTAATATGGTTTTCCCTTTAAATCTATCAGCCATTTTCTGCATTTGTTCCTATGACAACAGTTTGATAAGCAAATCAGTACTATGAAATTATTTTAATGTTTACTTTTTTTTAATAAACATTTATTTTCACCTGGTAAACATCTAAATCAGTTCCAGGTCAGTGAGGAAAACACTATAGCAGCACTATGGTCCCCATAACTAGGGACTATTATTCTTAATCTCTGTGAGGAAATCATGTCTCCTGTTGTGCAGCAAGGAGCAGTCTGAAACGCTGTTACACTTACTTTTGGGGAGACCTGTTTTCCACCTCCGCCTTCAAGCGCAGGTTGTCTCGGACCAGATCGATGTTTTGAGAACGCAGAGTCTTATTTGCCTTGGGTGGAGGCAGGTATCAGTTCCAATTAGTTTCAATATCAACAATCTCAATTCACCATTTAACTCGAGACACATCAAAACAAAATTTGTAAATGTGTATGTCAGATGTTTACAGTGCTTCTAAAGGAACAAGTTATTTGTTGAGGACATCATAACTTAATATTCCTACAAGTTAAAATAAGAAACAGATATGCTGTTTCTAAAATAGTAAGGCCTTTTTTCATATAAATACAATATAATGGTGTCAAACACAAAAAAACTAAAAATGGCAAGAGTAGTAGTGCTAGTTATAATAACCTCTTTCAATTTCTCCATATCCAGTTTTACTTTTTCGCTAATATCAGTGGCTGCTCGTAGCTTATTGGTCCATTCCTCCAGTATGTGAGGATCAATTCTCTTTTCTTCCCCATTCCGATCCAACTGCTTTGTTTTCGGAGAGCTGCACAGGGTAGATGGGTGAAGGAGTGCCTGAAGTTGGCCCTCTATGCTTGAATTCTTGTTCCTTAGTTCTTCGTTTTCTTTTTGGAGCCCCTCGATTTCATCCTGAGCGAGAGCACAAAACAGACACAGGACTATTAGCTGCACTTTTTAAAATATAATTAAGCCAAATGTACATAATGAGGCCCAGCATGTATCAAGAATCCATGCCGGCTTACACTCTTAATAATTTAATTAGCCCAATCGTTTATATGTTCTCACATTTAATAAAGTTATGAGCTACAGTTGCAGATTGTTCATGTATCCCTGGTGAAAAGTTTTGCTGTGGTTCGATACAGGACCACTGAATGTTTACAGCTGTTCAGAATGTTAAGCTCGAATAATTGGTTGGAACGAAAACCACTACATACACCAGCCCTCCAGTGCCAGAGTTATGCACCCCTGAGTTACACTTCCACATCTACAGATGTGTGTTGAATGTGAAGATAAACCACTTATATTCACATTACCTCATATTCCCGCAGAAGCAGTTCAGCTCTGGCTTTCCGCAAGTGTCTTTTAATAGACTGACTCTCGTTAGATTCACTCTCATTTGTGGCACCTGAAAAGGTTAATAATAAAAATTAAAAAAAATTAAAAACATCTTGCAACTGCCCACACACACACTTGACTGCTAACAAATATTGGGTATTCTCTCACCTAAAATCAATAGTTAACTGAGAAAAGTGAGCTTAAGTATTTCAGGGTGACTGGGCAAAGGGGTGCTGTACATTGCTAAGTTTGGAAGTCAACTGATCAGCCAGCATATCTGGCTATTACCAATTAATTCACTGAAAGATTGCTTTTTTAAAGGTATGAAAGTCTTGAAAATTGCCTTAAATGAGCAGTTTTCCTAGCATTATAATGCAGTTGCCTAGCTAAATCAAGCAAGGAATTTTACCTATGATCTTTCTGCACGGGTTTTCAGCAGTGATGGAGATCCTACATGTTGGGCACTGACTCGCCTTCTTTAACCACACGTCAATACAAGAGGAGCAAAACACGTGGTAGTTCCCACAAATGACAGGTTCTCGGACCTAAAGTAAAACAAACGTTACAGGCGGTTACCATTCAAGCTAGTATCAAGCGAAACATACAAAGGTTTTTGCATGATGTCCGAGTGCTTACAGAGAAACTATATATAAACTCCATCTACATAGCTAGGAAAACTATCGAGCAGCTCCTTCGAAAAGCAGTGGTGTCCGAAGCTTCAGTAAGCCAACAATACACACTTCCAAGTTGTGGTCCTAGCTTTAATAAGCATGAGAGCTCGCTGATGCTAGCCAACAAGCTAGCTTTAAATAGCAAGCCAAACGACAACAAGCTAGTAGCAAACTAAACTGGTAACGTTCTATAATCCAGTAATTTCTAATGAGGTTGGTCAGCAAGCTAGCTATGTAGCTAACATCAGCGATTAGCTTGATCAACCGCATATAGACGCCTTCTTTCTGTCTGCACTGAATGCACAACGCAGCATAATCAATGAACTAAACAGCCATCTACCTTTCCAAGACAAATCTGGCAAGATATTGGTAAAGTTAGAGAAAGAGTCACGCTCTGCACGTTATGAGCCATTGTTCGCCTTTCAGTAGCTACTGCTAGCGCGGGCAAGCTGCCTTCCCCTCCAAAAACGTTAAACACAAAATCCCTCCTTCAGTTTTAAACTACATCTACGGAAAGCCACAGAGTACAAAATAAACCAGCACCCTCTGGTTCCGTGGCTTTGAAACAGAAATGTGCTTTTTTCCGTTGGCACAAAATACACAGGCAGAGTGTCTAAGTTTTCTTTTTTTAAAATTGTTTATTTATGTACTTATTTATCAATCATGTGTTATCAACATATAAATGACTCATAGTTATTTACAATAGATTTTATTTAGAATGTTACCTTTATTTGAATGGTTAATCTGTTTAGGCAGGTATGGTAAAACACAAATGAACTCAATTGCATGCTTTAATGTGAATTTTGAAAAAAAAAAAAAAAAAAAAAAGAAGCCTTTAAATTAGCTTACTGGCTAGTATAATAGTGTTGTAACAGATAATTCATTACAAATTAATTTTGTTGTCTTATTTTGCTAATATTTGTAATGGTGAATCCTCAAAGTCCTTTGCAACTTAGTAAACTGAAACCATTTAAAATATAACTTCACTTAAGTTGCTCTGGTTCAGAATCTATTGGTGGCTATTTTGCAATTCCCTGAATTTGAATTTGTATTTTAAAATTAATTTGTCATTTAATGGGAAACAGATCCAAACATTACCAATGGCTAAACTCACATACAGTTTCTAATTAAGGGCACCGTTGATTACTTCATCAACCAAGTAGAGAAGTAATATATCCTCACAGACAGTATTAGGAAAAGCAGGTTATGCTGCATTAAAAAATAAATAAATAAATAAAATCCTCTATCTATCTGAAAGAGAGATTGAGAGAGTGTTGTAGAACATTACAACCTTATGGCATCCTTCCCCCTCCCCCTATCCCTGTTCTCTGGAAATCACTGTAGAACATTATTTTAGAGAATACATGTAACTAAACTGCTGTTACTTTGAGAACAAAGCCAACGCGAACAGTCAACAGTACTTAAAGTGCTCTAGAATGCTGAGGATCATTCATCCAGTATCCCAAACCTTGCAAATGCATGTGATGTGACATAATGCTTTCAGTATAGGACACTGATGCTACTACATTACAGAATATTAACAACACAATAAACCATGTTAGCTTTTTATGTTGTCGCTTGAACATCATAATCTCTTCAATGGTGTAATTCCACACTGTCAGGTAGATTAGGATGAGTGCATATGCATAAATATGTTTTAATTTATTTCTTTATTTAACTGCTTTCAAGACTTGGAACAGAACACATTTTGTAGCTGCAGATCTCTTTGCAAAATACATATAAAATAATGGTGACATATCTATTTGGTTCAGGTTTCAGCTTTTCATGGTGGATATATGCTGTGAATGAAAGACAAAGATACATTTCAGGAGTGCATCATATTGCAATGATATCAATCTAATCTATTATGTACACAACATGGTATTGATAAAGTGAAAGCACTCTAAATAGTACATTCCCTGTGAGGCTAATATTTCTTCTGTATGTGTTTTAGACAAAGGTTGGTAATCATTCAGTCATTAATTGGTGACAGTCGATTTATCACAGCTGGTAGGGACTGCCATGTCTATTGATCTTGGCCGGGGCCTTATTTTTCATCCTTAAATGACACAAATCGTGAAATGTGACTTGTAGGAGTAATGGACGGTTGAGTGCCAATGATCCGTGCTCCTTGTTCGTGTAGGGCTTTTCCCAGCTGTAAAATGGCATGTTACCATTTATCCTGAAAGGTTTAGATTGCCCTAAGAGCAGGGCCGGGGAAGGCTGGTCCTTTGACGCTCGGTTGACCTTTTCTATTTAAAGCTTAATCACTGACAAATGCTTGCATTAATTAGCCACAGCGCACATCGCGGTCCTCACAGTGCCTATGCCTTTGAGCGCTGCCGAACAGGATGGTTGCATGCTGATGAGTGTGTGTGTGTAAGTGTATGTGTGTGTGTATGTTTAAGTGTGTGTATGTGTGTGTGCATGTGTTTGTGGGGTGGGGGCCATGTATTTGTAAGTATATGTATTATTGTGTGAGTGTCCATGTGTGCATGAAAATGTGAACGAGAAATGTGTTGGTGTATCTTTGTGGGACTGTATGCACACATACGTGTCTGAATGTGTGTCTTTGCGTGCTTGCAATTCCATGTGTATGCGCTGTACTGTATGTTTGCGTATGTGTGCTTTCGTCTCTGTGAATGCATGAGCATGTGAGGAGTGTGTGCGTTTGTGTGTAAATGCATTAGTGTGTGAATGTGTGTGTGTGTGTGTGTGTGCATGAGTGTGTGAATGTGTGGTGTGTGTGTGCGCACGTGTGTGTGTGCATGAGTGTGTGAATGTGTGGTGTGTGCGTGTGTGTGCACGCACGTGTGTGTGCGCAAGTGTGTGTGTGTGTGTGCAGTCAAACGCAGCAGCAGTGCTAATGATCCGCAGCCATCGTTTCACACTGCTGGGGGGCTTGGGAGGCCTGCCCTGCCCCGCCCACCTGCTGGTTTCATTTACTGATTAGTAACGGTCTGGCTGTGAGCGGCACAGCGATACACCGGGGGCAGCGCTGAGCGCTCCCTATGCTCCACTCCCCTCCAAAGAGCTGCGGGTCCTCTGAGTGACAGCTGGTGTACCGCCAGTGCTTAATAATAATATGCTCAATATCTCGTCCTTTACACCCATAGCTGGAAATTGTCAGCACAATCTGAATGGCCAAGACTGTGCTCAGTATGGGCAAGGCCAGCATTGCTAACTTACAGAAAATGAAATGTTTATACTGTATCTAGAATGTCCGGTTGCAGATGATTGTTACTATGGCTGATGATTGTGCGTGGCGTGACAGTTTTTTAAGTGCTTCTCCCTCTGATTCTGGTTACACCACCTGCATGGCTACATCATTCCCCCCACGGCACACAAAATGGAAGCAGATGCGTAACAACCCAGTAAAAAAATTTTCACCCAGAATGCATCCCCTTTCTTGAATCATTGTTTTGTATTTCCTTAGAGTCTATGGTGGATCCTGTGCACTACTACTCCCACAATGAGGAAAAATTATTGAGCTTGTGTGATTGTGATGTGTGAATGTTAGGCTACTGGTTAATTTGTAAAGCCCAGCTCAGTTCAAAACTGAAAGCAGCAAGATTCAAAAAAAAAAAAATTAATTATTGTTTTCAAATCAATTTTTGAGTTTACTGAGCTCATCCACATACCTCATTTAGACTCAAGATCTAAGATTTTGAATGTGACAGAAAACAACAGCAGATTTTTTAACACTCGGAAGTTAATACTGAAAAAAATATATATTCTCAAAGCTTCTAGAACCATTTACGTGTGTAATGCTGGGAGATATACACACTTATTGGTCATGGACCAATAAAATGTCCACATTGGAAAGTAAGTCACATACTGTAGCGGTGCTCTAAGTCCTTGGAGATTTTAGGCTCCATTAAGTCCATTATTTGTGTCTACACATGCATTTTTGTGAAACAAAAAAAAAAAAAAAAAACACATGGATGAGTAATAAGAAAAAAGTAAGACCTGAATTATAAAAAAAACTTCTAAAAAAACTAAACTAAAAAAAAGTGAAATATAATTTAGCTAAATAAAACATAGTGGAATAGAATCAGAAAGTTAGCGTAAGTTACATTATTTGTATTTGGTTGAATTTTACAAATCGTTCTTTCAGTGATAATCTTACGGTGTTGTGTGGGCTGGTGTATCATCTGGAATGATCCTAAAAATGCTGATTTGTTCTGATGAACAGTAGTTGGCTTGGTGTACTGGGGTGTTAAGCGTGCCCAGCCCCATGATCAAAGTCCACTTAAAAATACATGAGCATTTAGTGTGTGTGTGTACGTATGTGTGTTTGTGTATGAGTGTGTGTATATGTGTGTGTGCGTATGCATGTGTGTGTGCATGTGTGTGTGTGTGTGTGTGCGTGTGTGCATGGCATACATATGTTACCAGACAAAACCGAAGGTTAATAAAAAGACGGCAGGTACTGAATAATGAGGATGTAGCAGTAAACAGCGGGAGTCTGTGGACAGGCAGCCCAAGCGTGTATGAAATTTTATTCAGTGTCTTCTATAGCTTTGAGGCAGTTTTACTGCTCTGCCTGCAGGCTGATGTTGGCACACTTGTCAGTGAGCTGGCCTGCAGATGAGGCTTCTGCTGTGGGGTGACTTGTTCTCACCAGAACTCCCCTGGGACCTGGAGAGGATTATTATGGTAATACACTAGCCTCCTGCCCCCTCCACTAGCACAGCTGGGCTGGACCCGTCTTAGCAGGCACCGTAGCACCATAGCATCATAGCACCCAGAAATTATAGCAATCTGTTCATAGGAGTGCGGGGTGTGTGTGTGTGTGTTGCATACGCTTATTATGTGTAGCATGCTTAAGATATTACATTCTGGTGCAAAATAAAATACAAAACTGGTTATGAATGTCATATGCCATTGATATGTTCTATATTCTCCTTCTCTCTCTCTCTCTCTCTCTCTCTCTTATATGCTATCTATCTATCTATCTATCTATCTCCTTTATCTGTGTGTGCTTGAATACATGTTAGAATAAAGTGTTCAGTTTTACTTTAAAATGTTTTTGTACCTGACTATGAATTATGGCAGAATATAGAACATATTTTTTTTCTTTCCCTGCCCTCCTCTTGACAGGGTAGGGAAATGACAATGTGGAGGCCATGTTTGTGATGCCTAATATAAGGTTCCTTCTTAGTATTTTGGAGGTTTAATGGAGTTGTGGTTGTTTCAAGTTTTTGCTATGACTGAATCGTCAGTCATGTGAGAGTGGAGACAGCAGTATGGAACTTTCTCATGCAGTTCCATTCCCAGCATTTAGGGGTAGCATCCAAAGGCCGAGAGAGCCAGAGAGGTGGACACAGCTGATGACGTGCTGATGGTAGCCTGCACACAAGCATTATCCTTCATGGGCATCAGTGACCGTGCCTCTCAGTGATCGCATACATTTTATCCCAAGCCTAGCTATGCTACTCAAACCTTCCTGTCGCATAGAAATCTTCCAATAGGACGGTCTGCAGCTGAGGAACAAACCGCACATGCTTTATCCATCAAAGAACTGCTCTAAATAGAGTAACATGTGACTGGTACTTTCAGTGAACCGCTCAACAGCTAATGAATATCAAAGAGCCAACATGTCTGAAGTTGGGAATACTCATTAAGGCCCAAAATTTCATCCTGTCTTTTTCAGGTCTATTTTCAGGGCCCAACATGATTTTTTAACATGGTGTAACAAGGGTATTAATAGTCAAAGCCGATCAATTACTGTAAACCTAGAGAAGTGATGGGTCTGTGGAACATTCTGGGATAGAATATTAAAAATACATAATACTTCATTATTTCACCCAGTCATGGCTGAAGTTGTGAGTCGCTTCTCCCTCTCTCTCTGTCTCTCTCTCTCTCACTCTCTCTTCCTCTCTCTCACATACACACACACACGCACACTCTCTCTCTCTCTCCCTCTCTCTGTTCTTTGCCAGATGGGAGAGGGGAAGTGAGTGCTGCAGAATAGAGTAACTTGATCCATCTGACATCTTCGATAAAGGGCACTGACACTGCCTTTCACTTATTTATTTATTTCAATTTTTTAAGCAGACAACAAAGGACATTACAGAATTATCAATGCACATAAATAGCAAAGGATGTGTCCTCAGTCTCCATTAAAGATGGACATACAGTGTAAATACTGTGTTTGCGTGTATGTGCATGTGTTTTAACTCAGCTAGATGCAGTGCTCAAATCCAGCTCTTACAGAAGCAATACACTTACAAGGTATTTGTTTCCCCCATGCTAGGAGCTTATTAATTATTTGTGGCCACTTGACTTCATATTGTGATTCTGGTGGCCTGGTCAAGGATTATAATTACCACTTTGCTGTTTGTGTAGTATTTATCTTTCCTGTTCTAAGAGCTGCATTACCCCTCGGCATCTCTCTCTGCCTCTTTCTCTCTCTCCCTCTCTCTCTCCATCCCCGTACACAGGACCAAAAGTGCAGCCACATCATTTATTGATAAGACAAAAAGAATGTAATGAAATTATCAATGTTCTTGAATTAATTATGAACATGATTAAGAAAGCTAAAATCTCAGGAGTGGGGGGATCTCATTACCCATGCAGTCTTAGGGATTGCTTTTCATTCAGAGCGAGAAAAAGGCTTTGAGCAGACACACTTCCTGCATTTTCCTCTTTTTTTCCCTCTCTGTGTGTGCGTTTTGTTTTTGTCGTCTACTCAAAACCTCGCGCGGTGGCATTCCCGGGCCCCAGTCTCTTTCTTTCTTTGTTTTGCTTTGGGTTTTTTTTTTTCAATCTTCCTTTTCCATTTTTTTAAAAGAAAAACTCCCCGCTCCTTTTGCTTGTTTCTAAACTATTTCCCCACTCTTTGATGGGGAGGGGGTCTTCCGTACTTTTTTGTCTGTTTGATGGGACGCCCCCTAACCCCCTGGTTAACGGCCTGCCGTGGTCCATCGAGCCTGTGGATAAGCCTCTCTGCGCCTGTTCCCTGTGCTGCAAGGGGGCCGTACCCTCCAAAAAGCGCTCACTGCAGGTAAGTGACAAGCCCAGACTTTACTGTGCGTGGACCGTTTAATGCGGAGCTGCATTTACTGTTCCAGTGCTCCTATAGTGCATGTCCTGTCAGCTATCAGTGGGGAAAGTGCTGTTCGGAAACTAGAGTTAGCAGCCGTATCATAAATCTATCATTGTAAGTACTACAGTGCCACTCGAAACAACAGTGTTATTCAGGCACGTCTTTGTCGGCTGTAATGAAGTAAATAGCTGGAATTAGCTATGATGTATTTATTTTTTGGGACAATTTGAGTTACAGGTCCCCACAGATCCCTTCATTGTTTCTAAATGGTTTAGGATGTTGTGACATTCCAGCAGAAAATGGTCTCATAGCAGTTCAAAATCCCACGGCATCATTTCTATTAAATGTAATTTCAATCTGAATCTATGCCATCCAGATCATGGATGGTAAATGTTGTAGTTACTGTTATATTTAGAATTTATTTTAATAATACTTCTTGGATTTTGTTACTCATTGTAATTGATTGAGTGGCTAAGATATTTATTTCAACTGTGATACGCATATCTGTTCCTCAAATCAGTCAGGCAATGTTGAGAGAAAAAGCAATTATAGAAATCAAATCAAATGTAACACCATGCAACAGTTGTACTTCTACTATTAGCACAGCATCAGAACAAGAAAGGAGTATACTGGTGTATTAATTCTGGGACGTTTTCTGTTGGCCAACTTTCCTAATGACTATTTCGCAGCTGAATCAAAAGCAACAGTCTCTGTATTGAATGCATTTGCTCCGGTTTAACTGAATGGCTGCTTTACTTTCTAACCATGTAATTTGAACTAAAACTAAAATGAAAACAGTTCCAGCACATTAAAAATGACACCACAAAATCATATTTCACATTATCTACTGTAGGTGGGAATCAAGCTCAACATGTGGATTCCACCTCTTGAATAATCTCCACATTGACTAAATGAATGTGCATATTTTGATAATGGCTAAAGTAGGCATGTCCTTCATCTGATCCAGATCTATCTATGCTGATGTACAATAATTATTGAATCTAGGTATGTGCACATAACAGTGTATTCCAATAAACAGCCTTATGATAGTTCAGGGTTCAGTGCAGCAATTTTATTACCTAAAACTGTGTTCATTTGCTTGTACTTTGGAGTTTGTTGAATCTGCTATGTGAGGCTATTTTCAGATAATTGAAATGCAATGATCGTAGTTCAGTGTTTTATTTTATTTTTGTGTACTTTTAAAGTCATGTCTCATATATATAGGATATGACTTACAAAGTATAACTACAGCGTTAAAAATGACTATATTTGCAACACACAGGCTCCTATAAAGGTTTATTATTCAGATGTTAAAAGATCTTTTAAAGGATTCTGTCATATGGCGATCTTAATTAGTTAAAAATACTGAATTAATTGTGGTTACGGATCATAAAAGCTATAATATTTATGTTTAGGATTACTTTCCCCCCCTTGTTTCTAAAGGACCTGAATTATAGCTTTATAGCTAGAAGTTAAGGATGGATATACCTATGAATCCTAACTTGCTTCATTGCATAGCATGATTCATCGCCTAAACGCAGTATAGTATCACGTGTAGGTGTGACATTGCAGTTCACAGTGGTTTTCAGTTCAGACATTAGCCTTATGATATGCATGGCACAATTTCCACTCTGTATTATCTCATTGTTTATCAGTTGTACTCACATCCAGTATATTTAATTTCTTGCTTTTCTGTAACTTTTTTTTTTTTGTTCTTGTTACTGGTGTGAAATGCATTTAATGTATCAAACTAAATCAGTATTGAATGCCATTCTGGATAGCCTGGCAAAATAACTAACTAAATAGTTAAATAGTGTTCTGACATTGAATCACATGGGGAAAGCTATTTCAACCACAGTTTCAGGGTATGGAGCTATTAAAGGTCAAGAGAGAAGAATGCTTTTGCCCCGTGGGCAGTAGACTGGAGATTGTTGTGCTGAAACAGAACCATACAGCAATAAGGGTACTGTGTACAACTAAGAGTGAAATCTTAATCTCTATAATAGAAGCAGAGCTCACATTGGTTCCTAAATTTATCCTTAAAAGTAAAGCATACATGAAAATATTCATTTTTACATATTTTACGTATGTGTGTACAAAATATACATATATCTATTTTTAAAAGTGTGAGCAATATATATATATATATTTTTTTTTTATTGCAATGGTATTTTTAATTATGCAAGAAATGTAAATGATTAAAAGAAAATTATATTCAAGATTCATGAACACTAATCAATGACAGGGGAGTACATAAAAGAATATTATTGCTTTCATAAAAAACAAATAATATTCTTGTTTGACACTTAATTCAGGAAATGGCTCACAATGGTTTACATTGCCTATAAACGTAGCCTATTTACACCATTTGATATTTACTGAGGCAGTTCAGGCTATAGACCTTAGCCAATGATGGAATACAAAAGTGTCATTCAGGATTTAGTCTCAGAACTTTCTGGTACCAAAGCCAGTTTCTGTAGCCCATTTACTCCTTGCTGCCCCAGCAGGGCACTGCTCCTTCACCAATGTGGTGCAGAGGTGAATGGGGGATGGGATCCATGCAGGAAAGGGTTAATGGAAGTTCTGTAGGCTTCAGGGGGGATTGATCTGGGTATTGGATCGCACGTAAAGCCACTGTTACTGGATATTACCCCAGCTATCGGCCCCAGCTATGATAGGAGCAGATAAGAGCTGCTTAGCAAAGGCCACACTCCTGGAGGGAGATACGGTTTCCTATCCCTCAGGGAGTGACAACCACATGCTGCTAGCTCAGGAACTTTTACTCCAGCCGGAGTAAATTCAATGCTTATCAAGTTACCAGCCCCCAAACTACGCGAGTGCTTAACTGCTCTCATTAGAGGGCCTCTGCAGAAAGATAGTTGCAAAAGAGTAATTAAAATGTACCTGTTTTCCACAGATAACAATTCACATTTTTTTGTAAGTGTACAAAAAGGCTAGCGTAAGGTACTGCACCTTTTGAGATAAAACAAAATGGCCGGTTTTAAAGGACATATAGATGTGTTTTTTTTTCAACCTGTCTTTACCAGACAGCAATATCCTGCAGTATTAACTAATTCTGCAAATGTGAAGAGATTTGGGCATATATTTTATTGTGACAGATCTGTGTTTAGCATCATCATTATATTGCCAATTCTGTCACATCTCGACACCTTAGGATAAACCAAGCTGCCCTGCATGATGGTAGAGTGGGAGAGTAAAAGTAACCAATACTAGTGATTTCGTAACCCGTCGCTAAACTTTTTCAACCCAGCAAACAGACAGAGAGGAAAAAGAAGAACATGCAAAGGTCACGTTCATAGTCATAGCGCTTCCAAACGAAACTAATGATTAATTAATGACTGCACAGCCATTGTGGTTTGGAAAATAAAATGAAAATAAAAATGAGAAGTCTTCAGAGCTTTCAGGAGGAGGGGGAGAGAGCGTGCGCGCAGCTATAGAGACGTCAGCCGCGGAGCCGCTGCTGGGCTGCTTCGCCGAATTAGCCACATAGCATCTGGTGCCGGCTGCCTGCCAGCTACAACAGCCCAGATGGCCTGTTTAGCGGGGTAATTATTTCGACACAAAACTCTGATACCCCACCCCGCTGGGCCCCGTTCCGCCGGTTTAAACGCACTCGCCGGCTTTGTTAGAAACTTCTTTTGACCCAATAAAACGCCGGTGAAAACTTGGGTAACATAATCCCGCTGCCTCTCGGGTAGATGCGGCAGACCCCGAAGATGTGGGACAGGTGCAATATTAATCCACTGATGTTTCTTTACGCAGATAAATAAATAAAACCTTGTCTTTATTAAATGGGTGTGAGGGGGATATAAATTTTCCTGGAGTGCCCCGTATGGCTTTCTTTTGAAGGCTGACACATTTGAGGGAAAAGTCGTTCCAGTGTGTTAACTTTGTCAGCTTTTTTTTGCTTGTCTAAACGACCCATCCCAAACTACCACTCCGCTAACAACAAAGACTTCATAAAGAAGACTTCATGGGATTCATGATTCATGGAATTGTGTGACTGTGGCCAGAGCAAAACCTATATAGTCAGCTGCCATTCCTTTCATTTGGGAAATGGGTTTTAATCTTTTGGGGCTTGTGTTGACCATGCTACAGGTAGGCAATGGTATAGACAGCAACCAAACCAAACATCCATCCATCCATTATCTATACCCACTTATCCTGGGCAGGGTGGCAGGGGGTGCTGGAGCCTATCCCACCGTGCATTGGGCGAGACTCAGGAATACACCCAGGCTGCCAATCTATCACTGGGCACACACTCCATTAACTCACCATTCACTCACATGCTCATACCTATGGACAATTTAGAGTCTCCAGTTAGCCTACCTGCATGTCTTTGGACTGTGGGAGGAAACTGGAGTAGCTGGAGGACATGGGGAGAACATACAAACTTTGCATAGAAAGGCCCAGGCAGGATTTGAACCCCGGGCCTTCTTGTTGTGAGGCGGCCCTGCCACTCACTGCACCAAACAATTTAAATATAATATAATATAATATAAAGTGCTGGGGTACTGTGAGGCCCAATGCGAGATCTATTCAAGGGCCCCAAATCACTGGGAATGCCCCTGAACTGAAGGATTGACATTTTTCTACATATGTTATATGTGGACCTCTGTTTCTGGCGGGTAGTGGGCTCAAGATCCAGTAAGATCAAAGGAGTTCTTCAATAAGATCAGAGATTCCATCCTATTTTTACAATATGTTATCTGACATCTCGAAATTTGAGAATGGTCTCCCAAAACTAGAAACGAGCCCTTGGAGTAATAGCAGCAGAGTTTTTCCTTGAAAATACAAATTAAAAAAGACAGTCATGGAGCCAATCATGGTAAGAAAAAAGAGAGGGACATTCACTCAGAGAAAACATTTTTTTTTTCTTACAATTTCTGACAATAGAGTAAGACAATTAGTCTAGCTATACACTGTTGCAGATAGATAAAACCTTATTAAAGAGCTTAGCACGTATTTCAGCCAGAGGGAATGGTCAAATTCCTTGTCATGGATGTACTTTTTGCTCTACTTATTATCCCACGCATAATTCTCTATTAATTTCATCAGGCGCTGCCATATTTTCACAAAAAAGTAAACAAACAGAGTTTGGCGTCTCGTTGCCATCGTGATCACCATGCATTCTTCTGCAGATATGATATATTAGACTTCCACAGTTTATGGTCATAGCAGCTCTTTGCAAGAATTTGGCCCAAAAATTGTGACACTGCCTGCAACATTTCTGTCTTCTGTCGGATGCTAAGATTAGCTAAAACAGCCACTCATGAGCATGTCACAGTAAGAGATCTAAGAGGAACAATTTTGGCTCACAACATAAGAATCATGAAATTTGCAAATTTTGTCTGGGACTGTAATTTCGTGGCAAATATTGCAGTGTATATCCACCTTAAGTGAGCCAATCACACGTGTATTAGTGCTCCAAAAGGCTGACATCATCTTCCCTGCTGGACAAGCTGACTCTTGCCCACACTTCTGAATCTCACTATATAAATCCCCCCAGAGGAAGGGAGACTGGCATGACACAGACAGAACTAAAGCTCTTCTCGTGTGAAAGGACGGTCAAAACGGGGGCGCGCGATTGGCCGACAGAGCCCTAATCCGGCCCTGCCTCTGAAGCAGGAGCACGCCGGCTCTCGTGTGAACTCCCGAGCAGCCCCTTCAGCACACAGATTTCTCAGCGCTCGACTTCTCTCAGATGTAACGAGCCCGGCTCTCAAAGAGCTCGAGCAGAGCGATGCGTCTCCCCTTCATGTGTGTTTGCAGACTGAGAGAGCGTGTGATATAGGCTCCGTTTCCCGCTCTTTCTGGGCCTGCTGGGGATTCTGGGAAGGTTGTCACATATTTGTTCGCTTAATGTTCAGATGGAGGTTTTTTTTTTTACAGTGAAGTGTAAAAGATGAGATTCCTTTAGAGTTTGCTGTTAAGCGCACTGTTTGATTCCTCACTGCAGGCAGTCACTTGGCCTGACAAATTGTTCAGACGATAGAAGGCAAATCTGTGCATTAATGGAAAAGAAAACCTGCTGTAACATGAAACAGCTCCATGTCAATGTATTTTGTAGGGGATTGTGTGATCTTTTTTATTTGTTTATTTATTTTTAAATATAGCTACAATCGTTTTGTCACTCAGTGGGATTTGAAGAAGATGCCTTGAGATGGGAATGAATAAACAACCACCAAGACCGCTAATTATAAACCTCTTTGTAAACTCAATACAGTAAATTCACCTATTTTCACAGTTATGAAGCTCTTTCCTTTGGTAAACTTGCAAATAAAGTTGATCTCCAGCGTAATTATGTACTTTCCCTTCATTTTGAGTTTCACTTATTCAATCTAAATTCTGTTTAATCACATTGTCCAAGACGCAATCAACATTTAGGCACTTATTGTGTTTTTCCTGATAAACACTGTTTGTACAATCTCTAAGTTCATCAATCACCAAAATTAACTGAAATTTGTTTCTGAAGAAAACAAAAACATTTGCATGTATTTGTAAGTCAGTGATAAGCACAAATGTCTATTGAATCCAAACAATTAGCTTACATTAAGTTTTGGAGCTGAAAAACTGAAGGTTCAGCAAAAAACTAAAAAAGTAGTTTCCACTAGTTGCTAACGCTAGCCGAATCATTAGTTTGTAATTTGCAAAGAAAATAAAAAAATAATGATATTAAAAACAAATCATAGTTACACAATTCAATAATCATGAAGTCTAAGCAAAGGAAAACACACGCCAACACCCATATACAAGCGCGCGCGCCCGCACGCACGCATGTACGCACACACGGACACACACACACAGCCAATAAACGGGGCCCACTCAATAAGGGCGGCACAGTGCAAGGTGCAAGCCCCTTAGTGATAACCTACTGACTTCAACATTATAGGTCTTTGTGCTGGAATTGAGTCTTACATCTTGATCAATCGGCCCTGTCAGTGAAGAGTAATGTCTCTTCTCCCCTCCTCTCCCTGAGGCTCCGCCCCTCCCCCATGGCCCTCTGAGCACAGGATCGAGTCCATCAGGGCCCCCAGAAGGGGGTACAGGGATGGAGGGTTGGGGGGGGGGGGGGGGGTAAAGACAGGACAGGACCACCAGGACTAGGAAAGGGCTGCCTTCCCTTCCCCCTGCGTATATGAGAAGAAATGATACACTCCGCTCTGTGGCTATGGGAGGCTGAGGCCTGGGTTCAAACAACATCTGTGCTTGGTTTTGACTCGCACATAAATTCAAGCTATTGCGTATCTCAAGAAGAAGAAAAAAGTCACTTTTCTTCGGGGATTAAAGTTTCTTTGACTCGCAAATTAATTTATAGCTTAGAATTATTGCAATCTTTCTGCAGAGTTTTGATATATCGAAAGACCCATGGCAGGACAGCCTGTTTTGTATTGGCTATATGTTAGTGTTAACTTGTTTCAAAAGGCATTTCAACTGCATAATGGTTTATATAGTAAAAAAACACAGAACAGCAGGAATATTTATTACTTAGTTTTAATAACAGAAACGTCAGATGGAACAGTATTATTGAAGTACAAGGTCCTGGAATGCAAGTGCAATGTTTTTTTTTTCTTCAGCCGGAATCCAGGCGAAGACGATGTGATGGTCTTAAATCTAAATTTCCTAGACCGTACGTCAAAGAGGTGTGCCACTGAGAGTGTGCAGAACATCCGAGCCGTGACATCACATATCCTGTCAAACGTGGACCGAAACAGATCAAACTATGAGTGCCCCAAAATCCACATTCACTTCAGGCAAACAAGACATGCTGTACATGTGTCTTCTCTCTTTGTGTGTGTGTGTGTGTGTGTTCCCGTGCTGCTTAATTCAAATTGGGCTACAAAGTCCACACACAAGACCTCCATTGCCCGATTGAAAAGGAAACTACGAAAGCCTGCAGACACTGTGGCCCTCCCAGGGTAGGAGACCCCAGCTCTACATACCATGTAGATAGGTGTACATGTGTGCGTTCGTGTGTGCATATGTGCATGTGCAAAAGAAAGAGGAAAAGAGAGAGGGAGAGAGAGTATATATGTTTGTGTGAAACTTTCCTCAGAACAAATAAAATAATGATTGACAGAGACATTACAGGCCTTGCTTTAATTCCGTCTTTATTGCACAGGCATTTATCACAGTAATGGGCTAAACTTTTGCTTATGCGTGGCAATTAAGAGTTCTTTGTTGTGCTGAGTTTTGTGCTTTAGGATTGGGAGGCAGTTCCAAGCCTTCCCCCCGAACTGGCAAGTTGGGGGGGCATGGAAGTTAGGGGCAGTCATCGTTGATGAATTAGTGGCGATAAAGCAATACCCATGGATCACTTTTACCACCAGACCCCTCCTTTCTGCCCCCGCTGCCACCCCCCAAAAGAGTGTCCCATCTGCTTAGGGGATTTCTGTGTGCAATACGCAGCCATAGCAGGATAAGCACACCATTTTCCTGTCAATACATTCCTATTAGCCTCCCAGATCCATACATTACAGAGCTGCAGGCCTGCAGTTTGCTTATCTGCGCTCCAGAGCGGGCTCTTTGATTTATCTAACTCCCAGGTTAATGAGACAGGGAGCCCAGAGTGGCTCCAAGGGTAATGTACTCCTGTATAAAAATGCTTAGGAGGGATCAAGTGCTAATCCATAGTAGACTAAAAAGCCTGGGACTTCAGCAAATGTCGCACTTCTTAATCCCCAAACTCAAGACACTAACAGCCCTATTTTCTTTTTGGAGTTTAGAGGCTTGCACTGCTACGATTGTGCAGAACAAATGCACAGCAAATGCAGCAAGGTGAATGGAAAATCTATTTGGTCCCAGAGCAAATGATATTAAATGAGTAAATGCGAAAATTATATAATTTTGTTTTTATGTGCAGTTTACACTGCACCTTGCCACCTTCTAAAAATGATTAATAACATGAAAATGGGGCAAAAATTCACGTGCATATCAGACCTGGAACAAATAACCGTATGAAAACGTTAACCCTTCAAAAACCAGTCGGATTCCTGAAGATTACCACTGACAGATTTTAAATTCAATGTTTACCTCCATCTAAAGGGTTAAAGTATTTCATACATATTCATACATATTTGACCAAGGTCTCGCTCAGACGCCAGACACCATGCTTACAAAGAGCTTCAGGTTCTGGCTATGGGCACAAATATAATATTCAGTACATCTGCAGTGCTCATATATTGGCATTTATGTCCCTCTTGCTGCAGATTGGTATGTGCTGAAACATAATAGCATTGCACTTTGTGGGCGCAACCATAAATGTGTCCTCAGTTTAGTTGAACCTACCGTGACCTGTAGCTAAAGCAGTTTCATGACTGCAAAGAACACCAAGCTCACTCTATTAGAAACAATGCTGTTTCTTTTCGTAGGATATAGTGTGAACTTTATTAATTTCCTTGTAACATTAATTTTAGTGAACTTTCAACCACTCTTGATTTGGAATAATAATAATAATAATAATAATAATAATAATAATAATACATTTGAATTCCTTACTATTACTGGGTAATACACCATTATGCCTCAATGGACTGTCCTGGATATCAAGGTGATCGGTGAAAACCACAGTGATTAAAGTAACTTCTTTACAGATTCCCAGGGGTCATGACCCAGAAGTGATGTCCCATACTAATCCCTAACACAAACTATTGAAGAGCTGTTGACTCCATGCATTTCAGCTATAGACGATAGTTATTGAAATGTAAATGGCCCTGCTGATACCTCATTAAACTGCCATAAAACGTCTGGTTTGGAGTGAAATTGCTTATTGATTACATCATACTGTTAACTGTTTGAAGGACAGCACCTTATTGCGTTTCCCTGTCTAAAGCGCGTAGATCAGGCACGGAACACACTGAGGGAATCCCCACTTGGGCCAGAGTGACAGGGCGAGAGGGGTGTACTACCATTAGTCTCGTAAGCTTCTTCGTTTGTGCTTTGTGTCACTCATTTTCCCCCCAAGTACACATACTAGACCCATATAGACCCATTGAAGAGAGGGGTCCAGGAAAGTGTTTTTGACTCCAGTGGGAACACGGACTATGTAATCTGGCAGCGAATGGCTTCTTAGGCCCAAGGCAGCATGGGAAGGGTTTTTACCCCCAGAACCAATCCTCTGAAATGCTAATGAGACTGTTGTCTGAAATAAGACCAAGTGTGAAAAGGCCTTTATTAGGCTTGAATGTGACAGCAGTGTAGTACAATGGTTTAGGGAACTAGGTTTGATTCCCACATGGGGCACTGCCAGTCATGCCCTTGAACAAAGGTACTTAACCCAAATTGCTTCAGTAAATATCCAGAGTGGCAGCTAAATGCTTGAATACAGCTGTGTAAATGGTCGTACAGTACTAGTGGTTCATAGCTGAGTTGTTTTAGGCCTGGCCCTGCCAATGAGAATGCAGAATGAATGGTAGGAAACTATGGTATGACAGCACCATAAAAGGGGAGCAAACCAGATAAAATTTTTACCCAGAGGAACCACATATCTGTTAGCATATTTAACCTGCACCACTGTAGGCCTGCAAATAAGTTATTAAGTAAGTAAGTAAATAAATAAATAAATACATACCCCAGATTTGGCTGAGATTTAAGCAGCTCCACATGGCTTGAGAAACAAGATGGCTGGCTCTACTTGACTCCCTCCAAACTGCTTTAAAGCCCATCACATATGGCTAATCCCTGAGCTTGTTTTCCAGCTGGTTTTATTATACAAATTAAGGGGGAGAAACATGTCACAGTCTTACACACTCTTGCCTCTGGCAGGTATATTGTAGATGCTGATTGCTAACTGCCTTGTAATTAGTGTGTCTCAGAGCGAGAGGCATGAATATATCTGGTGGGGCCAGATATTAATTACAGTATATTTCTTTCCACAACTGACACAATATTGTAGTGCTGTATGTACCCCAGAGCTCAACAAATTCAGATACATCCAGTTTCTCAGCAGATTATATCTAACTGATGCATGGTCAACAGCTGTGTTAGCCCACAGCTTAAAAATGTTACTTAGTAGTTTCCAAGACAGCTGATGAATGCACTGATGTTTTTAAATAGAGCGTGTTGAAACATTGTGGTAGCCGAGAACCTTCACGTTCCTCGGATATTTGCTTTGTCATGAAGCTTGTATATATATTCAGTTGTTTGTCATGGACATTGGCACATGGTTAAATGCATGTTTGTTCCACAAAAGACTGTTAAGGGAGCACATTTAGGTGATTGGTTAACTCAATTAGCATTGCCTGTGTTAATCTGTATAATTGATCATTTTTGTTTTCAAAAACTGTAATACTGGAGACTGCTAAAGCCTGTAGAATACTGCATTAGAATACAGGCTATAGGAGACAACTTGAGGCATTTTCATAACTGCGGGTTTAGAAATGTAACATCACATATATACTTTTAAAAAATAAAAATAAATAAATAAATAAATCTTTTAGCATTAATTTCCTTGACTCAACAAATGAGACCAGTTAGTTCATTTTCTGGTTCTAATATGATTGTTAAATAAAATATGTCTGTTATCAAAAAATGAAAGACACATTCATTATGTTTTACCTTTGTTCTGAGCAATGCTATTATTGCATCTGAAAAGTATGTGAATTTATTTTCATTATTAAATTCATGCAGACCCTGTAATTGGTATTCCATATCCAAATTCGGTGTCCAAAGCAAAGAGGAAGCTATGATCTTACAGATGCGATACAGCCTGAATGCGTCTCCGTTATAAATCATACTAACGAACTGCCAAATACCCAAATTATTCATCTTAAAGAGAATAATATATTTGTGTGGTAGACTGTGTGTTTGTTAGAGACTGAGAAAGCTGCATGTCTTCAGATAAGAATTCAATAGAATGCTTTTACTGCCCTTATGAAAATGGAATTAAAATAAATATATGGTTAATGCGTGGAATAAGTAAACATGTACGTGTGTGCGTGTGTCTGTATGTGTGTGTGTAGTATATATAATTATATACCCCAATTCAATTCAAGTTCAGTTCAATATCTATTCATTTTTGTGGTAGGCCATACCTGCCCTGAGTTCCAGGGTCACTAAAATGAGCTTAGAAATGTTGGCTATCTGTAACATCCTGACTTTTAAAGGAATCCATCTTGTAGCTTGGTATTGTATATTCCTTTGGCTCAGGTTTGCCATATCCGTTCACAGTCATCTCCTCTTTAAAGCCCATTCAAGTCACATTGAGGTGTTGTACACGGCGTACATAAACGCAGAAATTCAGCGTGCGGACCCTTTAACAAGGAGAGGGCGTCCATATATTGCGCAGCGGTGACAATTCTTAAATTACTCCGGCTTGTTTTACGAGGGGATGAGAGGCCGCCCGTTTCTGGTTTTTCCCCCCCCTCGTCCAATGAGGGGGTGCTGATGGGGGAATGACCCTTTGCTTTCCTAAACACACGGCAATCTAATTTGGTCCGGCGCACCAATTACGGGCCTCGGCGGAGCACTTTGCTGCGACACGATCGAGTCGCAATAGGATTAGGAGCGGTGGCAGCCGGGGCGCCGGGGAAGATAAACGCGGCCATAAGATCGCGGCTCCCTCGGCTGAAGCGTATGTAAACAAGCGGCGGAACCTCTCGCCGGGCAGACGGCGGCGGGCTTTCACTCAGCCGGCCTGGCAGGTAACTGGCGCTTTCGGAAACGAAGGTGCGGTGGCGGCCGCTTTAAGTGAGACGCGTCCCTCATTCTCACGCCGAATGACGTCATTATTCACGTTTGTTCTGAATCGGGAGTCTGAATGCAATAATTGGTTATTATGTTGCGAGGGGCAGCTGCTTTCTAAATCGTTAACACACACTGGGTTTGCCCCGCAAACCCTCCTCAGACTCCTGGCTGTCAAAGCAGATGATCCTGACGCGAAAGTGATTTCCGTAATGTGGAAAGTGAGCACCATAGACATGTTCTGCCACGTGGTTATGATTGGATTCTGCTTGAATTTTTGATGCTGGCTGCAGTGGCCTGCAAACAGGTTCACTCTCTTTAAGAAGCTGTGAAACAAATGAGACATACTAATCCATGCAGATTTATAAATGAACAAATGCTTAACACTGGGTTCAGTCAATACCGTATCTGTAAGTGTAAGGCTTTTTAAACTTGGCAGTATTTTTGCATTTGCTGTTGCCCTATCTATAGGCCACTACCTAACCTCACACAGGTTGTAGTTCAGCTCATAAAACCCATTCTCTGACCTCAACCATGGACACCACCATTAAAATCTTCTCACTGCCATTTCGGGCAAGATCTTCTGGCTTTGCTTGGCTGACCATAAAAATAATCAGCAAGTACTGATATCTCTTGCACTTGCTGTATTCTGTACGCAGTAAGAAACAAATCACAGAGAGAGAGAATGAGAGGGAGATAGAGGGGAATAGACATGCAGAATATATCTCTATCTCTCCCTTATCTCTCGCTCAATTAACAATAAACGTAGGTGCTCTTATTTGTCTTCACTGACAGAAAGAACATGAGCTACAAATGTATATATATATATACGCACTGTACAAATGGACCAACCCAGCCAAGCCGGGCACTGGGTGTCACTCACTGGAAATTCTGGTGAAACTTTCGAACCCAGGTCATCCCTTACATTACTTTACACACAATGCAATACTTCAGCTGCCTGGAAAGGTTTAGCGGTTAAAAAAGAAGACCTCTCTTCTCATCTATCAAGGTCACGAATGAAGACATCATATCTCCGATTACCACTCAGATTTAATACTGGCCTTTTATCTCACAAATTAAAACAGATAAATTTGAAAACAAAGCCACACTGAAAGGTCATCAGTTCTGTGTTGTTCTAAATCTAATTACCTTATTTATGGAGATATTACCCAGGGGCTAGATGGCTATAGATTTTCCAGAAAGAGCTTCCTCTTTTTTTGCGCTGCAGTTTTAATTTACACAGCGTAATACCAGGAAGTGTATATTAATTAGCGGGTATTATAATCCCAGTGTGACTCCAGCCACATGCTGGCTAAGCTAACTGAGGCAGTGCTCGTGCAAGTGCAGATGCAGCCCTATGCCTGGAGATTGCACATGAAAGGGATGTGTGTCTGCAGGGCACGAGCAACACAGGACAGGAAAGGCAGCTTCGGTTCAGTCTCATTTAGTCTGCGCACCTCAAACAGCTATGCTACTCTCAAGACATTTTGAGTGAATGAGTTGTTTTAACCACTTTGAAAAGCCAGAAGGAACCTGGTGCAATTTACATGTTTTGTGGTTTGCCAGTTATGAGTATATATGGAATCATACTGATTCTGAATATTTATTTGTTTATTGGTTTGTTTGGACCATGGCCATTGTTCTTAACTTTCTGAACAAAGAATACTAACACCTACTTCTGAGAAACAAAACTTAAGAAGAGTATTTCTGCAGTACCAATGTGCCCATTCATTGCTAACATACCAATTCACCAAGTGCTTTTTCACAGATGTTTATAGATTTTTTTTTTTTCACACCTACATTAATTCGCATCTACTCCAGCAATGTGTTGATGTTTAAGCATATGGATTGATATTTTGTAAAGCTCGAAATTCAAAACAAGTATTTGTGTGTATTGCACTTTTTATATGTGTATATTTAGTGCCTTAACATAAATTTAGCTCATATGTAGACAAAGCATGTATTAATGAATTTGAACACAAATACACAGTGTATTCAATTTGCAATGCTCTGGAGTGAAAGAAAAATGCAGGTATCTCCATATTGATTACCTTTTGCTGTATCAAACTAACTTCAGCTGTCAACTATCAGCTCCCATTATCAGTTCTATTCTACAATGTAATTTCTCTGTTGTCTGGACATTACGTGTTATTGTTGTACAACCAGCTTTCGATGAAGCGCCTAGCTTTCAGATGAACCTGAGATGAGCTCCTAGCTTATCTGGTACAATACATTTCAACTACTGGAATTCCTGTTACAATTGAACAGAACAAAAAGAGTGTGTGTGTGTGTGTGTGTGTGCAGGAACAGAAGGCGTTGCTGGGTGATGTAATTGTTCTTTATTTAGCTCTGTACATCAGTCTGCGACACTGTAATGGCAGAGTATTCTATTTCTCTCCTGGCCCTGCTGTGGGAGAATGGGAACCCCTCTCTGGTTACCGGGCAGCTGAGGGGACAGATCCATTTACTTCGCCAAGTTCATTGATCAGGGATGAGTGTATGCTCTCTCTCTCTCCCTATCTCTCTCTCTCTCTCTCTTGCTCGCTCACTCAGTCCCTCTCCCTCTCTCTCAGTATGGTGTGCAGCCTTCTTATTGATTCTTAGTGATTCTTAGCCTTTTAGCGATAGCCTGTATACAAGTCTTTAACCTTCTTACATTGGTTTGCATTATTGCACAGTGTAGCTGAATTCCACCCAACTGACGTTTTAAGAGTCAGAATGATTCATGATCATGCCCTTGGTGTTGCTGCAGTGAATATGAAAAATATTTTCCATTCATTAGTACAAAACATTTAATGATATCTGGATAGCTCCCAATTATGAATTGTTCATTTATGTTGTCTGTTCAGGTGAAATGCAACTGTGCACACTACAGGTTTACCTTGAGGATATTAAATCAGCTACATTAACACCCTACACAACAAACATGGTTTCTAATGTGAGTTACCCTTAGAAGGCTACACTTTCATGCTCTTAGAAGGCTATGTCACTGGACCCTTTGCTAATGCAGTTAATCAGTTGGCTATAGTGTATTTTTATTACCTGAAATTAAAGCATTTAGTAGATTATTTTATTCAAAGCAAAGTAAACAGCTCTGTTCTTACATACAAGGCATTTACACTGCCAGATGTGCACAGAAACAAGTTTGATGCTTAAGCGTAACATGGCATGGTCCCACCTTCAAAAGAAACAGACCGAGAATCCAACCTGCTTGAGTTACAAGCCCAGTTTGCCAAACATTATGTTACACTGGCCTGTTAGTGCTAAACAGCCATGTTGCATAGAGCTAATGGTAATAATCAATTGTACAGCACACATTTTTCTGTTTAGCAATAACCATTAGGTCTGTATTTGAGCACAGAATAATTGAGGAGGTGAGTTATTCAAAAAGTCCTTAGCATTTCAACAGAGTCCAATTAACTGTAATAGAGAACATATGGTCCCTACTGGACTCATGTAAACTCTGTTAGGGTTGATTTACAGTAATAATGAGAATTCCTTCTGTGTACTAGCAATTTATTTTGACATTATTCGATATTCTTCAGTTTTATCATAAGAATAATGAACACAATAATACTAATAATACTAATAATAATACTACTACTAATAATAATACTAATAATAATAATAATAATTATTATTATTATTATTAGTAGTAGTAGTAGTAGTAGCAGTATTACAACAGTGAGTAAAATGAACTTTTATCATTATGTCATAATTTCTAGAGGTAGTTTTTCTCCTGGCATAACTAATCCACATCTATCATCTTCTCAGTGCACTGAGTTGGTAATAGGTTTGATTTATGCTTAGTCATGTCTTATTTCAGCACTCTTATTGAGACTTATTGCGGATGCTCTGATCCACTTGGCTGGATGTGTCACAGCACGTTACGGAACATTACATTGAGAACACGCACTTATAATTTACCTCCTGTGTGCAGAGTTCATTAGCTTTGCCTAAGTGTTCTCGCAGCGTAATGGCCCTCAGGTATACATAGCACTGCTTTTCTATTTCCATTCCTTAATAGCAGGAGCTGGGTAATGCACCACGAGCAAGGTGGGGGGGGGGGTGACTTTTGTGATAAAAATATCAGGAAATATTTTGAGAGAAGTCTCTCGGCATTTATCGGTGTTTGGGGCGCCAAACACAACGTTAAAAATAAGTGGGCGGAATAAAATAAATAGCATAATTACGTAACGTAAAACACAGAAAGTGACTGCAGTATCAGACATGAAAAACAACAGAGTTAATGTCATCCATGTATTCATTCTTTCTTTCTTTCTTTGTGTACTTTTTCCTCTGTTTTCGCATAAAAGATGAAAGAAAAAGAGAGATATCTGGAGACTGATCCACCTTCATGGCTGATATTACCTTACATCACGACAGGCTGAGAGTGTGGGTTACTGGGATTTGAGTGGGGGGGGGGGGGGCTTTATCTGGCGAACCTTGAGAAGGGGCCTTGGAAATGGACTGCGATTCCCCCATGCCCAGATGACTGTTTTGGGTTAGGTAGCCCCCCCCCCCCACTTTTGCCTTTCAGGGCAGGCAGTAATAAGAGCGGGACCCTGTGGATCCCGACGTCCGTGTGATGTAAAACCAAGCCCAGTGAAGCTAAAGCGGATGTGTGCACTAACCTGTTTGTATTGAATGGTCTTCATAAATAATTAAACGCCACGACTGCCAGCTATTATTACAAAAATAGTGGGACTGCATTTGGACACATGCCTCCGCCTTGTAAGTCAATAGAAGCACTTCACCTAGTGGGCCAGACCACAGTAAAGTAAAAAAAAGAAAAAAAAGGCTTGGCCATGCATCTTAAAAAACACAAACCCGATGCACTCAAACAGCCCATATCGGGCCTGGCCCAGGAAAAGGGGAAATGGTTCGGTTTGTTTTGTTTCCTATTAATTGGAAGAGCGAAATCCCTCTCTCTGCAGACATGTTTTTTCTTTTCTGTGGAAGGTTAGGGTTTTAGATTGAGGGCAGCTCAGAGACCGCACTGTTAGTTTTTGAAGAGATCCAATGTCGATATCGTGAAATAGTGCTTGTGTGGTTTGCTGGGCTAATAGGAGTTTGATGATGTCATTGTCAGTGACCTAAGAAAGCATGACCCCCGTGCTCTGAGTATTTCTAAAATGCCACTTGCGCAATTATAGTTTGATGGCCCCTCGACTGTCCTGTTTCCTCATATATTGTTCAATGTGTTCATCTGAAGCTGTATTGTTTTCCTCTAGTTCTGTGTGTGTGTGTGACTTCCAATTTTGGTGACTGTTAATCATTAGTTTTGTTGTCAAAAGGTTGGTATTCAATCAACTTGTATCCTTAACTTTGACTTACAACACAGGTGTTTGTTGTTATTCTTCATAAACTCAGTTTGGTGGGTTAGTTTTAGTGATCTATGAACTTACTGATAGTATTTCTGCAGAAAGAAATACCTGTTAGTAAAAGACAAATAATTAAATCCCCACCTCAGTGTTTATTATGATATGTGCTTTTTCACGTTTTGTGAAAACACTGGTTTTACAAATTGGAGAGAACTTACAGCCATGCTTTGAATTATTAAAAAAAATAATCCTATATTAAAAAGAGATATTTTAGAAAAGATGCTATTAAAAACAAACAAGCCACATACATTTAGGAAATTTCTATTAATTACAATCTGACTGCAAGATGGTTTAAAAAGAATAAATTAAAATAATCTGATGTGTGCACGTGTGTGTGCATGTGTGTGTGTGTGTGAGGTAATGTGTTTTAACCATTCCGAACAGTTATAAATGCAGCTTTTCGCTTGTTTTATTGGTATTCATTTTACTCTGTCCCGGTCAGTCAGTGGAATGGAAAGAGCCAATCCTTCAGAGGCATTTATAATTCATACCTTTCAGTCTAAATCCTGGGAAAGTGCATCATAGTGCTGTATTGGTGTTTATTTGCTGATCACCATTTCTCCATATTCTCAATATCCTGAGTAGGTTAACTAGCCAATGTATTGAGTTCAGATGGTGTGAGAGTCAGGTCATACTGGATTTGAATCCTGTTTAGGGTAAAGTCATTATTTCCTGCCTATCCAGCACACTGCTAGCTTCTAAATTTCATATGATCATCTCATTCAAGGTGATAACCTGATATTAATTTCAGTAGTTACACAATTGTAGAAAATAATGACAATACAGAACAGTAAATTTCATTATGGGCATTTAGCATCACATAATTAATTTGTAGACCGAAACTACCACCCCCTGTATATGCACAATTATCATTATTATTATTATTATTATTATTATTATTAGTAGTAGTAGTAGTAGTAGTAGTATTATCGTGTCTGAAAACATTTATCCATAACATTAATTAATTGTATAATTAATTATATTGTATTTAATTGTTTTATCTATTGCATGTATTGATATGTTATTTTAACACAAGGACAATTTTTCCTCCACCCATAACGGCATGTGTA
The DNA here is from genome assembly GCF_013347855.1 of Anguilla anguilla. NCBI lineage: Eukaryota > Metazoa > Chordata > Actinopteri > Anguilliformes > Anguillidae > Anguilla > Anguilla anguilla. Next base: position 15,623,722 of record NC_049215.1, read on the forward strand.
CATCAGTCCGTTTGTTTGCTTCTTACCCTTGTGTCATGAATAATGTAAATAAGTATTTCCGAGGGCACCGCATAGCATTGTTCTCTGTTTGTGTCACTTCAGTGCATGTTTAACTGAGCAAAACAAAAGCTTTTGAATATTTCAACATTCAGTGAATTAGCAGGATAGAAGGCCTAACAGCCGCCTTTTTAAGATTTTTGTAGTTTTATTCTCTACATCCCCACACCGTCAGGACCAATGCTGAGCAAAGGGCGGAATAGAACTTTTATTATGTCACCTTTCTTCTTACTTATATTGTTATGTTTCGTTTTAACTAAGAATAACGGTTTGCGCAAAGATAGAAATATCACCGCAGATGTGGTGAAAAGGTGAAAATGAATCCATTGCAACTGTGTGATATTTTTCTTCTAACTAATTTTTGTTTAGTTTCTAAAAAGAAGAATTAGTTGTTCTGAGTTGTCACAAACAGGAAAAACAGAACCCAAAATGGTTAAGTAAATATCCAGCTACGTAAATGGATTGTATTTAAGAAGAAGTTAAGCTGCACAAGTCATTCTAGATGACAGCATTTGCTAACTACCTAAAATATAAATTTTGTCTCCACCCATAACTTCCTTAAATAGGTAACACAATTCGTCCAGTCATTTTAATCTGCACCACAAATGAGTAACCACAAATGAGTTTCCACATACTCTCCTTGCCCCTCCCACCCATGACTGTCCTAAAATAGACATACAGATAGATAGATAGATAGATAGATAGATAGATAGATAGATAGATAGATAGATAGATAGATAGATAGATAGATAGATAGATAGATAGATTTTCATGGTTTAGGGTTGGAACCAGGTCATCTTGAACTTGAAAAAATTTTAAAATTGATTGCTATAACAAAGCCATCAGTTTCAGCATTCAGAAAAAGGCACTTACTGTCAGCCTTTTATTTATTTTTATTTTCTAATTGTTACAAGTCAAAGTGCAAGAAAAAAGTTAACTTGTAGTTATATTACCTGAAGTTAAAGCACAATTGATAATGACTGTCATAGCTGATGCATATTTAAACAATGCCGTCCAGGTGAAGGCCAAACACAGCCAATACATACAATGAAAATAAACAGAAAATGTTATAAATATTATGGCCGTAATTTCATTCACGGTTCCAAAATCCAAAATAGCATTTTAGCAGCTTTTAAGAGGCATGTTTGTTAATGGTGCATGTAAAGCACAGACGGGTTAAGGCTAATCATCAGGCAGAGGTGAGTTTTGTGCCCACTTTTCTGTGCACTGGCTGGCCGTGATGCCGTGATGACACTACATGCTGCCCGCCTGGACTTCAACCAGCCCGGATTCGTCATGCCACACCGCTTTGGAGTGCCCTTTGCCCACTTCCGGTGGCTGCCCACATTCAATTTAAATCTCGTACACCGCATACTAGGCTGCAAATGGAACTGCCCCCTTCCTGCCTTGAGACACTCATTGCACCGTACAGCCCGACCAGCCCTCTCAGATCAGTACGCTCTCGCCAGCTGGCTGTTCAGTCTCTCTGAGCAGCCTGCGGCCACTCCACGCGGGCCAGGCTCTTCCCTGTCCTCATGTCCGAATGATGCAACAGCCGCCCTAAATCAGCAATGGAGACAGATTTACTGCCTGCTTTCCCCAAACCCCCAAAAACCCACCTTTTCAGGCTACACTTTGATATTTCTGTTAAAAATAAATAGATACAATTAAAAAAAAAAAAAACAAACCCTTCACTTACGTTATCTTGTAGGCATGCACATTGATAGCGGCTCTTATTTGATTGTGACTCTAGATCTCTAGATCTATTGGTGGTTTTTTACCATGCGTAATGGATTTCTGTATGTTGCATTGGCTGAAAGGTCCTGCCGAATGACTAAATAGTAAATTGTAGTGTTTTTAAGATCCAATATGCTCTTCTTTTAGGATCAGTCCGTCCATCACAGCCTGAGAGACGCGCGGATCGTTTTGTTGAGCTGATGATGTGTATTCCAGGCTGAGTTATGGGCCTTGTTGGTACTGTTAGGCAAATGCTGCCTTGCATTATTGACACGATTGTTCAGTGAAACTCTGGAATGGATCCTAGCGAGACATCTGGCGTAGCGATAGGGTGATCAAACGCGTAGGAACCGCTAACGCTCGCCCGCGCCATCCGTCACGCGGAAAATACGACGCTTCTGTCACGTGATCAAAGCTTAAGGTTAGTTTTATCGCTCCTCAAACCTGACTCCGCAAGCGATGGCTGTGCGCTATGACGAATAACTCGCGCTCGTGTCCCTGCGGTGTGCCACGAGCGACGCTGTTAGATCTGTCGGAATTCCAGACGGAACCGGTGGAGCAAACTGCGCTCGCCTTCCAACCCATGCAAGACTCTTTCTTTCACGTCTGTGAAAAGAAAGAGTTTATTTAATTTGTCTAATTGGGTTTAACTCGGTGCGCATTCCAAACGTGCTGAGCCAAAATAATTAGAACTTGATGACAGTGCAAAATGAAACACCTTTACGAATTTGCTGTTGTCACAAATGATAAACTCTGGTTGTGGGTGAAATGCCCTTGTGCTTCCTTTTGTGTAAGCTGGGGCTGTCACCAAGAGTCACCCAAATTTAATGTCAGTCACAGCTAAAGCCTGTACCATAATATTTTTAAAATATTTTATCAGAAGAATAGTTCTTTTTTATACTAAATACACATTTAAATTAATAAATAATTATTTTAAACAATTTAAACTGAAATAGATTCGCGAAATTATGCACCTTAAGTGCTTCAATGCTGAGTTTATACTGGTTATCTTGAAACAAGTCACATTTGCTACACCAATCACCATATTCTTCCATGCCATGGTCAATTCTGTCTGTGATGTAAAATGAAATGTCCTGTTTGAAATGAATTTAAATTTAATATATACAACTATTATGATGTGAATACAGAGCAACAGACGGTCATCAGACTGAGATTTTATCATTCATGAAATATGCGATTTGCATGAGTCACATTCTCTCTGATGTTGGCCTCTCCTCTGTCCTCTGATCACTGACCTGTAGCACAAGGTTTGTGGATGTTTATAGTTTCAGATTACGGCAGAATTTTCTTCCTCTTATTTTTTTATTGATATTTAGTACTCCAATTGCTACAATGATGATGATGGTGATGATGAAGATCATTATTATTATTATTATTTTATTTTTAAAATTTCATAATTGCTTTCTTATTTATTTATTATTATTACAACAACACACTTGCCAACTTCACTTCATTTACCATTCATGCATGTATGCTCTTCATGTGGATATTAAATTATAATTCTGGTATGTTGGGGAAACACATGTCAATACAAATCAACCTTACAATCGGTAAATCTGACAAAAGCTTCATCAATGAAAGATTCCTGCCACCTGCTGCCAGAGCAGAAAACAACATCAACAAATCATCATCATTAACCGTCATATTTTAGATCCACAACTAGTATTGCACTGGATTATTATTATTATTATCATTATTATTAGATCAAATGATCAAACCATATTAGCATAATGAATATATAATCTATAAGCAATGTTTTAAAATAAATGTGTAAAACTTTTTTTTTTTTTTAAATACCGTATGAGATATTATTTCTTCAAGCCAGTTTTAAATAAAAGATTTCGGATTTCATTCTTGGATATGCAGTGAACAATATTATTTCTGGAACCAATCATAAGCCAATATTGGTCTCTTTAATTGTGGCTAACATTCACCCAAATGCATCTCAATATTTTTAAGTAAATTTCAGTATCCAGTGAACTTATAACAGTAATGTAAAGATAACAAATAACACTGTCCATGTGTAAGTTATTTCCTGTCATTCAAGGACAGTGCATATTACAGTTATGTCTGCATTACTAATCGATTAGGCTTACAGGAATTTCTTGGAAGCGATACATACTGCAGTGTACTTGCATTGGCCGGTATAGAGGACTAACTTACAATGGGTTTCGATCCCAAATGCTGAGGTGTTTGTCAGGTGACTAATTTATTTCAGTATAAGTGGTGGCATACAGGGTTACCAACTGACAGTTGTTAAGTTCTCAAATTTTATGATTTTATGATTGCCTACTGCAGACACATTGCCCTTCCTTATGGAAATGGAATATCCTGCAATATATTCTAACGAAAATATATTTCACGGTGTATTTGGTTTAATGAAGCTCATAAATATGTGCATATTTGCCCATTCAAATGTGAAGTGCTGAAATATACTGATTTTATATTTTAATGAAATACATTTTAAGAAAATGCCATTTCCATAAGGGTTTGTCTGCATGTATGCATCAGAGCAGGTTATTTCTACACCATCTTGCCTTCACAATCATTAACCATAAATAAGCCGATTCCCAGACTCTCACACTTACATCGCACACAGAGTCGAAGCTGTAATTCATCCTGAATTGCCGCTAAGAGAGGCCAGTCGGCACTCTCACAGGTGAAGCTCTCATGTGGATATTTATAACTGGGGAGTGAGAGATCATTCAGTCTTAACATTCTTCATTCAGGAAGAATTTATGGATATTCAACCCTGGATTGTTGATAATGGGAGAAAAGGGTTGGCGAATACCATAACATTAAAAATGAGCCTTTTGTTGAATATATTTAGATTTTACATGAGATTGTTTTTATTTACAGTTCTTACAATTTTTATTATTGTTTTGCTTATATTCATTTGGGAAAGACACAGTAAATTAAAGAAACATTTACTTAAATGAGAAAACACATTAACTTCTGCCACCAATAGAAAGCACTAAAGTAGGTCAGTTTGGTTAATTGTCCATCAGGTTGTCTGTTTGCATTCAGCTGAAAGAAGTTTTACACAGGCTTTGATACCACCGATTATTGTAATTGCAATTTGGAAAGAGAGAAATTCTTAAGAGTTTTGGCCCATGTACAATTCAATACATACATCATTAAAAAGTTATCTAAACTTGTTCCAGTAAGAGGGGGTCCTTCCTTTGGGAGCCATTTAATGTTTCCAGCTGTCTTGAGGTCACAGACAGGTCATAGAGTAGGTCCAAATAGGCATAGAGAGTTCATATATGTTCAATTCCTGTATGCTCTATGACTACAAGACAGACTATACTGAATGTTCTCGGCTTTATGATGTCATCAAGAAACAGTGGTGCCACTCTCCTGTCATATCTTCCTGAGACTCGGTAACTCATTTTTGTCCTCTCTGGTCTTAATCTCAAGAATCATACATTCTGCTATGTTGAAACCTACACTAACCTACAATATGCATTCACTAGATATAAAAGAATGTATATTTTTAAACATATTTTCACTGCAACATATTTTCATCATCTGAGATAAATCCATTTTCCAACTGCCAAAAAATGTAAATACTTTTAAATTTAAACTTTTTTGTTTGCCGGGTCTCAGAGGGTACAATCCTCTCCATTGTCTGTCCACAGAATATGCAGTACCTGCAGTGGCCTCTTCTGGGCATAAAGTGAACTGCAGAAACCACAACAGCCAAGCAGAGGTGCACTGTAGTCTGCACCTATGAGCGTGCAGCACGTCAGAATTTCTGTGCGCTAATATAAACTGTTAATACTTACAGTAACTGTGTCTTAGTCACTGCTGTACAAGTCTTTGTGTAAATGTATAAAACTGTAGGAAAATGTATGCTTTGTCTTAAGGTTTACAGTTTTTCTTTTCTTTTTTTGTGAAACATTTCATTAGACCTAATTTGTAAATAGATGAAAACTTTTGAACTTGTGTTTATATGGCATTATGAAGGCATAATGCCATAATGCCTCCAAATCTAAGACTAAGAATACAGATATTGCCAGAGACAGCATTAAGTGTATTTCTGATCAATTTATTTGATTCTGTCTCAGAACTAATTGGGCAGTATTTATTATATAGGCAGTTGGGATGCAAGGGTTTCTGTACTTTAATTGCAGATGACTACCATTTTATCCGTTTTACGAATGGCTTTCATTTTGTTCTGCAGTTTAACATGCCATGATGCAAGAAGAAAACTGTACTCTAATACTATTCTTATGTTGCATCATTGCATCAAATTTAGAGTTAAACAATGTCTTAAAATTTTAGATCACAGTCTGTCATTCAGCCTCCATTCATTAAAAACTCAAGACAGTAAATATTTCCTCTCCTTAACATTCAGCTTAGTGTGATATGCAATCCTCAGCATTATGATAGGGTGCCAAATTTGCAAAGTGCATTGTGCGGAACAATGAGAGTGTTTTGATTGTTTACTTGGTTTATCAGTCTAGTTGCATGCATATACAGTGATGTAACTTCTATTTTTATGTATCTTCAGTTTTATTAAACATTTTGCATGCTTTTCCTCAGTGCATTGTGCTGAATAATAGTGTCTACTAAACAAATGTAATGAGTGAATCCTGATTTAAATGGTTTAATTCAACTTAACTGCTAAATTACCCATAATTACAAGCACCAGCTCAAAAGGCCAATGCTATCTTTACGAGATGAAAATACCATATATTTGCACATGATTTTCCTTAGTTTTGTGTGTTTCTTTCCTAACTCGGCCCCTGTGTGGTTTCTTCTTAACACTGAGAGCAGGCGGTAGCGTGGGCAGACAATCAGCATTAGTCAGATTCTAGAAACTAATAGCAAAGTAAAGGCAGTCCCTTGTCCCATTCGCTTTCTTATAAATGGCTTACAGGAAGGAACTCCATTTTCCCTGCTCGTTAAGTGGCTAATTGCAAAGGGTCACATAAGCCCTGACAGGAGAAGGGGGGGGGGGGGGTCTAGTAGCTGCCCCACGAGACCGGTAGAAGTGTCAGAGCGCACAAATGCATGCAAGCACACACACAGACATACACACACACACACACACAGACACACACTCATGCACATACACACGCACACAATGTTATGATGAAAATGGCCTGGAAAATTAATAACTCCTTCTCTGTCATTCCCAAAGACAAGCACAGCACCAGCCCAAGGTTCAGGTGCATTATTTCCTGCTTGAGGAGCTCCTACCATGTACAAGAAAGGTCTCTTGGTCACAACCTGAATTGTGGGACTTCTTGTTGTGTTTGTCTGTTTCATATCAATACAAACATTGTGCATGAAAGAGAAAGAGAGAGAGTGACGTGTAAACTTGCAAAAGTGCCATTATGTAATCTCATCACTTTATGTCCTATGAATTCCTGTACAGTGAACAGCAGAAATACTGAAATACTGAAAAAGCAAGCCATTATTATAAATGCTAATCATCAATGTGTGTGTGTGTGTGCACATGTGCATGTCTGTATACACACACATAAACAAACTATGATGCATTTCCTTCCTCGCAGGTCTCCTCTATATTGTAAAATGTAAATAATGCTAATAATAACATGGTACATTTTTTACACAGCTGTTAACTTACCACAAGGCTAAAAGTTCCACAGCGCATGAACTCTGAAGCACATAATATGCATTTGAATAAAACATGCGGGTGTTATATTCAGATTTGGACATGTGAGGAAGAGGGAACACCACCTTGCAAATGAAAGTTTCCTGCTGCAGAGAACTGAGCCATCTTGACTTCTCATCGTGATAAAGTTGGGTAATTAAAAAGGGAACCAGTTTAATTGGGAATATTCAAACCATGATAGATGACTTTAATAAAGGTGCTTGTATCCCTTTAACAGAGACAAATACTCCTGACAAATTCCTCCCGTCTCCTGACCTGGAAGATGAAACAGTCTGGGTAGTTCATCTCTGACCCTTTACATTTTACCTGTTCTGCACGAGATGCACATCTCATGTGCAATGTTTTGCAGGAGCATTAAATGGGCAACGGAATGCGATTGCACTTTGCTCTTGGTCTTACAGCATCACATTTAAACAGGTATACATTGTTATTATTAATATTATTAGTCTACCAAAATATCTAATCTAATTTTAGTGACCAATGAACTCTTGGTAATGTGTAAGGCTCAAAGAAAAAAAAAAAAATAAATAAATAAATAAATGTAGCAGTCAGACTGAACATCCCCACTTTGCGTCCGTCACAGTTCAGTGAACCCCAGCAGGAGTCCTTTTGGGTGTCATTTTAGGTTCCACCTCAGGATAAACTGATAGTGTGTCACATCTGTGTACCCTAAAAATGCACAACAAGCTGGTGTTTTTTAAAAAAAAGACCTGTATTATGCCAGAGAACATTATCTGAAAGACTTTTCTGGGGAAAAAGTAATGTGTTTGAAAGTGACACCATGACACAGTGTAGAGGACCCACTCCAAATCAATAGTCCTTCCTATATATATATATATCACCTGCTCTCATTAGCTTATTTGGGCATGTCTCCCATATTTATCTGAATGCCCCCTTTTTTATTCTATAAGGGTTGAGCTGCCCTGTCCTCACAACTTAGAGCTATCCTTCCCAAAGAACATACTACAGCATGCTATCCATTCCTGTATGTGATGTCCCCCTAGTTTCTGTGACACATTGGTAATCAATAAGACAGACATTGTTCCTATGCTGAACTTGCTCACTATTGAGCCTTAAATTGAAAAAGGCCTATAGGTTGGACACCTCATGTGTACCTCACTAAATGCATTACCGGCTTTGAGCTCCGCAACGGAGGTTAGATATCTGGGGAAACATCTGGAAGAAATTCCAAGGTTCCATAGGCCACTATGTATGTCTGGCAATATATGGCAATGTGTCTGGCAACCACATCTCTAGGTATTAAATGCATTGGTTAGAAGCAGTGTGTATAATGCGTATAATGTGCGTAGCTGGGTCCTCATGCATTCATTCTTGAGCACGTCAAGGCAAGTGTGGAAGCAGAAATTAGGGCACATCTGACTAGAAAGGACCATTCGCTCTAACGCTCGAAAGTGCGTCCTCCTCACGCCCTCGAGATTGACACTTGGAGGGGAACGCAGCACAGAGCCGTTAAAGCCACCGGTACCCAGCGGTTGCCGCGCGAACAGCGCCATCGGTCGAACGCAGCGAGCCGGCGCGAGAACCGGAGCCGCGATTTGGATGTTTTGTCATGAGCGCGTTCGCGGGCGCGCGCGTGCGGAAGGTTCCGGCGGCTTGAGAAATTTCATTAGGTTCCTCCTGCGTCGGAGTCATGTAAATTGGACAGTTAGGTTGCCCCCAGACCAATTTATTGGTACGCGCAATATTCTAAATGGAATTATGCTATTTTATGAGCCCTCGCGGGACAGCGCTCACCGCTCTGCCCGAAATGGCATTTATCACAGCACCGTATTAGCAGCACTCACACAGGTTTTGTCTTCATTATACAGGTCCAGAGAAACAGTGTTGCATACAAGAGTTGTTTTGATAATTTGTCATTATTGTAAGTGACCATATTAGTGCTGGGAAAAAAATGTGTGGTGTTTGTGTGGGCTGTACAAAGCTTACTAATAAGCTTTAAGTAGAGGTTTTTACAGACTTAATGTATCTGTCTCCATTAATTGGGGCATGATCAAAAGCACTGTTAATTAGACCAAGGAACGAGGAGAGCGCTTCATTTATAAACATAGCTCGCAAGACATTTAATATGGAGAAGTGATGTTGAGATTTACATTATGCAGCGATTAATTTTGTCATTGCAACTAACTGTGAGACTGTAAAAATAAAGAAATAATCCCAGTGGAACCTTGCTTTTTGGTTTGCAACTGCAACGTGAACAGAATTACACTATAAAATGTCATATGTAATGGTTTTTCAGGTGATGTAGATTCCCCAAAAAAGCCAGAGAAACACCTGCAAGTCCATTATGTGGTTGGTTTTCACTTCCGCGTTACTGTTTTAGTAAAATTCTCAAGTATAATTTTGACATCATTTTTGTTGTTTGAAGCCCCTTGTTGTTCTAACCAACAGTATTTATCAGTCTCTGCCACTATCAATCTATTGGTCTGTTGTTATCTAGTTTTTATTCTATCTATGGAATGATACAAACAATATTATTGCAAGGAAGCTGGAACCTCCTGTTTCCAGATGCTGAAAAAAGAGCACTTTCAATAATCTTCCATCTCAAGCAAAGGTCTCTCTCTCTCTCCCTCTCTCTCTCTCTCAACACAGGGTGAGGCTGCAGCTTGGTGGGGCAGTACAAGGGCCAGTGTGGGGCTGCTGAGGCGGTGGTGCCCACAGTTACCACCCCAGCGGTGGCACGTACAGGGTTAAGAGTCAGAGGGATGAAAGTTCCAAGCTCTGGACCCGGGCTCCAAAGATGCCCCGCCTCCGCGAGGTCACCAGGGGTGACAGCTCAACCTCGTGCATCCGGAGCACAGAGAGCCGAAACAAAGGAAGTGCAAATTAAATACACATGAGCCACTAATTAGTCTGTCACCTTTCCCTGTCCCACAGGTAAGCACAGATCACTTAGGAATCACCTCCACCCATCCAACCCAAACCAAGTTCAATAGCACTTAGACAATTAAGAGACTAATTGAAACATTTATTCAGCACAACTGCGGGTATTCTGCAGTGCAAAAGAGCAACACCATAATAATATTTGCATATGGTATTCAATTTAAATCCAATGCTATACTCCAGTTAAGATATAATGATGCAAATTAAGCTTTAATAGCATGTGGCCATTAAAGACATGTGGTCAGCTAATAATAGTTTAAGGAAAATTGTTTTTAAATTATAAAGATATTTTGCCCACATTTTCTTAAAAAAAACATAAAAATTGCAAGCATTTAAAAATGTTTTAAACATTTTATACAGAACAAATAATGCAAGCAATTGGGACTGGATTAGGACAAAATTGTTAACCCAACATAACTTCACTTTGCCAATCAGGTGGATGAGCAAGTGAACATCAAGTATCCAGATGAAAAGTATTAAAAAACAAAGTATTGTGATATCGATGACATTCTTCTTAACCATATCACCTGCACTGATAGATATGGTAAATCCAGTGCAATTTGCCATCTATAAGTATTTATAAACATAAGACCACCCAAAATAGGTATTTTAAAAATCCCACTGATTCCTGGGTGGGACTAATCCGTCAAATGATATCATCTGGAATTATTGCTTTCATACAATATTTTACACTTCTAATGAAGCAGTGTGAATGTAATTGCATTTTTACAGTCATTTATATAAGCGTGATATTTATTGTTCTAAATTAATGCAGTAAATACAGAGTCAGATTTCATATAGCGCTGTTACATCGCAACTAATGCACTCATCTGAAGCCAAACAACACTGGAGAGAAAGCTCCCATGTTTATAAGAAAACAGAGATGCTGTCGCAGCAATGATGTCACCGGGAGGGGCATGCAGACCAGCGACGGTCAACCTCTGGAAAAGCAGGAGAGGTTACGGTCCCCCGGATAGATTTACACCATTACCCCGTCCCCTGGCTATCCTCAAACCAGCACTGGCCCTCCAGCCACTCCGAACCAGCAGGAGCATTACAGCGCAGTTAATAGTCATCAGTATGCTAATGAGCTGAAGGGGGTCATTAGGAGGGGGTGGGGTGGGGGTGGGGGGGGGGGAGTGGAGAGAAACATGTCCTAGAGCTGAGAGCAGCATTTCCCTGGGGAACCAGCACCATTCTGTTTATGGGACAGGGATTATTTGTTTTGGTCACAGGCAGACAATAGGCCAGCTGAATCGTGGAGAGGGGGGACATTCATCAATAATTACCTCAGAATGAAATAAATGCTTATAACTACACGCATTTACGCTTATACGCAATATATGTGCATATATAGACTGACATTCTGCCGTTGTTTCTTCTTGTACTTTGTGTCCAGTTTAAATTTAGTCCTCATAAGCAAACATTGTTTTGATATTTGATAGACATTTAATATGATATTATGATTACTGAATCATAATTAAATTTGTTTAACTTTGTGTATTTTTACAATGTATGCATAATTCTTCCTGAAGAAATAAATGTGCAATTTTATTGACTATTGATTTTTGTTTTATATTTATTAATTATCTATTTGCCATTTCCGATGATAGAAAATAAGGTCTCAGATTGATTTTATTACATAGGGGATAAAAACACTGTGAAAATGAACAGAAACATCTGCATGTATCTGAGTATTATAATTGTTTTCCCTTTTTACATCCATGCTATTGTGCCGTTCTTGTTTTTTTTTAAGGTAGATACTACTGCTGTCACTGGGATGTGAATTCTATATTGGTTGAGCCACAGGTTATGTTTTTATTTTATTTTTTCTCTCCTGCTCTGACTAATACTGAGAAAAGAAGTACATTGCAAGATATTTTGACCTCTCCACCTCAGATGTTAATTGCTTAAGTTAAATAATTATTGGGGAATGCAATAAGCTCACTTTGTCCACCCGGTGTAACGCAATTGCTTATTTAAAAATAAACTTGAGAATTGCTGGCCAAAATCTGCCATTGACATTCAATGGGTGAGATTGGGGGCTGATCGTATCACTTCCTGATTGTCCTCTCGTGCAATGGACACTGGGATCCCACATGATTGCACAGGTCCCAAGTCTCCAGTTTGCGATACAAAGATGTACTCCTTGTAGTAGCTGTGCGGTAGAATTAGTTAGATTACAGCATGGAGGTTAGAACGCAAAATCATCACAATTCACGAATCATCCTAGACATTTTGATGTATGAAATTATTCCTCATATTCTCAAAATAACATATAATATGTAGTGTGGATGATTGTTTCACTTTCCACATGGGAAACCTCCATCAGAGTGTCAGTATTTTTAGGGAGCTTTTTCATCAAACATTACAGGACAGTCCTTCAAGGTTTCAGGTTTATGACATCATTATTTGTGCTGAGAAGCCCAAAACATGTTACTACAGCTGGCATCTGCTAGGACAGAAATTGTGGCCCCCTGATATCTGGTGCATTACCTATTTTCAGTTGTTCGCTGCTAGCAAAACCACTAATATCCCATAATGCAATTTTATTTAAATTCCTTTTGACTTCCCCCTAGAGGTCAAAGTTTGTATTGATATATTTACAGAAGAGAAATATAACATATCACAGCTTCAAGAGTATAATGGATATATGATCTGAAAAATGAGAAAATTTAGCTCGTAAGTGTATACATATGAAAAGAAAAATGCATGACATATCTATTCATGACAGTTGCAACTTATTTGAATGTGTGGATTTTAATTTTTGGAATACTTTATTTAAAAATCTTGGTTTAAATACATGGGTGCAGTCCATCCTTTTAATGTATTTTTTAAAATTATTCTTTTAAATTTATTTCTTGAAAAAATAGCCTTTCCAGACCTGACATAAGATATGATTATGAATTGTTAAGAAAAAATTCATACAGAAATTCATAATTTCAAATAAATAAATGGTTGCACTGTAGTTCTTTGCATTTGGCTCTCTTGTTATAATAACCTTTTTCTGAAAGGTTGGCTACTTAAATTATTACAGTTTTGTTATTTAGGAAGAAAATCTTTTCACTGCTGCACAAAGATGAAATATTGCCTTCAACACATTCTTTATTCGGCAACATCAAGCTATAGGGTATATTAAATTACTTCTCCTTGGGCTAAATATTCAAGAAAATCTTACCAGCCATGATTTATAACAAAATTATATTGAAAGAATGAAGGATATGAGGATTTTATTATGGGATGAAAAAGGTCTATTTCTGCAGAAATGAGTTATGGTATATACAGCAGACAGCAGTGGACATTATTAAGATTATTCACAATACCGGTAATGCTGAATCATATTTCTGTGAAAAGCACAGTGTGAGTAATGTTGATCACATGCTCATTTTAACAAATAATTGTCTGTTAAGTTTGCACTACTATCCAGGCATAAGTGTCCTGGTAGAGGGACCAGAGTGTAAATGCATGACAGTCAAAGAAGGGAAGGTTTTTCCTGGAATGAGTCTATCCATGTATAGTATGATGGCAGGCCAAAGGCTTGGTTTGGCATGATTATAGTTGCCTCATATGTTTTTTTGTAAATGTTAAAGCCATGACTGATTTGTGGATGATACCTGAAATGGAAAGTTATTTAGTACAGCAGGTGTTTGGTCTGGTAAAAAGGGTCTTCTTTCTACAGATCATATCACTCCATTATGAAGAGAGTCATGTGTTTCTATAATGTGTGTGTATAATGTACAATTAACTCTTGTTTTACTGTTTAACTATGTCAGTCTACCATACAAAATATCAACCACAATGGCTTAAGGCACAATGATGACTGATGCAAAATGGTGATTTTTCATAAGATATTTTTAAATCATGTATTTACTTAAATAAGTACTATAAGCATATTATTGTGTGGAAATCCGTATTCAATGTACAAAGGCACTAGAAAATTGGAGTAAACAGTTTTGTATATCATTTTAGCATTGTCCATTTTTGGAATTAGCGACACTACTGCTCGAATCTTTCACATTTATGCCAGTCCTCACCTCACTAAACAGAAACTCACTTTTTTAGCAATTCAGTAAGCTGTAATTAAATCAGTATATAAATAATACATGATTTGCACATTCTCCCATTCAGTTCCCCAGACAGACAGAGAGCACGCAAAGACAGAGGCACACAGACAGACAGATAGATGGATGGATAGAATAACATCATATTCCAAGCCCTTATGTTGTGACAGGTTGCCCTTTCATGGGGCATATTACATGCAGTCGAATTTTATGACCGAATCATTAAAACAAGTTCAATGTGCTTTACAACCTATTAACAACCAGATGTTCCGGTAATATATTTG